>NC_066622.1:21795710-22424428 GCF_025201925.1 Gopherus flavomarginatus | reverse complement strand
TTTCTGTGGCTATGCAGAAGATTTCAGGTTCGTGGCTGTAACCAGCACTGACTTGACTGACAAGCCTACACACTGGGGAGCTTGGGCATTTGATCTGTTCTGGCCTCTTGGACAAATAGTGAGCAGCACTGGTTAAATTCAGCCCTGGTGTCAGTAGGCACAACTTTGACATAGCTGCTGGGTCAAAGTCAGTGCTGAGGTGATGTCAATAGTGTGTAAGTGGTAAAGTAGTGTAGCTTTCAGTGAGTTGGTGGGTGTGCAAATGAGTATAATGTATATCCTCAGGGAGCAGAACGTGGGTGGGCATAGCAGGAAAGCCAACTCACCGGACATGTACCCATCTGCTTCATCACACACCCTTTATATTAGCTGTTTTTCTTTGCAACATTGCCCATCTATGCCCATCAGCATGTAAATGTCACCCTCTCTGTTATTTGGTGCATAATACACAACTTCACAATTTACACCCCATGTGTAACTTACCCCCTTCCCCATCCTGAGGCGAAGAAAGGCTAGGAAGAACAGTAAGAGGGCAAGGTGAATCCTTCAAGAGCTCTTTACTAACCTGAGAAATCAGAAAGGAATCCTACAACAAGTGGAAATGTGAAAAATTGCTCTGGGTGAGTACAAAAGAATAGCTCAGGCATGTAGGGATAAAATCAGAAAGGCTAAGGCACAAAATGCATTACAACTAGCAAGAGACATAAAAGGCAAAAAGAGGTTCTATAAATACATTAGGAACAAGAGAACGACAAAGGAACGTGTAGGCCCACTACTTCGAGGAGGAGAGCTAATAATGCAGCACACCAAAAAGGCTGAGGTGTTTAAGGTCTATTTTGCTTAAGTCTTCACTAAAATGTTAATTGTGAACAGATTTTTAACACAATTAAATTATTAACAAAAGGGAAGGAACAGAAGCTAGAATTAGGAAAGAACAAGGTACAGAATATTTAGAGAAGTTAGATGTATTCAAGTTGGCAGGGCATGGTGAAATTTATCCTAGGGTACTTAAGGAACTAGCTGAAGCAATATGGAATCATTAGTGATTATCTTTGGGAACATAACGACACTCCTGTTACGACTCAGGGGGTAATTGTCCTGCTCTATTCAGCACTGATGAGGCCCCAGCTTGGGTACTGTGTCCAATTGTGGGTGCCCTACCTTAGAAATGATGTGAACAAATTGGAGGGAGTCCAAAGAAGAGCAACAAAAATGATAAAAAATTGAGGAAACCTGACCTATCGGGAAAGCTTACAACAACAGGGGATGTTTAATCTTGAAGAAAGAAGACTGAAGGAGGACCTGATAGTCTTCAAACATGATATGGGCTGTTATAAAAAGGATGGTGCTCAGTGCTCTCCAGGGCCACTGAAGGTAAGACAAGAAGTAATGGTCTTAAGGGAGATTTAGGGTTAGATATTAGGAAAAACTTTCGAACTTTAAGGCTAGTTAAGTACTGAAATAGATTACCAAGGGAGGCTGGGGAATCTCCCTCACTGGAGGTTTTTAAGAACAGGTTGGGCAGACATCTGTCAGGGATGGTCTAGTTTACTTGGTCCTGACTCAGTGTGTGGCATGAACTAGATGACTTCTTGAGATCCTGTCCAGCCCTCCATTTCTATGATTCTATGTCTGTTACTGACTTTCACCCAGACACCTTTGTGGGGATTACACTGCAAAATGGTGGGCTGACTCAGCAAAACAAACAAACAAACCCAAGGGTAGCAAGACCTTGTCCTGCAGGGGAGGGGCATGCACTCCTAAGTTAACCTCTTGCTCCGTAGGGACCAGGAAGTACCCCTACCCCCTGCCACATGCACCCACTTGCCTCAGGGATGCTTTAGGCCCTGTGGGCTTTATTTTCAGGCAGGATATATTTGAAAAGGCTTGACCAGTTCTCAAAGCATTTGCTTCTTGAAACCATGTCCTGTCTGCATTGGACTGTCCTGTGTGACTAGAGCTTTTTTCTTATTAAAGGCAGTTGAATGGGAACAAGAGCTTTGCCTCTTGGGAGACGCCAGTGGTCTGGCTGCTTATTCCTCACATCAAGTCCCGCTCTTCTGCCTCTGCCCCCCTTCTGTCTCATGCCACGCTGACTGGTGCTGACATCTCCAGTGGAAGGATGAATTCAGCCTGTGGGGACAGGGTGACAGGAGCAGCAGAACTCCTAAGGGCCTGGACATTGTGATGCAACTCCTATCAACAGGAGAGCCAGATGAAAGCAAGACACCAAAAGATGCGCTGAAGCAGAATTGTCTCCAAATAGAATATTCTTTCATAGGCTGGGACCCAGGAGAGTCTCTAAGCAGCATTTTATGCTGCTGCTTGGTGGGGATGGTTCTGAATAAAGAGCTGCATTTCAGTAGATGAGCTGTTAAACCAAGGCCTTGGCCACTTGTGTCACTTTTCACACTAGTGAGGATGTTAACCCTGGGACCCTGGCTAAATTCTCCCTTGGGTAAATGCATTCTGTCTTCTAAAAACCTGGGTGCAAGCTCATTCTGATTCAGTATTTTTCCTCAGTTTTTGCCCTGAGGTAGTGCTGCATTGTGAAACAGTCCCACCCTAGAGCTGCATTTCACTGGCAGGTATTGCAGCTGCTATATATAGACTGTAAAGTGCTTTGGGAGGAGACAAGTCTGCATAAATGTGAGGGAGACAGATTTATAAAATGTTTTGGGCCGGATCCTCAGCTGATCAAATGGGCATAGCTCCACTGGCCTAGATGGCACTACCCCGTTTACACCAGCCATGGTTCTGCCCCATTTATTTATGCAGTACCTTTTGTGCTGAAAGATCCCAAATATTTATTTACATGAACCTGGTAGAGAAATACTCTATGGATTTTATAGATATACCAAGATCATCAATGGTCCCACTGGCATGTTTGTTAGGTAGCTGCTGTAAAGCCAGCAGTGACATGGAGAATAACCTTTTGTTTTTGTTTCGGTCCTGCTCAAAAACATAGGAACATAGCGCTGGAAGGGATCTCCTGGGTCACCAAGTCCAGTCCCTTGCTGTCTCAGGCACCTCCCTCATATAATCCCATTTATAAATTTATCAAGGTCCATCTTAAAACTAGGTAGGTTGTTTGCTCTCTTGAATGCCCCAAGAATGTCGGTCGGTCTGTCTGTCTATCTATCTACCCTTTTTGGTTAGGAACTAAACAATCTGTATATATCATCTATTTCTGTATCTATATAGCTGCATGCCAGCTCTGCTGGTTGTACAACAGGAGCTAATTAGCCAATGACTGCTGGTGAGACTAGTTGCTCTTGCTGCACAAACAAGGATGTGAACTACAGCTGATCTGCATTTCCCAAATCTTGAGTTACTAATTTCTTCTTCAAAAATTTAATTTTTGACCGCCCGTCTTCCCACTCCCTCTCTCCCTCCCACACAAACCAAACCCTGAAAAATTTCATACCATTTCTTTCAGCCAGCTTTAGAGCTGGTGGAAATTTTTTGATGGCTGAAAAATATGATTAAAAATGTTCAAATGTCTCTCCACCCCCACCCCGCCAAGCCCTACAGTGGACCCCCAAAACCACGAGACTTTCCAGTGGAAGGTACGACATGATCTGTGCCCTTCAGATCTGGATAAGAACTTCTCCAAAGTTTAGTGGGCATCATAGCCTGGATTTGGTTCAGGCCCATCTCTAGTTTCAAAGGCATTTAGAACTGTCTGATGAGTTCATACTTAATCTGTTTGTGGCTTGCATTAGGATAAATCCTTGATCCCTTGCAAACTGATCTAGTGGGCGGTACCTGTGATGAAGGGCTGGAATCTAATCTCAGTTATTCTAGGGTCAATCTCCTTTGTAGTAAGTGGAGTTATTCTAGATTTAACCTGCTAAAATCAGAATCTGGCCTGAGAGATGATGATGTACCATAAAAATCCCAGAACTCAATAAACTCGGAGGTGTCATGTCCCATAAGCCATATTACCTGAAACCTATCTGCCTGTGGGCTTAAATGGCCCCAATCACCACAGTATCTGACCGTCTCACAATCTTTAATGCATTTATCCTCACAACACCCCCATGAGACAGGACAGTGTTGTTATCCACATTATACAAGTGGGGAACTGAGGTAAAGAGAGATGAAGTGAGGTCACACAGCTCTGTGGCAGAGCAGGGGATGTGAACTCAATTCATAGGCGAGTGCTTTAATCACTGAACCATCCTTCCTGGCCTTTCAGTCTCTAGCTTCACACATTTTCTTTCTCCTTCTTTGGGTCACACTTTTCAGGATGAATCACTGAAACCTGCCCACTGCGCCAACAACCTTCGCCCAGGCTCTGCCTCTGTGCTGCTTTCTCCTAATGACCAGGAACTAGCCAGCAGCTCCCGCTGAGTATGTGTGTCTCGTTCTTTCTCCAGCAGCTGTGCAGAAACATGTTTTCCACTGAACCTTTTCCATAATTATCTTTTTGTGTGTGTGTTTGTAGCATATTGTCAGTGTCGGCTGGTCTTTGCGCCTCCTGGGTCCCCCCAGAGAAAACATGAGCTGATTTGGTCTGGAGAGGGAGCAAGCAATCTCCAATTCACCAGCCCGTGTGGATTATCTTGTCCTCTTGCTTTTTAATAAGCTGCACAAGATTAAAGAGTGACTTTAGGATTGAGTTCCTCCCCCTTTCCTCCCCGCACAAGTTTTAACTTGGCACATAATTGAGGGGAGAACAAAGGACAGTGGGTCCTGTAGCATCACAGTCTTTTATATTGGCATTGATGGTAAACCTATTAGCGAATCCAGCCTGTGGCTAGAGACTGAGGGGTTTGTGGCTTTGAAGGACTTACATGCTGTAAAACATCTTACATCATTTGAACTGATTGTGTGTGGTTGGGTATTTGTTTTCTTCCAAAGCTTGCAACTTCCGCCTCACCCCCAAACCTTTAAAAATAAACATACTCATTAATTTATGAGCCGTAGTCAGCGCTCAGGTGATGAATGAGAGGGGGCTGTGCAGACAGAGGGACTGTAATGAGATTTGGGGGCTTGGACTCTGCTCTCAGAAAATGGGTAGGAATAGCCAAGAGGCCTGATCCTGAAGCCAGAGAGCACAGCACATCACAAAGTCAGCCCCAAGTAGTTTAACATTGCTGTGGCTGGTTGATAATCTGGTAGATAGGGCCTTCTAGCCAAGGATCCCAAAGCATTTCACACATGCTAGACTGAGCCTCGCAACACGTGAGGCAGATTTGTGCAGTCATCCCTGTATTAATGGTCATAAAACTGAGGCACAGGCAAGGAAGTGTCCCAGGTCCTCTTTGCAGATAACTATTCACACACTGGACTTTCCAAGCCAGTTTAGAACTCAGGTGCATCTGCTCCAGCCTCCTTGAGGATCCAAGGAACATGGGGTTAAAAATATAAAGCTGTCAAGAGCGATCACCGAGCCCTCACGCAACGGAAACAAAACATGGCTCTTGTATCTTCTAAGGACTGTGATGCCTGAGAAAACTCAGACACGTGGCGTGTGGAAAGGAGACAGGCCTGGCTGCTGGTGCAGAGTACCAGAGTGTTCTTTTCTATTCTCTGCATTTCAGCTTCTGCCACAAGCTGGGCCGGTGCTTCCATTTAGGTGGCCTAGGCAATCGCCTAGGGCGCCAGGATTATTGGGGGGAGGCATTTTGCGGGCGGGGGAGGGGCAGGCGGCTCCGGTGGACCTGCCGCAGCCGTGCCTGCGGAGGCTCCCCTGGTCCCGTGGAGCTGCCGCAGGCATTCCTGCTGACGGTTCGCTGCTCCCGTGGCTCTGGTGGGCCTCCTGCAGGCACGGCTGTGGCAGCTCTACCGGAGCCGTGGACCAGTGGACCCTCTCCGCAGGCACGACTGCGGCAGCTCCATCGGAGCTGCGGACCAGCTAGCAGGGCAGCGAAATGCCCGTGCGCCTAGGGCACTAAAAACACTAGCGCCAGTCCTGGCCACAAGTATACAGGCTGGGCTAAAGCCTCACTTCTGGCTTCTACATATAGGGCCAACCCTGGACCAATGGCGCCCCAGGAGAAGAGAGTCTTCACTGCCCCCCCCCTCCATTTGGTAAACTTTTGAATACCTTATTTTTTATTGCATTTGTAGCCTATTTCTTGACTTTGATGCACAACTTGCATCCATGATTTATCCCAGTCGTATAAGATGATAAATTTGCATGCTGGGATCTGTAAATCAGTATTTATTCATGCCATGTATAAGCAAGTAAAAAAAATTAGTTTCCTCTAAGCTTTCACTATTGCACAATAAAACAAGTATCAGAGGGGTAGCCGTGTTAGTCTGGATCTGTAAAAGCAGCAAGGAGTCCTGTGGCACCTGATAGACTGCATGCATCTGACGAAGTGGGTATTCACCCACGAAAGCTCATGCTCTAATACGTCTGTTAGTCTATAAGGTGCCACAGGACTCTTTTCTGCTTTTACGATAAAACAAGGTTCACAATATTTCAGCTGGGCTCTCACTTCGCTTTGTTCTTATATCTCCCTGACTGACTGATGACTCCCCGCCCCTTATATACTCACAAGGAAATGGCTAACAATATTCTAGGAGGTTCAAGGAAAATGTAGTTCTCTGAAAGTCTGAAAGGTTCCATGAGATTCTAAACAGATCCAGAATATTCTAGGATGTTAACGAAAAGTGAATCCACATACAGAATACCTGAAACGTTTTACTTCAAGCATTTTATTTTCCCTTTTGTTCCTAACAATAAAAACAGCACCCCGAGCCCAGTGCTCCCCAAGCCCAGGTAGCCCAGGTGGTCACTAAATCTGGCCCTCCCTACGAACTCTTCTCACACCTGCCTTACAGTCCCTATCATACCTCTGCGTTTGCCCAGCCACAGAGAGCTGAAGGAGTCCAGGCCTTCTGAACCTGTCATGACTATTCCCTGTGTGGCCAGAGGCATCACTCTTGAGCAACACAAGGTCCTTCCTCTTCAGAGGCTGAACATGCTGCCTCCAAGCTAACCAGTGCTTTATCATACGGGTTTGCAGTATCAGAGCTTTCTCGATCCATCTTCATCCTTCCCCTCCCCAGCTTCGCTAGCATTCAAATGCTGTTAAGAAGGCATAGATCCATCTCCAGTATGCAATGGGACCCTCAAGAAGGGGGCTGTGTGAGCAGATTTTTAATGCTGTCTGTGGTGTAGGTAAGAATTAAACTGGCCCTTGTTGGTATTCCTACTCCGATGTTCTAACTTTTGTCTGTGTTGGAGATGTCTTGGTGGTGGGGGCGGGTAAATTATCTCTAGGAAAGGTACATCTCTGTGCCTCTGGGAAAGGTACATTGCCTTTGTTCCCTGCTGGAAACCAAAGTGCTAGCAGCTATGAAGACTGAAGCATGCACGGCTAATTTATGTGCCTCGGCTTAACCCCAAACTAAGCAACGTGACTGTGATACAATATTGAAGTGTTTTCAGAATTTTAAATACTGTTTTGTACTTACTGTTGTTTTTAATACAACCCCAGGGAAGTTGAGAATGAGACTGGTTTCCCTATTCCAACATCCCCCTCCCCCATCACACACTGGTTTTGCTGCTCACAAGAACTGGGCAAGCTGCTTTGTTACTGTCGTGTTATGCATGAATACTGGGCTGTGAATACTGGTTTGTTATTGTAGAGTTGCGCACGTGACTGTCTCTGCTTTAAAAAAATATATTTAAAACACCGAAGCATCTGGGTTTTATGATGATTATTTCAATTCACAGCAGGTTATGTGGCTTTTCCATAGTGGTGTAAAAACAAAAAGATAGATCATAAGCTGAGTCAGCTGACCTCAACAAGCATCCCATTAACTAAGGACCACATGTTGCTAGAAATTAGGGATTTGGCCTGGTTGCTTGTGGAGAAAAGATACTGCGGTGGGATGTGGGAAGGAATAGTGCTTTAACTGTAACCTCCATACGCCCATTTAGGATTTAATAAAACAGTTACCACATAGCTGGTAAGTGACAGCTGGTTATCAGAAGCATATGCTGGAGCTGAACAAGCTCCAAAGGCAGAGCTAGTGCCTAGTTCATCAAACACCAGTACATCTGCTTTCAATAATTACTTTTAATTTTGTTAACATATATTAACTACATTGTTAAATCTGACTAAAATGGGAATCTGACACTTTATGCAACCCGCTGAAGAATAAGCCCTCAGTGCCTGGCTTTACCTGATGGCAACTAGGATTAAAATGCAACTAATCAGTACTCTTAAACTGGAGTGTTATTCCAGCATGCTCACTCTAACCTAATACTTCCCACCACCTCCTTCTTCTTCTACTTCTGACTTCTCTGCTTAGCCCCTCTAGGGTGTACAGCTGGTCTCTCTGCAGTCTTCAGTTACTGGTTGGATGGAAGTGCAGGTCACAAAAGCATCCAGAGTTCTTTGGTCTAGATACTGTAATTTTTTAGTTTGCAGGAGATGACACAGTTTATGTCCTTTTAAAATTAGAAGTGGTCTTTAATCTAGTCACTGGATTCAAACACACCTTGATTTTGAGGGAGTTCAGGTCAAGAGCAGGGTTCTATCTGTTTTTTAATTAACAACAGTCCATGGAGCTTTTACCCTCACGGAAATTCTCATCAGCGCCCAGCACTGGATGAATACCACCAAAACATTTCAGCTGATAAATGTCGGGATTTGTAAATGGCTTCGCTTGAACTGTGCTTGCATCCTTTTTGCATTCATCTGCCAGGAGCATTTTGAGTGAGCGGGTTTACATGCAGGAAGTGTCATGGCGACAGTGAATTTTAGATGACTATTGCAGTGTGTGACGTAGATGCTTCTCCCAAGATCCCAACAATCAGTTCCAGGGATTGCAGGTCTGGGAAGCCTGGTGGGATGAACCACAGTATGCCTTATTTTCTCCTTTGTCTTTCCCACTCTCTTGTCATATGGCTGGTCTTTCTACAGCTTTTTCACTGATTACGAGGGCCCCCTTAAGCCCTTGGAGATTGAGAGTCAGGTGCATAAATGTGAGTGCTATTGATCATGTCCGCTGCCTGGGTATCCACCCAGCACTGCCTAACTCCCCAAGTTCCATCCTAGCAGGCACTGGTGTAAAACCTGGTGTGGGTTCTCTAGAGCCCATGCTTATCTTTTGACTGGCCTGAAGTCCTGCGCGACCCTCTGGAGGGAACTCCCCAACATATTAGAGTTCAGCTGTTAACTCTGTGCCCTGAGCTGGCTCATCTGCCTTTCATATAAGGCATCAGATGGCAGCCTGAACTCAGGGTCAAGTGGCTGGGTTCCCTCCCTTCCTCCCCAGCCTCATTCCAGGAGGATTATGAACAATTTTGCCACAGCTCAATCTCATTTAGACACAGAAACTCTCAAGAGTGGATCACAAGAAGTTGCTGAAAGCTGAAACTCTGATTGCTTTAACTCAGCTCCCCCATCCCACAATAATCAGCCCCCAAAGCACTCAGAAGAACAAAAGGCGGCTCCTCAGTTAGAAAATCATCCCCTTATATACAGTAGGAAGGACCCCATCCACGATCATCCAATACACAACCTTGTGCAGGGGAGGGTCTCTGCTGCCTGATGACACACACAATCTGTGGGTGCTGCTAAAGGGGTACTATTTCCAAAGCAGCTTGACTGCTGCTGTACTTAGGTAAGCTTATTCTAATTAAATGAAATCCAAATGATCACAGAGATGGGGACCTCCCCAAGGCCTGTGTCTCATAACAGGGCAGCCCAGCTGCTTGTGTCTTTCTCTTTCTAGCAAGAGTGCCTAACATGACAGCAGCCCCTGCGCTGTGCTGAGGTGAGCTCACTCTGAGAAGCCAGCCTCATCGGTCCCTACTTCCATCTAACCAACAGAGCGGAGAAATTGCCTGTTACCTTGGGTCGATTTCTCATGCACTCTTAAATTGCTTTGTATTGACACACTGTCAGAAATGGATTGTCACATTAACCCACCGAGCCTGGCCTGGGTTCGTGAGCATGTGCTGTAGGACTTATATCTCCACCGTTTTGGGGCAGACCAGTGGGGCCTGGGCTTTTCCTCTCCCCATCCCTCCCGCTGCTGTTCCACTTGGACTTGGAGAGGTGTTTCATGACATCTTTGCCAAACATATGTGTTTGGCGCACAATCAACACACACAGCAAATGAGGTTTAGTGCTCAGCGCGGCCTCCAGCCCACATATCTTTCTTCCTCTTTTCCCTTAGCTAGTGGTTAGAGCTGGGAAATGGGTGACAGGGCTGCTAGGTTCTATTCCTGGCTATGGGAGGGTGTGTGGGGGTCTAGTAGTCAGAGGGGGACTCATAGGTTGTGTTCCCAGATGTGGAAGGTAGTGTGGACAACTGGTTAGAGTAGGGGAACTGAGATTCAGGGGATGTGGCTTCTAGTCAAGACTCTGCCAGTGAGTCACTGGGTGACATCACTTTTCTGTGCTTTTGTTTCTCCAGCCATACGAATGGGAAGCAATGCTGCTTCATGAACTCTGTAAAGTGTTTTCAATTCCCTGGATGAAAGGTGCTATAGCTCATTATTATGCCCCAGTCTTCAGGGTGAGGCCTACACTGCAGACCTTACAGCGGCATAACTGTACCTCAATGAGCAGCTATGCTGGCAGGAAAGTGTCTCCCACCAACAAAGCTCTGTTCACAACGATGCTTTTGTCGGTGAAACTTATGGCAGTCGGGGGGGAGGGCGGGTTTCACACCCCTGACTGACAAGACTGCTAGTGTAGACATAACCTTAGACTTAACCCATGTGTGTTCTATTTACAGTCCCCTTCCTCCTGCTCTTTGGCTGTGATCCTGGATGCCCGGCCTGACCCATCACCCTGCAGTAAACTTCCTTTTTTAACGCAGCATCGTCCACATTGCCCACCAGGCGGAGGGTGCAGCTATAGACCCCTGTAGGTGAGCTGAGGCTGGGGCACAACACATTGTCCGAAGGACAGTACATGAATGGGACTGAGTTTCTGGTAGAGAGACCCCTCTCCAGAGCCAGGCCTCTGAGAGCCAATTACTCGCCTTTTTTCTTCAGCTGATTTTCTAGCCTATATGTAATTTATGTAGCTTCCCATCCCCATCCCTCACAACCTCTTCATTTAGCTTCTCAGAGATTAGTAAATGCTCCTTGAGATCTAAGTAAATAACCACCCACTGCATTTCCCTTGTCTATCACAGCAGCAATATTTTAGCAAACAGGAGAATCAGACCTTCCCCATGCTAAGCTGAGCTGCTGACCTCATAGCACTATGCTGCATATGGGCCCAAATCCAGTCAGGGTTGCTTTCTATCTAGCTACTTATATGGTGCTTATCCTCCTAGTGACTGAGCACCTCACAGTCATTAATGAGTTTTACCCCCACAACACTCCTTTGGGAAAGGATAGTATTACCCGCATTTTACAAATGTGGGATTGAGCACAGGGTAGATTAAGTGATTTGCCCAAGGTCACACAGCTAGTCTGTGGCTGAGCTGGGTTTTCTTGCAGTTTCTTCCAGTGTCTTCTCCACAACAGACCTGAAGGTAACATCTCTGTTGGTACCACTTGCAGGGCTCATGGAATGATGGGCCAACCTCAGAAAGCTTAGGTAAATTTGATTTATGTTGAATAAGTCCTTAAATAAGGATCCTGAAGCTTTTCTGCTGTTTTTTGAGGTCTTCTCCGTAGGTCTGGCTTGACATGAGTAATCAGACATAGGTGAGGTCTTATTTTTTGGGAGGCAGGGTTAGGGAGGTAAATTGATTTGCAGGCTGCAAATAGAATGGTTATGCTAACAAAAATAGGTAAATGGTTCAGTACGTTAAAAGACAGAATACCTATGCTAGCTAAGATAAAGCAGAACATCCAGGGAACCATTTACTATGGACAAGATAACCCTGGGATGTAAGATGAGGTAAAGTGTATGTTATATATGGACAGTGCATGAACAGGGCTTCTTTGTGGTTCCCACAAACTAACCAGGCCAATCCCCAAATGTGAAATGCAATGTAAGAAAGAGATTTTCTATGTAACACTGGATGTGCGGCGTGCCCTATACTCACCCACTATGACTGAGTCTAATCAACTCAGTGTAGCTTTGTTGTATGCCAGATAAAGGAACCTGATTAGTGAGACTAGAATCAAGCTGAACCCCAATATTTCCCCATTTCTTCCTGTCCCAGCATTCTCCTAGCTGCTCTCATTTTCCCCTGCTCCAGCATTGCCTTGTCTCTCTTGCCAGCCTGGTCTTCCCTTTATTCATAGAAATGTCCAGCCTGGGCAGTAGCAGGGAGGAATTTTCTATGCAATCCCATCAGTGACCTTAACCATGGCTAATGGTGACCTCTTCCGAAGCATTCAGTGTTTAGCTTCTTTGCTAAGATGGCCAATGAGGGGGCCAGCTGTAGGGGAGGCTTCTAGTGAGGCAGACACCTCACCCTTAAGACTTGGAGTGCAGCCCAAGAGCAAATTTTACATTGACCACCAAACTGCCATTAAATGGTAACGTGTTCCAGTCGCTACCAACCTGAGCCACTTTCCCTGCAGCAGCAGAGATGAAAGGCTCTGGATTTCAAACCATCCTTCCTCTCCTCCTATGCAAAACACCTGTTTAACACAGCCACTCTTTTTCCATCCTCCATGTCTAGTTTCTCCCTACTCTTTCTAACTGGCTGATTTCCTAGCCCTTCCGGCTCCTGACACTACTGTAGTTTTCCATTTAAAGACAAAAAGCCATTGTTACATGGAATATTCCCTGCAGTCTGACAGGCACTCGATTTCTCTTTCTCTTCTAACCTTCCTGTTCAGCCTCTTCTGCTTGTTCATATGCTTCTCTTCCCGCTCCTGCCCTCCAGTCTATCGGAGTTCTTCTAAGCCGTGATATGTTGTGACTGGGGCTGACTGACAGCGCTTCGTGCTTGACATGCGTCTCCATCATGCCGCCCAGGATCTGTATTTCAGAGCAAAGTCAGATTGTCAAGTGCCGTGTGGGAGTCTCCGAGAAAAGAGTCAAAACACCATCAAGCTGATTCTTCTCGAGAACAATGGAAATGTCACAGGGATGCCTTTGATGTCAGACAAGATTCCTGCTGCACCAGGAAAGGCTAGAGGTCATCCACCCAGTCGCTGAGTGAAACTATTCATTGGCCTCCTTGTTTTTAGTCTCTTCACACAGCCAGGGACTGAATGTGGCAGGGAGACTGACCTCCCCTTCTCCGCCCTGGAGGTGGCGCTTCCAGGTCAGAGCTGGGGATAACGAGCAGGGAGTGGAGTAGAGTAAGCATCCTCGACTGCTGCCTGAGGTATACGTATTGTCTGGGTGTCACTCTCACGGGCTTTCAATCCAGCACCTTTCCCCAATCAACAGCAATTAACTATATTAAAATAATGCATAGACAAACAGCCACCCAACTGGTACTCAGGGACCAGTCTTGATTCATGCCTGGCGCGCCTGGCCTGTAGGAGCAGTCACAGAACTGAGAGATGGAAGAGACCCCTTAGAGCATCCACTGTGTCTCCCAGGGTTAGTACAGGAAGAGACTCCCAGGCTGAGTAAATCCAGGTTTATTCCAGGACCTGTAACATCAGGGTGCAGCACCACAACAGGAAGAGATTGTATGGTTGTGCTGTCTGAAACAAGCGAGAGAACGGGGTTTAGATTAGGACGCAGGCCAGATCTGTGGGAATTTGGATTATCCTGGCAATGCTTATGATGGAGGGAAGTGACCCTAAGAAACACATTGCAGAGATCCATGATTCACATCACTGCTCTTCACATTTGCTTTCAAGGCTACTCCAGTTCTCCCATCCTAGTCTCTCCATCCTTTCATTGTGTAGAAAGCCAATAACATTTGGCTTCAGAATCTTCCTTGGGCTGCACTGGCTTCGTTGGAGTCTAGTCTTAGCTGCAATACAAACAGGGCTGAGGGTGAATGGTAAGCTGCATACTCCCAGATCCAAGGCTGGGATTAAAGCTTCATCTCTATATGTCCTCCTCCTCCTCCTCCGCACTGTATGCCCTGCTCGTTCCAGCTACTGGTTCCACCCTCATATCCCAGCTGCTCAGCATTTGAATAGGTAACTCAGTGCAGGGATGGAGCACATGGTGGGAGGAACACTGGGGAGGAGAAAAGTGAAATCTGAGGCAGGATCTGAATCAAGGGATCGGTCACCTCTGCTCACCCCTCCGCAGTCACTCTACCCTCAGTGATGTCATTTCTCCACTTCTTCACAAGTGCCTTCCATTTCTGCTCCTCTCACTGTGGTGAGCTTACGTGTGAACTGGGGCAAACACATAGCACAGTCCCTGGGTGATCCTGCAGCTATGAACCAGTTGCTACAGCAGCGGCATTCGCCCTGCCAGTCACCGCCTCTCGGTTCAGTCCTGCCCAGCCTTTGAGTTATTATTAGCGAGAGCATCTCTGAAGAATGGGCTCTAATGAATCCATACAGAGCTATATCTATTGAGGGGGGCTGTGGCTGGCACAGCAGACCTAGGTGAAGTAGGAACAGCTGCTGCTGCCGTCACCTGCAGCACTGAGATCTCTCCAGCCTGCCCTGCACTCCCTGCCGTCCCCCTGTGCTCCATGAGGCCATTGTGTGTGTGTGTGTGGTGGTGCTGGTGGTGGTTGGGGCCTGACATGCTTGAAGGAGAAAACTACATAGCAAAGTAACAACTTGTTCTGCATTCTCCTTCTGCAACAGATGCTGTGGAGGCCAGGATGCTGTACACGGTGTCTAGTTAGAAAACAATCTAGTGGCTCAGTGTTGGACCTGGACTTGATCCCCTCAAATATTGGGGGTTTAGAGCTGAACTGAGATTTAATCACAGCAGTTTGAGGATACCTCTCCTCTAGCCCCACGTGTTTAACTCTTCACCTGCCCTATGGAGGATGGTAAGGCCTATAGAAGCATAAAGCAACACGTTTCCCTATGTGAGGAGCTGCCAGTGTCACGCTCACTCACATCCCCTCTTTTGTAGCACTGTTGGTGTTTTGGGAGTGCTGCTGTGAAAGCAGCCCAGTCATCTCACTGTGCTTATCTAGGCGTTTCCCTCTCCCCTCCTATCATTTATGATTTCTTCCCTCCTCCTCTTACAGAAAATCACCTGTAAAATCCTCTCTGCTGGTTCCTCCTGGGACCCCAGGTGCTTCCCGGAAACCTCTTAGAGAACTAATCATCCCATTCGGATTGCACCATCATTCACCTTCAGTCCCTGTGACAGTCCCCATTTTGCTTGTGTGTTCGGCTGTACAGAGCTGGAAACCAAATATTATGGGCTTTTTTTTTTTTTTAAGTTTCCTTTCCCAAGAGAGAGGAGAAAAGAAAGGTCACTTGTCTCTCTCTCTCCCCCAGACCCAGCGCCCCATGGCATTCTCCTCTGAAGGCTTTTACCATTGAATTGGGAAAGTGGGTTAATAATGTCACTCAGCTGGAAGGTCTCCCACCCCATCACAGTCACACTGAAGGTAAATCTAACTTGGAAGAGAAGGTATGTTCTTAACTCAGATTAGGTAACCTGTGTTAGCTAACTCAGGTTAAAATAGCAGAGAAGACACAGCAACTTCGCTTTTAACTCAGGAAAGCGGCTTGAGCTCAACCTCTGGCTGCCCTATAGGCTCGAACTCATGCTGATAACCTGGGTTAAAAGCCAAGCAGCTATGTCTTCCCTGCTACTTTAACCCAAGTTAGCTAACCCGAGTTAAGAACACCGTTTTTTTGCATTGTAGACGTACCCTGTTTTGTTCTGCTCTCGAGCCAGAGGGTCTAACCTAGCTGGCCTTGTAGCAGGTGAGGAGCTGTCACTTTCCTTGGCATGGGTTAGAAGTCAATGGTGACCATACTGAAAACTGGGGATCCATTGCCGGCTCTCATCCCCTACTCACCAGTACTTGGCACATTGGTATTTACCTTTCTCTTCCCCCTTTATCTTTCCTGCCTCCAGTCTCATTTTTCAAGTTGTCTCCTGTAGAACAAACTCCTTGTTTGTTTATCTCCTTTCACTGAGCTTCCTGCTCCTCGCCGTCATCCTCCTTCTTCTCACGTGTTTTTGTTTGCTCTCTTTCCTTCTGTCTCCCTCTCCTGGGCACCATCAGGTCTCCTGTGCAACCTTAGGTCTTCCTTCAGATCTCTTCCTTCCCCAGTTGTCCCCCTTCCTTCTGTTCTTCTCTTCCTCACTCAGGTCTTCCATGCCACTTGCCTCAGCCCCTTTGTGTCTTCTAAATTCTGATCCGTTTTGGTGGGAGTTGGACACAGATTGATGTTCCTCCTGTAAGTGTGGGAGCTGCAGCAGGACTGCGTGACTGTCATGGGTAGCCAGGACCAGACTTCATTTCAGCTGAGAGCCCACTACCAAAAGGTGGAGCAGCCCCCTACGGTTGCTAACCCAAGGCGCTTCACTGCCTTCAAGGCTCTGGACTACTCTGCCTTCAAGGCTGTAGATTACTCTTGGCCCAATCCCTGTCTCCGTTTCCCCTACTGACCTTCTGCCCGCATCCCAACGCATCCTGTTTGTGGCATTCTTCTGCCTTCGAGGCTACTCCCTTTGTCTGAATCTCTGATCCACTAGTTAGCCTCTATTCACTGAGGCCTTTCAGTGATAACTGGTCATGCACAGAACATTTTAAACCTATGTCTTTGTAAACAGGCAAGACCCCACGCAGATGGCACACACAGAGTGTGTTATGCTCCCTATTCAATATCCTTCTTGGAGTTTGTTCTTAACAAAGGTCTGAGGGAGAAGTGACTTTACAATCATGAAACTTAGCCCAAGTTCCCTCTTGAGCCAGCTGTTCCTTCCCGTAGAACCTTCTGTCCTCCTTTCTTTTTTTGCCTTGGACATTTTATACTCCTGAGTTGGAGCTAATGAGATCCACTTGGAATCGCTGCCCGTGTGAGTCAGTAAAATAGCTCAGTACCTCTACATGGGGTCCTGAAGCTCAGCACCTGGTCACACTACCTTATAAGTCTGGAATGTGCGGTCTTTCTCATTTAGATTGTAAGGTCTACATTGGGGCATGAAAAATGTCAAAGTCTGTAATTTGTACAGCACCAAATACTCCGTCTATGTTCAATACATAATGATATGACCTTGGCCTGAAAGATGCACTTCAAGAACAAGCTCCTCTCCATCTTTTAAAGGGGCAACTCCCCACTTACGCCATGCAGACACTCCATAAACCTGAAAATGTCCTAGATTTACTATGGGTCTGGCAAAATTAACCTCTTAGAAATTGGATGGAGCTGTGGGAAGGTTCCTGACTGATAATTTATCTTGGCTAAATATGATTTCCGTAGGTTGACTTGGACCTGCTACCTAGGGCCATTCCTTCAGAGACAGTAATTTCAGTGCAGGAATTAGCAGTCAATGCACCTGTTACCACAGGAGACTCCAGCTGAAAAAAAGAGAAAAAAGAGGCACTTCAATTTAGTGCAATTATCTCATTTTTCCCAGGATAAGGATCCTTGAGATATTTATCTGATTTACAAGGGTGTTCTGTCGAGGTGGCGGGCATGAGGCCTTAAAGAGGCATTCATTAATTTCACATGAATTCAAAAAAATGAACGAGTGGGAAACAGATGCTGTAAAGAGAGACATTTCAGAGGCTGGAAAGGAAAAGAACCTCTCCTCTCTCTTGCTGTTTTCACTGATGATAAATTAAACAATTTGCAGGAAATGGTGCCAGCCACAGGGAGCGTTCGATGTTGCTTCAAAGAGGTCACTAAGCAGAAATGGTGGGGGGAGAGCATATTATTATTATGTATATTGCAGTAGTGCCCAGGTGCCCCCAGTTGTGGACCAGGACCCCCTTGTGCCAGGTGTTGTACAAACAGAACAAAAAGAGCGTCCCTGCTCCAAATAACTTGCAGGCTAAGTACTTCCTGCAAGTACTTTCCAAGGTGTTCTAAGTATGTATTTCTAGAGGAAGGTAAAGTAGTTGAAATACTTTCTAAGGAATTTGTTTTGCCAAGTTAAGAACTTCCTTGCAAAAATAATGGCTTTTAGATTTAGATCAGGATTCTAGAAGCCACTGGAGAAGAGAGCAGAACTGTGGGGCTTTGAGTCTGGGTGTTGTAGGAGCACCAGTGATCTGTATGCTATGTATAACCTATATGCTCAAAAATCTGTTACACTGCCCCCCCCCCCCCCCGCGCCTCATGTCTCCTCTCCCTCTTTGAATACCTGTGAAGTGGCTTTCCCCCTCCCCCTCCCTCCTGGAATGCTTGTGGGATGAATGGGCTGCTTAAACAGCTGGAAGATCAGATATACCCAGGTAGACAAAGTGTCTGGGACTCTAACTAGGCAGCACTCACACACTCAATGCCGGAGGTGGAGTGTGACCAGCCAGGCCTGGCAAAGTCATCTCTAGTCACAGGCCATGAGGAGCAGGCCCTTAAAAGGGGAAGGAGCCATGTGCTTAGGAGTGAAATCACAAGCTTGTACCTCCCGTGAAGGTCCTTTGCCCGGACCACCTGGCCAGTAGTTCACTGTGTTGCATTTCATCCTGCCTCGGGAAGACATACCTTCATCACGCTGTCCATCCCTGCGCTGCCTGTGGGATACTTATCTTCAAGGAGCCTAACATCTCCAGCCCTGTGCCTATCCTGGGAGCGTGAATATGCGAATGTGAGTGTGACACCCCCTCCCACTTCTTTTGAGCTTGGCTATCAGTATAATAAATGTGCTGCTTTCTGCCAAACTCTGGTGGGTCATTAGTCCTCCCTAAGCTTACTAGCTGGCCCAATTTCGGGTAACACTGGGCACACAGGAATTCTCATCTATTATCTGCTCATTATTATGCTGATTCACTTGGCAGACCCGGAGGAACAAGGCCAGAATGCCTGTCAGGCAACTTCACTGTGTGCACAGCACTAGCTTTCTCACTTTTGGAAACTCATGGCTCAGTAATAGTGCATCATCCTAGGGCAGTAAGGGCTTCAGTTAAAGAAGGGCAAGGGAGAGGAAGGAATATTTTGCACAGCTCAAATAAAATTCTCCTTCACTTTCAGGGAAGAAAGCAAGTTGGAGAAGTTTCACCAAACACAGGGTCTCCCAACTCCAGTGACAGAAATAGACACAAATGCTGCTCAATCCCCCGCCCCCAAGCTGAGGCCTCTGAAAAAATAATCATGCCCCAGTGTCCAGGAGCCTGGAGTTAAGATACTATGGCCTCTTTATGCTTTTTTTGTAGCATAAAGTGGCCTTGATGTGGACAGACTGGCTTCCTAAGAGCAAGAGGCCGACTTAGATGGTGTAGAGCTGGTGTAAAGGTGCCACACGAGTTCTGCTCCCATTTGCAGTGTAAGGTGTGTGCACTGGGGTGTGTGATGAAAGCAAGGGAGTGGGTATGGAAAAGGGAACACGGGTGGCCAGAACACACTACACTACAGCTTGTCTCTGTTCTTACTCACACTGAGGACTGGGAAGCTGTCTGTCTGCCTCAGGATCTGAGGAGTGCCAGGGTGGCTTAAAGCTAGCTCTGCCCCTACCCTCCCGAAGCACTTGGAGAAACTGAGAATCAGGGTCCCTATCTCAGTATTAAGAGCTAGCAGCTTTATTGAGTACACCCAGCCAACCCGGAGCTCCCAAGGCCACCCTAGAATCTATTAGCTCTTGTCTAAGACCTGGGATAGAGTCTCTGGGGAGTGGTCTCTCATTCAGTTCATTTGAAGTTCTGGCCAGGAGAACTCTCTTGGGCATTCCATCAGCCTCCCTCCACAGCTGGGTGACTAAAGTAGGATGGGGAATCCCGAGGAGCCCAAAGATTTTCAGAGCAACCATCTTAGCTCCTTCCCTCAAGGGGGCCTCCAGGATTCCAGCTGCTGTTTGTGAAGTAGCAATGACTGGAGTCCATGCAGAGGTATCACATCCAAGGTTACAATCTGGCTGTTTTTATTTTCTGCTCCGAATGGCGAGACTTTGACTTCTCTAAATGTAAATGACTGCAGTTTCCTCACACTTCAGAGGAATTAAATTCACTGTGTTCGATATTGCAGGCAGACTTGTCCTGGAATCCGTCTCTCTTCGTTTCAGGTTAGGATGACAGAGGCCAGATCACCCTGAGGTACACCCAACAGAAGGTTTTTGATGCACCTGGCACTCTGCAGCTGAGTCGATCGTTCTGCAGAAGTGGCTTTCCACAGCCCCTGTTATGCAGAGCAATTTGATATTGTAACCTTAACGAAATGGTCAAGTGAAAAGTGCCTCTTACCAAGCAAATGAGCAGCTTAGGCTACCCGAGAGCATTTGGCCTGCCCTTGTAATCACAGGCATTGGAGATGGAAAGGATTTATTAGGCTGTCTAAGCTATTGTCCTGCCCCAGAAGTCTATGATGAATGCTCACATTTTGGTTGCCTTTAAAAATCCATGCCTTGCCTGCCATTTCCCTACCAAGAGCCGAGTGTTGAGTAAATACTGGGTTGTATTGTTTGTTGGTACATAAAATTACTCACATCAGCCAGACACAAAGGCTGGTTTGACACTGGTATGACTCCACTGTCTCCCATAGAATAGCTTCTGATGCACATGGGGATGGGGAGCTGGAAATCAAGTCCATGATTTCTAATTTCTTTTTTCACTTTCTTTTGCCCCTTGACAGAGTGGTTTGATTTTTCTTTTGGATGCACTTGTGGGGAGAGAAAGGGGGATGGACTTAGCCTAGGCCCAGTACTGGAGTCCCCTGGCACATATGGAGCCCTTACTGATGAAAGCCCACTCTAGATGGAGGAAGACATCACATTCTTCCACCGTCAGGCCTTTCTGGGCCAGCATCTCTCAGGCAGAGCCACCTGGAGAATAAGGAGTGGGCAGGAGATACAATGACCCAGCACTTTCACCTCAGCAGCTTCTCCCAGCATTTTACAACTAATACATTTAGGGCAACGCTACAGATGTATCCCACAGCATGGCAGCTCTAGTGTATGAAGATCATCTTTGCACATGGGGTGTGTGTAAAATACAATCTGAGTAGAAAAGAAATGAAGGGTCATGCTCCATTCCATTTATAGAACTGAATCTGGGCACAGCTCACTCTGCCAAGATAGAGCGGATGCTAGGCACACACCTGGGCACAGGATACAGGTGCGAACTGTGGTGGCAGTTTGAATCAGTCTCCACCCAGGTGACTATTATTATTTATTAATTCTCGAGCTCAGACAGCAGTTTTTGACAGTGGTCCCTGAAGCATGGGTCTAACCATAACCTCTGGGCTTTCCTTCCTTGGAGTGGGAGTGCAGGAGATTCCCGCAACCCCAGTACTTATCTCATTGCCGAGAAACACTTCCCTTTCACTCCAGAAAGGGTTGACCCCTTTCTTGGGGACCCGCCTCAGTTCTCTCTCTCCTCAGGCCTCTTGACTTCTGCCAAGATCTCTTCTTAGAGCTAACCGGGAATCTCAGCTTGCTTCGACTGTGGCCACCAGATGGCAGATGAACAGGATATGTTGTCCAGTCCCATCCTTACCTTCAGTTTGCTCAGAGCAAAATGACAGGACCTGAATATCCTGCTGGTGTAGCAAAGTAAACGTAACATTTACGTGCCCCCTTCATCCTGCTGGCATTCATCTGAGGCCTGTGTGCTTCTGGAGGGACTTGTCATCGGTTATCCCTTGATAGGAGGATGATGCCTGCCAGAAGGAAAAGTCATTGAGGAGACTTAAGATGGCTGAGGAGTCCAATTCATGCTTTACAGGTTTTTCCACATATCTGACAGGTGGTTGCTTGCAGAGAGCACAACTGCTGGCTGGGATGCTCTGCCCTTTCCTTCCTTCTCTGCTGTTTCTCAGCTTCTCGAGCAAGGCGATTCTCTTCAAAACGGGCTGAGACGATGTACAATGCAATGCCATTGCAGTCTATTGCCACCCAGCTCTTCACAATTCATAGAGTCAATGCCGCCCTTCTTATGATGTACTTTCAGGGTGTCCTTGTAGTTTCTTCTGTCTCCCATGGGTCCTCTTACTGTGACTAAGTTGAGAAAAGAGGACTTGCTTTGGAAGATGAATATCAGTCATCTGCACACAATGACCAACCCAGGGAAGTTGATGTTTCATAAGGCTCCAGGCACTGGCTATGTAAAGTCATGATGCCGCACCTGTGATGGGTTTAGGGCTTCTATAAGGTGTTTTCTAATCTCATTTGGTGAAATCAGATGCACTTTGTCACTGTGGACAGGACCACCATCCTTTCTGTCCCTCCAACTTTTGATGCCTCCCTCTGTCTTGCCAAGTCCAAATCCTGCTGATTCGTCCTCCATGACATCCCAAAGAGCTAACCTTTTTCTCATTGCCTCTCTAGGTAAAACCATTCTCTGGGTCCTCTCCAGCTGACATCCTGACTACTGCAGCCTCCTCCTCTCTGGCCCCCACAGCCAGACCTTCTTTCAGGCCATGCAAAACATAACTGCTATGAGCATTCTCCTTGCCTGTCCCTGTGATCACCACACCCACATCGTTTCACTGGCTCCCTGTTTCCCCTTCCATCACATTTAAGCCTCTTGTCCTCCCCTTTAAGCCCCTTCACAACTGTGCCCTTGATTGCTCAGCCACCATTGTCTCATTGCATCATTCCTTTCTCCTGTGCATTGCTAATAATGCCAGGCTGCAATGGCCATTTCTCTGTTTCTCCCACCAATATCTCTGTTTTCCCACCCTGAACCAATCCTTAAACCTACCACCCTCTCCTCCTCTCTAAGATACCAGTTACTGTTGTCTATGATGTGGAAGAGTTGAAGAAGGCCGATATATATTAATTTATAGGTTAAAGCAAACTTGGAAAGAACTTGGAACCATCAAGATGTGCATATTGTAATCACGGGATCTTCCTACCGTCCCCTCCATTCTCCTGCCCTCTTCCCTGCTATTGTTTGTTACACTCACTTCTCTGGAATTAGTCCTTGTGTATGTTTGACAGCACCCAGCACAACGGGATCCCAAACTGGATTGGGACTGTTGGGTGCTAATAATAAAATGGCATGCAGGAAATGCTGGGATGCTGAGCACCAGAGGTGCCAGGGCAACTGTGCAGCCTTTCAATCCTGTTGTGACTTCATCTCCTGTGGAAAGAAGGTGTAACTCCCTCATTCCCACTCACCTGCCCACCAGTCCCATCTTATTCCATCTCTCTCTCAGTGTCATCCACACTGCCCCCTTCTGTCCCTCTTCACTTTGTGTGGTATCGCTCACTCAATGCAAGGGAATTGGTCTATGCCCAGTGGGTCTGCCAAGCAGAGAAGTCACTCAAGAGGCAAGTGTAGGGGAAGAAGTCGGCTGGTGAGCATCGTCTCATAGATTCATGGCTTTTAAGGCCACAAGAGACCATTCTGATCATCCAGTCTGATGATATAACACAAGCCATAGAATTACACCCAGAATTATATTCCAGCATCAAGCCCTTAACTTGTGGTTGAGCTAGCCTAGAGCGTACCGTGTAGAACGATATCTCATCCTGATTTAAAGGCTTCAAGTGACGGGGAATCCATTACATCCCTAGGTAAGTGATTCTAATGGTAAATTATCCTCACTTAAAAATTTGAACCTGATTTCTAAAGTGATCTTGTCCAGTTTGTTTCACAGCCATTGGATCTTGTTATATCTTTGTCTGCTAAATTGAAGAGCAGCCAGAAATCTTCTCCCTGGGTTGGTACTTATAGACCACAATCAAGTCACCTCTTAACCTTCTTCTTCTTCAGTCTCTCACTATAACGCAGGTTTTCCAGACCTCAGATCATTTCTGTAGCTCTTTTCTGAAGCCTTTCCAATTTTGTTAACATCCATTTCAAGTATGCATACCAGAATGGGACACACCATCTCAGTGATTATCTCACTAATGCTGTACGCAGTGGTAATATCAGAGGCAATTGGAAAAAGTTAGTCAAAACATGTTTTCATTGGAATTTGCCGATTTGTTGAACTCAAAATAGTTTGTGGAGATGTTTTGGTTTTGGCAAAGTCGCTCCAGAAACCAGGCAGGGTTCCACCAGCTCTCAAGGTCTGCATCCCCAGGGCAGCCCCCCAGCAGACTGCCCTGGAGTCAGGGCTCCATTCCCTTTCATGGAGAATTTCAAAATTTGGGGGTTTTGTTCTGAATCGGAACAAAACCAAAAGTCAAAATATTGAAATGATTCACAAACTGGAATATGTTTCTCCATCCAGCTCTTGTATATCACCTTCTTACTTCGACTTGATATTCCTCTGCCCAGGGCCGGCTCCAGGCTCCAGCATGCCAAGCGTGTGCTTGGCGCAGCACGCCGCGGCGGGCACTCCGCCGGTTGCCGGGAGGGTGGCAGGTGGCTCCGGTAGACCTGCCACAGGCGTGCCTGCGGAGGGTCCACTGGTCCCGCGGCTCTGGTGCTTGGGGCGGCGAAATGGCTAGAGCCGGCCCTGCCTCTGCCTATACAACCAAAGACTGCATCTGCCCTGTTAGCCACAGCATCACACTGGGAGCAGACATTCAGTTGATTATCCAGCATGACTCCTAACCCCTTTTGGAGTCACTGAGGTCTATACAGTCCCCTGTCCTGCAAGTGAGACTTCTATTCTTTGTTCCTAGAAGTCTGAGCTTGTATTTGGCCTCATTTCTCTCTTCTTTCTCTCCTCCTCAACTAGCTCCCTCCTCGTCATTCTTCTCTCCTCATTCATTTGCTTTCTCTGACACTTTGCGCTTCCCCTCTAATGCTGCAGAAAGGACCTAAACTCCAGAGATGCCGCTATTGTGTCTTGAAGGCTAGTTAATTTTCAGAGTTTCATTAGCTTTTGAGGCTTAATGCTCCTGGTGGTAGTGAATACCCACCAGGTGTTCAAAAGTGAGGAAGGACAAGAAGGAGCTTTACTGGGCTCTAGCCAAACACTGTCAGGTTAAACTGGAGGCGAGAGAGAAGGAAGGGGAGGGAGGAAGGTGGGAAGAGAAGGAAAGAAAGGGAGTCAGGGAGAAGGGAAGTGGAAAAGGGAAGCGGCGAAGGAGGGAGAGAAGTTCAAAGAGAGGAAATGCCGTAGCGTAACTCAGCTCTTGAAGTCACCTGGGGGAGTCATTGACTAAGGGGTCACTGATCCATGTGAGTAAATTTCTGTAATAAACTGGAGAAAGTACTGGTAGGCCCCAGTGATTTAGTTTAGATATTGCTGTAGCTGAACTCTCCTCAAATACAATTCAGCAGGACTGCTAGTAAGCGCAAAGCCCTTGCCAGCCTCAGTATGGATTACTTTCCCTTGTCCCTTAAGTTCATCTCTTTACAGCATGGTTATGTTCTCATAAATTTGTTGCAGTGGGCTTACCGGCAACTGGGCTATCGGAAAGGATTTGTGTCCGCTGGAAAAGGCTCCTGGATAAAGCTCTGTTTGGCAACGTGGCCCTGTAAGTCCCCTCAGCGGCTGTATTGTTACATGGAATAACAGCTTTTTGAGGGCCAGCAAACCCCAATGTCAAGGATCTAATCGAAGCACCAATCCTAGCCCACAGTGCACTCGCATGCACACACACATAAACACACACACACACACACGCATGCACTCCCAGTATATCACTGTCTGCTGCTATTCCACTGGATGCTGCCCTCCCCTATAATAAACAAACAGTATGACTTTGATATAGTTTAGGCAACCTTTATCAAAGAGGAGAGATTCTTGAAGGCGTAAATGGCAGTTAGGCTCCTGACTCACGTGGAAGGTCAATATATGCCATGTTGTCGCCATGTCAGTCCCAGGCTATTAGAGAGACAAGAAGGGTGCAGTAATAACTGTTATTGGACCAACTTCTGTTGGTGACAGAGACAAGCTTTTGAGTTTACACAGAGCTCTTCTGCAGGTCTGGGAAAGGTATTCACAGTGTCACAAAGTCGAACAGATAATTTAGCATAAGTAGTTAGTACATATTTTATGGGACCATTCAAGGTGAAGTGACTCATTAACATCCCTGTAGTCATAGGACAAAAAGCGGTTTATTACAACAATCTAATCCACTAACCCCCTTTTTGTCCTATGACACAGGACTGCAGGGCTCCTCTCTAAGTGCAGGTGATAGAACCCTGTATAATGATGCTGTGTAATTTCTGCTGACTCGATGCCCACTCTGCCCACATATCTACACCAGCGACACCATCACAGGACCTAACCAGATCAGCTACAACATCACTGGTTCATTCACCTGCATGTCCGCCAATGTTATCTACGCCATCATGTGCCAGCAATGCCCCTCTGCTATGTACATCGGCAAACTGGACAGTCCCTATGTAAAAGGATAAATGGACGCAAGTCAGATATTAGGAATGGCAATATACAAAAACCTGTAGGAGAACATTTCAACCTTCCTGGCCACACAATAGCAGATTTAAAGGTAACCATCTTATAGCAAAAAAAAATGTCAGGACCAGACTTCAAAGAGAAACTGCTGAGCTTCAGTTCATCTGCAAATTTGACACCATCAGCCCAGGATTAAACAAAGACTGTGAATGGCTTGCCAACTACCAAAGCAGTTTCTCCTCCCTTGATGTTCACACCTCAGCTGCTAGAACAGGGCCTCATCCTCCCTGATTCACCTCACCTTGCTATCTCCAGACTGATTCTTGCCTGCATATTTATACCTGCCTCTGGAAATTTCCATTACATGTGTCTGACGAAGTGAGCATTCACCCACGAAAGCTTATGCTCCAATACATCTGTTAGTCTTTAAGGTGCCACAGGACTCATTGTTGCTTTCTGCTGACTCATGTTAGCTGGTGGATCTTGTTAGTTCCAACCAGTACATAAGGAGATTTGGTGTCTCCTTGAAGCAGAGGGAACTAGGGGGAGGGGGAAGATGTGGTCCTTTGAGAAGCTATAGGAATGGCCAAACCTGGGGGAAAAGCTTATGGTACGATATATGTGTTATTATTGTGTGTTTGAATTGGTAATAGTGGCAAGTCCCAGAAAGGGGGTAAATTTGGGCTCTACACAGTGTGTATAGTCTCTTTAGAGCAGGGTGGGAATTGAACCTGTTTACATACATATGCATATGCATAGCGATTTACATTGCCACTCATGGCCACGTGGCCACCCTATATATATCTTGAAATCTGCTCATGTATACCCTGTATATATAAATATACTGTCCCAGATACACCCACATCTATCCATACTCCACGTTCACAGTTTCCCTTCCCACCTGCTTGAACATCAGTCTTTCACTTTATCTAAACAAGCCCAAATCTACAGTGGTTGCTGTTAAAAAGATGAACAGTTGCCACAGTGTGGTGTCTGAGATGCTGAGATACTCTGTTTACAATATATGGTATCTGCAAGACAGCTGTTAGTAGCTGTTGACTTCGTAAAGGCAATCACTTGTTCTGCATCCCATACACTGAGTATGTGAGCATCTCCACTTCATTACTGCTTGATACCCAGAGTCATCATTTACGCTTTTGCAGTATGGGTGTCAGACACAATCATTGGGGCGAATGAGTGAAGAATTCTCATCTGGTATCACTTTACGCTCACTTTGCATAGGCGTAAATGACAACACAATGTGTAGGGCAGTGGAGAGTCAGGCGCCTTGAGGCAATTGGACCAGTCCTGTGAGTAAGTTCAACTCAGCCTGTCTGACATCAGGAATCATAACATTCAAAAACCAGTGGGAGAACACTTCAACCTCTCTAACCACTCAGTGACAGACTTGAAGGTGGCACTTTTGCAACAAAAAAACTTCAAAAACAGATTCCAAAGAGAGACCGCTGAACTCGAATTAGTATGCAAATTAGATACAATTAACTCAGGCTTAAATAGAGACTGGGAATGGTTGGGTCATTACACTAATTGAATCTATTTCCCTATGTTAAGTTCTCCTCACACCTTCTATGGGTCATCTTAATTATCACTTCCAAAGTTTTTTTTCTCCTGCTGAGGATAGCTCATCTAAATTGATTAGACTTTTCCTGTTGGTATGCATACTTCCACCTTTTCATGTTCTCTGTATGTATAAATATCTCCTGTCTGTGTGTTCCATACTATGCATCTGAAGAAGTGAGCTGTAGCCCACGAAAGCTCATGCTGAAATAAATTTGTTAGTCTCTAAGGTGCCACAAGTACTCCTGTTCTTTTTGCTGACTCGGCCTGTGTGCAAGCACTGCAGGATTAGGCCTTAAGCAAAGGAAGGAAGGACCCTTTCCTAACCGAATATCTTGCAAGGGAGACCAGGTGCATTCCAATAAGGATAGCACATGTGCGGAGAGCTTCTAGCCCTGGATATCTGGACCCTATTGAATCTAGTAATCATTTCCACCTTTCTGTTCTGCTCCCAGGGAACTGGCTTTTATTCATTAGCTGCACAGTGTGCCTTAAAAATAAAATAAAATAAAATAAAATAACAATCCAAAAGAACATTACGTTTCTTGTTGTTTGATCTTTGAGGAGTGTTGAAGAAATCTCTTTAGGGCTCTGCCTCCCCCAGTAGCGCTACTAAGGAGATTATAGGCCTAGAGTTTTCACAGGCAAACACCAGGCCTCTGGGCCTAGCACACTAATCCAGACAAAGGATAACAGAGGCCTAATTAATTCTCATGTCTCGGAATCTGATAACAGTGCTGTACACAGCTGAGTCCATAAGGACTTAATGAGTTTAATCGACTGCACTTCATGATTTTATTTGAAACCTTGTGCCACAAATTAAACTATTAAAAATGCACTTGAACTTGATTGGCAGCTCTAAGCCTGACAAAGTCTATTTAATCCATGAGTCAGAAAGTAGGGCTGCCACACAACTTCTCTTATGTTCCAAAGTGAGGCAGGGCACTGAGGGAAGGCAGGAAGCTGAGGTTTCGGGAGAGGCCTTTGGCTGGTGGTGAGAAGGAGCTGGGTTTGAGAGACAGCAGGGCTTTGGAGGACATCTAAATACGGGACTATGAACTGGAAATGTGTAAACAATAAGAAGAGCTCGTTAGGGCGGTGTTTGCAACTAGGGGATGACATTGAACCAAAGAAAATATAGGTTGAACATTCAGGGAACAATTTGCCAATGAGATGGTCTCCCGGCAAGGTCCCAGGGAAAGGTGGAGGGGGCTACAGTCTTTAGGAAGTTGTGGAGGACAGAGAGAGAGCCTTAGCTGGGCTTTATCCAAACCCAGGTGAAGAGTTAGGCTCATGCAATGGGTGAAGAGTTGAGTCTAAGTTTATTTTCCATTGAAGTGTTTTGCCTGTCCCTGCTCTCTGGGGTGTGTAGAGTGGCTCTTTGGGAAATTCAGCTGTCAGATTAGCTAAACTAATTAACATCTAGCTCCTGTGGGCAGCTGAACTCACAGAGCTTTCCAACCACTCAGTGCTATTCCAAGGAACGGGAATTAGTGGCAAAAATATGAGGTGTGCAAATGGATTCTACTAACAATCCTGGTGAAAGACAGGAGAAAGTTCCTACATAAATGCATGCAGACACGCATGTCTGAACAGTTTTGCAGACATGCATAGTCATACTTCCTCTATCAGAGCCATCCATACTCATAGATACACACTGAAAAGTGTTCACTTGCCCACACACATACTCTTGTGCATACACAGATAAATACACCCTCATATACATGCACATTAAATCACTCTCACACTCTCACTGTCATGCACCCTCTCATATAAACACACATGAATAAATACATGTATGTATTGATCCTGCTCAGAATAGGGCATTGGCTAGTGAGCAAAATAGCACAGAACTAGCTATGGAAAGTCTCATACCCCTCCTCTGACATGAAGTCACTTGCAAGAGATTTTAAAAAATCATAAACCTATTTGCAAATAATAATCATGATGACTGGAGTATCCTTTATGAAATGAGAGGTCTCTTATCCCTCTTCACATGCATACAGAAGCCACCATTAACACTATTAAGAGTTAGGAGACTGTGTAGAAGTGGGAATAGGCCCCAACTATGTCTTCACTGCAAAAAAAAGGTGTTATTTTAACCTATATTCCTGCTTGTGGTTGATCTCACCTAGCTACCTCACAGTAAGAGCTGCTGTGCCTTTCCCCGCTAGGCGTTTACAGTGGGATAGCTTACATGTATTAGTTATCCCATGGTAAAACACACACTCTTTTGATGGTGAGGATAAAGCATCCCTCCACTGATTAGCAGAAGTGGGAGCATAGCCACCATAGTGAAACAGGTCAATGGCTCATCTAACTGGGTGGCCTGGTTCAAACACTAACCAGTGCTGGATGCATCAGTGAAAAGAGAATCCTTCCTCCATAGTACTTCTAATGGTGCAATACCGGACCTGACCCGAAAAATTCAGGTGCTGAAAGAAGTGGTGTTGATTATTCCGTTAGTGAGATTCCTCCTTCTGCATCAGGGCAGAACAGAATGAGGGGAGCTTTCAGCTGAGATGGAACTCAGGGCTTCTTCTGGCTTGTCATTCACAACTCTGGCACTTTTTTACAAGACTACAGTTGTTAGCTGCAGTGTTATGTACAAATTCCGAACTTGGCTGGTTATTTTATGCTTCCCTAAGTTTTCCCTGCAGTTTCAAATGGATGTGGCTTTCTTCAGTGCTTCCTATCCTAAAATGTTATATAATGTTGCAGTTCAATGTTAAACAGTCATGTGCTTCCTCAGCAGTGGTTGCAATTTTATTTTTGATTGAAAAAAAAAATAACATGAGAAATGGTCCCTGAATATGTTGTCAGAAAAGTGCTTGATGAATCTGTATGGAGGAAAGCTGCTAGACAAAGGCAAGATATTGCTTGTAGATTGCAGAAGTCAAGTCTATGAAATATACTTGGTGCTTGAATTAAATTGCACAAGGTCTCTGAATCCTTCACTTAATCTTGACACATTGGGGCATTAGGTTATAACAAAATTCCCTGAATAGTGGCCACATAAGTGGCTGTCCTTAAACCATGTGGTTTGGTAATACTCTAATATGGAAGGCAGAAGTAGCCATTAATTCGATGTTCATATGGCTCATATAACATTGTAATGGAATTATTGCATGTTATTGGTGCCCTGTCAAATCAGATAAATCCACCTGACCTTCTAGCTTTTTTCATGCACACAGCAGACTGGGAGATGATGTCTGAGAGCAGTAGGACTGGCATAATACCACCTTCTAGCACCGGAGAGCTGCAGAGATCAGAGGGATGGAGGCATGGTGGAGCAGCAGCTCAGCACGGGACCAAGTTGTGTGGCCAGCTCTACGCACACGGCCAAATATTTACCCTTGGTTTCAATATTGACCTCTTTTCTCCCTCAAGATAAATAATTGAGCATGGGGCCTTGAAAGGCTAATTTTCCATTTGCTCAATGTTTCAGGACTCTCAGCTCATGAAAATCCCACCTGCTGGTTGCTGGCTTATTCAAATCCAAGTGCCATGTTTCCCCCCTTGAAATTCCATAAAATAAAATGTTCTCTGTATGCAGCTTTTAGGTGTGTTGTTAATGCCACCAGGATCAGCACCCCCAGGATGCCTTCAGCTCAGGCTGTCTCAGCCCATTCAGGCCTATCATCCACTAGTCATTCCATGAGGCTGGTTCTGAACTTAGGGAGGGAGGAAATGGGGAGGGAAGGGCCCTGTCATTTGCCATACAACTTGTGAAACAGTCACCTCCTTTTCCATTCATGACAGGAACTGCTATTCTGTCAAAAAAAAAGGGAAGGGGGGCAGGGAGGTTTCATCATTGTGGAGATGGTTTTCTCTCATTTGGTTTGAAAGCACCAGACAATCTTTTCCAGCAGAGCTGTGCAACAGCCTTGGAAAGTTAATACAAACAGGAGAGCAGAGGGAGCTTGCACTGGATGTATGATTAGGACAAGGACACTGGGCACTTGCCTCGTTTACCCACACATTTTTTTGGCGGGCCAGGCAAGGGGTTTGGTTTTAAGAATCTGCAAGTGTTTGGAATGTTGGGGCTGCCCCGTAGCATTGTTGCTGCTGCTGTATTCATGTTGTTTATTAGGAAAGAAGACATAGAGTCAATGGCCAAATGCCCACTAGCTTCAGTGGAGGCAGGAGTAGGCTGCCGTCCAAGAATTTCCCATTAGCAAAATTAAATTGAGGGACAAAGATTACCATGACATTTGCACAGGCACAGAACTCATGAGAATCACATGAGGAGTTGTAGCTGCAGAAGACTTTTCAGGGGAGTAGTTGTATCCTCTTTGTCCCAGTTCACCCAGCCACCTGAAAGCAAACTCACTTGTCTAACAGAGGCAGTTTCAGATTTTGTTTGATGTCACTGAGCTCTCCAGCTGCAGCCAGGCAAAGCAGTTGGAATAAGACAACAACCCAACCACATGGAGCCCCACAAGGGGTATTGAGGCTGGAGGCCACTTGGCGTCTACATTATGGTCCCCCCGTCTCTGTTCATAAACTTTGCAGAAGATGTTCCCTCTATTCTGGAATTTGAGGTAAGTACATCATCCACAACTCAGCGCAGGGGAAGCATATTTCAATACCAAATTCAATCAAATATCCAGTTTTGCAGTCTTGATGTTACAAATACAAGAAGAAGTCTGACTTGGGGATGGGAAGGGGCATCATAATTGTCCACTGCACAGATCAACTGCACAAGAACTAGCATCTTGTTTTTTGCATCCCTCCACTGGCTCTCTCTTCTGTATCTTCTCAAACATAAGCTACTTCTCTTGACTTTCAAAGACTTTCACAACCTATCCCCACCCTACCTATCATCTCCTTCAGAACTGAAAAGTTGATTCCAACCTCTGACCAGTGTGGGGTACTAGCCTCCAGTCCATCACTCACAAGTTAAATCTTCAAACGAGCCCCTTTGTGCTTTCTCCCAGGCTGCCCCTCATGCTGGGGAGGAGCTCTCCATAAATATCTGCAAAGCCAACTCATTATCCTCCTTCACAACCCTCCTCAGAAATCTCCTGTGCCATGATGCCTACTAGAAACTTGACACTGTTTAGGCCGCTGGTGTGCAGCACCACTGCCTACCACGCTGACCAGTATTGTCTCATATTTTCCTTGTACTCCTCCATCTATATGTAGTCATCTGCTGTAACTTGTCTCATACTTAGATTGTAAGTTCTTTGGGGGCAGGGGCTGTCTTTTTGTTTGTGTTTGTACAGCACCCAGCACAATGGGGTCCTCCATGACTGAGGCTCCTAGGCACTATGGGAATACAAATAATAAACAATAATAATGATAATAACTGTAGTGGAATTCTTACCTAGGGATAATCTTTACAGCAAGCAGCATGTTAAGCTTAATGAGGTTGACTGTGTCCACTTAAAGATCTGACAGCAGCTAATCACAGTTATAATAAGGTGTGACAGATTGGAGGTATGGCTGTGTCAGTTGTGAATGCCTTCGGCCATTTTGATTGTAATCTTCACTTTGCCTTGTAGACTCCATCTTGAGTTAAGACATCCAGGTAGTGTTGAAAGCCAGACAAATCCTGACAGGGTCAGTATATTTTGGACAGTGGGACACTCAAGGAGAGCTAAGAATGAGAGGGCCATCAGGGGCTATAAGTGTTAATGACTCTTCACTACTGGGATGGTGGGTTTTCTATTGTCTTTGGATTACTTTCAGCGACCAATCCTTGGGGCAATAGACTCTCTATGAAGAAGCTAACAGAGGTAGTTGGGGAGGGGTACACTGGAGCTAGGAACCTTCCCCCTCCAAGTCAAAGTACATGGGTAGAAATAGGCCAGAGACAGTTTTTAAAAGAAGGCTGCTTTTCTAAGCAAGGGGACATTTCATCACAATGTATAACTAGACCAGGCTGTAGAAAAGAAAAGGCAGATGAGACTCTGCCTTACCTATGGACACTGAATAGAACCAAGACTCACAGACAGCGCGAGAGACCAAAGGGGTTGCATTCAGGGCTGCTTGTTGTCCTCCACAGATCTGTAAGTCTCTTGCGCTTTTTTAAAATGAGTTAAGTGTTTGTCATTAAGAAATTCTCTTGCTTTGCCTGTATGCCTTGCTTTACTGCCATGTTGTCCCTGAAGGGTCTCAGAGCTTCAGCAGCTAGGTGGATTCTGGGAGAACATGTCTAAGCCACTGGGGGCTTAGGAGGCTGTGTCACTGGTTCTGGGGTCTAGACAGCTAGACTGCAGGGTCTCACTGTCCAAGAAGGGTGTTGGACATGGGGTCTGCCCCTGGGAGTATGCTTCAGAGACACAGAACTAGAAAATAGAGCTAGGAACAATGATCAGTCACTACCCAGACCCAGGGGGCTTGGAAGTGGGTTTGGGTCCATTTACAACAGACTGGTGTCCACACAGAGGGTCAGGTTGTGACATAAAACTGACCTCCGATACCCAGTTTTGGTAGGAGAACATCTTCCCTTATCTTCTCAGTGCAGACCTTGCTGCGCTCTGAAAGACTTTCCAGAAAGCTCCCCAGTTGTTCAGATACTATCCTCACCTCCTGCAATGATTACTGCTCTTGTCTCACCACTTCAGAGTCTCTTGTTAACTCCCTCTCCAGCCCTGTTTTAAAGGCCTCCTAAGGCCAGATTGCTTAAATCTCTCTCAAGCAAATAGTCCCTGCACCTGTTAGCACTGAGCGCGCTCACCCCGGGAATGGCGTATCAGGGTGATGGGAGTGCAATCACACCCCCTGGCAATCACATTTTCACCTGCTCAGGTGTAGCACAGCTATGACTTCCTGGTAATTACATGCCAATAACTGGTGTGAGGCTCCCACTTTCAAAGCCAGCTGTTTAGCTCTGTAGTCCTGTTGTGTGATCTCTCATTTGGAGTTTGCCTCCATATCTTTCTACAGCTTCTACGAGCACAGTCTAACTGGAGTCCACTTCCTCAGCTGGCTTCTCTCCTTTCAAAGGACCAAACCCCATAGTCCTTACTTGATCCGTAAGTAAAAGTCAGTGGGAGTCTTGACAGGTGAACCTCCAAAGGTTTGAGGACAAACATGCAAGAGTGTTGATGTATATCCTAACAATCCAGACCTCCTAAGCTGGAGGCCTGGCCAGAACAACACTCTCATGAGATTCCCAGTACATGAGTACTGGGCTGGAAATATTACAAGAATAGTATCTCTCATGGCAATTCAGGCCCTGGCTAGAATCATGAAGCGGAGAGGCAGTAACAGAAATGAAAAGCAATTTAGGTTTTGGGGGTTATTTTTAGGAAGGACAATGGAATGTGTTTGAACCTGGGACTCAGTTTGATTTGGGGTGAAGATTCAGCTCAACTCTTATTTAGTTCTGACTCATTTGGCCTATCCTAGTTAAAACACAAACATGAGAACAGATCCTGCTAGGGAACTGGACAGCGAGGGCAGTGAGAATAGGAGAGGAAAGTCTGGTATGTGAAAGACGAGGATGGTTCATGTTTCCCTGAAAGACTCATTGTCTGGTGCATACAGGTAACTAGTCCCACCCTGGTTCCTGAAAGGGTGCCAGTTGTGCATTTCGTACCTTAATGTAGGTAAGGGTGGTGGTGAGAGAGCACATCCAGTCACCTGAATTGGTGTCTGGTTGCAAAATCCTCTAACATTTGAGAGTATTTGAATAAAGGGTTTTGGTTTGGCCCCTCAATGCTGCAAGTAGACACCTGAGGCTGGTCTGTGCCACCTGATTCATTCTTGCAGGGCTCAGGCTACGGGTCTGTTTAATTCCGGTGTGGACAACTGGGCTTGGGCTGCAGCCTCAACTCTGGGACCCTCCCACCTTGCAGGGTCCTAGAGCCTGAGCCTGAATGTCTACACCACAGTTAAACAGCAGCTTAGCCTGAACCCGAGTCAGCAGCATAGACATGCCCTTAGAGACAGGAGCAGCTGGAAAATTCTCATCCCAATCCATGCTCAGATTCCTAACCTCCTTAAAGTCCCAGGATGTTTCATTCTGGGATTTTAGTTCAGACTTTCCCCTTATAACCCACCTGGTATACTCTGCTTCCACAATTTAACACTTGAATTCATGCTGAACATGCTTCAACACCCTTATAATCTAAGCAGTTCCCACCAAATAGGCACTTACTCCTATAACACCCTACCTCCTGGAGTGCACTTAATGCCGCCTCACAGCTTTTGTACTGGGATGGGGTGATTGACATTGCTTTGTGTGTCTTGATAATGGAGAAATAAACCGTTTATAGAGAACAAATTCACATCAGTGTCCCCCCAGTGAGCCAATCCTGAAAACTGTCTTTTTTCCAAGCTTATACATATATAAACCAGCCAGAGGCAGCTGCAGTGCCCTCAGAACGAATAGCACAGTGCACTCAAGGATGCGGGCTCTCCTAACGTGCACCAGTGCAGATCTGCGAGGTGCAGTACATGGAGCTGCTGAACCTGGGACTGGTAGTGGGTATTGGCTGGGATCAACCATACCCCAAGGCCCAACCGATGGGTGCTACAAACCGCGTGCTACAAACCAGGATTCTGACTAAGAGGTTAAAAAGGCACCCTTGAGCCTAATTAAACAAATATACAAGGGTTCCCTAGGTCAGGGCTTAAGATGGAAGCTCAGAGGCTCTGTCAATCCAAGTTTGGGAGAAAGAGGATATTTGTACAACTACTACTCCTTACCCCGTGTCTGGTTCTTCCTGCCCCCACCCGCAGCACCTTCTTTTGATAGTGTGCAGGGGGAAATCAGAGAATCCCTTCAGCTGTGCTAGCCCTGATATCCAGCCACTCCCAGCACCGAGTCCTTGCAGGTGCTTTGGAGAGTGAGGACAACCCCCCAGTGTGGCCAAGTGTGGACAGGACCTATCCACCCAGCGCAAGTACAATGTGCTGTTCTTCCCTTGTCCGGCAGAGCAATAGTTAAAGCTGCTGAACTGATAGCACTTGTAAGAGAAGGGGATGCTGCGAAGGGCCGTATAATGTGGGATTTTCCTCCCTCTTTTCTTTTAGAAAAACCTGTAAATGAAATTGTAGAAAAACAGGAAAAAATTAGCTTTTTGCTGTTGGCTTTACACACTAGGCTTCTTTTCCTATAGGTGAGTCAGGATGATTCAGCTTTATTCCCAGCTCTGCCACCACTTGGTGCTATGCAAATAATTAATAATAATAATCAGATCCCTGCTTCAGGAACACACATCTTTATGATGAGTTCTCTCCCAGCCCCAACATCCATAGCGCTGCATTACTGTTAAAGTTGAGGCAGTCTCTGCCCGGTGCTGTGAGTCTGTTGGGACTAAGCAGAGTTGTAGTAGGTCAGAGGAAGTCTTGCCTAGTGGTTAGGGCACTAGCCTGGGACTCAGGAGTTCTTGGTTTAATTGCCTGCTCTGCTGACTTCCTTTGTGGCCTTGGGCAAGTCATGTAGGCTTGGTCTACACTTGAAAGTTATATTGGCATAGCTACATCGGTTCATACCCCTGACTAATGTAGCCAGAGTGACATAACTCCCATTGTAAGTGCTGCTGTGTTGATGGAAGAACGCTTCTGTTGACATACCTAACATTATTTGGGGAGCAGGTTTTCCTACACCAACAGAAAAACCCCTTCGGTCAGGTAAGCTGAGTCTATGCTATAGGGTTATGCAGGCATAGCCTCCATAGTGTAGACATGCCCCTGTCTCTCTGTACATCAGTTCCCCACCTGTACAATGGGGTCAATAGCCCGACAGGGGTGTTGTGAGGATATATGTGTTAAATGTGAGGATAAATGTGTTAAAGACTGTGAGACACTCAGATATTATGGTAATAAGGGCCATGTAAATACCGAAGGTGGATAGCTATTGTGTAAGAGGGTTGCCGGGAGTAGATGTGTGTAGTAGGAAATGGTGCTTCCTAACAAATCCATATCCTACCATGGCATTGGGGCCGATTGTGACTACTCATGTTGTTAAAGATTGCCTGACACTTTACAAAAGAGTCAGACTTCAGTGCCGGTCATTACAGCTTTCTTTCCTAAGTCTCTACAGTTTCAACTGCATGTAGTACTCTTCACTCCCCACCCTAAGCCGTTGTGTAGTGTTACTGTGGGCCAACTGACAGCTGGTTCGCTTCACCGCAGAGGTAGCTGCATTCAGTGGTTGCTCTGGTTCTGCAGGGTTTGTGCAGCATATCAGTTTATGTTTGTAAAAAGCTTTGGAATGAACGGGGATCTGCCCTTATCATTAGAGATGGGGCTGAGGTGCAGAGCTCAGGGGTGTCCTGGTTTTTGATCAACAGCTCTTTTGTTCCGGTTTATCTCTAAATCTTAATCCTAATTATTAAGGGAACTATTATTTGATTGTATTAGTTTTCTTGTTTGCCTTTGCCTGAAGCATCAAGTGCAACTGCTGCTTCTGGCAGTGGGATATTGGAGCATGACTCTCTTTGTCAGGGGCACGTGTGATGGTTCTTATTCCAACAGCCCAAGCATAGGAAAGCCAGGTATCTCTGGTAGGCTAACAGAGTTAGAGCCCAATAACAGAGGCAGGCAAGTTCATTTCTATTTCTTTGGTCTAAACACTGAGTGTTGAGTATTTTCAAGCTGCCTGGAGGAGCCCATGGCTGCATTAAACGGGCCCATATGAGCGCATAGCCCATCTGCTGTTCTCTCCATTTCTGATGTGTTCCTTCTTCTATATAGTTTAATCAGTGAGTCCTATGTTCAAGGGGCTTCTCTGTTATCCCCATAATCCTCCTTTAACTGCAGCGGCAGAGGGAGCCGATTTGTGCTGGGATGCACAGTCACAGAAGGCTGGGGGAAGGTGCGGGATTAATGAAGGAGATTTGTTCATACAAACCTTTATGAAAAAGGGAATGGAGGCTTTGCAGGCCGTGCGAGCACAATGGGCAGATTAGCCATAGACTTTCCTTGGCAGGGCTTGAAGCTCATATTCAGAAGAGAGCAACTGGCTCTTGGTAAATAGAAATGATGTGTGTTTGATATTAAAGAGAGATGCTGCCACTGGGGGAAGCTTTATATCCTCCTGCCTCTTACCTGGATCAGCCAGGAATTCCCTTGCCACTTCTGCTGCTCATCAGAGATGTGGGAATTGGGTGAGGGTTGTTTTTCCACATGGGTAATTTCTCCCTTCATGGTTTGCCTCCTTCCTCTCGTTTGATGCTTCACAGAGGTCATGGCACCATTAAAATCATCTCCATGGCAACAGCTATGGAGGATAATGATCTAATGGTTAGAACAGGGGCAAGGAGTCAGGACACCTGGGTTCTATTTCCGATTCTGCCTCTGACGCCATGTGATCTCGGGCAAGTTGCTTAACTTCTCTGGGCCTGAGCTGCCGTCTCTGCAAAGCACATAGAGAGCTGAGGCTGAAAGGCACAGTGGGCTTGACCCAGGGCCTGCTGTAGTCAGCGGAAAGACTCCCGTTGACTTCCATGGGCTTTGAATCAGGCAATAGATGTGTAAACTATGATTGATAAGGGGCATCGGCAGAGAAGAGTCTGGACTGTGCTGCATTCACAGAACAGAGTGGGGGCCCAGGACTGGAGAGGTCTGCATGGATCAGGCAGGAGGTGCATTGGCATAGTTATAGAGTGTGTGTGTAGGGGAACCCAGGACAGGAATAATAGACTGGGGTGTAGGTGAGGCGCCTTCAGAGATGTGCGTTAATCATGCATCAGTGCATTCAACCCCTGTTCCCTTTTTACAATTTGATATCTGCTGGCTCCGTACCTGAGTAGTGGCTGTCCCTGCGAAAGGGGGCAACATAGTTAAGCTGCATGAAAATCCAGGGTATAGTGAGCAGGGCCAATGCTCAGCTCATGGTACAAAAGGGTACCTCGGAGACTGGCAGCTCAGAACCAGGAGGCGGAGTGTCCTGCCACTGGGTACGATTGCTTAGTTTAACTATTTGGTTCCTGCTTCCCCTTTTCCCTGGCATCATGCTCCTTTGCCTGTCATCTCCCAAGTGCTTCTTCCTTAATTCGAACAGATCCAGCGGATCTAGCCTCAGTGAAGCATTCAGAGTTTTTGCCGTCTGCAAGGTGACATTATGCAGGAAGGATCTGATAATTGTATGAATGTTTACATACATCTGCATTCCAAATCGTCTCCAATTTATGCATTTGTCACAACCAGCATGCTCGTATTTTTCAGATATTTCACTAACTCTGCCTTTCCCATAACCCCTTCTGTGCAGGACGGAAAAGGGCCATTCCCCTAGAAGCAAGGCAGGCTCTGTGGACTCAGAAAGCCTGCCCGTCTGTGTGGTTCTGGGGATGCCCTGTTTGAAAGGTCACATGTGAAAACGAGTTTGAGGAAAGGGGGATTGTTGCAGGTGCAACATGAACAGGAAGCCCCTTTGCTGGATTAAGCCTGCGAGCAGATGCTCCTGCCACTCAGCCATTCGAGTTTCTCAGCTCCTGGAGGAACCAAGGTGCCTTGGCAAGGGGAGCCATGTACCTTTCCAGGGCAGCTGCACTGGTAATGGAATGTAGCCTCCTGCCCCACTTTGTTCGTGGACAAATGAAACGAATGACAGCCGCTGACAAAGCAAACAAGCTTGAGATGCAATAAGGAAGAGCGATGCCACCATTTTAGTGCCTTACTCCGTCTTGTTAATGATGTCCAGGCTCGTTTGGAGGGAGAAACGTAAAGCTCGACAGGACAGCATGCTGGAGCTCTGAGCAAGCAGAAACACAGTGAGGAGTGGTGAACAATTTATTCCTAGTGAGCAGGGTTTTCGCTCTGCCTGCCCCATCTTTCTTTGCTCTATTGATTGGCGGATGTTTGCTTGCTGAAAGAAGGCAGAGCCCAGGGAAAGTTTGTGAGGGGCTTGGAGTCTGATGCCCAGGCTTTATGTTGGTTCCTTAGTTACAGTATTTAGACATTGTTAAACCAAACTTTATTTGGAGCTTGGGTCGCTGAATCTAGATTCCAACCCCTGGAAAATAGACTGTAGGGACGAGTTTGGCTCTGGTGGATGTGGCACGGAGAAGATGTTGATTTAATTAGAGATGAGGCTCAGCCAGATCTTCCGATCAGAGCACCTGCAAAATTTGGGGTCTTCAAAATCCAAGCAAGATCTGGATGCAAATTGTGCAGCAGGAGTCCGTTTAAAAGATCTTATCCATTCAATTTCTATGATTAGAAGAGTCTAGAATGAAGGAACCATCCATGTATTCCAAGCCCATTCCACACCACTTCAGTGTGCTTCACCATGTGAGAGGACATGAAATAGTGCACGTCTGGATCGAGGTTTTAGAAGTGGGCCCATATGGAATCGGTTCTCCTATGGAGTAGGGCTGTACATGTCCAGTTACTAAACAGGCTTTGTGAATCCTTTTGTAGCCGGCTCTGTTTCCAGGTCTTATAGCTTGAGGGAACCCATGGTCAGGTCTCACTGTGAAGCCATAGGGAAGTTTTAGGTTAGAGCAGGGGTCGCCAACGCGGTGCCTATGGGCACCATGGTGCCTGCGGGGGCATCTAAATGCCCCTGCATCCTGGTCAGCAGTCAAGCATCCGCCAAAATGCCGCTGAATTTTGGCGGCGATGCCTCTGGATGACGCTGCTTGCTGCTGACGAGCTACGTCATCCAGAGGCATCGCTGCCGAAATGTCACTGAATTTCGGCGGCATTTCAGCGGATGCTTGACCACCCCCACGGTCCTTCGTCTGGCGCCCACCAGACGAAAAAGGTTGGGGACCACCGGGTTAGAGGGATGTGTTTCTGTTCACAGTGGCTTGCTAGAACCACAGGTGGGGCTGAGTCTCTGCTGTGATGGAGCAATGGAACTCTGCTCTCAGAGAAACAAACCTCTTGTAAAATCAGGGCATGGTCATTAGGTGAGACATTCCCGCTCTCACTGAAGGCGGATATGGGGCCGCTGGCAATAATACCCAGAGACTAGGCTTTTGCTGTGATCTGAGGGAAATACACTTCCCCTTGTGAAATGGGAATATAATTAAGTGAGCCAAACAATAAAATAATAACGAGGCAGTTCCCAATAAATGGCGGAATTAGAGGGGTAATAAAACCCAACTAGACTCCTGCCTGCCAACACATGTGGGAGAAATAGATTTTCCTGATTGTTTTATTTCCCCTCAGCTAGACGACAACAGAGCTAAAATGCAGCCTCTGTCTCTTGGAGAAACCTCTTCTGTGCTGAGCGGAGCTGCCATTCTGGACCCCAGGGGATAGGTTCAAGCAGTCAGAGGGACAGGAGAAATACCAGCAACAACCCCAGAAACACTAGCTCAACAAACCCAGCCCTGGGAGCAGCAACCTTGCACTCATTGGAGGGATGGGCCCCCATCCCTCTTGCTGAATTAACTTACACTGAAATATCACAGGAGGTGACAAGTCAAGGAACAGCTGCAAAAATAATGGTCTTGTGGCTCATTCTGGCTCTCACTGAAGTCAACACCAAAACTCGTTGCCTTCAGTTGGAACTGGGTTGGGCCCATAGATTGCTGCTAAGTTTTATTGCCTACAAAAGATGATAAACATTTGGAGCCCATCCTACTCCCACTGGAGTAAATGGGAGTTTGGGAGCAGGTTTTCCACAAGCTTTGATTGTCAACTGAAAGGGGAAATGTTCTCTGGAGCCAGAGCTGGCTGCTGCGTGCAGATTGGACTTGGCCCAGGGCTCTGCTCGGAAGATGTTGCAGCTTCAGCTCTGCTTTCTGTGTAAGGATGTGAATGGGGATGCTAGTGAAAGCTAAGAGTTAGTGCTGAGGAGAAAAAACGCCCCATAGGAGTCAAAATGGGCCACACAGAAGTGCCCCTTTAAGAGCCCTTTCCCAGTCCCTAGCTGCCGCGGAATGAGCAGGGGCATTTTTCAAACACTCTCCTTAGCATTATCTTCCTTCCAGTCACACGTATCATTTCCTCTTCAGCATAGTGGGGTGCGCTGGAGCTATCCATTCTTCTATCTGACCAGTAATTAATTAAGAGGGGATCACAGCTGATAATGCCCTGTAATCCCTTCCCTAGGATCATTTTGTTCCATAATCCCTTTAATGCTAGCAATTCTGACAAGGGGTGGGGGTGGTGGAGCGGAAAGCAATGGCAGCCACGGTAGTTCAGCTATGCCAGGGATGGCAAGTTTATGTCATGCAGTGCTAGTGCTGCTGGCCAGTGCCCCCGACAATGGCATTTTGGAAGTGGGGGCCAATGGAGGGCAAGTAACAGAGTGGGAGCAGCGGGAGGGGAAGGATATAGACTGGAGAGAAGGGGACAATCTATCAGAACTGAGGAAGGAGAAAGGCCTAAAATTGGGACAACAGGACCCTTGCGTCAAACTGTTTGGAGTGGCTCATGCCTGTGAATGCCATCCTCAGGCCAGACTGTCAAGTAGTAACAAGTGTGAACTCCTCAGGCACTGTGACAACCTTAACATGGAGTCACAAACAGTCCCCTGAGGCACTCCGGTCTATCTTGCCACCCAGGCAAGCTCCTGTCTTGGTGATAGAAGGTCCCTTACACCAAAAATCACAACAATATTGAGGTGACTCCCAGTCCCAAAGGACCAGTCACTTACCCCGGGTCAAGTGCACCCTAGGTCTCTCACCAAAGACAACGCTTATACCCAATCCTATAGTAAACTAACTAAAGGTTTATTAACTAGGAAAAAGAGATGAGAGTTATTTACATGGTTAAAGCAGGTAAACACACACACAAATGAAACACAGTCTTAAATTCTAAAAGGGAATAGAGGTAGCTGTAATATGCAAGCTCTGTATGTCCTTTAGGGCTAATCCAAGCCAATCAGCCTGGGGATTGCTTGCTTATGCTTAGAAATATTGCCATCTCTTAACTCAAAGCAGCATAGCGATAACATTTTTCTTCTGGTCAGTTATTTTTATACCCTTCTTCCAGAGTTCAAACTGTGATGGGACAAGGGCTTGTGCGCTACCCTCTTTGTGGGCGTGGAGGAAGTAATCAACAATGGCTGTTGTCCACTGATGTTCCACAATGGCTTATCTGGTGGCTATAGGCCTTCTTTTGTTGGGAGAAAGATGACCCCACCTTGTGGTAAACTAGCACTTCATACACGGTAATGCTTTTCTCCTGATTCTGGGGTTTTGCAGTTTTAGCAAACACTTTTTGAGTTACAGCGCGAACACTTAAATATTACTTTATACTGCTGGATTCAGATGTTACAAGTAAGATTAATACCTGCAGCATCCTATGAGCATTTCATAAAGTCTAAACTCCAATATCCATTTTAACAATACTAGCAACAGGCGAGGTGGACTGCTTTCCAGCTATGCACTTGTCAGCGTTCAGTGAGGCTTAGGGGCCTTGTCATAAGCTGGCACCTGGTCTGCCAGCATCACAGCCTGTTGTTAGCCCATAGCTCACCAAATGTCCTCATCTTTTGGCCCAGCTTTCATATTACTGGCATGGCCCCTCAGCCCCTGCTCTAACAGTGCCCTAGAGTCAAAGAAGACATTTCATAACCAGCTCTCTCCAGGGACTCCTGGCTAGTAGTGCCCAGACTAGCTCCTTCAGCCAGCCTTCCCTAAGGCAATAACATCTGGGCCTGAAGAAACTGTGCCACAGCTCTCTGTTGCTGTGAGATTTAGAGACAGTGGCAGTTAGAATCATAGATTATTAGGGTTGGAAGGACCTCAGGAGATCATCTAGTCCAACCCCCTGCTCAAAGCAGGACCAATCCCCAAATGGCCCCCTCAAGGATTGAACTCACAACCCTGGGTTTAGCAGGCCAATGCTCAAAGCACTGAGCTACAGTTGCTTGATGGAATCTAAGGCCACAGTGCTGCATTTTAGCAGCATCCAATGAACCCACTGGATGAAGAATGGCATGAGGCTGGGATTTGTTTCCAGCTTTGGCAGCAGGAGGGCTAGTGGGTGGCTGGGAGGGCTGATGGGCAGCTAGGCAAATGTAGGAGCTGAGGGAGTCTATGACAAGAGGAAGGTGTAGGCGGCCAGAGGGCCAGCGACTAGGAGCTGGGGGAGGTGAAAGTTGGTGACAGGCAAGGATAGGTGTGAGGTGGGATCTCAGAGATGCTGGTTTGATGCGAGGAGGCTATGGCAGCTCAAAGCCAGTGTGTGAAGGAAGATGCTCTCCAGCACTGGCTCTAGCACTCCTCCAGCCACCCAGGGTCAATTTAATAGACTAATGCTGAATTCCTGTAAACTGACCCATCCTTCTGGGACAGGAGGACGCTGACGGGACCAGAGTAGTGTAAAGCAAAACATCTGGGCATTCAGAAAGTCCACATCTGCCAGAGCCTCTTTTATAACCAACACCTTCCTGTTCCACAGCCCAACACCTGCCCTCCCATCTCTTCCGGACTCAGCCCCCAAACCCTTTAAACTCTTTCCCCCCTGACAGCTGAGAGAGGAGATGTGAACCTGCTGATTACAGGGACTAAGTGGGTCTGAAGGGCTGTTTGTTTGATCAGAGCTGCGATTATTACCCCTGACAGTCAGAGACAAGGAACTCTTCAACCTGTGTTTTGTTGAGTTAAGGTACCTTTGATGCAAACTTCTCTTCATCCCACTTAAACAGCGGATAATTTCCTTTCATGGGGCAGGAAGGCTGAATAATTCAGCACTAGTCAGCAGTGTCCATGCTACATTTACCTGGCAGGTGTCATGGTAGTATCTACTTCGGAGGAAGGATTGGCAGTTACAGCATCTTTGTAGGCTGAGTGAAGGTGTCAGGTGTAGTGGCACCTCCCTGTGTGACAGACACCTGGATTTGTGTGGTGCTTTATAGACTGATCTGGGGAGCCTTTGCCGCTGAAATCCCTAAATCTCCTTTCTCTGTGTATTTAATAACTCAGATGTCTGCAAAGTAAATGCCAGCTGATTATCAGAAAACATATTTACTGAGCATGGACAACTTTGTAATACTCAAACTCTGCAGATAAACATTGACTGCACGCTTCTGTAGTCTCAGAGATTGGGTTTATAATCTGCTACGTATGAAAAAAATAGTTTAAGCCCTTCTGTTTTGTGGCTGCCAATCCAAACTGAGTAACTAGTGAAAAATAACTGTTGCTGTCCAATGGCTGCTAGCCAGCCCCTGTGCAAGAGTGTGCTTTGAAACTGCTAGGGATCAAGTTTCCAAATCGCATTTCAGACCAGTTACTGCGATCTGCATCTGCTGAGTTAGGGTACGTCTACACTACAGGATAAATTCGAATTAGCTTAAACCGATTCTATAAAACAGATATTATAAAGTCGATTGTGCGCGTCCACACTAGGCACATTAATTCGGTGGTGTGTGTCCATGGTCCGAGGCTAGCGTCGATTTCTGGAGCAGTGCACTGTGGGTAGCTACTGTAAAATAATGAGGCCAATAACGTCGATTTGCGTCCACACTAACCCTAAATCGATATAGTAATATCGATTTTAGCGTTACTCATCTCGTTTTGTAGGAGTACAGAAATCGATTTAAAGAGCCCTTTAAATTGATATAAAGAGCAGTGTAGTGTGGACGGGTGCAGCGTTAAATTGATTTAAAGCTGTTAAAATCGGTTTAACAGCGTAGTGTGGACCAGGCCTGAGACAACAAGGAGGCCCTAGAACCCAACCTCTGTATCCACTGACTAAAATGAGGTCCCTCAGGCTTCTGGGTGTGTGGAAAGGGAAGTTTGTCCTGCGGCTGTGCTTGTTCTGTTGACAGAAGGTTGCAGTTTCCAGGGATATCAATACAACATATGTGTGAATATCACAAACAGAGCTGAGGTGACACAGAATGCAGGAGTGGAGACTCTTTGAACTCTGGGATGTTTGGGACTGGATCTGAAGCTGCAGCTTGGTGAAGCTCAAAAGAAATCGTGACCTTACATGTTGAAGCTGATTCCCATCCCACTCTGGTGCTGGACCAGTTCAGCCCTTGGGGAAGTTTAGATTTAGATCCTGTTGTAGTCTTGGGCCTTTCACTAGTCAGTGGCGGTAGCTGCCATATTGGATCTCACTCCAGACACTTCTGTGAAGTGAATACAAAATGATTTTCAAGCATACAGAACAGGGATGGTTAGGGGAGCAGGAAGCACAATGCACGTGATTGTGTAACTGCTTGGGCCACGCAAAACTCAGCACTTCCCCCACACGTGAGGTGTGTGCATGTCTCCTTTATGTGCAGTCCCAGTGGGGCCACTCCCACATTTGGCTGAACTTGAGGTTTGTGTTCACCCAGGAAGCACTCATAGAGATTTGGGATGAGCCTGGGCTGAGTGTGGAGTTTAGTCACCCATAGAAGCCATTCAGTTTTATTATGTTTTAGATGTTCATGACTGCACACGCAAACTATGCATCTCATCCTAATGGTCATTTAAGCAGCTAACTCCAAAGCTGGCCATCTGCAAATTATTGCAATCAACTCCTTTGTGTGCAGGTGTGCAATTACACACACATTTTTGCACATGGATCTTCTGCCTCCATCCTCTCTGAATATGTGTTTGTTCTATGGGTGGTTTTAAATAGCACAGAGAGTTAAACATATATTTTAAAATAACTTCTTTTTACAAACTTCACTCCCTGTGATAGTAAAAGGAGAGGGGGAAAACCCCCTTTAGCTACTGCTAAGCTATAGAAGGAGCGAACGGTGTGCAGAATAAATGCTGTGCCTCGGCTTGACACTTCTGGCAGGGCCAACTTTTCCCAGCACCATAATGAGATCTTGTTAGGAACTGCGAGTGCTGCTCTTTTCTCTTGGATCTCTGCATTTCAAGCCACCAGTGGAAGGAGGGTGGTTGGGGCTTGGAGGGGAGAGAAATCTTGAAGCGTTAGATATATTCCACCTAAGGCTTCAATGTTCAGGGAACATTCTTGTGGAAGCAAAAGAAGAATCAACCCCCCTCCCCTCTCAACCTCCCTCCCCCAGAGAACAATACAGGCCCTTTTGCGCTGAACTTTGTTGAGTCCTTTGTTAGATGCTAACTCCAGGTTCAGGTTTCATGATACCTGAGGTATGAAATGTATTGGAAAAAGCCTGGTATCCCAATTATAACAGCAATAAATACATTTTTGGTTTTTGAGGCATTTAAGGTGGCGGCGGGGGGGAGGGGGGGTCAGAGCTTTAAATCAATGGCTTCAAGCTCTTTTCCAGTGAAGAGGAATAAGGTTCCCCTTGTTACAGCAGAAGTGAAAGTGAGCATGGGCAGCCTGCCAGGAGCTGTTTGAGAGGCAGACGAGACTTTCTGAAGTAAGAAATATCAATTCTACTTTAAATGAATGTGTGTTAAATGAGGATGCTGTTTAGAACTAATGAGACACTTAGTGCACTGGAGATCAGCAGCTGACGCAGTGCGTTACAAGGCTTGCTTGGCGCTGGGGACCCAGATTCAAATTCTGCCACAGGTGTCCTTGCATTTGGAGCCGCAAGTGGAAATGAGCTTTGGGTAGGTGTTATCCTAGTTCATGTGGATGCACACCATTAAGCTATGGTGTGGTTTGCTAGCATTAGCCATTTCTGAACAGCTGAATTCCAGGCCTGGAGTAACCGGGGTTGGGGCAGGTCAGAACAAAGAGCTGCGTTGCTAGATCTAAGGGAGAGGGAGGGATTCAGGAATGAAATGGCAGGGGAGGTTGCAGCATAGGAGTGAGCTGTATTGGCAGATCCCAGGACTAGAATAGCTGGGTACTGCAGGACAGGACTGAAGTGTGTTGCAAGTCCCGGTCTGGGCTGGGAGAAGCTTGCATAGCATCTGCCTGTATGATGTTTTGCTCTAGCCATTTGCCATCTCCAACTTTTTTGGACAAGAAATCCACTCTCTTTTTATAAGTTCCCGAGTTCTTATTCATTTTTCTCTACAATGCTGGCAGTTCACGAAAATAAAAGAAGAGAGACAAATTAACACACAAACGCAGAAAAAAGTGTCATAAAGGGACAGCTATAGCATGTTAATTAAATAGCATGAGATTCTCGCCATGATGTTCATTAGCATGTTTTAAAAAACCAATTACTATTTGTTAAATACACAATAATTACTGTCACTGGACACAGCGTGGCTGAAATTTAATAAGGCTTAATTTGATCATCCAGTTGGTCAGTAGATGATCATTTTGTCTTTCCACAAGAACCTCTGTCTGTTTATCCGTCTTATTTAATTTAAGAAGTGGGTTCAGCAACATCCAGTGGATAGGGCACTAGACCCGGGTTCTATTCTCCATTCTCCTGCTGACTCACAGGTTGATCCTCGGCAAGTCACGCTACCTCTTTGTGCCTCAGTTTTCCCAGTTGTAGAATGGGGCTTGATCTATATAGGTACTTATATTATGATCCTCATCACTGTAGTATCTGGGTATCTCACAAGTATTGTCTCAATTTTATAGATGGGGAGCTCCCGTACAGGGAAGAATAAATGACTTCTTAAGGTCACATAGGAAATCTGTGACTGAGCTGGGCATTAAACCCAGGTCTTTGGTGTCCCAGTTCAGTGCATGCAGGTGCAGTCACTCTCTCTCGCTCTGTAAATTACAGGGGAAGCTGGTAGTGATCGTAATAGTTAGATTGCCTAATGCTTTCCATGATAAAGGATTCTTTAGTCCTTTTCTTTGAGATGCTTTCACCTCCATTCCACACAGCAGGCCTTAAATGTACAGTGGAGGAAATGTTATGGCAGTGCTTTTTTTTTTTGGACTGTGACTAAAATTGCCACCTCTGAGGTACAAAAAATGAGACATTCAGGATGACCCTGAGCCAATAGAACTGTCCAGCTGGAAGTGAGTATAAAGCATCTTTCCTGGGGCAGCTATATCAACAAAAGAGACAATCCTGGGAAAACCTGGGCAGGTGGCAACCAGGGCTGGCTTTACATGTGGGCGACATGGGTGGCCGCCTAGGGTGATCATGGGCGGGGGGCACCATGCTCAAGAACAGTGTTTCTCAAACTGGGGTTCCCAACACAAAAGGGGGTCACAAGGCTGTTGTAGGGGCTGCTGGCCAGATGCCCCGCTCTGAAGACAGTGCCGCTGTCAGCAGCAGCGCAGAAGTAAGGGTGGGATATCATGGTAAAGAAAGAGGGTGCCAACATACAAGCTCGCCCAAGAAGCCATTTTCCCTAAGGCTAGCCCTGGTGATGTTCTGTTCAGCTTTTGCTGAGATACAAACTAGGGAAAATTGTCCTTTGAATTTTGGCAGCCTGGCAAAATGATGATTAAACATACAAACATCTAAGGCCAGGTTCACACCACCACCAAAGCAACAGCAGCAGCACAGTGCTCTGGACCACCTGTTTGCTGCTGGAGTGGCTGGTGGGGTGGAGGGTGGAGAAGAGAGCTGGGATGGCACATAGGGTGACCAGATGTCCCAATTTTATAGGGACATTTCCAATATTTGGGACTTTATCTTATATAGGCGCCTATTACCCCCCACCCCGTCCCAATTTTTCACACTTGCTGTCTGGTCATGGCACATAATCCAGTGGTCCATGTCCCCCTCTGCTGGCACCACATAGGACAGGAACTCTCCCGGCTTTCAGCTGGTGTTGTGGGATGGGAGGGAGAGACCGACAGGGCTCTTTTTATAAAGCCCTGTCTTCCCATCCCCCTGGAGGCACCATATGGGCCTGGAGACTCCTAATTCCTGAGGGGAAGTGGTGGAGGGAAGAGACTAAGCCAGGCTGGGCTAGCCCTGCCCCAACCACCCACACCCAACACCTGGATCCAGCACTCCATCCCCTTTCTGGGACAACAGTAATTTCCGCTTGCCAGCTAATATAGTTATTCCCATAGTTCTATTGGTAGCAGCCTGTGCTGCAGAGCTCAAGGCTCAGGCTTCAAATGCTACTGCTGATGCACGAGGTGGGTGTTGCTACAGCTACATGTAATAGAATTTGTTGTTCCTTTTTTCCTTCCAATTAAAAATTTCAGAAATTATATAATAAACAAACAAAAACCTCACCACTATGTTTAAAGGGCGTTCTTTAGCTTGAAAGGCAAGTGCCCAAAAGTTTAAAAATGCTCACGCAATCTTAATTCAGCCCTCTGGTGCATTTGCCTTATGAGCCATTCTTTAATTGCATGATCACATATGATTTTTCCACAGGGTTCCCCACCTCATTCTGTGCATGGATTGGATGCACTTAGAGGCAGAATTAAGGTTGCACGTACAATCGTAAATCTGTATTTCCTAACTTTCAAGGGCTTGACTTTAGCAGTGCTGAGTATTAACAAAACCCAGCTGTTCCTTGCTACCGTACAGTATTGATTGTGCTGCTAAATGCACAGGATATTCAATGAGTCGCTATTGGTTCTGCGTACCCTTCTTTTAAAATGGAGATGATGGAAGTTCACTCGCTCTTGAAGATGCTGAGAGAAAAAAACTCCTGCCCTTCAGAGCAGCTCACAACTCCCTGCCTAGGGGCTCAGTCCTGTGTGGTACTGAGCACTTCCAGTTCCCAATGGACTTCAATGGGAGCTGAGGGCTCTCAGCACCCTTACATTGCTCACTGATCTCTAAGCACTTGTTAAAGCAGCACTTTTTGTTCAGCGATAGTAAGAAAGATGCCGCAGTATTCTAGATCTGAGCTCCCAGGTGCTAGTGATACTACTAGAGTGTGTTGGAAAATGGGGAGACGGTGGGATATCTCCAGCAGAAAATTTTGCTGGAATTTCCAAAATCTGAAAACCAGAAATTGGGGGCGTTTTGATGGGGAGTATTTTGACCAGCCCTAGTGACTAGAGCATTTTGTATCCTTACTCTAGGGTACTGGAAGGTTATTTTCACCCAGCCAAGCCCACAAACAAATACATCTTTCACCCAGCCCCGAACATAGCTGAGTGTCTTGCCCCCACCCCCGCTTCTGATCTTTAAAATGCGTAATCCGAGCACCCTGCATCTCTGAAGCCCAATTTAATGCTTAGCCACATGCTGAAGAATCAGACACACCTAGCACGATGAAATCCTGTTCACGGATTAGAGAGACCGGGCAAAGTAGTCCTAGAAATGGAACTCAGTGGCTGGACTAAATCAATTTGATTCACCTAAAGGGCAAAACCACCATTCAAATCCATAAAGCGGAGAAGGGCAGGAGCTCCCGTTACTATGCACCTAAATGATGGCTGAGCCGTTCAAAAGTGCAACTTGACCTTTCCTAGCTGAAAGGTCCTAAGCTCTCACTTGTCTCCCTGCTTGCTTTCTTTATTGCCTTTGCTTTCCAGCCCCCCTCTCCTCCGCTCTGGTGGTATTTTTAGGCTCCAGACTGTGACAGAGCTAATGATGCTGCAGAAGAAGGAATCTCTGTTAATGCATAAGCCTTAGCGCAGAGCCGATCCAGTGCATATTAATTCCCTGGTGTGCAATAGTGACGAGTTAATGCCGAGACCAGTGCTCTACATTAGGGAGGAAGGGGGCTGGATGAAAGGGCAGCATCTGGATCAGTGTATTTTTAGAGGACTGTTGGGTGTTTACTGACCCATTGGGACCTCCCCATGGACTGAAACACTATAGAGAAAAGAAGGTAACTGTGCTGAACACTGTGAGAGAGGAAAGCATGGTCACTGCTCTGCCCAGTGGTAGTGACCTTGTAGGTTAGCTTCCTGTCAGAAAAGAAATCACGCTATGTGCCAACCCTTGAACAGAGGGGGTCACAAACAGCATGTAGGCAATTCCCTCTTTCTGTAAAAGCAGCAAAGAGTCCTGTGGCACCTTATAGACTAACAGACGTTTTGGAGCATGAGCTTTCATGGGTGAATACCCACTTCGTCAGATGCATGTAGTGGAAATTTCCAGGGGCAGGTATATATATGCAGGCAAGCTAGAGATAATGAGGTAGTTCAATCAGGGAGGATAAGGCCCTATTCTAGCAGCTGAGGTGTGAAAACCAAGGGAGGAGAAACTGGTTTTGTAATTGGCAAGCCATTCACAGTCTTTGTTTAATCCTGAGCTGATGGTATCAAATTTGCAGATGAACTGAAGCTCAGCAGTTTCTCTTTGAAGTCTGGTCCTGAAGTTTTTTTGCTGCAGGATGGCCACCTTAAGGTCTGCTATAGTGTGGCCAGGGAGGTTGAAGTGTTCTCCTACAGGTTTTTGTATATTGCCATTTCTAATATCTGATTTGTGTCCGTTTATCCTTTTCCGTAGCGACTGTCCAGTTTGGCCGATGTACATAGCAGAGGGGCATTGCTGGCATATGATGGCGTATATTACATTGGTGGATGTGCAGGTGAATGAACCGGTGATGGTGTGGCTGATCTGGTTAGGTCCTGTGATGGTGTCGCTGGTGTAGATATGTGGGCAGAGTTGGCATCGAGGTTTGTTGCATGGATTGGTTCCTGAGCTAGAGTTGCTATGGTGCAGTGTGCAGTTACTAGTGAGAATATGTTTCAGGTTGGCAGGTTGCCTGTGGGCAAGGACTGGCCTGCCACCCAAGGCCTGTGAAAGTGTGGGATCATTGTCCAGGATGGGTTGTAGGTCCCTGATGATGCGTTGGAGAGGTTTTAGCTGGGGACTGTATGTGATGGCCAGTGGAGTCCTGTTGGTTTCTTTCTTGGGTTTGTCTTGCAGTAGGAGGCTTCTGGGTACACGTCTGGCTCTGTTGATCTGTTTCCTTATTTCCTCATGCGGGTATTGTAGTTTTGAGAATGCTTGGTGGAGATTTTGTAAGTGTTGGTCTCTGTCTGAGGGGTTAGACCAGATGCGGTTGTACCTCAGTGCTTGGCTGTAGACAATGGATCGTGTGATGTGCCCGGGATGGAAGCTGGAGGCATGAAGGTAGGCATAGCGGTCGGTAGGTTTGCGGTATAGGGTGGTGGTAATGTGACCATTACTTATTTGCACCGTGGTGTCTAGGAAGTGGACCTCCTGTGTAGATTGGTCCAGGCTGAGGCTGATGGTGGGGTGGAAGCTGTTGAAATCGTGGTGGAATTTTTCCAGAGAGTCCTTCCCATGGGTCCAGATGATGAAGATGTCATCAATGTAGCGTAGGTAGAGAAGGGGCGTGAGTGGATGAGAGCCGAGGAAGCGTTGTTCCAGGTCGGCCATAAAAATATTGGCATATTGTGGGGCCATGCGGGTGCCCATAGCTGTGCCACTGATCTGGAGATATATATTGTCATCAAATCTGAAATAGTTGTGTGTGAGGATAAAGGCACAGAGGTCAGCAGCCAGTTGTGCTGTAGCATCATCAGGGATACTGTTCCTGACAACTTGTATTCCATCTGTGTGTGGGATGTTTGTGTAGAGAGCCTCTACATCCATGGTGGCTAGGATGGTGTTTTCTGGAAGGTCACCAACACACTGTAGTTTCCTTAGGAAATCAGTGGTGTCACGGAGATAGCTGGGAGTGCTGGTGACATAGGGTCTGAGTAGAGAGTCCACATATCCAGACAGTCCTTCAGTGAGAGTGCCAATGCCCGACATGATGGGGCGTCCAGGATTTCCGGGTTTGTGGATCTTGGGTAGTAGATAGAACAACCCTGGTCGGGGCTCTAAGGGTATGTTGATTTGTTCCGGTGTTAGTGTAGGGAGTGTCCTGAGTAGATGTTGCAGTTTCTTAGTGTATTCCTCAGTGGGATCTGAGGGAAGTGGCCTGTAGAATTTGGTGTTGGAGAGTTGTCTGGCAGCCTCCTTTTGGTAGTCAGACCTGTTCATGATGACAACAGCACCTCCTTTATCAGCCTCTTTGATGATAATGTCTGGGTGGTTTCTGAGGCTGTGGATGGCATTGCGTTCTGCACGACTTAGATTATGAGGCAAGCGATGTTGTTTTTCCACAATTTCTGCCTGTGCACGTAGGTGGAAGCATTCAATGTAGAGGTCCAGACTGTCATTTCGACCCTCAGGAGGAGTCCATGTGGAGTTCTTCTTCTTGTGCTGTTGGTGGGAGGATACCTGTATATCAGTGTGCTGTTCAGTGTTGTCTGAAAGTATTCTTTGAGTCGGAGATGGCAGAAGTAGGCTTCCAGATCGCCGCAGAACTGTATCATATTGGTGGGGGTGGCAGGGCAGAAAGAGAGTCCCCGAGATAGGACAGACTTTTCTTCTGGGCTGTGTGTGTAGTTGGATAGATTGACGATATTGCTGGGTGGGTTGGGGGTACCACGGTTGTGGCCCCATGAGGCAGGTAGGAGTTTAGACAGCTTACAGTCCTTTTTCCTTTGTAGAGAGGTGAAGTGAGTAATGTAGATGTCCTGCCTTATTCTAGTGAAGTCCGTTTGTATGGAAGTTTGGTTATTAATGAGAGTCTCCAGGTTGGAGAGCTCTTTTTTGATGTTTTCCTGTTTGCTGTATAGGATCCTGATCAGGTGGTTCCTCAGTTTCTTTGATAGAGTATGGCATAATCTCTCACTGTGGTCTGTGTAGTATGTAGATAGCAGTGGATTTTTTACCTTTAGTCCATTTGGTATGATGTCCATCCGTTTGCATTTGGAAAGGAAGATGATATCTGTCTGTATTTGTGCAAGTTTCTTCATGAGGCCAAAATTCCAGTGCCTGGCTCCCAGGGAACAAGTCTAGCCCAAGATTTGACTGTAGTTAGAGAGAATAAGGAAGAAAGTTAACTCCTGTGTTGTTTGCAAGAGCTCCACCAGAAAGAAAGTACAACAGGTCATTAACAAGAACACAGCATTTCTTCAGACTGAACAGGGCCCACATGGTAGGAAAAAGAACTTGTAAAACTATGTGTAACAGTGCCATCTGGTGACTCCCACCAGTACTGTATTTTACTTCCTGACCCCCAGACCGTCATCTCCTGCCTGGAGATGGCAACCAGCTGCCAAACAGATGGTTTGTTTTTGTGTAAGCCAGCCAGCCAGCTAAACCCATAATTTTCACCATTTCCCCAAACCAAATGCCCTTCATACCAGGGAGATGAGGCTCATCTGAGCTCAGAAGAGTTTAAAATGTCTTTCCCCCAAATTCTAACCTTCAGAGAAAGCCCCCTCTTACTATCACTAACTTCAGAGCATGCATTTGACAGAATAAATCATTTGTGCCTATTGGCGCTATGATACCACATGCGATTCAGAGACGAATTCATCCGAGGTACCAAAGCTATGCATAAGACCAGTCCTTTCTTTCCTAATCCCAGTGAACCTTTAAGGCTGAACCAAAGAACTGGACTAAGTTAACGATTACCTCCCTCATTTCCCTCAACATGACTAACATGATACACAATTACCCCATTCCTACAAGGTATAAGTCAATGACAGAAGAACAACATTTTCCTGTTGGCATATAACATTCTGCTCCAAGCCAAACGCCTCTCTACCAACTCTCTTTAAAGTGACCAAAGATTTCATCTTAATTTCAAAACAATATATGGGTTTAAAATACCTTCATGATTTGAAAGCACAGAAGTTAGAAATCACAATTTTATCCCAACTTCCTTTACTTATCACATGCGCAACATGCCTCAGTTGGCACCTGACCAGGATTCATCACCAAATTTGTCCTCTGGTTGGATCATTAGCTTCCCTGGCCTGGGCTGGGTACTGATGGGGAGTGCAATGTGAATGCTGATCTATGCCTTAATACAGATCCGTGACTGCCCAGATTTTACCCTTGGCCTTATCCAGGACATCATGGATGAACATGGGAGATATTGACACAGCTAGGTCAGGTCTTCCATATTACATACTCAAAACCATAAAAGCAATTGACCCAAAAATTCAAATGACACAAATTGGATTTTCATTACTTCCTTCTTTGATGATACCACCCTCACACCAGCTCTGATGGGCAAAACATATGTCAATCAGTTTCCAAATCTACAACTGAATTGACAACTTTAGACAAAAAAAAAAGAAGTGCTAACAGGCAGACATTGTGCAATCCTAAATAATCTCTAAAGCCTTAAAATGCTGGATCTAAACATGAAATGGGACTTAAAATTCCAGAGTGCCATAGTAGACTCTTAGATAATTAAGTTCTGAATGGCTTATCCCACCAATTGCTCACCATACTAGGGAGAGTTTCATGTGAAAATAACCTCATTCCAGTGTACAACCAATAAAATAAACCAGACTTCCTAAATCTCTGCCAGTGAGATTGCAGACAGATCAATCACCACATACACATTTTATGGGACTTCCCTCAGATACAAAATCTCTGGTCATACATATACAATAGCCTGAAAAATACTCGTCAGGGCATCATTTGTTTAAACCCCGCCCCCCCCCCCCTTGCTATATATCCTTGGAAACAAACTTCCACCCAAACACTTCAAAGACACTGAAGAGTGACAGCTATTAAAAATATTAACAATAGCTGCTAGGAGACATATCACCACGTTGTGGCTCACAAAAGAGATTTTTACATGAAGATGTGCCTAGACAAAATTCAAGGAATATGAGATCTGGAATAAGCCACCATCTGAAACAGCCCTTCCCAGGACTAATTCCAGGGCAGATCCGCTTTAGCAGACCCTCTACTTCCAGCAAATAAAAAACAAGCAGACACACAGTCATGGACCCAAACTAAAATACCCAAAATAAAATGATTTCAGCTTCTAGGAAGAATAGGATACAGCTGTTCCAAGAATCTTAGGTACCCCTCCTTGCATAATGATGTCACGTCACACCAATTCTAGTCTTCCATCTGATTTATTGTCCCCCAAATGGTCTTGCCTACCTGCCGCCTATGCAACAACTGGCAGTTTGTAAATTAACAATCACAGAGGCAGCTGTGAAAATGAAAAGTAAAGGGGACAGAGGAGAGAAGCTAACTGAGCTGATTCAAATCCCAGGATGACGTTGGGGGTTTGGTTTGAGTTTGGAGGTGCACTCCTGAGTTGCTTACCCAATCTGATTTATTTTAGTCTCTTCAGGGCAGGGACCACTTTGATCTAGGTTTGTAATCAAGCAAAGGAGAAGTCCCATGGAAAGTGCTTCTGATTATTAATGATGATTAATTAATTAATTAGAGTTGCTGGTCAGGAGTCTACAAGGATGGGGAATTTGCTTTCCTCTAATGAGTAGGGAACCTTTGTCAATCCTCATTTGCAGTGAGATTTAGCTGGGGGTGTTAGACAAAGGAGATGGGAGGGGTTTCTTGAGACTGATTGCCCAATCTGTAGGCACCAGGATGCGTCTGGCAGCACCTGCTTTTCCCCTTGGGCACTGCATCAGGCCCCTGGGATCTGGGGAAATCAGGGCTCTTCAGCATGTCTAGCGCAGATGTAATTAAAACCTTCTCTGCCTGCCACGGAGCATATGGGTCATGTTAGCAGAGTAATTAAATTTTGTGAAGTGAGTCTTTGTGTTGGGAAGCTGGAGGGTAGGTCCGTGGGAGGCAGGGGGAGCAGTGGTGCTGCCATATGCCCGCCTTTGGGAGGGAATGCGCTGCGATTCACCAGCTTGGGTCCATGCTCCAAATTGCTCCTTGAACAACAAGCCGAGATAATAATGAAATGGTGGCTCATTTGCATTATTTATTGCTTTTGTACATTAAGAAAAAAGCTGGTCAGAATGCAGAGACAATGCAGAATTGTGGGGCGGGGGGGGAGTGGGGAGAAAAGCAAAGCAAGACACAGGAGAGATTTCGGAGCAGAGAAAAAAGTAGCTGGACAGAGGGGTCCAGGGAGCACATAGGGCAGGGAACTCATTTGTGCACCTTGAGATAATGCTTAGAGAGATCAAGCCTATTGATCTGATATTAAAAGGGGATTGGGAGAGTCAAGACCTTGGCCTGCCCCCTCCCAAGGACCCCTGGAGTGACTCAGCTACTTTGGCCACTCTGACCTGATGTGAGCTGGTGGTTCTGAAGTACCAGTCAACCTGTGGAATTCCTTGCCAGAGGATGTTGTGAAGGCCAAGACTATAACAAGGCTAAAAAAAGAACTAGATAAGTTCATGGAGGATAGGTCCATCAATGGCTATTAGCCAAGATGGGCACGGATGGTGTCCCTAGCCTCTGTTTGCCAGAGGCAAAGAGTGAGCGGCAGGGGATGGATCATTTGATGATTGCCTGTTCTGTTCATTCCCTCTGAAGCACCTGGCATTGGCTGCTGTCGGAAGACAGGATACTGGGCTAGATGGACCATTAGTCTGACCCAGTATGGTGGTTCTTATGTTCTTATAACAACCATATTGGGTTCTATGAAGCTAATTCCCACCTGTACACAGCAATGCCCTCTGCTGCCCTAATGCTTGGGTATCACTGGCTGATGGCCTTGCTTAATACAGAAGAGTACTGGTCCTGACTGATGGCCATCAGAGGACATGGTGACTAATTAGTGGCATGGGCACATGTGAATGCATTTAGGCTTCCCTTATGCCAGGAAGGATAGAGCTCTTGAAATGGTTTTTGCAGGAATGATTCTTTATGGCCCTCCAAGAATGAAGAAAGATACATCCTGGAGTCGCTCCTCTTCCATAGAGATCAAGTGCTGGCACTTTTAAATGTAGGACTCACACCCTAAGGCAAAAAGTGTCACAGGTCTTGAAACTCTTAAAAGTGTGAGAGCCTGTCTTATAGGACTAACTCCTTAGGGTACGTTCACACTGCAGCTGGAGTAGACAGACATACACTAGCTCCACTTGAGTTAGGGCCCTAAAAAGAGCAGTGTAGCCAGGGGTGGCAGCTCGGGCTATCCAGTGGAGACCAAACCTGCCCTGACCCCCTGGGTATTTACTTGTGCTGCTAGCCTGACCCACTGCCCGCTAGCTTGAGCAGAACTAACACGTCTGTCTAGCCACACTGGGACACATGTTCCCAGCTGCAGTGGACGTACCTTTAGCATTGATGTACTACCCAGCAGGACAATGGTATCGCGTGACAACAATGTTTCTTTTAAAAGTCCGCAATCAATAACATGATTCTTCAAGCTCTGTCTGCAGGATCCAGGACCGCCCAGTGAATTTGGGGGATGATCCCACAAAATTCAAGCAATCCTCTGCCTTAACCCCCTTACTGCAAATCCTGCCCTGCGAGATGGGCTGTATATAGAGAGTGACATTGAAAAGTGGTGACATGGCAGCTGACTACTGAATGAACTCTGCCTAGCTTAAGCTGTGCATAACATCAGCCTCAGCGTCCACACCACTCCTTTCCCTGAAACCCTGACTTCCACTTCATGCAGATCTCCTCCTTACAACCAGAGGGGTTGTCTGTGACTGACAAAACAAGTCTGCACACAAAAAACCCCAATGCTTTCCATTGAAAACATTTTTATTTAAGTACAGAATATCCACGCATTGCTCAACGTCACAACAAGTGTGACTGGGAACTTGTCCCTATCCTAGGAAGAGGGTCCACGTGGCTCAAAATTAAAGATCGCATGGTGGAAAGTTCAGAAGGTTTCCAGCTTCCCTTCCCTTCAGTTGTAATTAGAAGTTAGGGCTTGGAGACACCTCATGGGTCATTATAACTCCCTCATTTGGCATCAGTTCTCCTATGCACAAACCTCCAAAGGGTTGCCTTTTCTCCTTATGAATGTTTCTATCCGTAGTTCCTCCGTGTCTTCTCCTGGCAGCAGTTCCATAATTTAATTGCTCTCAGCAGGAGGAATATTTCCCTTGCATCTCATCTGTTTGGTTTAAGGCCATCACTTCTTGTAACTCACCACTAGTGATAGATGACTTGAGGCTTCAGCGTGGAGAAGGAACCAGCAGTTCAGCTGCTTCCCCAAACCTTTGGGCTGCAGCACTCTTGCAAGGGACTCTGATACAGCTGGGGCTGGGTTCAAATAGCTCCCTGTTTTTACCCTACTTGGCTTGGATGTTAGAAGCTTCATTAACAAATTGCAGAGTAGCAGCCGAACCCAACTGCGGCTTTTAAATAGAAAACAACAGCAGCAGCAGCAGAGAGAGAGAGAGAGAAATATGTAACTAGGTCACCCTGCTCCACATTGCAGCTTCATCTCTAGCACAAAGAGAAGTCATGGTCTTCGCCCTCCCCGCACTTCTCCCATTCAGTAAGTTGATGGGGTTTCTATTGGCTTTGAGCTAGCAGCCTACAGATCAAGGCTTGCTTTTTTTTCTTTAACCTGGTCTTTTGCTTAAGACTCTCTGTGTCTCTTTCAACCAATATTCAGAGGCTAGAAGTGGAGAAACCCTTCTGCAGTGTTTAATTGCAAACGTTCCTTCCCTATAAAGATCTCATAAAGATGGTCTGGCTCAGTGCTTAGCGCTTTGCACTCCTGCTTGAGAGGCCAAGGATCAGGTATTTGGTGCTAGTCTTTCATTCCCTTGTCCCTCAAGGGATTTTTAATTACATTGTGACTGGGAGCCTCAGACTGTTCACAGTGCGGTGCTAAAGTCTATTACCACTAGGTGTCTAGTGGAAATGTGGCCTGGATTGGTAGTGACATAACGTTTCAACCATTTGGTAGTTTCTGTGGAATAAGTTGTTGGTCTCAGTCCATTTCCTACTGGGCTGCTGTGTCCATATTGCCAAACTCCCGCAGCACAGTTAGCATGAGCTGACCCCCTCTGCTTGTTGGCCTCCTCTGCAGAGAAGCCAACGGCTGAATGGGCCATGGAAAGTGATCATTATTCTCACCCCTAGAGGCTGTTCCTGGAGGTCAGGGCATTATGCATACAGCTGGGGAGCAGCACGTTAGCGCCAGGCATTTGGAGGTATAAACAGTGGATTTCAGCCCCCAGCACCTTTTGGCCGCAATAAATATGTTTACCTTCAATGGGAAGGAAAAAGCAATCGATGCCGAGTGAAACATCTGATAGAAACATCCCTTCCCCCACATCCAAGTGTCCCAAAGGCCACTACTTTCCTTTACCCTTGGCCCCCTTTTCTCCCATATGCCCCTGCAGGTTAAACAGGCTGAGCCAAAGCAGTCCAGCTTGCCTGCCTCTTGCTCTATTTTGTGAGGCAATTTTACCTTCCCTCTTTGACATGTCCCCACCTGCATTGTGCCCGTGGCCTTCGTCAGACCACTCCTCCCGCAAGATGGTTCAGCCACCTCCCCACTATGCTATTCCCCATTGGCTCCTGACTGCCCCTCTGCTCCCACTGTGCCTTCCCTCTGCTGTATTGCTCTGATCTGAAAGTGGGTAAGACAGGCATTTGCCCAATGAGGCCACCTTAATTGGCTTTCAGCGTGCTGCCTCTTCAATGTCATTAATGATACCAAGATGAAAGTAAACAGAGATGGCACCTTTGGTCCATTTGTGAGTAGCACCCTAATTATGGTGAGGCGTTGGATTACTCAGGGCCAGATTCTGCCCATCCTGGCTCATGTCAAGCAGTATCTTACCCACTGCAATCAATAGGATTGATGCCAGGAGTCAGATGCTACTCAGCATGAGTCCCCGTGACAGGATCTGTCCCTAAGCCATTTTACTTTGGTCCCTACATGAGTGCAGAGAAGCTGGATTCTTGCTGGATTGGAACCATCTCTTAGGATTAAGGACAATGAGGTCTGGGTGATGGGATGATTTGAAAGAAGGGCTTAGGTAGTCATAGATCAATGTATATAAACAAATCAGAAAACTTTTTTTAAAAGGATCTTTTGGAATTTGGGAGCCCATGTTATTTAGAAACCAGGGGGGTGGGCGGAGTGAGGAAACAGAGAAGAGCATTGGCAGGAAATAATCCAAGTTTATCAGCCCAACTCTCCAGCGGTGCTGGAGACAAGAAAATGATGCCTTTTTATTAGCCTTATTGTCTTTAATTAAAGCATTCAGCAGACCCCTCCAATCATGGACTGTAAGTGAGGTTGGCATCGTTTGTAATAATACAATACAGGGTTCAATTAAGTTGTGCTTTTGCAGTTTTTCGGCTCCAGTTTAAACAAGCTAGTGATATACACAGAATGATTACCCTCCCAAGCTGGGTGAGTGAGGTGGGTGGAGGGTATTGCGATGACAAGTCACTCAATTGATACTATAAAATTGCTCCATTTCCCTGCATCAGCTCATACACTCAGCCAGCTTGTATATTGCACCTGTCACTGTCATCTATATGGGCTGGGTTTTAATTTGTCAATTTCACTTCATCTGTTCAGAGTGGTCCAAGGGGAGCTGCCCTACAGCCTGCTTGTTTTGCTTGCTGTACCCACTTCCATATGATTATTATTGCTGGGGTGAAAGTAACTTAAAGGATTTACCGGTAGGCCAGAGTCCTGAGTGGGTGCGGCCTCAACTGGAAGAGGTGTGGCCTCAACTGGAAGAGGTGGGGCTTTTAGAGTAGGGTAGTGGCAGCAGGGCTCCCACAGTGATTTAAAGGGCCCGGGGCACCCACTGCAAGGAGCCTTGGGCCCTTTAAGTCACCTCCAGAGCCCTGCCACTGCTGGGGTAGCGATGGCAGGGCTTGGGCAGTGCTTTAAAGGGCCTGGGGCTCCCTGCAGTGGCTGGAGCCCCGGGCCCTTTAAATCACCACCGGAGAAGTCAGTCCGGTCCGGCATGCTGGCTTACCGTACCGGCTTACTTTCACCTCTGATTATTGCACACAAATTGGAAACAGATTAATTTAACCTAATGCTTTTCTTTTTAAAAAGTATTTTTGGTGGTTGTGCTATTTCAAAAACCAGAAGAATCAGAGAGAAAACATCAAAGATTACTGGGTCCACTCAGAAACATATGAGCAGAAAGACTCTGGGTGAGTGACAAGTATTTGATCTTTGCTCCCCCCTCCTCTTCATAATCTTTCGAATTATTGGTCATTAAGTGTCCTGCAGTTGTGCTCTCCCTTTTGCACACACAGAGAGAAACAGAAGAAAGACCCATGTAGCTAACACTTAACTTTATCACTGCCATTAAGTAATGCTAAATTAGAATGAAACTGCTCCGGTAATACAGATAACAGCTATATGAAGACCAAATGAATTCCCTATGATCAGTACAGTAAAAATGAACACACTGGCAGAATTCCTGATGACAGAATACTTACTGTCTGTATAACTCATACACACACAGATGAAAATCATGGTAAATCTGGCCCATGCTTTATGTGGGCCTTTAAAAAAGGAAGTTGAGGCATTTAATGTTTAAGACTAGATTCTGATTTCACAGACACTGGTGTATGTCTGCAATAACTCCACCCAAGACAGGCAGCAGATGGGGAGCTGGAAGCCTGAGAGTGTGTGCCCTTGCTGAACAACTTGGGGTGGGAGGGGGAATACAGGTGCAATCACCCTGAATTGTGACACCTCCTCTTGTGGTAACTAGGAGATCTCATGCTGGCTTTTTCTGAGAAACAGGGCTGTCATAACTTTCCTACTCAGATCTGAACCTTAGAGTTCAGAACATGAGAAGCTAGCGTGAAACCTCCAAACTTAATTACCAGCTTGGATCTGATATCGCTGCCACCAGCCAGAAAATTCCAGTGTCTGGCTCACTCTGGTCTCCCCAAAACCTTCCCTGGGGGACCCCAAGACTCAGAGGCCCTGAGTCTAACCACAAAGGGAAATAACCCACTTCCCTTCCCCCTCTTTACCTCCTCCCAGATTTCCCCACCCTGGGTACTCTAGGATATTCCCTGCTTCAAGTCCTTGAAACACAAGTACCGAGAGATCAAATCTCTCTCTACCCTCACCCAGAGAGTATGCAAAGTCAGGCTTAGTAAATCTAACACAAAGAGATTTTCCCCCTCCTTAACCAATGAAAAAACTCAAATAGATCTTAAAAAGAAAGAAAAAGACATAAAAATGGTCTCTGTATCAAGGTGACAATATACAGGGTCAATTGCTTAAAAGAAAAAAAATGAATAAACAGCCTTATCCAAAAAGAATACAATTTAAAACATTCCAGCAACTACACACATGTAAATACAAAAAAACAATATAAACCTATTGTCTTACTATCCTTGTACTTACAACTTGGAAACAGAAGATTAGAAAGCCTGGAGATAGAGATCACTCTCAGAGCCGAGAGGGTCACCGAACCAAGACAAAGAACACCCACCCAAAAACTTTCCTCCTTTGACATTTGAAAAATCTTGTTTTCTGATTGGTCCTCTGGTCAGGTGTTTGGTTCCCTTTGTTAACCCTTTACAGGTAAAAGAACATTAACTGTTAGCTTGACGTCTGTAGTATGTAAGGTCTTGGAAAAAATTTTAAGGGAGAAAGTAGTTAAGGACAATGGTAATTGGGACGAATTGCAACATGGATTTACTAAAGGCAGATTGTGCCAAACCAATCTGATCTCCTTCTTTGAGAAGGTGACGGATTACTTAGATAAACGAAATGCGGTAGATCTAATTTACCTCGATTTCAGTAAGGCATTTGACACGGTTCCACATGGGGAACTGTTAGTTAAATTGGAAAAGATGGGGATGAATATGAAAGTTGTAAGGTGGATAAGGAACTGGTTAAAGGGGAGACTCCAGCGGGTCGTATTGAAGGGTGAACTGTCAGGCTGGAAGGAGGTCACTAGTGGAGTCCCTCAAGGATCGGTTTTGGGACCGATCTTATTTAACCTTTTTATTACTGATCTTGGTACAAAGAGCGGGAATGTGCTAATAAAGTTTGCGGATGACACAAAGCTGGGGGGTATTGCTAACACGGAGAAGGACAGGGATACTATTCAGGAAGTTCTGGACCACCTTGTAAACTGGAGTAATAGTAATAGGATGAAATACAATAGTGAAAAGTGCAAGGTCATGCACTTAGGGATTAATAATAAGAATTTTAGATATACGTTGGGGACGCATCAGTTGGAAGCGACAGAGGAGGAGAAGGACCTTGGGGTATTGGTTGATAGCAGGATGACAATGAGCCACCAATGCGATACGGCTGTTAAAAAAGCAAATGCGATTTTAGGATGCATCAGGTGAGGTATTTCCAGCAAGGATAAGGAAGTGTTAGTACCATTATATAAGGCGCTGGTGAGACCCCATCTGGAATATTGTGTGCAGTTCTGGTGTCCCATGTTCAAGAAGGATGAATTCAAACTGGAACAGGTCCAGAGATGGGCTACTAGGATGATCCGAGGAATGGAAAACCTGCCTTATGAAAGGAGACTCAAAGAGCTTGGCTTGTTTAGCCTGGCCAAAAGAAGGCTGCGGGGGGATATGCTTGCTCTATATAAATATATCAGGGGGGTTAACGTTAGGGAGAGAGAGGAATTATTTAAGTTTAGTATTAATGTAGGCACGAGGACGAATGGGTACAAACTGGATATTAGGAAGTTTAGACTTGAAATTAGACGAAGGTTTCTAACCATTAGGGGAGTGAAGTTCTGGAACAGCCTTCCGAGGGAAGTAGTGGGGGCAAAAGACTTATCTGGCTTTAAGACTAAGCTTGATAAGTATATGGAGGGGATGTTATGAAAGGATAGTTTAATTTGGGCAATTGATCTTGGATTATCACCAGATAAGTCTGCTCAATGGTCTGCGGGGAGATGTTGGATGGGATAGGAACTGAGTTACTGCAGAGAATTCCTTCTTGGGTGCTGGCTGGTGAGTCTTGCCCACATGCTCAGTGTTTAGCTGATCGCCATATTTGGGGTCGGGAAGGAATTTTCCTCCAGGGTGGATTGGCAGGGGCCCTGGAGGTTTTTCGCCTTCCCTTGCAGCGTGGGGCATGGGTTGCTTGCTGGTGGATTCTCTGCAGCTTGAGGTCTTCAAACCAATTTTGAGGATTTCAATAACTCAGTCCTGGGTTAGGGGTTGTTATAAAAGTGGATGGGTAGGGTTCTGTGGCCTGCCTTGTGCAGGAGGTCAGACTAGATGATCATATTGGTCCCTTCTGACCTATGAGTCTATGAGTCTATCTGTTCATGACAAGGGCTGCTAACCCGCATAAGCAGGGTGAATGACAGGCTGGGATAATTACATTCTGCCTGCTTACTTTCTGTTTACAGCTTTCCATGGCTACTGTATTTTTCACTTCCTGACCTAATCCGTTGCACAGTGTGGTTGTGCACTATTAAACAGCTGCTGTATGCCACCCCAGAGAGAAAGAGAGAGAGACAACTTCATTGCAGTGGTGGATAAAAGCAGGGCCGTCCTTAGGCATACACAGCATACGCGGCTGTGTAGGGCACCAGAAAATTTGGGGCACCACTGGGACCAGGGACAGCCTTTTTGGGGTGGGCAGCCGGGGTGGGTACTCCATGTGTGCCGCAGCCAAGTGGCTGCAGCGCAGGTTCCTCTCCGGCCCAGCCCCTCCCCCTGGGTGCTCTCGCCGGCAGGCCCAGGGCTGCTTTCTCCCTGCCCTCTCCCCCCTGCTCACTTGCTCCTCTCGGCCAGCTGGCTGCCAGCTCTGAGGGATCCTGCCAGTGACTGGGGTGGAGAGGAGCTCTCAGCCTCTGTGGCTCCACTCCGGCCCCACCTCCTCCCCCCAGGGGCTTGTACCACTTGGTGGTGTGAGGTGGAGGGGGGCGTGGAGGGGCAGCTTGGCAGCAGGCCTGGGGGTTTCTGGTTGCTAAGCTGCTTCATGCCCCGGTCAGCTGGGCTCCACCATGGCGTGCTCCCTGCCTCCTCCCTGCGTTCTTGGGCCCCTGCTGAGCCTGGGGCAGTGCTGGTGGGAGGGTGCTGCGCATGCCCCGCCACCCGCCACCCCCCCCCCGTGCACCTGCCCCGGACCCACCATTATTTGATGGTGGAAGCCAGGGAGCATGGGGTTCCCGGACCATGCTGTGCAGGAGATGGCACCAGCACCCAGTGGACGGACACCCTGACCAGTGAGTGCCCCTTGTTCCAGGTAAGCGCCCTTGGGCCAGGCCCCACAGAGCAACTGAAGACCCAATTCCTCTGCCCCATCTCCCGCTCCCCACCAGCACCCCTGGGGTAGACCCAGTTCCTCCTACCCCACCCCCACCACCAGTAGAACAGCTTGGTATCCTTTGCTGCCTCGTCCCTCCCCGCTCCCGCTCCGGGCTGCTGCAGCATCTGCTCCGTAGGAAGCTCGGTGTGTGTCTGCAATGTGGTGGGGGGACATAGTCCATCAGCATTATAGTGTGCTTAATTTGTTTCAACTGGTTTTAATAAAGTGCATTTGGCAAGTTTTCCAATACCGTAAGCTTATGTTTGTGTTGCTAAGAGCAATTTGGGCAGAGGGGCACCAGTTTAATACTCTGTCGGGCTCCATAAATCCGTAGGACAGCTCTGGATAAAAGTGCCGCTGAGTAGAGCTTGTATAACTGTTTATGAATCCCTTTGGGATAACATATAGAAATGCAATTTGGAGACAAAGGGTGTTCTCCCAGGGATAAAACCTTTTAAATTGAAGCAGATTTTGGTTACAATCTGCCTGACACCGGCCCTTTAACAAACAAGGAAAAAGTGAAGTGTCAGATTGTAGTCACAACAGCTGGTTGTTTAGTGCTTGGACCTCATCTACCATCACAATCAAGCACATTATTACTGACCCAACAAGCTGCCTTCCTGGTTTCAACCTGCCATGCAGACTTGGGACCACATTGAACTGCATCCCAACAAACTCTGGAAGATGCGGCTACAGGATGCACAAGTAGCAAATCAAAGATTCCCCTTCGTGGGACTGTGGTGAGAACATCCAAATCATCGAACACATCATAATGCAGTGCCCCAAATATAGTTTCAAAGGTGAACTGGATGCCCACAATGTCATCGAGGAGCCTTGAAATGGCTTATGGACCTCTACCAGCATCTACAAACTGTTGCTCTGCAGATGTCATATATGTATGAGAGAGCATTTCACTCTCATTGTGGAGCATTCCATCCTGCTAATTCTAACAGGGGTATTGGTTTATTATTTCGCTTATAGCAGCAGAATTGAGTTCTAGTCAAATGAGTTTTATAATTCAACAGCCAATAATTTATAATAAATTAACAGGGCAGATCCAGCCCTGTGCTAAGTTCTTCCTGACATGCTAGCAGTAGGAGAGGGGTGACTGCAGCACTCCAGCTGCAATTATTCCTAGTGATATAACAGCTCCGTAGGGGCCATTGCAAACTGGTGCATATTAGAGTAGCCTTGAGGTGGCTCTAATATACATTAGGAGCTGGACTAGCACCTGGCAGCTTTAAGTGAGATGTAGCCATATTGTACAGCCATCTCTGCCCGTACCCTTGAATCATGCAGAACTTGTCCAGACATGACATCTGACCTGCTATGGTTATGGAGGAGGGCGCTTCTGTTTAGAACCAGGTTGCAATGTGCTTGGCATGGCTTTGTTATTATTGCACTCTTGCTGCTGCTGAAACAATATTTTTGCCTACTGAAATGCAGTTATGGCCTGGAACGTGATACGGGAAGAATGGCTTATCAGTGCTCCATAGCTATTCACTGCAGTTGTCCATACCAAGACCTGAGAATGCTCCCACTGAAGCCTATAAGAGTTTTACCATCCACTTCAAAGGAAATAGCGAGCACTTTATCTGCTGCCACTGCCACACAAGGCAGGTTAGAATACAGCTGCTACTTCCATAATGAACTTGTCTCCGAAATCCTGATAATTGTAAATGTAGTTTTGCTACATGGGACATTTAAAAATAGACTAGACAAAATACTAGAACTCATATTGTAGGGAACAATCCTGTCCTGGAAGGAGAAATTGACTAATTGAACCTAACAGCGCTTTTCCGTCTCAAATTTGTATGAATCTATGATTGTTGGCAGCAAGATAAGCACGTCTGAGCCAGAGAAGACACAGGGAGAAGATAAAAAGCAGTTAAAATTGCCAGCATCATAATTTTTCAATCCAAAAGGAACTTCTGTTTTTTCATTTACTGTAGGTACCTAAAAGATTTTGCAGAATCCAGTGTGATACAATTTCTGAGTAGGCACTAATCACAAGTTGGAAGAATGCAAATGTATTAGTGGGGGCTATCCTCCCAGCCTCCCAATCAGGAAAAGGAGGCAGAGTGCACAGTGCTGAGGAAAACTGCACAGTGACTCTAAAGTAAGACTCCTAGAGAAGGGGGGTTTAAGACAAGAGAGACGGTGATAGTCAGTGATGAGCTGCCGAAATCTTAACAAATGGTTCCCTATAAAAAGTTCTGATTTAAGGGATGTGCCACAATATGTATTTTCTCTACCGATAGGGTTACCATACGTCCGTATTTTCCTGGGAGGAATGTTTAAATTTTAAATTTCAGGCTCATCTTTTTAAAAAAGAACTTTAGGTGGGGTTAACATACATCCATATTTTCCTGGACATGTCAGGGAAAATATGGATGTATATTAACCCCACCTAAAGTTCTTTTTTAAAAAGATGAGCCTGAACTAGAAATGAGCTCCGTTTTACATGTGTGGGTCCCCGCCACTCCCTGGGGGTGTGCTAGGGTGACCAGATTCCCGATTTTATAGGGACAGTCCTGATTTTTGGGTCTTTTTCTTATATTAGCTCCTACTACGCTCCACCCCCTGTCCCGATTTTTCACACTTGCTGTCTGGTCACCCTAGGGTGTGCACATGTGTGGGTCCCGGTTGCTCCCTGGCCCCATCATTGAAGCAGGTGTGCAGGATTACTGCCCTGGGAACTGCAGGGCACCAGTGGACCAGTGGCGTAGCCAGGTTTTAAGTGTAGGGGGAGAAAACATAAAAAAGGCACCTTCCCTTGGCTCCTCCTCTGGCCACGCCCCCTTGGCTCCTCCTCTGGCTACGTCCCCTGACTCCTCCCGTTTCCCCCCCAGATTAACCCCAGGGCCGGCTCAGGATTTCTGTGGGCTTCCTGGGGCTGTGGATACCCCCCCATCCCTGGGAGCATCTCTTCTGCCCAACACGCTCTGCAGGTGTCCCCTGCTGGGCTGTGCTGCCCAGGCTCCTGCGCCACACCAGGGCTCCCTGTCCAGACAACACGGCCTGCGTCCTGGCCCCCGGGAGCCCCTTGCCCGGACCCCCCAGTGCAAGGCACCGGGGGCCCACCACTCACCTTCCGTCCTGCGCCGCCGCCTGTCCCCAGCCTGCTCCTGGTGTTCGGTGCGCTCCACGCGGGGCTCACCAGCCAGGCAGCCTTAAAGGCACAGGGGCCTTTTTTACCTCCCCCGTCGCATTAGCAAGGGGCGGGGAGCGCTTGGCCGCTGAGCCCTGAGCTGCCGCTGCAGAAGGTGGCTGTGGTGATGTTGGGGCTGTGCTGAGTGTGGGGTGTGATGGCCGAGGAGCTGGCCTCCTCACTAATCCGGCCGCGTCTGCTGCCCCCCCATATGGCTCCTCCAGCCGTGCTGCTGCCAGCGCTGGCCTGACAGGAGTCACTTCTGCGCCTGCTGCCCTGCCCCATGGCGCCTCCGGCCATGCTGCCGCCAGTGCTGGCCCGGCAGGTGCCCCTTTTTGAAAACGTGCTGAGGGGAAGCGGCTGCTTCCCCTGAACCCCGCTAGCTACGCTACTGCAGTGGACATGGGGCCGGCTGCAGACAGGGATGTGGGGCAGGGCTAGCTGGAGATAGGGAGTGTGGGGCTGGCTGAAGGAAGGGCAGGGGGTGCAGGGTTGGCTGGAGACAGAGGTGTGGGGCTGGCTACAGGCAAGGCAGAGGGGTGTGGGGCTGACTGGAGACAGGGGTATGTGGGGCTGGCTGGCTTCAGGCAGGACCACAGGAGTGTGTCTCAGCGGTTGGCTGGAGACAGAGGAGTGTGGGGCTGGCTGGCTTCCGGTAGGGGGGTGCAGCAGGGGCTGGCTGGAGACAGGGCAGCAGGTGCGGCAGGGGCTGGCTGTGGGCAGGGTCTGCGGGGCTGGTGAGGGCAGGGCAGTGGGTGTGGGGCTGGCTGGAGATGAGCTGGCTGCCGGCAGGGTGGCGAGTACTCACAGGGAGAGCGGCTCGGAGCACCCTGAGCAGCAGGACAGAGCCCAGGTCCAGCAGAGCAGCCAGGGACCCACCAGGCAGCAGCAGGAGCCCCAGGGCCAGGGGTTGGGGGAGCAGCAGCAGCAGCAACAGGGCCTGTGCCCAGGGCCAGGTTGTGGTCCACATGGCTCCCACAGTGCAGCACCCCTGGCGGCCGGAGGAGGAATTACATCACGTCCCTGCCGGAGCCCATCAAAGCCTCAGCGCCCCCGCACAGGGAAGCTGGTTAACAAGCGGTTCTAAAACCATTTCAAAATTTAACAACCAGTTCGGTGCAAACCGGCTCCAGCTCACCACTGGTGATAGTCAAATGGACCCTAAAATCTAAAGGGAGGAAATTAAAATCTTTAGACTGGGTATGGAGACTGCTTAAACATCACATATAGAGTGCCTAAACAAATAACGAATTGGGAAAGCAAAGAAACAAAAGCCAGCAGGGTAAATGGCAAGGTGCAAGGGGTTGTTCAAGCCAAACAGGTAGCCCTCAACAGTGGGTTTCCAACCCAAGAGAAGCCCATAGAAAGGAGTCTTGGAAAGGTAAAATATAAGATGGACCTGTGGAGGGCTAAGACTAAGTTTGAAGACTAAATAGCCAAAGACATAAAACACAAATACATGAAATTCTTTACATATGTGAGAAGCAGGACGCATGTAAAAAAGTCAGTGGATCAGCTGGACCACCAAGATGTAAAGGGAGAAATTAAGGAGGATAAGGACATTACAGATAAGCTAAATGATTTCTTTGTATCAGTCTTCAGCTCCAAGGAAGTTAGGAACACACCAACCTGGACCTACCTTTCCCACATAATATAGATAAGGCACTGCCTGAGACTGAAGTGCTTCCAAGGGAGGTGCTGGAACAAATAAATACATTAAAATTCAACAAGTCAGAGGCATGGGATGGTGTATTGTCAAGATTTCTGAAAGGGTTTAGGAATGAAGTGAATGAGCTGCTAACAAAAAAATACAGTTTCCTTAAAATGACGTGCCACACTGGAGGACTGGTGTAGTAGCAAATGTTATAGCCATTTTTAGAAAAGACACTCAGTGTGACTCTGAGAATTACAGACCAGTGAGCTTTATTTCAGTATCAGAAAAATTTGCTGAAACACTAATGTAAAATAGTTAACTGATGAGAGATGATAGGTTTCTGTAAAGGAAACTCATGCCTCTCTAATCTATTAAAACTCTTTGAATGTATCGACATAACAGTGGATAGAGGAAAATTGGCTGATATAATTGATTTGGACTTTCAGAAAGCCTTTGACAAAGACCCGAATAAAAGGCTATTAAGGAGTCACGGGGTGAGAAGTAAAGTTCTGTCATGAGTTAGAAGCTGGCTAAGAGTCAGAAAGCCAAGGGCAGGAATAAAATGGTCAATTTTTAATGCATAATAGGTTAAAAGAGGAGTCCCACAAGGATTGATAATAGGACCTGGCTTGCTTTCATATATGAGCTGGAAGAAGCAGTAAGCAATGGGGTGGCAAAATTTGCAGATGACACAATTTTTTTTTCAGTTAGTCAAGGCTCGAGAGCAGTGTGAGAAGCTTCAGAGGGAGCTAACTGAGAGGAGAAGATGAGTCTGCCTCACCTCTGGCCATGCTCTGCAGCAAAACTGCCACTCTGATGTCCCACGTGGCTACAGATTTGCTAGTGCCTGGCATTTGTTATCAGAGCGTAGTAGGGTCCAGTGGCTGCAGCCAGGGGCCTAGGAATCAAGAGACCTGAGTTCTGCATCTGGCCCTGACAGTGACTCACTCTGTGACCTTGACAAAATTGTTTCACCTCTCTGTGCATCAGTTTCACAAGCTAGCATAGGGATGATGATACTCACCCACCTTTGTAAAGTGCTTTAAAATCCTGTGATGAAAAGTATCAAAAAAGCACAAAGTATTATAATATTCTTGGCACTAATAAACACATAAGAGTCTGTTCACCCCCCAGGGTATGGAGAAGCAGGGGCTATCTGCGCTGCTTGCCCCCACTAGTGGCATTATGCATATAAAAATTCCCCATCTTTCAATGGGTGATCCAAATCTTTCAATAGAAATAAAGGGTAACAATCCATCTCTTGCTGTCTCACATCATCTGCAATAACTGCTCAGTGGTCCCCTCACTCAAAATACTCCAGCATGGTGCCTTGTCTTTGCCTAAGAAAAGTAGTGGCACCTGCCCAGTGCTCGTCTAACCACTCAGCTAATGCACTGAAGTGGACTCAATTCAAACCTGAGTGTTTCATTAGCTAGGTTTTCAACCTGGGAGGATACGCTACGACTGCATTGACTTTACTGTGAAATTAAAGCCCTTAAAGTAGGTAACAGCTAGACATCTGGGTGCAGCCATGCGATCAGGGAGTTTGTCTCTATTTGCAGACAAGCCATGTGTGTTTTCATTTCACTCAATTTGTGCTCCTTGTTTATTTAGTTACCAAAGAAGGCAATCTGCCTCTTATAGCCAGGCAAATGGCAAAGCAGAAAGAGCACTGAGAATGCTTTTATTAAACACTTAGAATCATTCTTGCAGGGTTTCCATTTTCATAGAGGTGGAACCGGTGTATGTAAGTTTGAGGAGGGAGGTAAAAGGGAACAGGTCCTGCCTTCCCAAGGTTTTTCTGTGTTGGAACATCTATCTCCCCCACCAGTAAAGATGCCAGGACTAAGTATGTCCACTCCTGGCCCCCACAACTTTTTGCATATATGATTGCATCACTCCACGAGAGTCTTAGCAGGCTGTGTCCAGTCTCTCTTTATAAATATACCCATTTGTCTTTAGCTGTCATGTCACTGCATCTGGCTGGGGATTGTGAATCCACCAATGTATCTTTTCTTTCTCAGCGCAGGACAGACTGATGGAGCAGAAATGGGGCTGTGCTTCAGTTGTAATGTTAGAGAAAGATGACATTATTGCTGCCCTGCAGACCGATGTCCTCTATATAGCCACCAGTGAGTACAGACTGGACAGAGTGGCAGACCTCCCCTCTGCCCGTCACATAGAAGGGCTGAAGTTGCATTTTGGCCTAAAAGCAGGATATCCTGCAATCTTGTCTTTCTTCTGCTCTTGTTTGCAACACTCCTAGTGCTCTCATGTATTATCTGGACCCATGGGAAGGAGACTCTGGAAAAATTTCACCATGATTTCAACAGCTTCCACCCCACCATCAACCTCAGCCTGGAACAATCTACACGGGAGGTCCACTTTCTTGACACCACGGTGCAAATAAGTGATGGTCACATTAACACCACCCTATATCGAAAACCTACCGACCGCTATGCCTACCTTCATGCCTCCAGCTTCCATCCCGGACACATCACACGATCCATTGTCTACAGCCAAGCACTGAGGTACAACCGCATCTGCTCTAACCCCTCAGACAGAGACCAACACCTACAAAATCTCCACCAAGTATTCTCAAAACTACAATACCCGCACGAGGAAATAAGGAAACAGATCAACAGAGCCAGACGTGTACCCAGAAGCCTCCTACTGCAAGACAAACCCAAGAAAGAAACCAACAGGACTCCACTGGCCATCACATACAGCCTCCAGCTAAAACCCCTCCAACGCATCATCAAGGATCTACAACCCATCCTGGACAATGATCCCACACTTTCACAGGCCTTGGGTGGCAGGCCAGTCCTTGCCCACAGACAACCTGCCAACCTGAAACATATTCTCACCAGTAATTGCACACCGCACCATAATAACTCTAGCTCAGGAACCAATCCATGCAACAAACCTCGATGCCAACTCTGCCCACATATCTACACCAGCGACACCATCACAGGACCTAACCAGATCAGCCACACCATCACCGGTTCATTTACCTGCACATCCACCAATGTAATATACGCCATCATATGCCAGCAATGCCCCTCTGCTATGTACATCGGCCAAACTGGACAGTCTCTACGGAAAAGGATAAATGGACACAAATCAGACATTAGGAATGGCAATATACAAAAACCTGTAGGAGAGCACTTCAACCTCCCTGGCCACACTATAGCAGACCTTAAGGTGGCCATCCTGCAGCAAAAAAACTTCAGGACCAGACTTCAAAGAGAAACTGCTGAGCTTCAGTTCATCTGCAAATTTGACACCATCAGCTCAGGATTGAACAAAGACTGTGAATGGCTTGCCAACTACAGAACCAGTTTCTCCTCTCTTGGTTTTCACACCTCAACTGCTAGAACAGGGCCTCATCCTCCCTGATTGAACTGACCTCGTTATCTCTAGCTTGCTTGCTAGCATATATATACCTGCCCCTGGAAATTTCCACCACATGCATCTGAAGAAGTGGGTATTCACCCACGAAAGCTCATGCTCCAAAACGTCTGTTAGTCTATAAGGTGCCACAGGATTCTTTGCTGCTTTTACAGATCCAGACTAACACGGCTACCCCTCTGATACTTGTATTACATTTAATCACTCCTGCTCTAATCCACGAACATTTGATGCCACAGTTGCTGATAGGGAACAGAATGGAGCGTCAGCCTCAATGAGTCATTCGGTTCTCTGATTAAATTGCCAACAAGATGCTAAGTAGCACCAGTTGTGCTAGTGGGTTTGTGCTGTGGGCATCGGTTCAATAGGAAACGGTCTGAGACCCTGCAGCTTGTTTCAAACAGCCATCTGCTTCAAACAGCTATTGGTCACTACCAACCAGTGCTGAATGGCACTAAAACACTCCAACCATAGCTCGTTATTAAGCCCACAGGCTAACCAGTCTGCCCTTCACGGCACACCTCAGCTGTTAGCGTCCTACACAATACAATTTGGATCTATGATTTTCTGGTCTGGATCTTCTAATTTCCATGCCAGGAATATAAAATTCAGAGTCCCAGCCTACAGCCCTTTTTGAAATTAAACAGTGCTCAATCCTAAAAGGAAGTTGGGTTTTCCTCAACATTTGCCACCTCATTTCTTTGCCAGGCAGCTCTAAGCACCCTCCCTGAGTGTGAGAGGCTCCGACTACAAACAGAAAAGCAAACAACAAGATTCTCCTCATTGATTTTCTAAAATGGAATATAGTTTCTGATCATAGTTTACAGAAGAACAAGACCAACTAAGGCCCTGCCACAAGGGCCTGATCCAAAGCCCTTTGCTATCAACAGAAAGACTCTTATTGATGTCAATAGGATTTTCATCAGACTCGAAGTGTATAATTGGAGGATGCTTTCATACAGCAAAATCCTGAGGAATGCTGAGCATCCACAACATCTGTTGATTTCAGTGACACACAGACATGCGCGCGCGCGCACACACACACAGAGTCTTTTGGATCATAATTCTACTTGGCTGTTATGAATGCACTAAACGCTAATAAACTGGTCATTTTAGAGCCTGAGGGAGCTAACAGCACCTACTTTATGCTGCATTCAGCTGCTAATTAGAAGTTTTTAGGACATGCAATTTGAGGTGTTACCAATTAGCTCAATTATGGACCAAGACCAAAGCTATTTGCTTTGTCATAGCAATAGAAAGCCAAATAAACAAATAGTAGTGCCTCTCCACCGTCTCCCCTGTGCTTTAGCACAGCTGTGAGACAAAATAATAATAATTTCATTGTCTACTTTCCAAAACTCCACATTTACAGCAGATCGTTAAAAAAAGAATTAACACATGGTTTATTTTGTCTAATTATTCTAAAATCTGGCTGTAAATCTCAGAAGAAACATAACTTATTTTTAAAAATTATGAGTCAATGACCCCAGTATGTGAGAGGGTTGTTTGTTGGTTTCTTTGTCATTTAAGGTTGGGAATTTCCAAGAGGTCTCAAGGAGTTAGATACTCCGCTCCCATTGGATTTCAATGGAATTGGGTCCCTAATTCCCCTTAGCTCATTTGAAACACTGGGCTAAGCGTTTGGGGTGAGTGACGTAACGGCCATGCGACAAAGATGGCAGAGGGCTAAGTCTGCCAAGTTCCAGCTTTTCAAACCTAGATTGAAATCCACACAGAGGTCACAAGTGAAATGAATTTTGATCCACAGATATTAAGGCCAGAAATAACTTTGCCCAGTGACTTCTGCATCTAGCCCATCACTTGTGACTGAGCCAGAGCAGATCTTTTAGAAAAAGTCATCCAATCTCAGTGGCCTCAACCGACTCCCTGGTGGCTGTCTGCTTGTTTTGCAAATTATTTACCCAGCTTGGTAGCTGTCATAAACAGATAAGTAAGAGTTAATAGAACAAAAGTGCTTCATATCTCTTTTGCCTGGAAAGGGTTAACAAAAACAGTGAGCCGGCTGTCACCTGACCAGAGGACCAATCAGGGGACAGGATACTTTCAAATCTTGAGGGAGGGAAGTTTTTGTGTGTGTTGTTAGTTTTTGGTTGTTGTTCACTCTGGGGGCTCAGAGGGATCAGACGTGCAACCAGGTTTCTCTCCAATCTCTCCAATACAGGATCTTATAAGTTCAGAATAGTGAGTACTAGGTAGATAAGGTGAGTTAGGCTTATGTTTGTTTTCTTTATTTGCAAATGTGTATTTGGCTGGAAGGAGTTCAAATTTGTATTTTGGTGAAAGGATTTTAATTTGGTACTGGTATACTTAGGCTGGGAGGGTGTTCCCAGTGTCTATAGCTGAAAGACCCGTACCTATTCCATCTTAAATTTACAAAGATAATTTTTACCTTTGTTCTTTCTTTAATTAAAGCTTTTCTTGTTTAAGAACCTGATTGTTTTTTTTTTTTATTCTGGTGAGACCCCAGGGGGCTGGGGCTGGATTCACCAGGGAATTGGTGGGGAGAAAGGAGGGAAGGGGGAGAGAGAGCTTATTTTTCTCTCCGTGTTAGGATTATTTTCTCTCTCAGGGAGAGTCTGGGAGGGAGAGAGAGAACGAGGAGGGGAGGTATATTTTCCTCTCTGTTTAAAGATTCAAGGAGTTTGAATCACAGTGATCTTCCAGGGTAACCCAGGGAGGGGAAGCCTGGGAGAGGCAACGGTGAGGGAAAGGATTTACTTTCCTTGTGTTAAGATCCAGGGGGTCTGGGTCTTGGGGGTCCCCGGGCAAGGTTTTGGGGGGACCAGAGTGTACCAGGCACTGGAATTCCTGGTTGGTGGCAGCGCTACAGGTTCTAAGCTGGTAATTGAGCTTAGAGGAATTCATGCTGGTACCCCATCTTTTGGATGCTAAGGTTCAGAGTGGGGAATTATACCATGACAGTAGGATTGATTGGCTCTGCTTCTGTAGAGCCACTGTGTAGAATAGCAAAGGTTTTGCTGGTGGGGAGGATTTACATGGAGAAGGAGGAATGAATGCAGTAACAGGGGGTTCTGTAGGTCAGGACTGAAGGGATGTTAGCGAGGCTGTGTAGGGATTCAGGAGTGGAATCCAGAGGGTGCTGCAGGTTAGGACTGAGGAGTATCAGCAGAGCTGGAGATGGTGGCATTGGGAAGACTTCACATAGCTTTGCTCGCGCTCTACCTAGTGCCGGGCAATGCTCTCCCGCCCTCCACTTTCACCATGTCCCATTTTTACATTATGGCATTTTACAGACTATGTAACCAGAGTTGTTGGTGGGCAGGATCAAACTGGGGACTTCCGGAGCTTAGTGCATGAATCTCTACCACATGAGCTAAAAGCCAACTGGCTGTTAGCTAAGGCTGTAGAGAAGACTCATTTTCTCTCTCTCTCAAAGTGGTCTTGGTGCCACTAGATGGGACAGAGCACCACCCCCAGAAGGTGTGTGGGTTACGCCTATAACATAAAATAAATTTGCAACAAAAAAGCAACCTCCAAGAGAAGCTGGGCAGACATCCAGGCCAGCAGAATGCTCATGTTGCGGCCCCTGCTTGCAGAGACAGCCACATTTAACTAGGAGGGTACTGTACGCCATCACAGTTGATTTTTCTCTTCCAAGGCAGCACACAAATCCAGCTGATAACTCATAGGAGGAAATAAATTAAATATATTTCCCAGAACCTTGTTATCTCACTGAGACATTATAGTATGTGCTTGTATGTATGAACGAGCCTAACCAGCTTCCTCCCCATGGCCTGGCATGAGGGTTGGCTGGCACACATCCCCACAGCTATCTGTGTGAGTCTCTGGTTTCTTACTGTGAGGCTCATGGGTGGATCCAGACCAGGTAGTGTATACTCTATGCTCCTTGGAGCAGGCCACTTTCCTGGATCAGTCACGGTTCTTTGGCCACCCCATGCTGGCCTTGGTCTTATCTTCCAGTGCTGCAGTCAATGGGAATGTCACCACTGATTTCAATATGAGCAGGATCAAACCTAGATAACTCCTCCATCAATTAGAAAAAACAGCAGCCCAATATCCTTGTTTTGATCCATACCTCTTTGGCATTAAATAATGCAAACTCCAAGCCAACCTTCCTTTCACTTGTGATTTCAGATGCCTGTACTCTTCCCTCCCTTGCTCCATCTGCTTGGATTTTCTCCGAACCTCTGACATCCTGTGACTGCTCCTTGGCCTTGGTGTGCAAGCAATCTGGGTAGCTGAAGGCTCTCACTGGCGGATCGCTGGACCTGGAGTGCTCCATATAGCTTGGAAAGACTGGATATTGCCCCAGTTTTGGTGATCAGACCACCACTGGCTGTCTTATTGTATTGGCCTAGTACTACCCCCAGTATCACACTTCCCGCCATCCAGTCCCAGCAGACTGCATCTGAGAGAATATTCGCAAAAGGGACTTCTTTCTGCTGCTCCCCACACTTGGCCACTGCCTGCACAAAGCTAAGCAGCAGGACCTGCTTCAGGAACCTTGTCCTCATTTGCTTTCAAGCTCTTCTTCCCTGAATCGCCTGTAGGTGTCTTCAGCCAGCTCGTTAGATCCCAAGAATCCTGGCCTTGGGCCTGTACATTATTGTAGCCAGGCAGTGCTGACATACTGCCTAGTAGTCTTCTGCCTGGGTTGCCTTCTTCATTCAGTTTCATCTGCTGTGGGACAGGGGACATTGGCAGGGGATTGCTAGCCCCTTCATCATCTCTTAACTGCACTGGGCAGAGCACTGTTATTGTCATCATCATCGCTAGTCACAGTATTTATGATCAGTGAGACAGTAACACTGAGAGACCCCGATCAGCTCAGGACTCCATTATTCCAAGCACTGTACGCCCTGAAGAGCAGTGTATTTCCAGAGAAACTCCTGCACTGGACTCGGAGATAGGGACTGGAGCATCTAGTAGGTCCTTTTTTTCTCTCACTCCTGGGGATTATCTATGGACTATCTTCTTGCTATCTCCATTTTCCCACAGCTCAGGTGGAGTCTTTGGGGTAGCAAGTCTGAGAAGGACTTCCTTGACAAGACGGCGAGTGGTGATGGAGAATCTGAGAGTGTTCAGACTGGTGTGAAATCAGCAGGGAGACTTGCTTATTTCTATTATACGTTCTAGGACAGGGGTCGGCAACCTTTCAGAAGTGGTGTGCCGAGTCTTCATTTATTCCCTTTTGTCAAAACCTAGTCCCAGATTTGGACCTTAGCGTCCAAAATATGCGGGTTAGCATTAAAACCTCCAAGCTTAGTTACCAGCTTGGACCTGGTAAAGCTGCCACCACCCAAAAATTTAGAGTGTTTTGGGGCACTCTGGTCCCCCCAAACCTTCCCTGGGGACCCCAAGACCCAACTCCCTTGAGTCTCACAACAAAGGGAAATAAACCTTTTCCCTTCCCCCCTCCAGGTGTGCCTGGAGAGAGAGACAGAAGCAAGCTCCGTGAATCTAAACAGAGGGACTCCACCCTCCCCGTTCCCAGTCCTGGAGAACAAAATTACCAAGAGCTAATTTCTCTTTCCCCCTCACCCAGAGGGAATGCAAAGTCAGGCTAGTAAATCTAACACACACAGATTTTCCCCTGACTTCTTCCTCCCACCAATTCCCTGGTGAGTACAGACTCAATTCCCTGGGGTTTCCCACTAAAGAAAAACTCCAACAGGTCTTAAAAAGAAAGCTTTATATAAAAAGAAAGAAAAATACATAAAAATGGTCTCTCTGTATTAAGGTGACAAATACAGGGTCAATTGCTTAAAAGAAATATGAATAAACAGCCTTATTCAAAAAGAATACAATTTAAAGCACTCCAGCAACTATACCTATGTAAATACAAAAGAAAATATAGAAATCACTATCTGATCTTTGTACTCACAACTTGGAAACAGAAGATTAGAAAGCAGGAAATAGAAATCACTCCTCATAGCTGAGAGATCATACAGGCAGACAGAAGACCCAAGAACAAAGGACTCACACACAAACTTCCCTCCACCCAGAGTTGAAAAAAATCCTGTTTCCTGATTGGTCCTCTGGTCAGGTGCTTCAGATACTTCTTTCCAGGTGAAAGAGATGTTAACCCATAGCTATCTGTTTATGACACCTTTAATTTAGGGTTTCGCGTGCCAGTAATAAATTTTAACATTTTTAGAATGTCTCTTTCTATAATATATAACTAAACTATTGTTGTATGTAAAGTAAATAAGTTTTTTTTTAATTTTTAAGAAGCTTCATTTAAAATTAAATTAAAATGCAGAGCCCCCCCGGACTGGTGGCCAGGACTCGGGCAGTGCGAGTGCCACTGAAAATCAGCCTCTCCAAGAGCCTGTGCCATTCAGCCTGTTTCGCTCTCTCTCCCAGTACTGTACTTTGTATACTGAATCGTGCCTTGAGGCTCAGTGAGGCTGGGTCATTGGTGACTCTTGGTTGTCCACAGAAGCCTTTGGAGTTTAGAGGTCCCTCAACCCTGCAGTTCTCTGTCCTGATGCTGGCATGGCTTCTGTTTGTAAATCTGGTGTAAGATCATTCCCTTCTGTGAGAGGCATGTCCTCATCCCTGCATTGATTCACAAGCTCTCTTCGTCCTCCTTGGCCTCCATTTCTCTTGTCGCTCAGCTGCTTATGCACCTATTGTCATCCTTCTGACTCAACCAGATCCTGCTTCTCCCTGTCTTCCAGCATTGCTATGCAGGATAAGGAGCCAGATGCTGGGGTGAGAACAGAGGCAGGCTTAGCATCTCCCCAGCTGCTTCCCGAGGGATTCCATTCTGCTCATGATTGTTGCAGAGCAGTGGTACCACTCTGCCCAGGTTGGGTGCTTCCTTCTCCTCATTATGTTCAATAGAGACTTTATGAGTTTTTTTAACCTCACCTTGATTTCCTCCATCCCTGTGATTATACCAATATGGGTGTGCAGTAACAGAGAGGCAGGTGTATGTTACAGATGTTTTAATACAGGTGCAGCTGTGTAGTAACTGAGGCATGTGCTATAAGTGTACTGTTTAATATAGATGATGGCACATACTAAGGCGAATACATGCTTGTTCTATAGTGGCGGTGCAGATATGTTAATACAGGCGTGTTAATGCCTTGTACAACAGGGCAGGTGTGTTAATGCAAATGCAATTATATATTTATTCAAATTCAGTTTTTCTTATATGGGTAGGTGTGAGCTAATGCAAGTGTAGGTGTGGGCAGGTGTATGCTAGCTCAGGTATATGCAAAAACAGCTGCATGTGGGTGTGTGCTAATATGGGCGTGCAAATGCAGTGCAAATGTATGCTTCCCATGATTACATCAAATCATTTCATACATTCATTATCTGTCAAGAGCAAAGGCCTCTTTTAACATTGTGAATTTTAAATTTTCTCTGATGTAATTATTGTTTGACACTGCAGCCTTTCCAACATCCTTACATAAGGAAAGAGCGAATTAAATATGAGACAAATCTAAAAATAAAACTATTAAAATGAGACAGAAGCTGTTTTGAGAGCAGCAGGAATGAAGTGGCACCTCTGGGAGAGGATGAGCTTAGCCAAAGGGTATGTTCTGCTTTTCAGAAACGTCTTTTATTTTATTTTTTTTAAGTTCTGCACTTTTCTGAAGTTCTCAGGAACAGCTCTTCAGAAATTAGCTTTTTCTTTCTCTTTGGTCTCCCCAAAATAATGACTTTCACAACATTCCCCAAACTGCTTTTATTTCAGATAGTGCATCCAAAACTTCCCTTCTCTAATTAATCCAGAATTGTTTTTGAAGAAGTTTGAGCCTCAGAGAACATCAAATTTAGCTCTTAGCCTGGAGCCAGGCTCTGGGCTAAAGAACACATGTCACTTTAGGAATTCATGCAACACATACCTTGACATCTTGGGTTTATTGTGTCACTTGTACACTTCTCTGTTAGGCTGGCAAACAACAGTGGGCACTGCAGATGCAATAGGTGGCATGGAACAAGTTTCTTCCACTTGCTTTGAATTAACAAATTTGCATGTGGCATGGATATAATTGTTATAGCTGGACTAATGTGTGGAGATGTTTTCTGTTAATAGGCACCCACACTAATCATACTTGCTGTGTCTGTTTTCATCTCTTCTCTGTTTGCTTTCTTCAAGTATTGTAGTACAGCGGTTCCCAGTTGGTAGTCCTTGGACCATTATAGGTAAAGGGAGCACTTGCTGGAGCTGGGTGGAGATCATCTCCTTTTTACTGCCAGCTCCTAAATTGCATTAAAAGGCAGCTTAAAAGATACATAGGCCAAGATTTTCAAAAGCAACCAGTATTTTGGATGCCCAACTTGAAACACTTCAAACAGGCCTCATTTTGAGTTGGTGGGTGCCGTAAGTAATGGGTTCCTTGAATTATTTATCAATTGAGAGATCAACAGGTCAAGCTCAGTTTTGTTTTATTAATCATAGATCTAGGTTTCTAAAAATAAACCGCACAAACAGAAAAGGCTAACTTACCAGTTCTAGGGTACCAGGCCTGCCTGCCCTTCTCCCTTGTTTAGCCCATCGTACAATGTTTGTGGTTTAGCTACATAGCTGGTGTCATCCCGCCAGTAACAAATGTCAACTCATTGTCAATGTCTTACAATTTCTACTTTGCTCCACGTTTCCAGCCATAAAGAAGCATAACAACTTTAACCTATTTTAACATGGATTCAAAACAAGTCTTCAGTCATTACTAATTGTTGCATTCTGTCATGTCTGTCTTTTCATTGTTCATTCCCTTTTGATGTTTTTAGCTATTTGTCCCTTACTGGTGGTTTCCATTACAATTCATAACTTGTTATTCAAGTTGCTTAGCCAATCATATTTTACCTAGCAAGCACATACGTGATTAAAAACCTTATACAGCTATAACAAAAGGTCATGCTCTGAAACATATTTCCATTTAACAAGCAGTTTGGTTCTTATTTGCTAATAATTCTATATTATCTCTTTTAGCATTACTTTTTGCAAAGCTTTATGGTTGTTCTTAGAATAACCATGATAAATGCTTAGGCTTTAGGTCTTCATGTGCTAGCAGTGCTGAGCACTTTCTGAAAATCAGGTCCCATTAAGGTGTGTCAAGGGGCACTCAAAATGTGAGGCACCAACATCACCTAGTCACTAGTTCAATATTTTTCCGAGAGTACTTTCCTGTATAAGCTATTGCTGTCATTTCCATGGGGATGTTATGGGACAGTGCATGGGTGGGAAACTAGTGCATGGGATTGCAAATGGGAAGGAAGGTATTTATGACTATCCTTGTAGCAAATAACTTTGGAACTCATAACCACAAATATTCACTATAGAAACCTGCTTCTGTGCCCATCCAGTCACGGAACAGCAGTAATAACCATGGGGGTCCATGTCACGTGTCACTTGAATTGCACATTTTGAATATTCATAAGGAATTGCTTGAGGAACAATTTGCAGAAACTATCTGGCAAATAACTTAGGATCACAATAGCTGGGAGAAAATTGTAAACAGCTGGCAGATAATTCATGAGCAGAAAAATCTGGACAAATACATTATTTGCTGTGACTTATTTGCACAGCTCCAATAATTGCACTGCTTTTTTTTTGGGAACTTACACAGAAAACATATTTTCTCTCTGGGATAAATAACCCAAAATTCCACTGGTTTTTAATACAATCCGTGTGCCCTCAGCAAGGGGGCTCTGGTTTTGTGGCCAAGTATCAGCATTTGCAAACTTCAAGGAAACCGTTTCCCCTAGAGCTACATAGCACCACAAAATTTCTAGTTCCCCAGGGGCTCAGTTGAGCCAATAATCGGTGGGATACCATATCAGATTCTGCAGAATTTAAGCTCTCTTCTAAAGAAATAAAATTTAAAGTTTCTAGCCTTTATGGTTGTGATGAAAACCTTCTGAACGTCAGATGATTCTGGGCTGTCTTCCTGAGCTTGCATTTAGACAGAGAGGAACAATAGCTCTGGAAGGTGTGAACTTCCCCCCTTCTTTCCAGCAGTTTCAGTATGAAACCTACTGATTGCAATTTAAATAATAATGTCAGCCCTGGTTAGTCCTTCATTTGAGCAGAAACATCCAGCTACTCTGGGATTGTGGGAGGATTTAGGGATTATAGGTGGGGCTTTATCTTTAAAATCCGACCCTGTTCAAGGAATTTCCTTATTTAGTATAAACTCAACACAACAGCATCTTTGCAATGTGCAGGACTGGCCTTTGGTCAAAGGTTCCTTATGCAAGATCGAATCAGGCACTCTCTCCTCACCAAATATAAGCAACAGATGATTGATCATTTGCCTGTAATTCCAATAGCACCTCCTCTATTTGGTTGTCCCCATCCAAATAGCAATGGCTGCTATATGCTCCTGGCTGCTGTTACCCATACACTGAATTGCTTGGATGCCTGAGACCAACCTTAGAGAGGGGAAGGATATAAAAGGAATAAACAGGGGACACAACACTGTGCTGCTCACACTGTTTCTCTGTTACTCTCCCTGGCTGGCCATTTCTGGGGCTATGATATAGGGATACATTTTTTGCATCACATAGAAGTAATGCAGAAGAGTTCTTAACTGAAGTTTCCCAAAGTGTCGTTTCTATTCTGCCTTCCTTATGGTTTTAGGACTTAAGATTTTTTTTTAACTACTCATCAGATGCTTTCCAGCTGCACTAATAGCCTCCAGTGGCTGTTTAAATTAAACACAGATCTACTGACTAGCGGTACAGTGCCAGGAGATCTGTCCCATATCAGAGGACTGCCTGCTTTCCAATTAATGGTGCCAATGTGTGTCTGAAACTCAGTAAGTGTAGCAGCCGACTGGCTTTGGGACATTATTAGTGTCTTTCCTTTACACAGTGTGTATTTCAACAGCCTGCGGCTATGTCACCTTAGGCTGTCATCTCATCAGGCTACACAAATTAAATAGGTTCAGACTGGTCCACTACTTGGATGGGAGACAGTCAAGAGAAAGCAAGGTGCTCCAGATGATGCAGTAAGTGGCACACTGCTGAAGGTACAGTCTTTCAGAAGCAATGAAAAACCAAGGTACTGATAACATGTAGCCCTGAAAGAGTCAGAGTGTTAACCCTAATGTTCGCGCCAAGTTGTATTTGGTGACTACTGGCTACCTTACTAAATTTCCCCTGCATTTTCAATTGGATACAGAATTCCCCATCCTCATCCTAAAGTGTTCTATTGCACTGTTAAACAGCGACTGTGCACCACCCCAGAGAAGACTGCCCTTGAGAAGTGATTCCTGCATAGCTATAATTTATGAAGGACTTTGGGGACCCTTTGGGAGGAGCAGTGCTGCAATACGTTAGTTATTAGGATTACTCAGGCATCACATGCTGTGACGCATTACCTTTAGATTACAAGCTGATTGCATTTTGTAATTAGACTCTAAAGAGGTTATGATCAGCCCCAAAGGTTTAAGTGGTTCTTTGATCTGCATTAGAGCCTTCTGAACTATGCCTCATGTCACTGCCTCACCCCCTCCCATTTCACAAGATTTCGACTCATTTCAGAGGTACCTAGCTGCTGACTCTGGCTGGCTGCTAAAGCCTATTGACAACATGCAAAATTAAAACCTACCTGCACTGTGTCCTGTACCCACTACTAACCTCTTGTGGGGCCCACTGGGTGCCCTAGGTGCCTTCTCTTTCCTCCACCTACTTTCTTTCTTCAGTCTCCCTGCATTTGAGTTCCTCTCTGCCCACTCTGTGCGCCTTCTACATCCCACTGTTTGATTGTCTCCCTCTTCTCTTCTCCTTTCCCCACCAGTGTCTTCTGAGCAAGGCTTGGACTCAGTACCTATTGAGGCAATGGGTTTCTGGAACATGTCAAATTAGCCAATAGAAGCTGACTCGTCCCTCCACCAGTGTGACTGCGTGCTGTACAAGGCAATTGTTCAGCAACATGGATGATGAGACAGCAAACCAGTGTGCAGTGCTTCAGCTGCACAGCACCACAGCGGTGTGAATGCTGATAGGCAAGTCTGCATGTAGAGGGGTGTGGAGATCAGGAATGGAGATAAAATCGGTGTGGAAAGTCCTGGGAGACAAAGGGAGCAGAGAGAAGCGCTGCAAAAGCATGGCTCCTCATGCAACAGAATGAGGAACTATCAACTGCCTGCCCAGCCTGGTCTGTTTGCCTCGCAGGGGTTTTTATGCCCTTTGATTGGTTGGGAAGGACTCCAAATCCAAGCTCCTAATGGTGAGAGCAATTGGACAGTGGGAGACTCCAGTGAGCTGGGTGAGCCAACTTCACAGAAGAGACCTAAGGACAGGTTGGGAAAGTTCTTAGTTGGAATAATGGAGTGCGTGACCCTTGCAAAGCTCACAGGACAGCTGGACAGAGTGGCCACAATGCTAGCGCTGTGGGAACCAAAGCTGTTTTGGGGCCCAGCCTACAACACTCCTGCCTAGATGGTTTTAGTGATACAGGTGGGGAGCACAGCATCCTGCAGAAAGGAGTCAGACTGACAGCAAATGGAGACTGAAGACCTGTGTTTGCTCCCAGAATACACAACAGGCAGGGAAGAACAGAGTAAGCTCCACGCACACACGTTACTTTCTGCCAAAGTGCCTTCAACCTGCCCCGCAGGGATCACCCCAAAGGGAAACGGCTCGTTCAGTCCTCAGGCTCTCAGCTCCTGCTGCCAGTTATTGCCAAGTTCCACAGCATGGAATGAAATGGTTAATTAGAGATGTTTACTTCAGTGCTTGGTGCATCATCTGCACGTTGGGATCTGAACTCTGTGTGTCCCTGGTGTCTGAGCTGCCCATGCTGTGCACAGCGGAAAAGCTTTGTTTCGGAGCAGGCATTATTAATCTTCGCTTTTTAGAGGATGACAAATATATTATATCTGTGCACATACACAGGCATTATCTTTGCCTGATGCATGACCCCTGTCTAAGTGCTGAACACATGGGTGCAGTTCTGTAAATGAAGAGGAGAGCGTTGCAAGCTCATTAATGCTTTGAAGTCTCTCATTAGGAGCAGATTCCTCTGGCGCTGACTAGTGCAACACATCCGATGTTATAATGACTTTGCTTGGCATTAATGTGGGTGCTGCAGTTAGAAGCTCCCACAGGCAAGCTTGACCGGGACAGTGCACTGCAAATGGACCAACTACACAGAGGATTGCTAAACACTCGGGAGTGGGATGGGGAAGGGAAGGAGGAAGACTTGGGGAAATGTTTCCCCTACGTGCAGAGAGAGAGAGAGAGAGAGTAATTCCAGAAAGGTGAAACTTGCACATGGCTGGATTTATTCTACATGGGGGCAATAGCACTGCGGGGGTGGATCCAATCCCTGGATCTGAATAAGTCATTAACATTCCTTCCCATCTTCCATTCCTTAATGCCCAAAAGGACCTGCCACACTTACTCTAGCACAGTGGTTCTCTGTCTCTGACATGCATGCTATTTTTAAGGTACTGGGACCACTGCAGGCTGGGCTATGATCCTGCGAGCTAAACAGGATTGAGTCACGACAATGCTATGATGATGGAATTCCTTAGGCCATCTAGGTGTTGTAAGAACTGATGCTGGTCGAGTATTCTAGCTAATGCTCTGGCGTGGTGGTAAGGGGTGCTGTGTTGCTGGAAGTGATGACTTTTGGGGGTGATACCAAAACAGGTCACAATCATTTTTGGTCCTTAATAATGACACGGCCCTTTTCATAAGGGAACAATGGCGTGGGTCCTGACCAAATGTCAACAGAGATAATTACATTCTGGTATCCAAAATGTCCCCTGCAGTTTTAAATTGGACATGGTATTCTTTAATTTGTGTGGCATTCTTGTAAGATGTTAAAGGACTGTTTGATTTCACCCCAGAAGTGGCTGCATTTCAGTAATGGGTAAAGTAGCCCTGATGGTATTTTGATATCCCTTACCCCGCCACAGAGATTTTGTACAGCTTAATTAATTCCTGTTTGGAAAGCACCTTCAGGTCCTTGGATGATGAATGCAGTGAGTGCATTATAATCTATTTAACTACCGACGGATCAAAATGGAGCCTTTTATGCAATCTTCCCCCACAACCATACAGACATGCCTCAGTGATCAGCAGAATCAGTATCTGAGTTACCCATGGCACTGTCATGCTGCCAGATCCAGGTGTGCTGCTGACTGCCTCTCATTCAGCTGTGAGGGCTCTGATGCACCATGGAATTTGGAGGACTGATCCAAGCCTCCATCTTGTAGTCATGGGTTTGGAACCCACTCCAGTCTCGCAAATGGCTTTGTGTCATCCCAAGCTCTGTGGTGGGCAAGGGAGCTCCCATTTCAATGGGAGGAAGTTGGCACTGGCCAGCACAACTTAGATCTTGTCGATTAAACTGTTAAAGTTGCCTGAAAAGGTTGGCAACCACTGCTTTGTGGTACTGAGTTTTTCCTGTGCCTTCATAGCATTTTGAGGTTGCGCATGCACTCACTTGTGCATGCACCCTGTCCATGCCTACACACACAAGTGCACATATTCACCCGTACACATAGCATATCCAGTGTGGGCACCAACTGTTTCCTTCATTGAAGGATTAGCCTTGTGAACCCCTGGAGATGGAATCAGTTTTTCATCTGGCTGTTTTGCTCCAGCCTGAGGCCAGTCGGAAATGTCCTACTGCTGGGACATGATTTGAAGTGATGGTGTTAATTTGGTTAATTAGGATTCCTCGGTAGCGTGTGCTACTTGCAAATCAGCTTAGCACTGTAGTATTACTGCAAGGAGTTATTTGCTGATGCATGAGGTTATGTATGAATTTATGATTATGATGTAGAACCATTAATTTCATGTTTGCAGCTGATGATACAGCTCAATTAAAAGTTGCCACATTAAGATACTGGTTCTCCATGATGTACGGGAATCAGCCATGGCTTAGAGTACATATGGCCCCTGACCTTGCCCATGGACTGCCAATGAATCTTTGGACTTGTCCACATTGTGGGGATGTGATTTGTAGAGCCCACCAGGGTGTTGCATTCTAACTGTCCTGTGTAGATCCTGCTAGTGTGCACTGATGTAGTCCTGTGCCAAACAGGAACGTTCAGTGCATGCCAGCTGGGTCAACATGGGGGAGTGAGAGCACACTACATTGGTGCTTTCTATGAATCACACCTCTGTTGTCCAGACTCTGGTACAGTAATCCAGAGAAGTCTCGTGTGCAGGTACAACCACTGGGTCATGTTTAAGAGGCATCGGAGAGGCATAAAATAAATGTAAATAATTTCCAGCATGGTTTATCTATTTTAATTTAGTAACTTTTGCTTAATGTGGCCCCTGCCAGTAACCAGGGTACTGGATCATGCCTGCCATATGAAATAGGTTTGACACCCCTAGACGAGGGGAAGGATTCCAGGACTTGTAACTGTGACTGGGTAGGCACTGGCTGAATGGACCAAGAAGGAGTTCTTCCACCTGTCCCCCATTTGATTAATAAAGTGAATGAAGTTTTATGCATAACCACTGAAGTCTGATCATGGGAATAACTGAAGTGAGTGATTAAGAGATACAGAAAGAATGAACAAATCCTCAGCCTAAGCAGGGTCTAAATAGCTTTGGGGAGAAAGCCTTTCGCCTCTGGTGGCTGGGATTCAATCTCTCTCCTAGATCATGAGTCAAATGAATTTGATGGCATCAATCTACTTTCAGTGATTTAGGGACCAAGCCCACCTAGTTTGGGCCTTCATACAGATCCACATTTCCCCAAAGTTTGGATTTTTGGATTGTGGTCCATCTCTGGTCCCTAAAGGACATTAATACACTTTGCAAAACAATCACGTACTGTGAAATATGTGGCAGCATCTTCTAAGGAGATATCCAGAACTGGAATAACAAGCCCGGCGTTGCAGGATTCACATGCCTGGGCCGAGCATGCTGTGGTCTAGAATGAGACTAGTGGAAGATGTTCAGATCAGGACTGAGATATATAGGCAGGATCATGTGGGGACACAGGACTGGAATAGCGGGGAATTTGGGGATTGAAATAGCATGGGGGGAGGGAGCTGGAGGTCAGGACTGAGGTGCATTGGTGGAGTTGTGTGGGTGAAATTTGTGCTCTGCCTGGTCACACGGTGCTAGTTCTAGACTTTGATTTCAGCACAGTCACCAAATGTTTGACAGAAAAAAGAAAGGGAGAGGCTTTCCCACAGCCATTTAATATATTGCACTTATTAAGCTGGTTATTGTGGGTTAAATATCAATAGTTTATTAAAAATGCATTTATTGCAGATTAACTATGCAGTAGGTGCATCTGTTATCTAGTGGTTAAAAGTGAACCTCAGTAAAAGGTTTTAATAATGAATCTGTATTGAAGTAAGGTAGAATAAGTATCTTTAGCAATCTCACTTTCAATTTCACAAGACAGTTTTATGTTCAATAAATACCTAGAGATTATTAAAAACATATTTATCGAAGATTAACAACTATGAAATAGATACAAATCTTAGATGCTAAAGCTCAATAAACATACTGATAATAATCAATTCTTTTATTAAAACACAATAACTGCCTTGTTTAATCTAAATTAAATGGGTTGTTACAAGTGTTGTCTTTTTCTGTGTGTTTTCCTGCTTCTTGCAGATCTCTGATTAGATCTGGGGATGTTGTGCCTAAAATAAATCAAATCCTAGGAGGATGCAGCCCAACTTCAAGCATAAGGCTAGCTGATTTAGGAACATAGGTACAGATTCTCAGACGGCATAAATGAGCATAACTCCATTGATTTCAGTGGAGCTATTCCACTTAACAACAATTCTGTATCTATTGAGTTCCATACCAGATCAGACCCATCAAGTCCACTATCCTGTCCAAATCATGACTGGTGTGGAGAAAGTAAATAGGAAGTGTTATTTACCAAATTAATAGGCAGGTTTAAAACAAACCAAAGGAAGTATTTCTTCACACAACGCACAGTCAACCTGTGGAACTCTGCCAGAGGATGTTGTGAAAGCCAAGACTGTAACAGGGTTTAAAAAAGAACTAGATATGTTCATGGAGGATAGGTCCAACGATGACTATTTAGCCAGGCTGGGCAGGGATGGTGTCCCTAGCCTCTGTTTGCCAGAAGTTGGGAATGGGCAACAGGGGATGGATCCCTCTGGGGCACTTGGCCTTGGCCACTGTCGGAAGACAGGATACAGGACTAGATGGACCCTTGGTCTGATCCGATGTGGCTGTTCTTATGTTCTGTCTCTGATAGTGGTCAGAAGCAGATGCTTAGGAGAAAAGTGCTAAGATTCCCTACAATGGATGGCTATCACTTCGGAACAATGCCATCTCTTTTCACCACCTTCTCCCTGCCCCTGTGGTTGATTCATCAGGGGTCAGTCATTTTAACTGGGCTTTTGCTGTGGCTGATATGGAACTGCAACTGAGTAGAAAGTAGAATTTTGGGTGGTCCCTCATTAGTGAATATTTTCATGTAGAATTCCTCACCAGGAAATTTCCCAAATCTGGATGGTGACATGAAGGAGAATGGATGACTAAAGGAATGGGTGATGGGGTACAGGGCCTTTCCCATCTAGCTGATAGGCTTGAATATGGTTTGGGTTGAAAGCGGTCATCCCCCACACTGTTGTGTGGCCTGCATAAAATGAATTTGGTGGTTCTCAGCTCAGTTCCCAGTGGACAAGTGTCCATATGACCAAAACTGCCGTCCCAACTGGCACTGAGCGATGCTGTTGTTGGCATCTCAATGAACAGCCAAGGAATGAATAGGCCATGAGAACTTGACTCCATTTTCACATGTAAGGGTGGCCCTGTCAGGGCACGATTGAGGCACGTTGGAGGGGAAGTGCAGAGTGGGGGCAATGTGTAATTGAAATTTGCCCTGCTGCTGCCTGTACTGTACTTGTTCTGTGGACAGAGGGCTTTGGGCTCAAGAGCTGACCATGCATCACCTTTCGTCAAACAGAGAATACACCGCAAAACAATAAATACAGAAAGCAATAAACAGTCATCCAGCCCCAACTATGAGGTCACTCCTGGAAAATAGGAACATAAGTTTACCTGCACCGCAGGTATTAAGCAGGATACTAATTACTCTTCAGGTGTGAAGGGTCCCTCCTACCCACACAGGTCCAGAGATGGGTGCCCTTTAGTCTGAAATCCTACTCTAACCAGGGGTGGCCCTAGGGATTTTGCTGCCCCAAGCACAGCAGGCAGGCAGCCTTCAGCGGCTTGCCTGCGGAGGGTCTGCTGGTCTGGCAGCTTCGGCAGACCTCCTGCTTGACGTGCTGGGCCCCGAAGCCGCCCCTGACTCTAACAACCATGCCGAACAGCTCACTTATAAGGAACTTTCTACAAGGCCCAGGGGAGTTTGGAAATATGAGTGGAGTTCATTTGCTGGCCCCTTCCTCTTGTGGTTGAGCGCTGACATTGCAGTGTTAGATACAGCAACCCCTGAAGAGCTGCTTGTTGGAGATAGCTGGCGATCTTTCAGAGTTCCCATGGGCAGGTGTGGCATGTGTTTTGGGCAGGCTGCTCCAGTTTGGCCCATTTCTGCTGCAATTGCTACCTATAATCAGGGCCACCTTTGTTTAGAAAGCTTGCCTGTGAAGTAGGGCTCCTACACACTGACTCCCAGTTTCTCCGCAAGCTCCCATCCCCGTGTGTGTGTGTGTGATCCCTAGTCTATGCCCCTGGCTTTCATCCTTCTACTGCTCAACTCCCAGGAATGGCTTTCTAGAAGGGAAGACTCCTCCTAAATCCTGCTTACAAGGTGACTGAAGATACCGGAGAACCCAAGTCGACCTCCAGTCCATCTGCAGACAGGGAATTAGAAATGGGGCTGAGACTCAGAATTTCAGAGCCCGGTTATCTGATGTGCTTCCAAAGTTCAGTTGTGTTTGGAGCCATTCTAGCAATGAAGTTCAGTTCCAGATCCAGCAGAGGATACAAACCTCCCCAGAGTCTGGAGGTGGCCAGGTGTGAGGTTCCAGGTCAGGCCACTCTCTGCTCGGAACATGGTTTTTGCATTAGCACTTCTGGTGGCTGCATGGTTTTAAGTATCAGAGGGGTAACCATGTTCGTCTGGATCTGTAAAAGCAGCAAAGAATCCTGTGGTACCTTTATAGACTAACAGATGTTTTGGAGCATGAGCTTTTGTGGGTGAATACCCACTTCGTCAGATGCATGTAGTGGAAATTTCCAGGGGCAGGTATCTATATGCAGGCAAGCTAGAGATAATGAGGTTAGTTCAATCAGGGAGGATGAGGCCCTGTTCTAGCAGTTGAGGTGTGAAAACCAAGGGAGGAGAAACTGGTTCTGTAATTGGCAAGCCATTCACAGTCTTTGTTTAATCCTGAGCTGATGGTGTCCAATTTGCAGATGAACTGAAGCTCAGCAGTTTCTCTTTGAAGTCTGGTCCTGAAGTTTTTTTGCTGCAGGATGGCCACCTTAAGGTCTGCTATAGTGTGGCCAGGGAGGTAGAAGTGTTCTTCTACAGGTTTTTGTATATTGCCATTCCTAATATCTGATTTGTGTCCATTTATCCTTTTCCGTAGAGACTGTCCAGTTTGGCCAATGTACATAGCAGAGGGGCATTGCTGGCATATGATGGCGTATATTACATTGGTGGATGTACAGGTGAATGAACCGGTGATGGTGTGGCTGATCTGGTTAGGTTCTGTGATGGTGTCGCTGGTGTAGATATGTGGGCAGAGTTGGCATCGAGGTTTGTTGCATGGATTGGTTCCTGAGCTAGAGTTACTATGGTGCGGTGTGCAGTTACTGGTGAGAATATGTTTCAGGTTGGCAAGTTGTCTGTGGGCAATGACTGGCCTGCCACCCAAGGCCTGTGAAAGTGTGGGGTCATTGTCCAGGATGGGTTGTAGATCCTTGATGATGCGTTGGAGGGGTTTTAGCTGGGGACTGTATGTGATGGCCAGTGGAGTCCTGTTGGTTTCTTTCTTGGGTTTGTCTTGCAGTAGGAGGCTTCTGGGTACACGTCTGGCTTTGTTGATCTGTTTCCTTATTTGCTTGTGCGGGTATTGTAGTTTTGAGAATGCTTGGTGGAGATTTTGTAGGTGTTGGTCTCTGTCTGAGGGGTTAGAGCAGATGCGGTTGTACCTCAGTGCTTGGCTGTAGACAATGGATCGTGTGATGTGCCCGGGATGGAAGCTGGAGGCATGAAGGTAGGCATAGCGGTCGGTAGGTTTTCGGTATAGGGTGGTGTTAACGTGACCATCACTTATTTGCACCGTGGTGTCACTTTCACAGGTTATCCCCTGCAGTTTTCTTCGCCCCCCCCCACCCACCATCCCCGTCCCTCTTTAGGGACCCCTCTCATGAGCAATTCCTCCGTCAGGAGGTGCACGCGCTCCTCGTCAAGGTAGCCATAGAGGAGGTTCCAAAGAGCGAGAAGGGCAAGGGGTTTTATTCCCGCTACTTTCTCATCCCCAAGTCCAAGGGCGGCCTCAGGCCCATCCTCGACCTGCGGGAACTCAACAAGTATATGGTGAAGTTGAAGTTCCGTATGGTATCCCTTGGAACCATCATCCCATCCCTGGATCCCGGAGACTGGTAAGCCGCCCTCGACATGCAGGACGCTTACTTCCACATCTCCATTGCCCCCCAGCACAGACGTTTCCTCCGCTTTGTGGTCGACCGCCAACATTATCAATTTGCGGTCCTCCCGTTTGGCCTCTCTACGGCCCCGAGGGTGTTTACGAAATGCATGGCAGTCGTCGTCGCACACCTTCGACGTTGCCGCATTCACGTCTTCCCCTATCTGGACGACTGGCTGATCCGAGGCACATCAGAGCTGCAGGTCCGCGACCACGTCTGCAGGATCAGCACCCTCTTTGCTGCCTTGGGCCTCGTCATCAATGTGGACAAGTCTACTCTGCTCCCCACGCAGCAGATAGAGTTCATCAGGGCCGTTCTGGACTCTACCCTGGCCAGGGCCTTGCTACCCTTGCCCAGGTTCCAGTCGCTGTCGGCCATCATTCTGCACTTGCAGGCGGCCCCGCTGACCTCTCTACGAACATGTCTGGCCCTACTAGGCCATATGGCAGCCTGTACATTCGTGACGGCATATGCCCGACTCCGCATGAGGCCTCTTCAATCTTGGCTCATCGCGCAGTACCGGCCGGCCAGACATTTGTTGGACAGAGTCGTCACCGTTCCTCAGAGGGTACTGGACTCCCTTCGGTGGTGGCTGGACCAGTCCGTAGTCTGTGCAGGGCTCCCGTTCCATCCGCCCCAGCCCTCGGCATCCCTGACTACGGACGCCTCAGATCTGGGCTGGGGGGCACACTGCGGCGCCCAGAGAACTCAGGGCTTGTGGACACCTGAAGAGATCAACCTCCATATCAACATACGAGAGTTGAGAGCGGTCCGTCTTGTTTGTCAAGCGTTTGTCCATCTCCTTCAAGGTCGTTGTGTCGCGGTGTTCACCAACAACACGATGACCATGTTTTACATCAACAAGCAGGGCAGCACCAGGTCCTCTCCCCTGTGCCTCGAGGCAATGCGCCTCTGGGAGTTTTGCATAGCCCATTCTGTTCACCTTTCCGCCTCCTATCTCCCGGGAGTGCGGAACACTCTAGCGGATCGCCTGAGCAGATCCTTCTGTTCGCACGAGTGGTCCCTCCGTCCAGACGTCGCCTTCTCACTCTTCCAGAGGTGGGGTCGTCCCCGGATGGACCTCTTCGCGTCCAGGGAGAACAGGAAGTGTCGAGCATTCTGCTCCTTCCAGGGTCAGGAGCCAGGGTCTCTAGCAGATGCATTCCTGATCCCATGGACAACCCACCTGTTTTACGCATTCCCTCCCGTTCCGCTGATACACAGGGTTCTCCTCAAGGTGCGCAGAGACAGAGCTCGGGTGATTCTCATAGCTCCAGCATGGGCCAGACAGCATTGGTACCCCATGTTACTGGACCTCTCAGTAGCCAACCCAGTTGCCCTGCCCCTACATCTGGACCTGATCACCCAGGACCACGGTAGGCTCTGTCACCCGGCCCTTCCGTCCTTGCACCTTACGGCATGGCTCCTGCGTGGTTGACAGGCTCCGAGTTACGCTGTTCTGCCCCGGTTCGGGAGGTTCTCCTGGGCAGTAGAAAGCCTTCCACCAGGGCTATTTACTCAGCTAAGTGGAAGCGTTTCTCCTGCTGGTGTTCGGAGAAAGGTCTTCGCCTATGGAGACTCCCGTCACCACTATTTTAGACTACATCTGGTCCCTCAAGACCCAGGGTCTGGCGTTGTCGTCCCTCCAGGTCCACCTAGCGGCCATCTCCGCGTTTCATCCTGGAGTGGACGGATGTTCCGTCTTCTCCCACCCTATGGTGGTGAGATTCCTGAAGGGACTGGAGCGGCTCTATCCACAGATCCGCCCTCCTGCCCCTTTGTGGGACCTCAACCTGGTCCTAACTCGGCTCATGGGCCCTCCATTCGAGCCTTTAGCTACTTGCTCCCTGTTCTACCTCTCGTGGAAGACCGCTTTCCTAGTGGCCATTACCTCAGCTAGACGAGTGTCAGAGCTGAGGGCCCTCACAGTGGACCCACTGTATACCGTCTTCCATAAAGACAAGGTACAGCTGAGGCCTCACCCTGCCTTTCTTCCCAAGGTGGTCTCAGCTTTCCACGTTAACCAAGAGATCTTCCTCCCTGTCTTTTTCCCAAAGCCCCATTCGTCCTGCAGGGAGCAACAGCTCCACTCGCTAGATGTCCGTCGGGCGCTAGCATTTTATGTGGACAGGACCAAACCATTCCGCAAGTTTCCCCGGTTATTCGTGGCGGTAGCGAACCGGGTCAAGGGGCTGCCGATTTCCTCCCAGAGGATATCTTCCTGGGTTACCTCCTGCATCAGGACCTGCTATGACCTGGCCCATGTCCCGACGGGCCATGTGACTGCTCACTCCACCAGAGCACAGGCATCATCGCTGGCTTTCCTTGCCCGCGTGCCAATCCTAGAGATTTGTAGGGTGGCGACCTGGTCATCGGTCCACACATTCACTTCCCATTACGCCCTGGTTCAGCAGCCCAGAGATGATGAGGCCTTTGGCTCTGCAGTACTCCAGGGCGCGACCTCTCACTCCAACCCCACCGCCTAGGTAAGGCTGGGGAATCACCTACCTGGAATGGATATGAGCAATCACTCGAAGAAGAAAAGACGGTTACTCACCGTTGTAACTGTTGTTCTTCGAGATGTGTTGCTCATATCCATTCCACACCCGCCCTCCTTCCCCACTGTCAGAGTAGCTGGCAAGAAGGAACTGAGGAGCGGGCGGGCTGGCAGGGGTATATATCTAGTGTCATAGTGGCGCCACTCTAGGGGGCAACCTGCCGGCCCACTGGAGTTGCTAGGGTAAAAAGTTTCCGGCAAACGTGCACGCGCGGCACGTACACCTACCTGGAATGGATATGAGCAACGCATCTCGAAGAACAACAGTTACAACGGTGAGTAACTGTCTTTTCCTGTTACTTCACCATTCCATTTATTGGTTTAGATTCACCTCTTGTACACATGGCTTCTCCGGTGCTGGAAGGTGGATGCAACCTCTGCTGGGGTCCCAAAGTGTGTGGTCAAGGCAGCATATCTCCTCACTAGCCTCCCCTCTTGAGGCTGCTTTGGAGTCCCCAGCAGTAGCTAATTTGCTTTCCATGATGTACCCTGGCTGAGTGAAGGCAAATAGTATTTCCAATCCCTGGCCTGGCCGTTCAGCATCCCCAGCACTAGGTCTCTGCAGCGATACAGATGGCAAAGCCAATGTGAGGCAACATTTGGGGCAGCTCCTCACTGTGAGGAAGTCATCAGAAGGGCGTGCATGTTACCTGCCCTAGCCCAGGGCAGGCTGACTCAGGGCTGTCTTGCCTGTTACTGTGTCAGTCCAGAGTCAATCCAACATGGTGACTGCATATCTCAGTGATTCGTTAGCTTCTGGTCAGACTCCGTACTGGTTCCTGATGGGAATGATGGCACAGGAAAAGCTGGGTACATTATACAATAGCCCAAGGATATCCAGCTCTTGCACAGAGCAGGGAAGGTAAGGGGGTTACCCATGATCATCCTGTGGCAAACTTACCACGGGACCACTTGTCATGTTAGCCAGAGGTGATGCAGTCCTGTGAGATATTTCCCTGCGGATAGTGATGCTCTTGGATGGCATCATATACTGGCTTTGTGTGTGCAAATGTAACACCGACAGACCCAGGTCAGCGGTGGGCGGGATTGAACCTGGGACCTCTGGAGCTTAGTGCATGAGCCAAAAGCCAACTGCCTTTTAGCTAATGCTATACAGTAGACTCATTAATATATATCTATCCCCCTCTCGATGCCGCTAGATGGGACAAAACACCACACTCAGTAAGTATGTGGATTACACAAGTAATGTTGCTCTCTAATGGCTGGACCCACCAAGAGGACAAGGGACCTACTACTACTACTGCTGACTAAGGGAGATCTTATTTACCTCAACTGAAAGAGATCTGTGCTTTTGCAGCTTGAAGACCAGAAGTGAATGTTTTGTCAGTCCCTTCAGCAAGGCCAGGATTTCACTGCAGGGCTCTAGTCCCAGTTCTTTAGGTATGTGGTGCATCTAGTAACTGAATCTATTGCCTGCAGCACCTGGATCCATTACAGTGAGCCCCACTATGGGGTACTGTGCCCCTCGGCCCCCTAAGAAGTACCCACAAGGCTAACTCATGGGCCAAGATGGGCCTTAATACAAGGAGATGCAACTCCATTGACCTCAGCGGAGTTACTTCTGCTTACACCACGAGTGAATTTGGCCTCTGTGCTTACTCCAAAGCCTACTCTGCCCCAGGGAGGAGCTGGTTGCTTAGCTTGTGTGGGGGAGTTTTCGAGCTTAGCGGAAGGCTGCAATTACAGAGGTGGCCAAAGAAAAAGAAAAGCCGGCGCGCGCCACTGCCTTTAATGGAATGCAATGATTCTTCCAGGCTCGAGAGTAATATGGGAGATCTGGTTTTAATAAATTAACAGCCTGCAAGTAACAATCTCAAGCAATTAAACTCCGGAATGAAGGCGAGCACCATGAAATGTATTCTGCAGTGGCGGGGGCTGGCAAAGACCATCTTTGAGCAGTAGTGAATAAAATGAAAATGCCCCAGAAAGGGAGAGAATGAGAGAGTCCCCCTCTCTTTCTAGTGCAGATTCTGAAAGGAGGAGTGTTGCATTCCTCTTCCCCCTTTTTTCCCTGCCCCCCACTCCCTAAGTATCCTGATCGAAGTTATTTTGAGACGTCTTACTCGTCTAATTCTTCCCCACCCCCGATTTTCCACTCACTCTTGCCTGGCTATAAAAGGCAATGAAATAGTGTCCCCGTTGTTGCCTCTGATTACTGAGGGATATCGGATGGGGGGCAGGTGGATGGTGGGGAGCTGAATAGCTGGGGATATCTGGAGCTGCAAAGAAAAAAAAATGAAAAAAACCCAAGCAATTGCTAAGCCTCCCTGTCTTACATTAATAGCTGGTATGGAATCCTCTTTGCCATAGAATTCAATTTATTTCCATTTAAAGGCTGTTCTTCTCAATCAATGCAGCTAATAAATAGCTGCTGATGGCCATGACCCCTGGGCTGAGGGAAGAATTTATCTTCTGAGCCAATTAAAGGGATTGAACAATTCCTTTTAATAACACTGTGGGATTTTAATACCAAAAAAACTAAAGAAATCCTCCTCCTCCATCTTGCAAAAAGAGGTCAGCCAGGCTCAGGCGAGGTTCGGATTAGATGCTTTAACTCGCCATGTGAAGCTTTCAGGGGGAAATAAAGCTTTCCCAGTGTAAGCACCAGAATGCTCCTCTCCTTTGCTACCCTTTAAAAAGAAATACATATTGGTGATTTATGTCTCTTTGTTACCCAAGCACATTGGCCAGGCTGTAAGGGCTTGAAAGGGATTACTAGGCCCCATGTGTGGCAAGAGAGATGGAGCGACACCAGCACAGGACTGCGTTGTGTTTTCCTCACCACTTCCTCTGGCTGGGGCGTGGAGAAGCATCAGAAAGACAGCACACCATTACAGGACCTGTGAATCCTTTGTGTGACCTGCTGGATAAACAGGGAAAGCAGCTGCAAGATTCTGGAAGGAGCCACTTGGGCCAGGTACTTTGCTTCTCTCTGTCTCAGTTTCCTCATCTCTAAATGGAAGTGATGATACTGACCTAACTCCCAGTGAAGATGGGACACTGACTTAGTGTAAAGTCCTTTGCAAATCCCCGGAGTTTAGATATCTTGGTGAGAGGCATGGTATAGGTGCCATAGATAGATAGTTCAGTCCTTGGAAGAAAGCATCTAGATAGGTGTCAAAGAAAAGTTGAAAAAATAAGGGGTTTTATAAGTAAAAATCTATAAAATTCCTGAGGGGCATGAAGTCCTGTCTATTTTTCAGACCTCCTGTCTCAGTGATTTTATGGCTCTTATTGCCATAGGATATGAATGTCTTTCAAACATTCATGAATTTACCCTCATAAAACTCTTGTTAGCTTTATTTTACTGATGGGAGACGGAGACACTAATTGACTTGCCTAAGATCACACAAGAACTCTGTAGCAGAGCCAGGAATTAAACTCACATCTCATCAGTCCCTCTCCAGTGCCTTAAACACAAGCCTATCCTTTTGCCTGTCTCCTTCTGTGAGGCCACAACAGGTATGATTAGCCTAGGGACTTGGTCTGACAAGTTTAAACAGGTTTAAACAGGGCATTGCTATTGAAGAGTTTTAACCTCTTGGTCCAACAGAGCTTGGATTTCAACCTGAAGGGTTTTCTGCAAGGTTTATCTGGTCTCCAAGTCTGCCTGGAGGTGCAGCGGCATGAATGGAGTCTGACTGGGTTGTGAAGTGGAGGAGAATTTTATTGTAGTGGGTGGGGAGGTATTTTGTGGATACTAAAGCGATTGCATTTTTCACTTATCTTTTTATAAAGACTGTACAAGCTCCTAAGGTTTTAATGGAACAATTCCATCCAAGCAGGAAATCTGTTTAACTTTTGAGTAGGAAAGGAATGGAGTTTTGTAGTTATTACAAATAATAAATCCACAAAAGCCTCTGGAAATCCATAGTCAACTGGTATTCAATTTTCCGTGTGCATGGGGATCTGTGTATATGAGTGTGTGATGCCACTGAGAATTGTGGCAATGCGTGAACATTTCTATCATGGTGTGCCTCATCTCTGAAGTGCGAATGGAACAGGTTGCGTTTCCTGGGTGAGCTGTCGATGAACGATGATTGCGTGCTACCGACTTCGTGGGCTTGGAAGGAAAGCGTAACGACAATCCTACTTCTTACAATTTACAGGACCTCAGTAGCACTTCAGTTCTTTCCCTCCCCTCACTTTAATTTTCCTTGTGTATTAATTATCAGAGGATAGTTGCCTCAGAGCACTCTCCTTCCATCAATAACGAGTCTGATTACAGGAAGAATGTGGAGCTGCTGGAGAGTTCCATTTGAGAACCTTGGTTTGGAGGGCACAGTCACTGCATTTGCATGTTGTGGACAGCTGCATCAGTGCACATTTACTATTTGCGTGAGGGGCTGAAGCACACATCTGGAATGGAGCAGACATCACTTGTTGCTGGAGAGGCTAGTATTTAAAGAAGCTTTCTGTTAGTGCTGGATTCACAGCCATGGAGACTATTATTCCGTTTAGCCACTTGGGATTATGGTGCCCTATGTGCGACAGAAGAGAACGACGGAAACCAGAGCTGGACCATGTTGCATTAGCCTCACTGCTTCCTCTTTCTAAGGCATCAGGTGCAGCAAGGGCAGGAATAATGCAGGTAAATCTGATTTTAAAGGTCTTAGGCCAAGATTGTGGCTGTACAATGAAGGTGAGAGAACCTTCCATCTTCTGGTCAAGGGCTACCACAGTTACAGCCCTTTGCCCTCGCCAGGTCCCTTTTGAGTTCGACAGGAGGGTCTCAGCAGAAAAGAAATAGGGAGTTCGGTATTTAGCCCTTAAAATGATGCTACAAGTTTTTCCATTTACCATCTAATTGTTGCCATACCTATTGCTGGACAGTTCTCAGGTGTTGCTAATGGAAGAAGAAGAGGAAATCTTGTGAGAATATCTATCTGCCCCTTACCAGATGTATTTATAAGGCACTTATCTTGATATGTAAATACAACCAGTCATGAAGAAGCCACCTTCACACCCCCGACCAGGATTTTGGATTAACCAGAGGATGACCTCTAGAGAACCTATGCCAGGGTTTACACTGAGCTTAGAGCAGTGGTTCTCAAACCCAGTCCATTGCTTGTTCAGGGAAAGCCGCTAGTGGGCCAGGCCAGTTTGTTTATCTGCTGGATCTGCAGGTTTGGCTGATCGCGGCTCCCACTGGCCACAGTTCGCCACTCCAGGCCAATGGGGGTGGTGGGAAGCGGCAGCCAGCACATACCTTGGCCCGTGCCACTTCCTGCCACCCCCATTGGCCTGGGATGGCGAACAGTGGCCAGTGGGAGCCTCGGTTGGTCGAACCTGCCGATGTGGCAGGCAAACAAACTGGCCCGGCCCGCAAAAGGCTTTCCCTGAACAAGCGGTGGACCGGCTTTGAAAACCACTGGCTCAGAGCATGCTGAGATGGGGCTTGGGGAATTTAGTCTGTGTTCTGTGGTTGCCAATGGAGTGCAGATGTGATAAGCAGAGCTTATAGTTGATCTCCTTGCTATTGAGTCTGCATGCCTTGCCTTGAGGAGTTCCCAGTCAGCTCAGATATCATCCTGAGCTTTAAATTGTTTGCTGCAGCTAGACTAATAGAGTCTGTGGATTTCTCAGTAAGACTGTAAGCTCTGTGGGGCAGGGATCTTCTTGCTGTATGTATGTACAGCTCCTAGAATAATGGGGCCCTGATCCTGACTGGGCCTCTAGGCACCGTCTTATTATAAATAATAACAACAACATTCTGCTTTCATTCATTCTGGTTTAGCCAGCTAGTCTCCCCCTTTTGCTACAGGAGGGTCCAGTCTTGCCTGACTATGGATTTTGGGCTGTTCCTTACTTTTACTGAGGTGTTAAATCCTAGTCCCTGCGTGTGGATAGCAACATCTCCCTGCCTGCTCACTGCCATCTGGCAGGCCTCCTCCTGTCTAGTGAGAATGCAGATCTGGGACTAGCTGTAGTGTGAAATGGGAATTCCTCCTCTTACGGCTAGGTTTGAAGGAGAATTGGGAAGAAGCGATGAAGGGGATCAAAGAAGCTGTAAAGTAAACAAAGAGAAAGGCAGTTTAGGATCCTGCACCTCGAGATCTAAAAGGTACATGTTCTCAGCCCCATCCCAGCCCCAACGGGCAGGGGCACAAGGCATTATGGGAAGATCTGCTTCTCAGATAATGAAATGTTGCTGTTTTGAACAGCTCATAATGATACGTTAGAAAATGCTCAGTGATTGAATTTACACATGTCTGCCTGTGTCTCTTAGAGGTGGAACTGAACCAACCTGCCTCGCTCTTTGGGGAGGGAGAATCAGAATCCAGACCGAGCGCAAATCCAAATTTTGCATTTTGTCAAATAGATTGAACCAAATTGATGAATCCAAACTAAATATTCCTGAACTTAGTGGTGGCTCGGAATGTGGAGCCATCCCTAGTCTGTCTGCAGGGGCGGCTCTAGACATTTCACCGCCCCAAGCAGGGCGGCATGCTGCAGGAGGCGCTCTGCCAGTCGCCGGTCCTGTGGCTCCGGTGGACCTCCCACAGGCATGCCTGCGGAGGGTCCACTGGTCCCGCGGCTCCACCGAAGCCACGTGGCTCCACCGGACCCTCCGCAGGCACGCCTGCGGGAGGTCCACCGGAGCCGCCTGCCGTCCTCCCGGTGACCGACAGAGCGCCCCCCACGGCATGCCGCCGCAAGCACACGCTTGGCGTGCTGGGGTCTGGAGCCTCCCCGTCTGTCTGTCAGTCTCTCTGTCATTTTCCCTCTTGAGAAAGATGTTGGAAAATTGACCAGTATGTGGCATATCCCATCAAACACCATATTCCAGAAGGAGATTTGCTATCCATGCAGGACAGCACTGTTTAAACTCGTTACAAGCATAACCATAATTATTCCTCCTGAAGGGCTCTGCTCAGGTGTTGCACGGCAGTAGCACTTTATTATACGTCAACTCCCATGCTGTTTTACAACATGGTTTCTATGGTTACACACCACCCTCTGTAACCCACGAAGGCCAAAAAGATACGGGATTGCATTTCACAGAGGCAAGAACTGTCATGTATGGAGACTGTTTTAATAACTGATGAAGAGTAAAGCACTAACCCGTGGTTAAGCCCAGTTGTGAGGAAACTGCCCTGTGTATGGCTCTTGGTGGTGTGAAACACAGGAGGTCAGAGGTGGAGAGAAGTGTGAGATATTGCTGGGCCTTAGGATGGTGTTGTGCATCTTCAACAGGCCAGCCTCTCACCTTGTTCACCAGTAACAAACTCATAACTGTCAACTACTGAACCTAATAACAGGGACATTGCAGAGGTGGGAGCAGGAGAAGTTGGAGCGAAAGAAAAAGGGAGGAATAATCAGTTTGTGCCACCAAAGGATGGTCCCTCTGATATAGTGGCAGTTGATATAGCAAGTTAGCCAAATATTTCTGGACAGAGACTTTAAAAGGATGGGCCAGGTCCTCGGCTAGTGCAAATCAGCATAAATCCATTGATGTCAGTGGAGCTATACTGATTTATACCAAAGGATTTGGACCAAAATATCTTTTTCTTTCCAGAGCCGTGGATTGATCACATTGACATTTGACTTTTTTGTCCCAGTTTTAATAATGGAGCTTTTACAAAGAAAGGGGACCTTGTGCTGAAGTGACTCACTGATACGGAAAGATTAAGGATCCGCTTGTTGTCTGAGAGTTTATGGGTGTGAGTGATTGACATCGTATTCATGATACTTAGCTGCCTAGCTATCTACCAACTATGCCCACAAACCAGATACTGCCGTTTGATGTCTGCCAGCCATACACTCTGCCTTCTATGTGCACTTGCACATTTATCAGCATCCAGGGTACACGACCTACTCCATGAGGAGGAGAAATTTGAGAGTCTAGGGTTAGAGCTGAAAAACAGTTCTTTTTTCTCATGCAGAAATTTTCAACTTTTGGTCAAAAAACTGAAAACCCCTCAAATAAATTTGTTTCGGTAGAAAACAGATTTTTGTCTGTTTGAAAACATTTCCATCTGGGGGTTTTCAATTAAAAGTCAAAATTTTCTGCAGAAAGCAGATGTTTCCACAAAATTCTTGTTTAGTCAGCAACCCAATTTTCCACCAAAAAGCAGTTTAGATGGAAAATTTCAACTACTTTATCTGGTGAAATTGAAAGAGTCCTAGTGGTGATAGTGGACAACACAATAGATATGTTTGCAGTGTGGTATGACTCTTAAACCAAACCAAACCAAACCACAAACAAATCCCATCAACAACAACAAAAACCCAACAGTGCAATTTTAGGCGACATCTATACAGGCATCACATCATGAAGTAAGGAAGTAACAGTCCCTGTCTACAAGGTTCTGATACATCTACAACTGGAATATTGCATTCAGTTCCAGACACAACATTACCAGTCATTGCCTTCATTCTGGCAAACCCCAAGGGACATGGCTTCCTTGCAGTATTGAGTGCCACCCACATCCACCTCTGGATAGATCCTTAAGGTAGTCTGGTTGGACATTCAATTTATGTTCATCACTGGAATCTTATCGTGTCCCCAAAGCTTTCGGTGCCTACATGATCACTGGTCATGTAGCAGCATTCATTGGTAAACACGCTCTGGAATTCATTGATCTTCCATTTTAATAATATATGCAGTGCAGTTGTTGCTGTGTTGGTCCCAGGAGCTTAGAGAGACAAGGTGGATAAGATAATACCTTCTTGGAAACAAGGGCATATTGTTGACTCATATTCAGCTTCTTGTACACTGCAATCCCCATATCTTTTTCTGCAGAACTGCCGCTTAGCCAGTTGGTCCCCAGCCTGTAGCAGTGCATGGGATTATTTCATCCTAAGTGTAGGACTCTGCACTTGTCCTTGTTGAACCTCATCAGATTTCTTTTGGCCCAATCATCCAATTTGTCTAGGTCACTCTGGACCCTATCCCTCCCTCCAGCATATCTACCTCTCCCCCCAGTTTATTGTCATCTGCAAACTTGCTGAGGGTGCAGTCCATCCCACCATCCAGATCATTAATGAAGATGTTAAACAAAACCATCCCAGGAACGACCCTTGGGGCACTCTGCTTGATATTTCTGCCAGCTAGACATTGAGCCATTGATCACTACCCATTGAGCCCGACAATCTAGCCAGTTTGCTATCCACCTTATAGTCCATTCATCCAATCCATACTTACTGTTGCTAGCAAGAATACTGTGGGAGGCTGTATCAAAAGCTTTGCTAAAGTCAAGATATATCACGTCCACCGCATTCCCCATATCCACAGAGCAGGTTATCTCATCATAGAAAGCAATCAGGTTGGTCAGGAATGACTTGCCATTGGTGAATCTATGTTGACTGTTCCTGATCACCTTCCTCTCCTCCAAGTGCTTCAAAATGGATTCCTTGAGGACCTGCTCCATGATTTTTTCAGGGACTGAGGTGAGGTTGACTGGTTTTGTTTTCTGAACTTGTCCGGCCACTTGCTATGGAGCAGCTGATGAAGACAATGAGAATTGAAAAAGTAAATCCTGAGTTCTTCAGCACTCCTCAGTGCCCATGTTTTACTTCTGTGTAGTAATGTTGGTATCATCATGGTCCTATAGATTTGCGGCTTCATGGCAAGCTTGATGTTATGATATCCCTCAGTTTGGTGAATTGCAGCAGCTGGTTGGTCAAGAAGCAGTGTGGATTGTTCTGGTTATTAATCTGGGTAAAACTAAGTTCCTGGCCATTACCATGAAGAAGAACCCAAGTCCAAAGTACAATCAGGTCAGTATTAACCGGTCCAGATGGGACATAGACCAGGTGACAACTATCAAATAACTGGACAGCCTTATAAACAGTACTGGAGAACGGCATGAAAGATACAGACACTCATATAGCAGCAGCTGCTGCCATATTTTGGGCTGTTCAGAAGCCTCTGTGGTGATGTCTTGACATCAACCACATTACCAGTAGATAAAGACAAATGGGAGGAAGTTGGGGGCAGAGCAACCGAACGCTCATGTGGCTGGAGAAAGTGATTTATGTAGAAAGACTCAATCAGCGAAGTGTAGCTCAGAGATGGCAAAGTGTGTGTGTGTGTGTGGAGGGGAGAGGAACATGACAACAGTCTAAAAATATTTGAAGGGTGTAAACATGAAGATGGGAGAGGAATGATCACTGGGCCTCCGTATGGTAGAGGGTTCTGAGCTAGCACATCTCATTTCAGGATCCAGGCCCTGGCGGTACAACTAGGAGTGAGCAGGACATTGCTATTGTAGACTACTTAGGATGTATTTTTTTATTTTACAGACATGAATCTCCCCAGCCCCACTGGTGAATAAGATTGTAACAGGAAAGCACACGGCTAAAACATCATCCACAAATAGAGTAATGTCACCAAACATGACCTGCTTTCTTTTACTTCATTGCAACAGCTGCCACAGTCCTGATCATCCCCTTCTTGTCCTGGCCTCATACTGCTTCCTGCCACCTCTGTGCATGTGTGATTGCCTGAGCATTGCACTCTGCCAGGTCACTGGAAGGGCATTAACGCTCAAGAAGCTGGCATTGCAGCAGGGGCTTCATGTTTTGAGGCTTTCTGCCACAGACAAGCACAGGTACTGAAGACTGTGATACGGCCCCACTGGATGGTCACATCTCAAGACCAGCCAACTCCAATGTTGGGTCAATTAAGGCAATGCCAGAGTCCAGGGCTGCTCTGCTTTGGGTGGTAGGTGCTCAGCTGGTGGGATCCGGTGTACACAGGTTACAGGTGCGTTCTCTGCTCTTGTTTGCCAGAACTGAACCCTTATCAGTTTGGTGACAATGTTAGGGGTTTAAAGGTGGCAAAAAAAGCTTTGCTGGGACTTCAGTCAACTCACTGTCAGTGTTATATCCAATAAAGGATGTCTTGGATCTGTGCATTGCTCTGTGCCCTGATCCAAAGCACATTGAAATCAATGGGATTGTTTCCACCGATTTCAGTGGGCTTTAAAGCCAACCCTCTGTATCCAACTGCCATTTGTCGTCTGTGTTCCTCACTCCCTTCTCATGTAATACAGTACCATATGGATCATCATTAACAGGCAAGAGCCAACTAAAATATAGACTGATTTCTTTATAGAGAAATCATTCTATATTTTAGTTGGCTCTTGCTGTGTTATAGATACAAGGCTGGCTCCTCAGCTGAAGTGGAGCTACACTGTTTCATGCCTGCTGAAGATCTGGCTTCCTGTTTTGTGTGGAAATCTTCCCATCTCATTGAGTTTTCCAAGGACATAAATAAATGTGAGAGACATGTGGCCTTGCCTCGATGAATTATTTTGGGGGCCAATGTGCCAAAGGATTTGTGGGCAGAAATGATTAAATATAAAGCACTTGAATACAGTTGTGTTGCGGAAAAGCCGTCAAGGAAGCACAGTAAGTATGTAACCCGAACAGCCTTATGTTAGCTATCACTGTTACAAATCTATTAGTCCCACACTCTGCAGCACGGGCTGGGGCTGACGAGCTACACTGGTGGGAACACGACTCATTTTCTGAAATATATGTAACTTGCAAATCTTCTATACTGTTATCCAATTCCTATCCTTTCAGCTTAATTAGGAAATAAAACATGGCCTTAAAAACTACAAGTACAATTGGCTGAAAGCATGTCTCTGCTGCTCTCTGTTACTGACACTGCTGCTTTAGCACACAAGGGTGAGGTAGAACTATTCCCAGAGCATAGGGTTCCCATTGGAGAGTGATAGCCGAACAGTCAGAGAGGCTAATGTCTGCACTAATGTCACAGGAGAGTGGGCACTCCATCACTGTGTTAATGCCCTTGCAATTAAAATGTGTGACAAGTACAGGGATGATTGGAATCCTCTGCATCCCTCCTTGCTTTAGCTAAGGAGCTTTGGAAACTTTAGAGGATTCTTGAAAGCTGGTGGGCTGGCTCACCACCCCAGGAAGGGAAGCAAACATCTCATCCTAGTCTTTTAAACACAGGGTATTGTTTGCCATAATACAACTGATCTGGTTACAGTCTCTGCGGGCTTTTCCCTTGGCTCCACTACCCACGTGGGAAGATATCCTTCATCTCGGCCAGTTGGGCCCACCCCTCTCTTTCTTATATGCCCCGCCCAGCCATGTGCTAGGCAGGGATCCCTTAACCCTTTCCAGGCTGCTGCTTCAATTTGTCACAATTCTGTTTGGCTAACCCGCTCTTAAAAACCTTCAAGAATCAGGATTCCACAACTTCCCTTCTGCCTATTCCAGTACTCAATTAGCCTTATAGTATTTCCTAATATCTAACCTAAATCTCCCTTGCCACAGATTAAGCCCATTACTTCTTGGCCTGCCTTCATTGGACATGGAGAACAATTGATCACACTCCTCTTTATAACTACCCTGAACATACTGGAAGACTGGTGTCAGGCTTCCCCCCAGTCTTCTTTCCTCAAGACTAAACGTACCCAGTTTTTTAACCTTTCCTCAGAGGTCAAGCTTTTAAAATCTTTTATCATTTTTGTTGCTCTCTAATTTGTCCACATCTTTCCTAGTGTGGTGCCCAGAATTGGTCACAGTACTCCAGCTGAGGCCTCACCGATGCTGAGTACAGTGGGACAATTACCTCCTGTGTCTTACATACAACACTTTTTAAAACAACCCAGAATGAGATTAGCCTTTTTTGCAATTGCATCACATGTTGACTCATACTCAATTTGTGGTCCACTATAACCTCCCAGATCCTTTTCAGCAGTACTACCACCTTGTTATTCCTCATTTTGTAGTTGCATTTGATTTTTCCTTCCTTAAGTGAAGCACTTTACACTGTGCAACTTTGGGCATATCACTTAACCTCTCTGTGCCTCAATTCCACATCTGTGAAATGGGGGTAATAATCTCTCTTTTGTCTATAGACTGTAACCTGCTCAAAGCAGGCACTCTCTATTACTATGTAGATAGACAGCGCCTAGCTCAATCTTGGCTGGGGCCCAGAGATGCTTCTGTAATACAAATAATGACAAGAACAAAGTGGCAGAGCAGCAATGATGCCAATCAGATAATCGGGTCAGAAACAAAACACAGGGTATTATAATGATGACAACCTCATGAGCGGCACTGTGGTGATGAATTAATACAAGATCAAACCACAATCTTTATAGAGGCTAGAGCATCCAGCCCGGTTCTCAGCCAACGCAAGATTGTCCTCTCTGGCACAGTTCTGCTGATCTTCTGTTCTGGATGTTCATGGTCAGTTTGCTATAAGATTTAGATTTGGTGGCACCGGAAAATCCCTTCACTTGACTAAGATGCCTGTTCTTATTGGTTTCCTTTTCTTAATATATGTATAATAATTTTTTTTGCAGAAGAATTTTGTTTACATTAAAAAAAACACATTTCAGAATGCAGGGGAATCTTCTTGGACAGACTCCCTCGCATTAAAATAATATTTCTTTTATGGAAGAACACACATTTTCTTTATAATTATTACTTGTTTGGGGGGCAACTGCATCTGTTTAAAATAGGTGCAACACAATGGGAAATCCATTTGAAATGCTTCCAAACTGGCCCATTCACCTGATGTTTAAAACATATGGTAGGATGCAAGGATGTGCGATAGACAGATATATATACCCACACGTATGCATGGAAACTAGCTAAATGCACACAGTAGTCAATTCTGCAATATTTTAAATGGATTCAGCCAAATCCTGAAGTCCTCAGTTCTTACTCGGCCACTTCTCCCACTGAATTCAGTGAGGATTTGCCTGAACAAGGATAGTAGGATTTAGTCCATTATATTGAATTTAGTTGTTTCCTGGTTCTTATTCAAGCCTTACCTGGATAAGAACATCTGGATTAGACTCCATGGGCCATATTTTGACCTTTCTTCTCTCTAGCATGTTTAATGGTGGAACAGGAGGCATATACAGCTGTGACAACCAAGTAAGATGTCTGGAGCTATTCTGTCTGTGCAAGGCTGACACAGACAGACTGCCTCAAGGGAACGATGTGGGGACCATATTGTATAGTGCTCCTTCCACCTGCTTGTGTATTACCTCTAGCACCTGCTAGCAAGTACACAGGAAAATGGGTGCCTCTTTATGACCCCTTGGATACTCGGGGCCAGATTCTAGGTGCATCTCTGCAGGGTGGGCACCAGGGGCTACCAGGGCATAAACAGACCCTTGCCCCGATCCCAAGTTAGAGCAGGCCCTGACTTTGCCACATCCCCAGCCCAACATGGAGTGCTCCCGGCACCTTGTACCTGTGACTCAGAGGCCTGTTGGTGGTTCACTACTCGGGGTCAGGAACTGCTGTCAGGTCTGACATACTGACTACACCTAACACACTGTTCTCATGATATGTACCCAAAGGTGGCATGCAATATATCACCGATAAACTAACAACTTACTGCTCATTAATATTATTGCACCATGTGTGGCTGGTTAACCCACAAAAGACATATACACGTATGCTGGAAATATGTCACTAAAACGTGTTTAAACCAGGCATGCCGGGGAGTTGACAAACAGATTTTCTCCAAAGAAAGGAGGGCAAAACCTCAAACCAGGTGTGGCTAAATTCAGTGGGCTATTCATTGGTACGGGAAGTTACAGGAAGAGATCATTTGCATTGTAAAAATCACCAGTGGGAGAGAAGACAGTATGGCATCCAGACCCAGCAGGGAAAAGAAGCAGTGTCTGGCCTTACTTTTCAAAGAATACATTTCAAAGGTTTACTGAACTATAAAAAGAAAGATCAGAGAACCCATAGTTATCTGTCACTGGTACATCTGATAAAAGTGGATCCTTCAACCCAGGGGGTTGAAGTCGGTGGGAACCGAATATAGGTGCGAAGCCTACTTAGGCAAAGATTGGAATTTGCTGAAGTTAAATTTTAGTCTTACTTTTGTTTTTAACCATTTCTATCTGTACTCCTTGTACTTGGTAGCACTTAAACCTATGACATCTTATTTAATAAGCTTGTTTTACTTTTACTATAAACCAATTCAGTGCTGTGTTTGAAGAGAAGGGTGTGTTTACCCCAGTTAAACTAATGAGCTGCAGTGTAGTGTCTCTTTAAAGGAGCAACGGACATATGTAGTAACTTCTGTGAGTGTTCCAGGAGAGGGCTGACATTGCAGGGAGACATCTCTGGGGAACATGGGAGTTGGGGTTCACTGTGGGTTACTTGCAAGGCATGGTTTGGGCTGGCAGAGTCCTGAAGAGTTTGCTAGCAAGACAGACAAGCTGGTGTGTCAGGGAGTTGTCACTTGCTGAGGCTGAGAGGGGTAATATAGTAACTCGGTTCTGGGAACTTCAGCATATTGCCGGATGATTTGGGGAAAATTCAGGACTGGGATAGTGTTGGCATCACTCTGAAAAAAGAAACTGGGCAGTGGAAGCCAGGGTAAGACCTGGATGCTTGTAGGATGGCTGCTGGTGTCAAGGCTGTGAGCCACAGCAGCGAAGCATTGAAGTCACCCAGAGTTGCAGGGCACGTGGTGACACAACCCCTTGCTGGTCTGGGTTGAACCCCAAAACATCACACCCAGTTTTTCACCTGCTGGGGATTCCTTATGGCAGGGGAATCCTCAGCTGCTACTCTAAGGCAGTTTCAAGTCCTCTGTGTGCTGCTGGTCAAGGATCTGGCCCATGAAGTGCCCCCAGGCAAGCAATCAGCTGCCTACCCCTTTAGTGCTAATGTCAGCAGTCTGCTTAAGTCCCACACAGGGATGCTTGGGAAGGGAGAAGCCATAACTCTCCCATAATTCACTTACATAGGGGGCAGCCAGACTTTAACCCTATGTTGTCAGACATCTCAGGGTCTTTGTTTACCCATTTGGATTTCGTAAACACCTAGAAAACTTCAGCAATGTTACCCTTTACTGGAGGTCACAGGACAGGGGACTAGATGGCTGGTTGGGCTGCTCCAGCACAGCAATTCTTATGCCTCTAAGTGGTGGTGATCTCGAGAAGCGCATTATTGGCTCCTATTGATTAAGAGAAGCAAAGGGACTTACAATTTTTCTGCCTTCAAGGACAGCTCTGGCTAAATAAGCCTTAGGCTGTCCAGTTAGGTATTGTCTGTTTATCAAGTTGTCTCCTGCAGACTCTGGGAATCCAGAGGTGACACCGAGGGTTTATGAGGGCCATCCACCATTAGCTCTCCAAGAGAGGGCTTCCTACAGAACATCATTCTTGACAGGTGTGATTATACCTAATGCTCTGTCAAAACTTTACAGCTTTAGGAAACCAGCTGTCAGCCTGATCCCTGTCCTCTCATGTCCCAGTCAGTGAGTGCCTGAACTGGTCAAATCCTTTTTTTTTTAGGCAGCATTAGCAGTCATCCTGTCTGAATTCCAGCATCCAGATTAAAGAGCCAGTATTTGTACACTGCCAAAGAAAGGCTGTTCTGATGGCCTCTCAATTCCCCATTCCACTGTCCAAAATGTAGCTGAGGTCTCCTGTGCTCCACGTGGCGTTTAGGGATCCCCAATGCTCCAGGAAGTCCTGCAGCATAGTCACCAAAAATCTTCCATGATCTGAGCCCAAGTGATGATCCAAATTCAGATCTGGGAAAAGTGGAGTCTTTTGCCAAAAACATACCTACCTCCCTGCAAAGCAAGGTGGAGTCTCAGAATTCAGAGCAATGTGAAGAATGTCAGAGGAAGAGCTGAAGTTTGAACCTAGCCCATGTCGGTGCTACATAAACATTGTTTTCCTAATAAGCACATTCAAATGCCCTTTAAGGTATCCTGAATTTAACAACTAGGTCTCAGACTGACGTGATGTTTGATTGTGTAGAGATGAAGATATGGTCTCAAGCTGAATATTCAGCTAGCTAGAGCTGAATGGTTTAAATACAGCCAATCTCAGGAGTCTGGAAGAAAAGCCCCTCTTTCCCTGGTGGTTGTTTCTGGTATATGTGTCATTAAAGTTCACATAAGAGACTCATGCGTTCCCATTATCAATTATGGAGATTGTGTCCATTGTGTTGATTCCGAGGCTGTTTAGATTTAACATTCTCCACAGTTAGTTCTGCAGATATATGGTGATGTGTCCTTTTCATGCTGCAGCAGGCAGTGTTGAAATCTTGACTGACACCTCTTATCACATAGGGGCTGCCTTTCCACTGGCTGCTCTTTAGAGTGATAAATGGCAGAACTTTGGGAGTTTGCTTGTATCTGGGTGCTCCATCTGAGGCTTTGGGCAGGTAATTATCCTGAGGCCCATGAGACTTGGTGATGAAATCCAGTAGTGTGATTATATATGGAACTGGTTAGCAGAAAGGTCAGAGATTCTCGGTATACATGGCCTAGAAAGAATCTCCTAGGGAAACGGATGGAAGAACTGGCTCAGATAAAATTAGAATGAAGATTCTCCCAACCCAAACTTTTCTGATATTTTAAACGTATGTGTGAGGGTCCCCTAAATGGGACAGCAGCAGGCACTGAATTTGGGACCTCCACATTTGAAAGGCTGAGCCTCTGTTGATGTAGCTAAGGTACTAAGCCTCTTACCCAGGCAGTAGAAGCAAACTGGTAGACTTCTTATATAGTGCAGCTAAGACAAGGACCCACCATGGGTTTGTGTAGGTTACACATGGGTATCTCTATTCTCCACACCAACCTTTACTGCATTTACTCCTGGTGAAATGTGCCAGACTGAAAGGCCTGGAGACCAAAGTCTTCTCTCTGTCCAAAAGTCAAGCACAACATGGGGGTTTGCAGTGCAAACTTTCACCTGTTGCTCCTCTCTATTGGTCTCAACTCTGTTCTGCAAGGACTGTCTTTAGTGAGAAGAGGAAGTCTTCAGGGACCATTCAACCCTTCGCCTCTCTTTTCGGATCCTAATAGGGTTGAGAACTGCGGCAGCGGTAGATGCCTAGGCTGTTGACCCTCATCCCTGGGCTGAGGGCTGAGACTAGGGCTAGGTGAAAAATTTGATGCCTTTTTTTATCAAAATTCCAAATTCTAATGAAAAAGAGGACAAAATGTTCATGAAAATTTTCAACTCCCTCCCCGGTTTGTTGTTAAATAGTGTTTGTTTAGGCCACAAAACTCCCACAGATCAGTGAGCACTCAGCAGAGGGTAAGAACACATGGCCACCACTGATTAAACTGTGCCAGATCCAAACTGGCAACCTGCAGGCAGACCGCTCCATAGCCCATCATCATGTCCCTGTGAGACCTCCACTTCTTCTACAAGGCAATTCAAGGCAGGTGTGATTATGCCCAGTCCTGTGTCAAAACTTCCTGACTATGATGAGAAACTGACTGTCATCTTGATTTCTGTTCACCTACATCTCAATCGGAGAGTGTCAGCGTCTTTTCAGCTTTGCCAGTGATCCAGCGAGGACATCAACAACCAGATTAAAGATGGATTCACTTTCATTTGTTGTCAAAGAAATGCTGTTTGGACTGCAGTAGTTGCAATTGTACTCTGCTAGACTAGGGAACAGCTCGAGCGGGTCTTCAGAGCCACAGATGTGAATAATTCACTCAGCCCAAGTTGCCACACTCAGAGAAATTAAAGATGGAAATGCTCAATCAAGACATCTGGTTCATTTTCCTGTGTATTACTTGTCCAGCCTAAAAATGTGCCCTACAGCACATTCTTCAACGCTGCGTCCAGTCAAACTGTGCAGCTGCAATAATAAAGGACTTTGGCTCAAATTAACGTCAGCTGCTTTTCCTGGAGAGAAGCATTGAGGCCAGAGCATATCTCAGTGAGTTCACTGGCTATCCACACACCCTGCCAGGGGGGTGAGCGTGTTCCACTCCTGCCTCAGGGGAAGACTGGCAGTCCATGTGATAACCAGGCGAAAGAGGGAAACGGTCAGACGTTTGGTGACAGTTTGCATTATCCAAACTGCAGCTAAGGGTAAAGCTGTAGGGTCTGATCCTGCAGCCCTGAGTCAGCAACCATACTGAATCCAGGTGACAGGTTCAGCGTGTTTTAGATCATTAGCTGCCTCACTGCTGTGGTGCGATTAATGTGTGCAAGGGGTCGCTGCTGTTTTGTGCACCCATATCCAGGTGAAACTGGCACATTTGGACCACATAGCTCTGTTGCTAGTGATGCCCTTCATTAATGCACCAGCTGCTGCCAGCCAGAGGCCCTGCACATCCCCTTTTAAAGCGCAACCATTTGGCGTTGGATGCAGCTGGTGATTTAGATGCAGCGGGATGCGCTCTTCGCTGTGTAATAGTGCCTTAAAGGGCCATGCTGGGGAATAACAGGGGGCAGTAGATCTCTTTAAAGCCAAGGAGTTGTGCTGTCAATGGCTGCCCACTCTGCTCCACACCTATCAAGCAGCTCTGAGGCCCTTGGCTGGTACTCCAGCCTCTCCTCACTGAGCCGGGCTCTGCAATGCGAGATACGTTCTGAAGTGAAGGACAAAGAACGCTAGCTCTGTGCTCAGACTCCTGAGTCAGATCATTTAGGAGCTTTAGGGTATCAATTGCTTCATCTGTTTTTTGCCCCCCCCCATCCCTAACATACCCTTTGAGCTGTTCTTTAATTGAAGTAAACGGAGCAGCTGCTACGTTGTGTTGTTTTTCCCATTTTCCCCTGTGAGTCACACATTTCCTTCCTTAATGTCTCTATCTTCCCTCGGTCTGTGCTAATGAAGCCCCGCATTTCAGCTGCTGACTTTCTGAAGTCATCTGGCTGGAATTTTCTAACTCATTTAAATTAATTTCCCACTTTCCCTTTTACCCCCTGCTGCCTCTCTCTTATTTCCCCACCCCCTCTCTTTTTTTCTGTCTCCCCATCCTTGTTTCATCTTCCTCTTCTGATTCTCCTTCGATTTCTCCTCGTCCACCTTTAGAGTTCCTGCTCTCCGCCTTGCCCCTCTCTCTTCTCCAGCTCTGCCTCCCTTCTCCCCTCCTCTGTCAATGATTTTCAGTCTAGTTCACTTAAAAGCTTCAATTTTGATTTTAAACAACACCTGAGTCGATGTGGCACTGGGCTCACAGCACCTTTGTGCTGCTGGACTGGGCAGCAAGACAGACAGTCAACCAGTCTCTGGCAATGGCCAGCAGTGCCTGTGGCTTCCAAGGAGGGTAGTCTCACCCCCATAATGTACCTCCACTTATACAGCGAGGGTAGATCTCTGCAGATGATCAGCTTGTGCCCTGAAACATGACGCTCCCAGGCCTCTGGGTGAGTCACAAACCTCCCTCACCGAGCGTGCACGGGTACAAAGAGCTGTACCAGCGCGAGATGCAATCGGTGCACGTACCACTGAGCTGTTAGGGAGAGGGGTCCCAAGCAGCCGATATAGCACCAAGTTGAGGAATTCCTCCCCACTGCTTGGTTGGAGATGCTCCTAGCTCACTGCCGCTGGAGGGAGCTATAGAAGAACCTCCACACTGGCACTGGTGGACTCTTCCCAGCATCCTGCTCCTGTGGAGGGCATTTAATTTATATCATGTTTCACAGGTGCCTTTAAATGGCTCACAGACAGAGGTGCTGGGAAAAGGCATGGCTTCCCTCCTCCCTGTGATTATCTGAGCTCCAAGAAGGAGGGGAACAGCACCTGTGTTTTTTCCTATTGCTGGACTTGAGACCCAGGGGAAGGTGGGGCGGAATCCACCCTCTGCCTTTTATATCGCCAGTGGCCTTAAACTCACAATGCATAATTCAGGAGCAGGCGAGGCAATGACAAACTTCTGTGTGCTGACAGGATTAAAGCCTCCACTGCTTTTCATTTTCCTTGTGACACTTGTTTCGTCTGCAGACTTAGCTGCTCCGAGATGGGAATGCTAACGTGGGGCCTGTGCGTGAATTAATTTGCAGGCAAGTCCTGCATTGCTAGGAGGCCTGACTACCATGGAAGCAGTGACACAGACCAAGAGGAGCTGCCATGGTCCATGTCAGGCACAGGCAATTGTCTGTATACATTTGTGCATGCTTAATTTGTTCACTCAAACGCTGCTTTCTGTGTGTGCTCAAATCAAGGATTCTATGTGTACATGGCCAGTTTTATGCTTGTTGGTTATTATGATTATTGTTAATTCCCAGGACAGCTAGGACTGGTAAGCACTTTCCAAATCTATCTGTCTTAAGTACTTCTACAGCCTCCATGGCTGTAGTATCTGAAGACCTCACAATCTTTAATGTATTTCTACTCACAACACCCGTGGGCTATAAAGCTGTGCTATTATCCCCATTTGACAGATGAGACACAGAGGCACAGAAGGGCTAAGTGATTTGCCCAAGGTCACACAGGGAGTCTGTGGCAGAGCAGGGAATTGAACCCAAGTTGGCTAGTGCCCCAAGCATTGAACCATCCTTCCTATCCATCCAAATAGAAAAGAGTGCACGCTCCATGCTGCAGGTGTGCACAACCCAAACTTTTCAAATCTAGGTTGCAGGCGCAGTTCAAGTTAAGTTCATAGTGTCACCGAGTTATCATTAGCTGCTTGTTGTCCTCTGTACAAAGATCTGCATGCTTGGAGACTCCTTCGAAGAAACAAATGGCAGGAGGACACTGAACTCCCATTGACTTTCGGTGACAGATAGACACGGAGCTGCCATTTGTGCCCTGAAGATCTCCCCCTCAGTCTAGTTCCCAATGGACAAGAATTCTACATTAAAACCATCACATCCAGCACTGATGGAGCCCTTATGGTATTGCCAGCAGAGAGGCCAACAAGTGAATGGGCCATAGGGAGTGACCCCTTCTCAGCCTTAAGGGGAGGAGCATTCTCCCCTTTGGGACAGTGTTTCCTGTTATTATTTCTATTACTCCAGCGCCTAGGGATCAGCAGTGAGAACATTTGTAGACAAACCCTCCATCAGCTCCAGTGACAGATTAGCCACTGGGCCAAAGGGGCCTTGGCCAGTTGGGGTCCCCAGAAAAATGGGTGCCCCTGTGCCCCGACCCACTCTGCCCAGCATTCCTGCCAGGGAGTGGGGGAAACCCCTGCACCCTGACCCCATTATCCTGGCAGGAGCTCTGGGTGTGGGGCTGGGGGGAACTGCAGGTGGAAGAGGTGGGGAGGGCCCCCACTTGCTGTGGCCCAGGGTCCCACAAACTGCTAGTCCACCTCTGCCCCTGGTTTACCAAGTAAGGCTGCTGCACAGTCTGTGATCACGCGGTCACCAGAAGCTTCAGTGGTACGATAATTTTTTGTTGTATCTGGCATAGCCCAAGATCCACAGAAGCATCTGTAACATGCCCTGCCATTGGGGTTGTTTTAAGGGTTGTGATAACTCTCCACATTTTCACAAAGAACTCCAGATCAATAGAGTTACTCGTAATTAATAAAGCATACAGAGTAGATATGGGTCTGGGGACTTTATGAAGCATTTCCAAGATTCTTTCCTGGGTGTCTGGCTGGTGAGTCTTGCCCGCATGCTCAGAGTTTAGCTGATCACCATATTTGGGGTCGGGAAGGAATTTTCCTCCAGGGCAGATTGGCAGAGGCCCTGCGGGTTTTTCACCTTCCTCTGCAGTGTGGGGCATAGGTCACTTGCTGGAAGATTCTCGGCATCTTGCAGTTCTTAAACCATGATGGTTGAGATTCTGTGGCCTGCGATGTGCAGGAGATCAGACTAGATGATCATAATGGCCCCTTCTGACCTTAAAGTCTATGAGTCTATGAGTCTAAGATCGCCAATGACCGAGACAAAGAGAACATTTAGTCAGATCGCCTTCAGGTCCTAGTGAGTGGACAAACACTAATGACTTTGCAGATCCACCATTCACCAGGGCTTGTGTACGGTCTCCGTCGGCACAGGCACACAGGGAAATCAGGTCCAGTCACGTTTTGGTGGGGCTTTTGTCTATTACAGATGTCTTGGGACTGAGGCGGCCTCAGGCTTTATACAGGAACTGCACACAGCAGGAGGTCTGCTCGAACTATGCTAGACTTTCCTTTTATGTCTCATAGTGTGTTGTACAGAGGCTTTGGGTCTCTCCCTGCAGGAAAGATGGGGTTTCTTTGGGGAATGCCCCTCATGCCCACAAACAGGCAGGCCTCAGCTGTAATTATTATAAAGAAGATTCTTTATTAAGGCTGCTGTACACAGCTCCCTCTCTGACTATCCCAGCCTGTGCTATCTACTGTCATCAGCCAGGATTTCCCTAGGTCCTGGGCTCCACCAAGCAGTCAGAGATGGGGCTGTTGGTTACATCATTGTGTGATGCAAACAGGAGCTGGTGAAATTTGTGTATTACAGGGAGGCCAGCATGAAGGGTAGAGAGTGGTTATGGTTAAAACTGAACTTTGTATATGAAGTTTTGCTTCCGTAGAAATCTTGCCAATGGCTCAGTCTACCCAGTCACCATGCTGGCCTGCAGACATCCTGGATCCTTTCATCCCTTGCAACAATTCAATTCAAATGGTTAAGAAGTAGAAATGGGATGGAACCAAAAATCCTAGCTCAGAGATCAGGTTGTCAAGCAATTAAAAAAATTAATTGTGATTAATCGCACTGTTAAACAACAATAGAATACCATTTATTTTGGATGTTTACCACCATTCCAGAGGACATGCTTCCATGCTGATGATGGGTTCTGCTTGATAACGATCCACAGCAGTGTGGACTGACGCATGTTCATTTTCATCATCTGAGTCAGATGCCACCAGGAGAAGGTTGATTTTCTTTTTTTGGTGGTCGGGTTCTGTAGTTTCCGCATCAGAGTGTTGCTCTTTTAAGACTTCTGAAAGCAGGCGCCACACCTCATCCCTCTCAGATTTTGGAAGGGACTTCAGATTCTTAAACCGTGGGTCAAGTGCTGTAGCTATTTTTAGAACTCTCACATTGGTACCTTCTTTGCGTTTTGTCAAATCTGCTGTGAAAATGTTCTTAAAATGAATATGTGCTGGGTCATCATCCGAGACTGCTATAACATTAAATATATGCAGAATGCGAGTAAAATAGAGCAAGAGACACAATTATCTCCCAAAGGACTACAGTCACAAATGTAATTGACACATTATTTTTTAACCAGCTTCATGAGCATGGAAGCATGTCCTCTGGGATGGTGGCCGAAGCATGAAGAGGCTACAAATGTTTAGCATATCTGGCACATAAATACCTTGCAACACCAGCTACAACAGTGCCATGCAAACCCTGTTCTCACTTTCAGGTGACAGTGTAAATAAGAAGCAGGCAGCATTATCTCCTAAAAAGGTAAACAAATTTGTTTGTCCTAGCAATTGGCAGAATAAGAATTTGGACTGAGCGGACTTGTAGGCTGTACAATTTTACACTGTTTTGTTTTTGCATACAGTTATGTAACCAAAATAAAATCTGCATTTGTAAGTTTCACTTTCACGATAAAGAGATTGCACTACAGTACTTGTATTAGGTGAACTGAAAAATACTATTTCTTTTGTTTATCATTTTTACAGGGCAAATATTTGTAATAAGAAATAATAATATAAAGCGAGCACTGTGCACTTTGTATTCTGTGTTGTAACTCAAATTAATATATTTGAAAATGTAGTAAACATCCCAAAATATTTAATAAATTTCAATGAGTATTCTACTGTTATTAATGCAATTAATAATGATTACTTTTTTAAATCACAATTAATTTTTTGAGTTAATCGCGTGAATTAACTGTGATTAATTGACAGCCCTACTCAGAATACATCCCCTTCAGTAGAGTTATTAATCCATTCCCTAACTGATAGACTCATTGTAGGACAGCAGATAATCCTGCACGGTGACACTAGGCAGGACAGGTTGGTAGCTGGATAGCCAACGAGAAACCTGGGTTCCCATCTTTGATAAGCAGCCTCAGTGGAGAATCCATTTTATATTTATTACAACTGAGCTCTTCCTCTTCTCCGCTGGAAGGGATCTTTCATCCCAGCTGTGTGTGTGTTTGGCTCCTCTCTTTATAATGGGTTGAACCAAACCCCCATATTTATATGCCTCCACTAATTGGGAGACTGAGTTTGAAATCAGGACCTGAGTTGTGCAACTTAGTTCCATCTCTTATGTTAAGGCTCTGACTCCCATGAAACCAAGAAGTTCAGGGGTATGTCCATTCTGCAGTAGGTACAAAGTAAAACAAGATAAAATCTATGCCCTGATGAAAGTGCCTGGGAGGGAGACCTGACAATGATTCCTAGTCCTGATCCTTAGAGGCTACCAGAGGAATCAGTGTAGCAAGCTTGGTCTTTATAGGTTACTAAGTTATCAGCACAGGCTGGATTGTTTCCTTGCTCTTGGTTTAAATTTTGCACTTGGTTTAAATTTCTTTAGGCCCTTTTCATTTCAAAATAAACAGAAGGTTCAAAGGAAAAAACAAACAAAACAAGCCAATGCTTCTCCCTTTGGTTCAGGGGCCTCCCGTAGAGGTTCCTTCATCACCATAGAGACCGTGGCACTTGCTAGGAATAAGACAAGCTATTGGAATTCAACTGGACAGAAAAACGAATCAAACCTATTATAAATCCCCAATTACTTTCAGACCAATTAAAAAATGTAAAGACCCTGTTCAGACTGGCAGCACTTCTAAAAAAATGCATCAGGCTAAAAGCCAGGAGCCTGAGAGAATCAGTCTTAGAAACAACCTTCCCAGGAAGCTGATGGGAATTGCACCAGGACATTGGAGGGAAGAGATGATCAGGGCTGGTGCTTCCATTAGGCGACCCTAGGCTGTTGCTTAGGTTGCCAGGATTCGGGAGGTGGCATATTGTGTGCTCTCCATGGGGCGCACAGGAGCTTCTGGTTCCGCTCCCGTTGCGCCGCTGAAGAAGGACCTTCTGCCAATGTGCCGCGGAAAACAGAGGCAGGCAATTGCACAGCTCAATGACTGCTGCTGTCTCCTGTGGCATTTCGGCAGAGAGTCCTTCTTCGGTGGTGTGATGGGAGTGGAACTGGAAGCTCCCGTGAACCCAGTGGGGAGTGTACAAAATGCCACCCCCCAAATTTTGCCTAGGGCGCCAGAAACTCTGGCGCCGCTCCTGGAGATGATCCCAACCATGCAGAAGGAACTGCCTTGCCCACCTTTGTTACCTGTTTCCAAAGCAGCCCAGTCATCTAGTTAGGAACTGGGCTTTAAATGAGGCACCCTAAGTGCAAGACTTGGAGTCTCCCTTGTTCAAGCCATTGAAACGGAGATAGGAAGCTGTTGCCCCAATGACCCTTGATGGCCTATTTGGTCAAATGAGCTGATGGGTTAGCCCAGGGGTGGGCAACCTATGGCATGTGTGCTGAAGGCAGCATGTGAGTTGATTTTCAGAGGCACTCACACTGCCCAGGTCCTGGCCACCGGTCCGGGGGGCTCTGCATTTTAATTTAATTTTAAATGAAACTTCTTAAACCTTTAAAAACCTTATTTACTTTACATACAACAATAGTTTAGTTATATATCATAGACTTATAGAAAGAGACCTTCTAAAAACGTTAAAATGTATTACTGGCATGTGACACCTTAAATCAGAGTGAATAAATGAAGACTCGGCTCACCACTTCTGAAAGGTTGCTGACCCCTGGGTTAGCCCCATGACTAGTAGATGGGTATCCACCTCACAAGCATCGATGATTGTCCCACTCATTGGCAGGCTCGAAAGGCCAAACTCTGACTGAGTCATGGAGACTGTGCTCCTGGCTGTGCCCACAGGGATGGTCTCTGCCGGGCAGGTTTGATGGGGCTCTGTCTGGGAAGCCTGCTCTCTCCTTGCCTGAACAGCTCCTGGTGCTGTGGATAAAGAGAGGACTCCAGCCTCCAGGATTGTCAGTCTGGCAACTTTCCTCAGCACCATGTTGACCTGAATAAATTGTAGTCTCTGAAAATGCCTCATTAAAACACAGCACAAATGTCTTTCTGTCCAGAGTGAGATGTTTAATGGGTGTGAAAATAATGAGGCTGGGTCATTCTTCAAACAAACCAGCAGCAGGGTAGCTCGGAGAGTGGGTTCTTTGGCTTCTCACCCCCATCCCCAAGCCCATAATGCACCGTGTCCTGCTAAAACCAGAGGCTGAATAGATTTACACATTCTTCTTCCAAGAAGCAGAATTACAAGCAATGGGGCTGGGGTTCCAGTATCTTCAAGAGTTTCTTCTCAGAGGCTCCATCTGAGCCCCCATCCCTTCTCTCCCATGCAATTGGCTTATTACCCTGTGCTGCTGGGCACTAATAGGCCACTTGTTTAATACACATTTTTAGGCTGAATATCAGTTGTTTTTGAGATAGGTAGGTTTGCAGTTGGAACGCTGGAATAAATTTATACTAGCCAGCATTGTAAGTCAGATTCCAGTTCCAGGCAGCTGAATGCACCCCGTGCTTTTCAATATTTACTGTTCATCTCGACGGAACTGTGTTTTCTTCTGCTTCCTCTCTTCCCCTCCTCTCTCTCCCTCTGTCTTTCCAATTTTATCTTCCTTCTCTCTGCACACGTTTTCACTGCTGAGTCCCCCGCTCAGTGCAAGTGGTGAGAGAGGCCAAGTGCAGCTGCTCTCCTTTCCCTGGCACATTCTGTTCTCCCACATTCAAAGAAAGAATTCTGCAAGATAATGGTAACCCCCACCGCCGCAGTAATATTACTGTAAGAGGGACTGTGTGGGGGCTTTTACTGTAGTCTGTTGTGTTCCTTGACCCTGCCTCCCCATGAATCTGATTGGGTGCCTTCCCACTGCCAACTCATTCCCGGCCATCTCGGGGTAGTCCTGACAAAACACGGTTGATGCCAGTTCCTTCACCTCAACCTCTCCCCACTAGGATGACCAGATCACCCAGGTCAAATATCGGGATGCGGGAGGGCGGGGACAGAGGGGAAAAAAATGGCAGCAGAGCAAAAAAAAAAAAATCCCCCACCCCCAATTCGTCCTCCCTCCGCAAGCACTGGAGGGAGGCCCGGGAGACTCAGGGGAGTGCGGGGCTGGGGTGAGTGTGAGTCTGGCCTGGCCCCGAGCAGGCAGGACTTGGGTGCAGTATGTGGAGGGAGAGTAGAGGGTGGCTTGTGGAGCCAGGTGGCGGCTGTTCTCTCCACCTGGCCAGCAAGACTCGGGACCAACCACTTCTGCAGCTCCCACTGCCCCGGGGGGAGGAGGCGGGCACTGGCCAAGCTCGGCGGCTGTGGTTCTGGTGCACAAGAATCCCCCGAGCCCAGGCCTGCTGCGGGGACCCAGAGCGCATGCTGCGCATGCCCAGCCCCTGACCAGTCGTGTCTGGGCTGGCTGCTAAGCTGGTGCAATCCCGCGGGTGGCCCCGGAGTGGGGGCAGCAGGCCCCAGCCCCCCCATCCTGCTCGGTTCCCAAAGGGGAATGAATAGGGCTGGGCTGCCGATGCCTCTGCCAGGGGATTGCACTAGCTGGGCAGCCAGCCCAGATGCAAATGGCCAGGGGCTGGACGCAGTGTGTGCGCTGCTGGGTCCCTGCAGCAGGCCCGGGCTCGGGGGGTTCGTGGGCGCCTAAGCTGCAGGCGCCGAGCTCCATGTGCTTGGCCCCTTCCTCCCCCAGTGGCAGTGGGAGCCGCAGCAGCGGCTGCTCCTGAGTCCCTCTGCCCAGTTGGGGAGAACAGCCACCGCCTGGCCCCTCTGGCCTCCCCCTACTCTCCCTCCAGGTACCGCACCCGAGTCCTGCCTGCGCGGGGCCAGGCCAGACTCACACTCACCCCGGCTCTGTGCTCCCCTGCATCTCCTGGGCATGGTGTGCTTGGCAAGAGGCGGGGATTTGGGGAGGGAGCCAGTGGGGCCATGAGAGGGTGGGGATGGGGGTGGGGATTTGGGAAGGGATCCAATGGGGGAAGGAGTGGGCAGAGTTGGGACGGGGGAGGGCGCGAGCCCTTCCGGGCTCTGGAGCCTTTACTTGTTTGTCTAGTGTCCCGACCTAACATTGGTCAGGACACGGGACAAACAAGCAAATATCGGGGCAGTCCCTGTAAAAGCGGGACATCTGGTCACCCTACTCCCCATCCATGCAGTAGCGTAGCTAGTGGGGTTCAGGGGAAGCAGCCGCTTCCCCTCAGCATGTTTTCAAAAAGCGGCACCTGCCTGGCCAGCACTGGTGGCAGCACGACCGGAGGAGCCATGGAGGGGCAGCAGGTGTGGCTAGAGAGGTGAGGAGGGCCAGCTCCTCGGCCTTAGCGCCCCATGCTCAGCACGGCCCCAACATCGCCGCAGCCACCTTCTGCAGCAGTGGCTCAGGGCTTGATGGCCAAGCGCTCCCCGCACCTTGCTAATGCGGCAGACGGGGGGAGGCGAAGGGCCTCTGTACCTTTAAGGCCGCCTGGCTGGCGAGCACCACGTGGAGGGCACCGAACACCGGGAGCAGGCCGGGGACAGGCAGCGACACAGGACGGAAGGTAAGCGGCGGGCCCCCGGTGCCTTGCACTGGGGGGATCCGGGCAAGGGGCTCCCCGGGGCTAGGCTTGCAGGGCAGGGGCGCAGGTCGTGCTGTCTGGATGGGAGGCCCTGGTGTGGCACAGGATCCTGGAGCCTGGAGTGGGGGGGACAGGACCCCAAGGGTGTGGAGAGGTGGCACAGCCCGGCAGGGGACACCTGCTGAGCATGCTGGGCAGGGGCGACTGTCCCAGGGACAGGGGCGTATCCGCACCCCCAGGAAGCCCGCAGGAATCCTGAGCCAGCCTGGGGTTAATCTAGGGGGGAAACGGGAGGAGTTAGGGCGTGGCCAGAGGAGGAGCCAAGGGGGCATGATCAGAGAAGGAGCCAAGGGAGGACGCCTTTTTTATGTTTGCTCCCCCTACGCTTAAAACCTGGCTATGCCATTGCACCCATATATACAGTTTGACTTTCAAATGATGTTGTCTTGCATACTAGCATTGTAGTAACATTAGTCTTGTTGCTCTGGTAATATTAACACTGGGCTAGGTTCTATCCATAGACTCAGGAAGAAAGGGAAAGTCCCTGCCCTGGAGTGCTTATAGTCCCAGTTGGTGGGTTGTGACCCTAAGAGGATTATGAAAGGCAAACAGGGGTAGGGAGCAGTCATGAGGCATTGGAGATTTTATTACAATACGAAGCTCCTCCACTCCCCTCAACTTGTCAACCTTGAAATGTGCACCCAAATGAATGCTCGAGGCTTATCATAGTTACCATTAATACATTTTTTAACTCTTACTTTTATAGCAAACGTAAAAAAGAGTCATGAAAATTTTTGAATTCACATAAGGGGTTGCCAGCTTACAAAGCTTTGGAAACACAGATCTCAGAAGACCAGAGCCATCTGAAGGGTTGCGGGGATGGATATGATCACCGCCTACACAGTTTAGATATATATTCTACATTTTAAAAAATTAAATAAGAACAGGGTAGTTGCTCTGTATTCATTAGTTACTGTTCTTACTAGTCACCAACAGTGCCTGGGTTAAGACATAAAAAAAAGATACGTGGAACTAACATGACATTTGCCACCATCACATTGTTTACTCTGCGGGTATGTAACAATCCTTCTTCCACTCTGTGTCTGTCTTGTCTATTTAGACAATATCATCTCATTGCTTCATTGTGCTTCCCTGTCTTGTCCATTGATTGTCTCTTGTTCTACACTTTGATGGTGTGCAATCTGGGGCAAGGGCTGTCTTTTTGTTCTGTGTTTGTACTGCGACTAGAGCAAAGGGCCCCTTGCTTATAACCAGGGCTGCTCGGTGTTACTGTAGTACAAATAGTAATACTTATTATTAATAATAACCTAAGATATCTCTGGTAGCTTAACAGGGATACTGACCAGAGAACCTAGTGGGACATTGGACTTATGCCCGTATATACAATATCGATTGCAGTCAACCTTTGAGTACATGTGGAGTTGCTTCAGGAGTAATTGAGGATCTCACTGGGATGAGATATGGCTCCATCGCTCTAGTATCAGAGCACTGGAGACATATCCCAGGGGCTTCACCAGCAGCCTCTTCGCATGGGATTTCTGTTTGAAGCCAGGACTTGCAAGGAAGATGCTGTCAAAAGATATAGCCACTTCATGCAGTTCTGCTTGATGCCACCTGGCTCTCTGTCAATCGGTTCCTGAATTCAGAGCAGTTTATTGCCTTCTTAGCCCATCAATCCAAGAAAGGCTTTATGCAATCTCCAATGTGGCTGAGTCGCTCAGATTTTGCTGCCCTGAGAACTTGGGTGTTGAATTTCCAGAGTGAAAGGACAACAGGAGTTGACTTCATGTTAATGCCAAACTTTAAATGTTTTGACTATAAAACTAAAACACCATTACCTATTCCCCGCAGAGCTCCACTCTCCCTCTCTCCTCTCCTTCCCCCTCCACTCTGTAGCCTTTTGTATGTCTCAGGCATTAATTCCCCGCTGCTAGGGTGTGTAAATTAAAGAATAATAGAGCTGCAGTGGCATAAGCTCACAATGATGGGGAATGTGTTTGTCTGCTAAGAAGCAATTTCAGCGAAAATTAACTCAATTTCATCTGAAATAGTGAAGACCGGCATAAGCTGGCAGATCCCCAAGGACAGTAAAATTACTTCGTCAAAGCTCTGCTTGCTTAAATTAACCAAGCAGGCACTCCAGGTTATTGGGGAGATACAGCTAGTAACTAGTTTTTAATGAACAAAAATAGCTTTTTGGATAAATAAGGAAAGTGCAAAGCATCCTATTTATTCTGCTGATGTTTGCATCTGTGTGACCTCAGTGACAAGACCTTGCCATAGCATATTCTTCAGGGTCCCTGAGGCCAGATGTTCCTTGTTCAAAGACTTCAAAGTGCAGCAGTGAGTCAAGAGAGTTACCCTGTAGAGGTGTGACACATGGTTTGAAAGGGTTAAAAATCCTGCAAAATAAATAACCCTCAAAAGACATGTGGAGAGATAATGTTTGTGTTTTTGTGTATTTATATATGTGTGAGTAGGGTCGACAGCGTAATCAACAGTCTCTGTCTATGCTGTATTCTGTTAGTTCAGAGATCAAAAGAACGTCCTAGCATTTACATGAATTGTAAATACGGGATATCTCAGTATTCAGCTCTCTTTGAAATGTATTGTGAATGGTGGAGGAACAAGCAAATGGCCTTATGTTAATTCGTATAGCTAAGTACTGGTGATGGACCTCCTTCAAAGTCATCCTAATTACCCTTTATCCCCCTAGGAAATCTCAACTTGTTAAATAGGAGATGAAATTGTATAAAAGATCCTTGGGTCCAGATTCCGTCATCTCAGATCTGCTTAGGCTTCATCAGGGGAAGTTTGAGTTACAAGACTTAGGTCCTACTTATGTTGGTACACCCTGAATATGATATCTTGACATTGAACTATAACCTATGAACTATTTTTGAAAGAACTATTTGCAACTACAAAGCTCACCATCTCTGCTATGAATCTGCATCTCAATGAATTGAACTCATGTCTGTATGTGTGCTGATCTTTTAACCCATACTCTCTTTTGTTTTTTTTAATAAATTTTAGTTTAGTTAACAAGAATTGGCTGTAGCGTGTATTTGGGTAAGATCTGGAATATTAAATAACCTGGGAGGTAATGTGTCCCATCTTGTGGCACCAAGACCACTTAGAGAGAGATTAATGAGTCTGCTCTGCAGCCATATGGCTTTTAGTTCATGCGGTAGAGGCTCACACATTTAGCTCTTGATGTCCCAGGTCCAACCTCGCCTGCCGATGCCCAGGGTCTGTCAGTGTTACATAAAGACCTTGGGATCTGACCCATCATTTGAAAATGGGAATGGAAAGGCCCTTCACCAGTGTTAGTGCTTCCTTGCAAATAAAAAACCCACCACAGACTCTCTTCCCCTCTCTCGTCATCATGAGTGGTGGGCAATTGCTACCAGAACTCAAAAGCTCTGAGCAAGTGGCCCTCACATTAGCAGACTGGAAGAATCCATGATTCCTTTCCTTTCTGAATCCACCTGTCATTTCAGCCACCAGGGCTAATTCCATCCAGGTGCCGAAGCTGTTCAGTTGGTTCACAATTTATGGGTGCATTTGGGAAACAGTGCGGCAAGAGATGGGGTGGAATCTGTTATTCCTCCAGTTTCTCCCTGAGCACATATGCCTTATTTTCCCCCTTCCCCTCCTGCCATAAATCTCAATATTTGCAAAGAGGGGAAAACAGCCATGTAAAAGACTTGTTGCGCCATCCACTCATTGAAGTGCATCACTGGGAAAGAAATACTTTCTCTTACTGTTGCATATTTATTATTTAGCGATTGCTTGTTAGGACAGTCTGAAGTTATATAGTTTAGCTGTGCTGGCTTCAAATGTCAAGAGAAGATCCTTGGTTAATAACCCAGTGTCTGCTGTTGCGAATTTGTATGGCCTTGCTAGGGAGATGGTTGGCAGCACCTCTACGCATAAACAAAAACATGGGGTAATAAATATGAGGCCGACTCCACATCAAATCATCTCCCTTTGATAGGCTTAATTGCAGAAATGCCACCCAGTTGTCATTCAAACCAGCAAATGCATTCAGAACAAGAAATAAATTGCAGAGTAGATGGCGGATGATTGGGACCAACGTGCCCCACTGAGACCTTCCATCACTGTATTCCTTCATCTACTGATCCATCGCATTTTCTTATCTTCCCCATTAGCAGGGAGGTGGCTATGGTCAGAAAGGTGCATCTGTTCAAAAACCAACCAAACCCCTCACCCAAGCAAACCGGCCCCCTGGTACTGCTCCTATTTGCTCCCTGCATCTGTTTGCCCAGTTGTATCTGCTCAGTTCACTGATAAAATCAAGTTGCTTCTTTTGTCAGTGCTACTGAGTCTAGCTGCAGCAGAGTGAACTGGATTCTGTTCTGCTTCGCGTATCACTGACAGAACTGCCAGCGATGCCCTCGCTTTAGAGTTTGTTGGGAAGATGGATGGAGCGGAAAGAAGCGTGAGGTGGATCTCCAAGCACAAAAGCAACTTCAAAAGGCTTTCAAATAGACACTAAAATAGAGCAAATATCTATGGAGGCCATTGTGAGAGAATAAATGAACATGAGACACCAAGGTTAGACTACTACATGGCACTCTGCCTGGAAATGGAGCTTTAGCTAATTCAAAACACAGTAACCTATCTGCTGTAAACACAGAGGAAAGATGATTTTGTGATTAAGGGACTGCACTGAGACCTAGGTTCAAATCCTGGCTCTGCCACAGACTTCCTGTGTGACCTTAGGCAAGTCACTTAATCTCTCAGTATCTCTGTCAATGAGAACACTAATGCTGTCTTTCTCCCAACCTCTGTCTGTCTTGTCTATTTAAGGGGAGATTTTTTTAAAGTGTGTTTGTGGAGCTTAGGAGCACTTGTCCTATTTAAAAATCTGCCCCTTTGATTGCTAGCTCTTTCGTGCAGGGACTGGCACAATGGAGCCCCCATCCTGGCTGAGACTTTTACGTGCTACCACAATACAAATAGTAACAATAAGGGCTGTCATTACAACTGCATTTTTATGACCACAGCTACCCACGTTAAAAGCTAATTACTTTGGTACTCTTACTCCAGGAGAGCTAACTGGCCAGTGGAAAGTCAATCTGTTGTGTACGTTGTGGTGTATGTAACTGTAATGATTTTGTTTTCTCTGTACTGCACCTTTAAATTTTTAAGGAGTCTACCCTTTTATGAGGCAGAGCTGATGCTGAGCTGTTACTGTGTTCTCTCATTTACTTTTCTTCTCTCTTAGCTCAGAGGCCTCTTCAGTGCTGCTTCTCTCATCCTTGTCATCAGGTTTCTTGTTATGTTTTCCATATTCAAAGCTCAGCCATATGCTCTCAGACTGGATGACTTATTTTAGACTAAGAGAAACAGCAATACAAGAAAGAACAAAAGTAAAGGTTTCCCAAGAGAGCATGCTGAGTGTGTATGTCTGTAGTAGCATACATCTTCTTTGCCCATGCAGACAGCTGGCTGTTTTAGAAATGTAAAGAGAAAAATGAAGTAATGGAAGTTACATAGCTACTTTCACACAAGATCACATTAGGTATGTCTGCACTGCAATAAAACACCTGTCTCTTGCCCGTGCCTGCTGACTTGGGCTGGGGCTGTTGGGCTATAAAATGGCAGTGTAGATGTTTGGGCACAGGCTGGAGCCTGAGGTCTGGGACTCCTCTGGGTGCCCAGACATTTACACTGCAATTTTATAGGCCGGTAGCCCAAGCTTTGTGAGCCTGTCAGTGAACATGGACCAGTTGTGGGTGCTTGATCATAGTGTGGATGTACCCACAATGGGCATGGAGAGATTCGGTATCTCAGATAGAGGTGGATATAATATCAAACTATCTGCAATTAATACCAAATATACTTCCTCACAACAGGAGAACTCGTTGGATCAGGTGGTTGGCACTGTCCTGTGCTACTCCAGTGAGCAAAGGGGCTAATGCAGCTATTTCACTTGTTGTAGGGGATTCCTCCTGCAGACCCCAGCGGGGGTGCTGGGCTAGTGGTTTGGAGGAGGCAAGAAGAGGGGTGGAGGTGGCTGCTTGGTTACAGCTATCTTAGACTTCGCTACCATCCACTTGGGGCTGTTTCCAGCCTCTGGTAATGGGATGAGAGATTGCAAAAGTGGCAGAAAATCACCTTTGTCCTACGCACTAGTGTCCCGCAGCAAACACAGCTCAGCCAGATCTGAAAATTAGGGCCAGAGAGGCCTGAGCTGAGAAACTCCCCAGAGTCTGGCAGTGGTTTGGTTCAGACTCATCTCATACTCCAGTCTTTGGTATTTCTCTTCCCTCACTTTTTCTCCATGAAGAAATCGTCCAAAAATCCATCTGCTTCTCCCAGTCGTTAGCCCACCTCTGGCCAAAAGACTCTGTGTGACATCACATCATCTCCACGGTAACCATTTGTGATGTCAGCAGTCAGACAGAGGCTTATGACTCCAGGAGGGGAGGGCAGGATCAGATGAACAGTCCTTGGGCAAGGATCGGCTTTGCATGCCAATGTATGAAATAGTGATAGACCCAACTGTAGTCTGGATTCAGATCTGGATTTGCTTCCCAGGAGGGGTCTGCTGCTCTTCATCACAGGTAGCCTGCACCTTTTTTCAATCACATTCCATAAGTAAATGGTATGACAGGCACCAGCCCTACAGCCTCAGGGGTTGAGAGCCTCTTTAGCCACAGACCTGCTCAGGAGGGGCCTGTCCCGTGGAGGAAAGGGTTCTGTATGTTCAGTCTCAATGGCAAAATAGACTGAGGGCTGGTCTACACCTGAGACTTAAGTGACTGAGCTATGTGGCTTGAAAAATCCACCCCTCTGAGTGACGTAGTGAGGCCAATCTAACTAAGCCCCAGTGTAGGGAGCGCTAGGTCGATGGGAGAAGCTGCTCAGGGAGGTGGATTTATTACAGTGATGGAACAACCCCTCCCTTCGCTGCAGTAAGTGTTTCCACTCCAGCACTGCAGCTGTACTAGTGTAGCCTTTCTAGTGGAGACATACCCAGGGACCAACCAACTCAACTGACACAAACAGCCCTGAGATAGTAACAGCTCCAATCGCTTCTAGCTTGGGGCCAGATTGGAACCAGGGACGTTAAGGTGAAAGGCCCTGTAGCCCATTTTTACCAACCCATCCAGTCCCCTTTTCATTTTTTTCCTTGTTTTTTTTTTTTTTTTTTTTTTTTTTTGCTTTTTTTTGCAGCATCTAATGACATGCAGGTATCCAAAGAATTGTATGCCAGGAGTGATGGGGGAACTTTCCTGTGATCTTTTCTCTCGAAGAAGATTTGGAACATTTTAATAAAGTGGATTAAGGACTCGGACACAAAAGCAACCTGTTTCCCTCTGACGGGCGCTTTAATCTTCTCTCTGGGCTGCTGACAAAGGCTTTTCTTAAAGAAAACTCAGGAGCACAAAAGGGAAAATAAAAGAAAGAGAGCATAGACCCAGAGAGGTGTGAGATGTTGAAAGACACCCATGAATTGGAGCCACTTGAGTGTTAATTGTATTCTCTTTTCCAGGGACCAGTTTTCCTCTTTCCTTGCCAATTTCAGATCAATGACAGAGTGTGGTGAGCTGGGATGAGGAAGGAAAAGACTTTGATTAGAAAATCTTAGTGGTAAAAAAGATATTGAACAAAAAGCTCTGTCGATGAGCCACTCGATACAACAATTAAAAGGTGAAACTTTTTCTTTTCCTTTCAAAGAAAGACACCTCTGCTTTGCTGCGGGAAAATCTTTCTCCTTGTACCTGCACCCAATCTTCTCCTAATGTATTCAATTTTCAAAAAGGATGTGACCTATATAACTGACCCACTTTCATACTGCCAAGTACATGGTATAAAACGACCATGTATTTAAAAAGATACAGACAGCATTTTGGCTACAGGGTTTTGGGTAGGAAAATAAAATTGGGATTTACAAAACGCAGTGTTTATGGAAATGGTTCCATAAATGTTTTAAGAAAAACTGAAATCTTTCCTGCCGTGTTGGAAACCTAAACACAATTGGTTTGTCCTCAGCTGGGATGAATCTGGCTAGCATTATTCAGCTATGCTGAATTAGCCTGGCTGACCCAACTTCTTTGCGTTAATGCAGGCAGAGAAAGTGACAGTAATAACACCCAATTCTTAGACAGCTCTTTTCATCAGTAGATCTCAAAGTGCTTCACATGCCTTAGTGTATTTACCCTCACAAGAAAGCAAAGTGTTGTCACCCCCATTTTACAGATGGGAAACTGAGACAGGTAGACTAAGTGACTTGCCCCAGCGCTCAAGATTACTCTGTAGCAGAGTAGAGAACAGAACTCACGTCTTCCAAGCCCCAGGCATGTGTTATAACCCCTAACCAGCCTTCCTCTCCCAACCCAGTTTGTTTTCATTGTCTAAGCTTTTCATGGCTGGGACCAGGTTTTTGTTCTGTGTTTGTACAGAACCTAGCATGATGGGGGCATGGTTCATGACTGGGGATCCTAGATGCTCCCACAACATAAATAATAATATCATAATAAGCTAAGCTGATTGGTGACAAATGCAAACAACCTGAAAGTAAATTAATTTTTCTCCACTTTGCTAATCACAAGAGTTGTTAGCAAAACAGGGGACACCTAGGATTTTACTTTAGCATCTTTAAGCTATAGGGGTCTTAGGTTCCTGACCTGTCGGAATCAGAGCATGTCAGGTGTAGTACGGATAGTTCAAACTAAGGCCCTAATCTGATAGAAACTTATGCATGCACTAACCCGTATTCATGTGAGTAGTCCCACAGAAACCAATGGCACTACTCACAAGAGTAAAGTTAAGCACCTCTGAAACTCATTGCAGGCTTGGGGCTTTGGGTGAACTGTGAAATTCAGAGTGGTGTCAAACTCTTGCCTATATTTTGGTTTGGGCCAAAGTGGGATCTCTTGAGGATAGACCTTGACTATCCTGGTCTGAGTCAGGTACAATGTTGTTGCCTCATGCTGTCATAAAAGGCTGTAAGTGGCATCATTTACAGCTTTTGCCTGTCCACTTTCAGAGGCAATGTATGCATCAAGCAAATCGCTTGGCCAGCCCCACAACCACAGACATCACAGGAACATGAGCCTTCTGGATTTCTGGTGCTTACATTTAAGCTTGTACATAGTACCTAGAGCTTGTGGTGATGAAGGCATTACAGAAATTCTATATTCCCTCTCTTGCACTTGGAGATGCACCCAAACTGAAAACAGGTATGCAATCTCCTCCCACACAAAGTATGGAGGTTTAGATAAAAGGTGTTCCATCTCTGAACTGCCTTTGCTTTTGCAAAATCAAATGTACCACCCCGTTTTGCCCATATCCACTTAGATAGAGTTGAATCTATCTAGCTATCTACATTCATACCTCACCATGAGGATTCATTTGGCTGGGTGGGTGGAAGGGTCCAAGGGTTTTGAGCGTTAAACTCTGTTTCCTGTGTCCTTTTGCTTTTTTTCAACTGTGTGTTACATTTAAACACCTCACGCAAAGGAACAAGGGATTGTCCATGCTGCTGCTTTCCCTTGCTCCGCTGTGTAAAGAAAGAGAGATAAAACCCCTGCAGGTTTAATAGAGCAGCTATAAAAGAGGAAGCAGGAACAGAGAGCTGACCGTGGGAAACAGAATAGCCATCAGCTGGCTGCACACACTGCTCCCTACTCACGAATTTCTTGGCATTCAGTGCCCTTCAGTGACTGCTGTTGGCCCCCTGATGTCCTTTCTTTTGCAGCTGATGTAGGCTATGAGACGTCAGGCTTGCTTTCCTTGTACATGCTGTGCAGTGGGGCTGCCCAGTTTTTACCCAACCCAAGAGGTTGCATAGCACAGGCCCAGTGGTAGCAGCACCTGTATAGCATAAGAATGCAGCAGGGCCGTAACTTTTAATATGGCCAGTCAGCCTGCAGACACTACTGCTCTCAGGAGGCAGTGTTCCATCTTTACTTGAGTGATATGGATGGGGCACTCCAGATCTGGGACTCCTCACCATATGGCAAGTGTTTTCTTAGAATGTAAGCACCTTGGGAAGCAGGGTCTTGCTTTTGCATGTATTTGTACAGCATCGAATTCAACAGGGCCCTGATCCTGACTGACATTGCTGGGTACCACTGGAATGTAAATATTAAGCAATAATAATATTGCAGTCTTGGCAGGCTGCCCTTCTGTACTGAAATTAGGGTGACCAGATAACAAATGTGAAAAATAAGGATGGGGGCAAGGGGTAATAGGCGCTTGTATAAGAAAAAGCCTCACATATCAGGGCTGTCCCTAAAAAATCAGCACATCTGATCACCCTAACTGAAATGCAGAAATCCATGTTGCTGCAGTAGGGTCTAGGGGCCCTTCTCTCTCCTGTTAAAAGCCATGGGGCAAGTTTCCTTCCACCTTGAAGAGCACTAAAGCTCTTTAATGAGCGGCATCTATATTTGCCGCATAGCCCATATATCCCCTCGTGCCCTGGTGACAGCAACCCAGAGTTCCATTTGCAACAGGCAAACCACTTCTCACTGTTTCAGTGTCCTCTTTATCAGCACTAAGGAACAGGCCAGCAAGTATCTTGGCCCATGCCCATCTCCAGCTCCTCGGCCGCTCCAGACCTCTGTTTGTTTTGTGGGAATTCTTACTCTTCTCTGATTTGAGAAAAGAGAAAGGCCGGGAGCTTTGGGATTTTTTGTTTCACGCACATATTTTGGGTTGATAAACTGTATTGTTTTGTCTATAGAAAAGTATTAACTGCTTACATCTATTTTCTCAAAGACCGCACATGAATATTAAAAGGGATTTATTCCTACAATGGCTTCGGGCAGTTGAGAAATCCATTATATGTTGTCATATCACACTGTGGTAATGTGAAAAGCTGGGAGTCCCTCCAATAATATTTATTAACAATATGGGCAGTCTTTACCTTAAATACAATTGTTTTCTTCCTGCACTGAGTTCACATTTTAAAAAATTCTGTTGGTCTCTTTAATCCATAGCTTTGTTTATATTATGATTATGATTATAATATACAACAATAAATGAATTTCAGGAGGGTGAAAGATGCTTAGTTAATTACATTAAATAATTTCGGTGCCTTCTGTGATCTCTCTGAAGCATACCTACCTCTGAATCAGATACATAGACAGGTAAGACATTTATTTGGGCCACATGGCAGCTTTGACAGCACTCCCAGCCACTCAAGAGTACAAGCTGAACACTTCTGTTCTCAGTTTGCCCTTCCTCCCTGCCCAGACAGACCAGGAGACCAAACTACTCTCTATTCATTGTTGGAACAGGTCTGGTGCCAACTCCAGCACAGGCAGCTTCCCCCATGTTGCCTCCCCACTGTGTCCTGGATGACCTGTCAGGCTGAGTTCTGTCTCCATGGCCAAACCCCTGCTGAGACTGCCAACAACAGTGCCACTTGGGATAGCGGTTTCAGTGAAACTCCCCCACTGGACAGAGACCAGGTTCTCATCTCACATAGGTTACTAAACAACCGCCAGAGGCAATTGATACTGACCCGGCATCTGTGTAAATGAGTGACCCAGAGGTGAAAGGCTCCATAGTCCATTACCGAGCCCCTGAAGCAGTCACTTCTCCTACGTCTTTGTCAGTAGTATCTGAAGAGAGATGACAACTTGCCAGACATATGCGGGAGCCCGGCAGAAATGCCTGCCATTTCTGCCTGTTGCCCCAGGACACAAACAGGCCCTAATCAGCCAGATCTATGATGCACTTGTGACAAAGGCATGCTGGGAAATTGGCCAGTGAGAAGGTCCCATCGCTCTGCAGGACGGGGCCTGTGCCTTCTTTACTGTAGCTGATGTGCGTCATGCCCTGAGGAGGAACCAGCAGTGCAAAATGTTGCCTTCAGAAAAGCAGAGCTGGTGAGAGTTAGCCTGTTGGTACGCATGCTCCCAGCTGCTGGGACGGGGACCTGGTGGGCAAGTAGCACATGCTCATTGGCACAGATGTGACATCTTGTGCATTCAGAGGAAGTGGGGAGCTGTGAGCCTGAGGGCTTCTGGTACCCCCTGGAGGCCTGCAGCAGAGGCAGGTCACTGCCTGCCTGCTCTAAACATGTACAGAATGTATGCATTGTGTGCATGTAGGGACGTGTCTGTGCGTGAATATAAATGTGTATGCCTCTGAGTGTGTGTGCGCACATATGAGTGTGTGTGTGTGGGTGAATAGGTGTGCCTGTTGTGCCTGGGTATGTACGTACATAATTTACTGCATGTCTATGTGGCTGTGCAAATGTGCATTTCAGCAGCAGTCCGCACCTTTGCAGCCCTTTGCTACTCTCTCTCAATCCACAGTTCCCCGTCCGGTACTTGTGACATTATGATCATCTCCATGGCAACCGATTATGATGATATAAATAAGCCCTTACGACATCATATTGCACAGAGGAGAAGGAGCAAGAGATGCACCACAAGGGGAAAAGCAATTGTTAAAATGCAGCTGATCGCAGATAATTCTAACTCCCCACAAAGGAAGCAATGACCTTAAATTACATACAAATAAACAGGGCTTTGTTTAAGATGCCTTATTTTATAATAATAATAATTAATTAGAGGAGTTCATGGCAAGTCTCATAAATTCCCCTGCTGTGAGCTCTTTGTGGTCCACGTGGTAAAAAGCTCAGTGCTGCAAACTAAACCCATCAGAAACTTTTATTACTAGTCAAATGGTGTTAAGACTGTAAGAGATGCCTAGCGCCAATGGGGACACATTGATTTTTTTGTTTTGTAAAGTTTTTATTTATTAAAATGTTCTGGATACGGATTAACTTCCTGGGCTCCACATTGATTGTTGTGTCACCCGCTTTCAAAGGGGACTGTGAACGCTCTGATAGATGGGTGGAAAGGGTTGTGAAGTTTCTCCACAGCTTCTGCAAGAGCCGTTTCTCCTTTTGCTAAAGTGCTGTTTTGTGACCTGCCCCATGGTGAATTACCACCAGGACCGGTGCTAGGGGTTTTAGCGCCCTAGGCGCACGGCAATTTCGCTGCCCTGCGCACTGGTCCCCCGGCTCCAGTGGAGCTGCCGGAGTCGCGGCTGCGGATGGTCGGCTGCTCCGCGGCTTTGGTGGAGCTGCCGCAGTCATGTCTGCGGGAGGGCACTGGAGCCGCGCGAGCAGCCGACCGTCCGCAGGCACAACTGCAGCAGCTCCACCAGAGCCGCAGACCAGCGGACCCTCCACAGGCACGACTGCGGTAGGTCCACCGGAGCCGCCTGCAGCCCCCTCCTGCAAAACGCCGCCCACCAATAATCCTGGTGCCCTAGGTGATTGCCTAGGCCGCCTAAATGGAAGCGCCGGCCCTGATCACCACAGATACACCTATGCCCTCTGAAAGTCACCTCTGGGGGGATTTTTCTCCCCCTCCCCCTTGCACATCAGTGTCACAGAAAACTGTGCCACACTAGCCTGCCCCTCCACTAATAAGTCCTATGCTAGAAGTCATTGCCCTCTCCAGCTCCCCATTTTAGTGGTCTTCAGCCTCTGAAATGTGACACCTCTGCTCCTCAATCAGCTGTGTGTTTGATAGGTGTGTGCGTGTGGGATCATAAGTGACCAAGTTAAACTGCTCCCTCTTCCCCACCTGCCCCTCCCAAGCTCAGCCTGATGATGGGTACCAGGCTGAAACAATATACTGCATCTCATGGCTTTATTAAACACATCTATTCTCTTCGGACGTCTGCACAGAACTGAAGCCTTCTGTCCTATGTGTAAAACCTGGGATGGATTTTTTCCAGGGCTGCCCCCGGCTTTGAATGTTGCGAAATCCCAGTCCAGAATGTAGAGTGGCTATTCCTTCTGCTGCCTACAGATAACTTGCTTTCGTTTGACCCAGGCCTGTAACCTAGGGTCAGAGGTAGAAGCAAGGATTTTTCAGTTGCTAAACCGTACCTAGCTGGCATAACCTCAGTCTTGGCCAGTGAGCAACTGGGCTATCCAACTGGCTATGCATTTCTCCCTGAGTCAGAGCCACAGCTGATTAGCATGAAGCTATTTAGGTGGCAGCAGCACTACAGTACCTCTCAGCCGGAGATGGCTGATTTGAAGCAGTCCCCTCTTCACACACAGTGCACTGATCAGGAATATAAATACCGTTAATCCCCTGTGTTAATACCATCAGCTTTGATCGTCCTTCCCCATTATCACCCCCTCGCTGTTAATGAAAGTGATAGCCATGGGGAGAGGAGAGGGGAAACTGGCCTAATCAGGATGCCGTTGGAAATGCTGTAACTAAACTGACAGGTCTGGAGATGAGGGAGCTGGGGGAACCTCAGAGAGACAGCATTAAATAAGCACTTTTGTTCCTTCCATTGACAAAAAATAAAATCAGCCAGCCTGGCCCAGCTGTCTGCTGACAGCCCCTATATGCTACTGCTGGGGACCCGAGATCAAGGTTCCAAGGTGACCTCTTCCATGGCATCTTCCTTGATTTTCCAGCATCTGTTCCACATCCATCTGAAGCAGCTGGCAGGACTTATTATGAGTTCACTGGTGGTGGTGGTTATGCCAGGGGGTGAAATATCCCATATTTGCACCCAGCTCTAAGGATGCTGCATCAGCCAGTGCACCCAGAAGACTGCTTTGGTTTCCATCCAATTTCACTGGATAATGCAGCTTCAGGAGCCAGTCTGGACACCTTACACTTCTCGGGCTAACTGGGGCTGAAACCTGCAAAGGGTGCAAAGGCTGCCAAGTTGATAATGGGGCAAGTACTCTAATAATTTTCCTCGTTAGACAGTGTTGGGTCCAAGAAGGGTCCTGGAGCACTTCAGGGGCCTTCCCCAGGAAGATGCTTTCCTGCTCCAGGTGCTGTAGGTCACATGATTTGCCTCTTTTATCTAGTTCCTTTCTTAGTCACGGCCTGTCCGCTTCTCATTCTTGATTCCCAGGCTCAGACATGCACTGAGCTGCCAGATCTCTGCTACTGTGGCTCTGGCACTCCTGCCGTCTGCGTAACTGGACGCTGCTCGTTCCCAGAACCATTTCCTGCGCACAGGAGCATGGGGAAGATTTGCTCTTGAGGGGGCCATGAGCAAGTGCCTGGGAATCATTGGCAGTATGGTTGGTCCAGTTCCTTGAAGGAACTTCTTGTCACTGTAGTTATCTTCTTTGGCCTTTGACTGACAGTAGCATAGACAGTTTCTGTGGGGAAGGAATGTCCAGTCCTCCCGAGGGGTGAAGGCTTGGGGGATAAGGAGAAATAATAGGGATTCCTTAAACTTCACAGAGCCTTCTTCTGGGTAGAGGTTGGGGAAAAAAGAATCTCCTCTCACCTAGTAACAGTGCTCCTCACTGATCGCTCAGCTGCATAACAGGCATTCCTGGGAAACAAGTCAAGGTTGAAGTGGGCTTGTTCACGGTGATTCAGCAAGCTGGTCCTTTTTAGGAGGCAGCCATCTTGTGATCCAGAATCTAAGTTTTCCTTTGGAAAAAAAATCAAGCCTCTAGCCTTTATAGCTGAAGAGAGAAATGTGTGTAACCAAAGGAATGATGTGTGCCTGAGTCTGCAGAGAGCCCGAAACAGTAGCTCTGAGAGCAGTGTGAACATCCCTGTTCGCATTACTGGCATGTTGACTCTGAAGTCCAGTGATGATAGCTTAAGTGTCAACATTATTAACTATTTCAGTGCCAATCAAAACAATCTAGAAAGAAGAGGAAGGGTCATGTGACAGAAACATGAAAAAAATCTATAGCGAGGGATATCTCATGGTCTCACGAGTGGGCAGAGCTTGGGTTGTGAGCAGAGTTTGAGATAACCCCAGCAATTTGTTTTCAGTCTAACCCAGAGTGCCAACAAGCCAGAAAAGATGAGTCCTGGCGGGCATCTGCACCCCACAAAGGGGGACACTAATCAGAAGGATCCCCGTGGAACGCCGAGGGGTATCTGAGACATAGAGGGAAGTAAGTCTGGGAAACCCAGCAGGGCATGGGCTAATATTTTCAACATCTGCACATTCTGCTGTGATTGGCATCAGTTTCTCACATTTCAAGTGAGTGTTGCTTGGTTTATGGGTGGATACTGGAAGAGTACCACCATTTTCCCCTTGATTTCTCTGGAGTAGCCGTTGGCTACTTGCTGAACACTGGCATTTATCTGCAATATAGATACAGGACACGTGGCTCCAAGTGCAGGCTTCTCCTCTTGGTCCTGACAAGGGCCCTCAGCCTTGCACGCAGGGGAAGCTCTGTTTCCATGGCCCGTTCAATCCAGAGCCAGTCTGGAGAGACTCCCAGTGGGAAGGCCAAGCGGTGGCACTTGTGGTGATGTTTTGTGTGCTACAGACACCTTTCCACTGAGAACCGGGCTAAGGGCTACCAGTTCATCTCACATTGGCCACCAATCAGACAGCGACAACTTTCAGGAACAACCAGTTTGGACTGGATTCAAGTGAGTGATGCTGCATATAGATATAGCAATCTCAGGAATCTCTCTTTCTCTCTCTCTCTCTCACACACACACACACACACACACACACACACACACACACACACACACACACACACACACACACACACACACACACACTGCATTTCTAATACGTGCATCACTGTAGTACTGAAGCATCAGCTAAGATCTGCCCAATAGTGACATTCCTTGCTGAAGCTTTCTCTGAGAAAGTCCCTTCCACTGGGGCTGCCTCTCCTTTTCTAGGCTGGCTTCTTCTTTGCTGTCATTTCATCTTCTCCCTTTCTGTTAGCAACTAGCTGGTAGCTGCTGCAGGAAAAGGGCAAACTGGATTGGACTCATTTTAAGTGAGCAAGAGAACTTGCAAGAGCTGCACAAAGTTCTGGGCAGGGCAGGAAGGTCTTTTCTACCCAGCAGCCAGTCGGAGATAAAGAGAGCAGAATCTGCCTGAACCTTCGATAATTAAACTCTCAGCTGCTGGAGAGCTGGCTGCCTATGCCAGATAAATGCTGTTTCCCTTGAATTAATGTGGAGCCAAAGTGACATCCAATGGCTGCTTAAGCTCATCAAACTGGCTGTACTCTTCGGCTATCCCGGGGGATACAGCCCAGGCGACTGTTTGCCAATGGAAAGGTGAGCAAGAATTCAAGGCACGTATTGCCCTGCTGAATTTATCACATCTGCAGTTCAGGTACTTTTAGATTTCCTGACGTCATAATACTTCTTTATACAGAGCTTTCAGTGACGGCTCCCAAATATGCATTAGATGGAGGTGTAAGAAGACAGGTATTGTACGTTAAACAGACACTGCCAACTCAAATCAGTCCCAAATTTGGGATTGATATGAATGAGCTATTGCAAAGCCTGACACCAACAAAAATGTTTCTGTTCTTTTCAGACAAAACCTTCTAGTGGAACCAGTTGCTTTTAACTTAACAAACATTCCCCTGCCGTGTCTGCAACCCAGGCTTTGGCAGTGATAACCGGAGAGCCAAAGGGACGATAAATGCAAGGGAAGCATTGATTTTCATTGTCCGAGCTGAGAAAAGTGGAAAACACAAACACAAGGCAGAAAGACTGATAAGCAAACCTCATTTTTAAAATTCTTTCCTTTTTCATGATCAGAGGTGCTCCTGGAATCATATACATTGAAATGTATGTGATTTCAAGTTGACAGGGTCCCCTTAAATAAGTTCCATATTGTTCCAAATACACCATGATGATGATTTATTATTGCAATTGCACCAGTTGGGGGCATGTTGCTTGCTAGGTATCTAAGGAAGGTCCCTGGCCTCCAAGGAATGGCACTGCAAAGACAGACAGAACAGGTGAAGGAAGGGACAAGGCATGTAGCAAAAAGGACACCTAGAAACTGCACTGCTGGGTACCTTCCCAGTACAGATAATGACAATGGATTGGATTGTGTCCTGGCCTAATGTAGTCACACAGTGGATGGTGGGCAGAGAGTAAGGACACTCCCTGCCTTTGAGATCTTGTGATGCTTTTGTATTCAACCAGCCCAGAAAGGGACTGTATCACTGCCTGCCCTGTAAACCTGGATGCCTTAAGTGCTATGCTGCTGTGGCTCACGGTCCTGACACCAATAGCCTACAATTGTGCAGCTCACACCCACACTCCCAACAGCCAGGGCAGGCTCCAGGCACCCACTTAGCAAGCAGGTGCTAGGGGCGGCCACTCTGGAGAGGGGCGGCACATCCAGTTATTCGGCGGCAATTTGGCGGAGGGTCCCTCGCTCCCGCTCGGAGAGAAGAACCTTCTGCTGAATTGCCGCAGATCGCGCTTGCAGTTTGTTTGTTTTTTGGCCTCTTGGGGTGGCAAAACCCCTGGAGCCGGCCCTGCCAACAGCCTTGGTTACTCCTTGCAGGTTGATCACAACACTTTCCCAGTCTCAAATTTTCCCCAAACTGTTTTCCCTTTAGTGTCCAGCCCTCTCACTGAATCCTTATACAAGTTATTAAGTTCATTGCTCCCTTAAAGACACCGTACCCAGCTGCCTTTTACCTTAACTGGGGTTAACAAACACTCTATTTTAATCAAAGCACAGAACCGGATTATAACAAAAACAAATATCAGAGGGGTAGCCATGTTAGTCTGGATCTGTAAAAGCAGCAAAGAGTCTTGTTAAATCAGATTTTAGTCTCAGTATTTTCCCCATGGTTTGCTTGGAACCCTTTTTATCTTTATTCTTTAAACTTGGTATCACTTAAACCTATGTCTTATTGTTTAATAAACTTGTTTTTATTAGCAGCAAAGAGTCTTGTGGCACCTTACAGACTAACAGACGTATTGGAACATAAGCTTTAGTGGGTGAGTACCCACTTCGTCGGATGCATGTTATTCACCCACAAAAGCTCATGGCACCATGTACAGCCTGGAAAGTGAGGAAGAGGAGTTTGGACTTGATGTGGAATGAGGAAGGGAGCTGTGTTGCCTGAGGGATATAGATCAGCTCTGTGGTTGCTGAGTGTAAACAAACAGCTGCTGAATAATCAGCTTGTATTTAAATATTTAATATAAATAAATCAGCCCAAAGTATACATGTGCAATACATGCCAGTCAGGCTTGAGTGCTCATAGCTGTGTGCATCTGCAAATCCCTCCCTTTGCCCGCACTCACACACATACCCCCTTCAGGGACTGGGCATGTGCAGATCAGGTATAGCAGTTCACTTTTTAAAATATGGCCCCCAACTTGCATCTTAAAGGGACAATGTCAATATATTTTCCATGCTTTAAAAAAATAATTTGCTTCCTCTTTTTATTTACATCTCACAAAACAGCTTGTCTAATTGAGCGCTTTTCCTGTCATCTAATATGCACAGCACATTGCTTTCCAGGGTTACTGTAAGTACTGACCTGAGCACCTTCATTATCTACTGCACCTGAGTTGCTCCTGAGTGCTGGGCTGTGCAAACTAGTTATGTTATGATAGGGTTGCTCATGAGCACCAGCCTCCTGGTTTTTTGTTTTGTTTTCAAGAAAGAAAAAAAGCATTGAAGCATTTGCTTTCATGCAAGGCAACAGTGTACAATTGAACGTGCCTATTTAGACCTGTGCATCAAAACTTGTCTTCCAAAAGCCATTCCCTAATGGGTTTGCCCCTTGCTCAGACAGATCAACAGGGCATTCACTTGGGAGGATCAAACTGGAAATAATTTCTTTGATTTTCTTTGTTGTTGTCAAAGCTGGGAAGGAACTTGACACCTTTCAGAGGGCCACTTGGCTGCAGGTAAAGCGTGTTACGTGGAAGTGCCAATTAGAGCTGATTATAGCCTGGCTGAGCTGCCTTAGCATTAAAATATTGAACGCAGCCTGCTCTGTCCAGGCAAGCTGCACGGTTTGTTTCTCTCACTAGCTGATATTGGAAGTTCACTCGGTTAGGGGTCTGGAGCCCTCCTAAGCTAAAGGGGCTCTCTCACAAGCCCCTTGGAAACAGAATGGACCTTTGAGACCTGGGAAGGAAAATCTCAGCGTTATATAAAAAAAAAAAGTCTCTTCCATAAGCGCTGACTCCGTGGGTACTCTGGGGCTGGAGCACCCACAGAAAAAAATTAGTGGGTGCTTAGCACCCACCTGGGAGATCAGCTGTTGGCAACTGCCAATCAGCTATTGGACATGTGCAACAGCCCCCTCAGCTATTTGGCTGGCTGTGGCCAATTAGCTGTTTGGCGCGAAGTCACTGCCTATCAGCTGGTTCCCAGTGTGTGCGGCTGCTGAAGCTCCTGCCTCCCACTGCAGGCAGGTGTGAGTCCTTCTAATTTTCAGGGCAGACAGAGCTTGGCTAGGGGAACAAGCAGCCAGCTTCGAGGGCTGGGGGGGATGGGGCAGGCAGCTTCTTGGCTGGCGGCAGGGGGCTGCTGGGGGCAGTACAGGCTGGGCTCTAGCCCTTTTTGTTGTGAAGAGCTTTGAAAACACAGAGTGGTGCAAACTGCTGGCTAAGGACAGGGTGACCAGATGTCCTGATCTTATAGGCACTGTCCTGATATTCGGGACTTTGTCTTACTCTGCCCCGTCCTGGTTTTTCACACTTGTTATCTGGTCACCCTAGCTAAGGACTATGTAGCTTGGCTGGCTCCACTTCTCAGCACACACCTTTAACAGAAAATGGCGATTCCTATGTTCCTGTATATCATATACTGCGTGCAACCCTTTAGAATGAAAGGGACTATGGAAACATAAGCTGTTATTAGGAATACAGGAAGCCACACTAGATCAGACCCATGCACCATCTTGGCTAATATCCTGATTTCCAGCAGCAGCCAGCACCAAATGCTGAGAGGGAGTGGCCATGACTTATCACGATCAGCTGTAGAATAACCTCCCTGGATGGGAATCTTCTTCCTAACTCCTGCCAATTAACACACGGTTGACCTCTGGAAGCATGAGAGTTTATATCCCTTGTAACTTTTTCTTTAAATCCTCTGGAATGTAACTGTAGATAGTCTCATTACCCAACTAAGTATCTAGTGCTTGGTATTATCATTACCGGAGAGTCAGAAACTCAGATGGTGTCAACTGGCATAACTCCATGGAAGTCAGTGGTGCTGTGCTGGTTAACACCAGCTCAGGATCTGGACCATAATTACTCTACTGTTATGCTGTGGCATTTGTATGCGTTTATGTTCTTCTCCCAGAATACTTGTGAGCTAAACTGATTTTGTACCTGCCACTCCACAAGCGAAATGCCTGGGTATTATGGACTCAGTGGCCGCCCAGTTAGATCCCAGGATTGAAAACGCAGCAGATAGTGGCACTGTAGTTGTTTCTGATAGTTATATCAAGAGCAGTGGCGAGGTTAACACCTCAGCTGTCCTGGTGCAGGGCATGGCTGTGGAGAGTTTGAAGAGAGGGACTTCTCTCTTGCCTTCCTGTCAATCTTCTCCCAAGTGTACGGCAGTTTTGTTCTTTTGGGGTGAAGAAACCGAAATGTGTTGGTCTGGAAGAAGTGCCAAACAAGATAAAGCATAAAGAATAACCAGCAAACGCTGACCTTCTGCTGGCCCGTTGCCTTGGTAACCATCACCTCGCCATTATGGTATTCAACGGCAACTTCTAACTGATCACAAAACCTAACAAGGCGCTATTCAGGCTGGGTCAGGAGGAACTCAGAATGCATCTGGCTTTCTTTTACTTCTAGGGAATAGAAACAAGTGCAATTCAGTTAGGTGCTAAGCCTCCGCCATGCCTCTAGGGGCTTCTTCCTGCGGTGTCTTCTGCACGGTTCTCCTGAGAAAGGGGCAGAATGCCAAGAATATGCCCTCCTATTGGGACTTCTTCTGTGCCAACATGGAGGGGGAATACTGGGGCTGGTGTATCACCCATTATTCCTTTTGTGTGGGCATGATGCAGCAGGAGCACAAACTACTGCAATCCAGAGGCTGCGGAAGGCGGAGGCTTGAGGCGTGCTTCCTCTCAGGGCACTGAGAGCTTGTGTTTAACACTTGGATTTACCTAACTCTAGCACAACTGCAGCCAGAACCTGGTGTGTACTCCAGACTGTGGCCCCCGGCAGTTCAGGGCTCAACCTTCCAGACTAGATGATGTCCTCTGGTCTCTACAGCCATATCTTTACACGACAATGACAGCTACTGCACAGACCGGGGGAACCCCACTTTGCTCCTTTCCCTCTACTTTTTGTGATGGGTGAATCACAAGAGCTTTGAATGCTGTGTGCGAAAGCACCCAGCCATTCAGATGCGGCTCCAAGCTCTCAAAACTCCATGGGTCTGTGCAGCCTCCAGGGAAATCTCGTGAAAACAAACTCTCTTGTGAATTTCTGCTCCTGGTCATGGTGGGAACACTGGAGAGCCTTCTTTGTGAGATCTCCAGGTTGCCATTTGTGTCCATAAGCAGCCAGTGATGAGAGAGCAGAGAAAGTGATAAATACGGATTAGACCAAAAAGTTCACCAAACTTTTTCAAACCCCAACAAACTTTCAGGACTTGGTTGAGGCTTCAGACAAATGCTCAGAAAGAGCCAGGGTTCTTATTGAATTCCAGCTGGTTCATGCCCCAGCTAGAGAGGGAGCTCAGGCTCCTACGCATAATACTATAATAAGGTGTCTTTCCCAATGCCAACAGACAGAAGGAACCACTGCTAACGTCCCATATAGCTGGTTCTCTGGGATCCCCGTACATCCTTGTGGTTGGTATCAGCATCAACAGAATTATAGTTGTTACTATGGCTCCTCCTTCTCCATGGTGAAATTGCATATTAAATGTCCATGCCTGCATAGATCTATACTCTGTCACTATAGATATACAACGCATGTAAAATACACACCCATATTTATTCATAGGAACATGCCCATTTAGCATAGAGGCAGTATCTGTTGGCATCAATCTAATGAAAAATCTCTCATAGCATTTCTGCTAGGAGATCTTATTCCCAGGGGTTTATAGTCATCATGAATATGACAACACATCCTAGGAGAGTGGACCCCAAAGTGTGGGGCATGGCTCCCTAGGGAATGTGTGGAGGAACCTTCGGGGGGTGCAGAGGGGCTGGGGCCAGCCCCTATGTGCGGGGATGGATCACCACCCAGCCCCGCTCTGCCCCAAGGTCCGCTCCTGGCTCTAGCCCTGACCATGGCCCTGCTTCCAGTCATGGATCTGCTCCCAGCTACGGCCCCTGGCTCCTGGCCCTGATTGCAGGCCTACTCCTGGCTGTGGCCTCCAGTTCCTGGCCCTGACTGGGGGCCCCGTCTCCTGGCCCCAACCGTTGGCCCAGCTGCAGTGCTGGCCCTGTTCCCATCCATGGTTCCTGGCTCCTGGTCCTGGCCATGGTTCCCAGATCCTGGCCATGGTTCTTGGCTCCTGGTTCCCAGCCACAGCCCAGCTCCTGACCCCGGCTCCCCAGCATGGATCTGGTCCCGCACCCACCCCCTGCTCTCAACTGCAGCTCGGGGACGAACCAGGTAAGGGGGAGGCATGAGCAAAAAAGTTTGGGGACCACTGTCCTGGGATGCTGCTGCTTTGGGGGCAGCAGTTTTGGGGACAGTAAAGGCTCTGCGAGTGCAGTCTGTGGGACATGAGGAAACAAGACAAGCCTATGAACAGAGGCCTTGATCCTCAAATGGTGTTCAGGCACTTAACTTCCATAGGCTCTAGTGACTGCCACTAGTAGCTTGCATAGAGATTGGCAACAATTCATGAATGAAGCATCACATCCCACACGTGAGCTGGGACCGAGTCGTCATCTCTATTTGCCACATGATGAAAGGAGAGCACTGAGAAGTGAGATGCCTTCCAAGGGTCAGACAGTGAGTGATTGGCAGAGCTGGGAACAGGCCCCAGATCTCCTAAAGCTTAGTTCTTTGCTATAATTCCTCCTCTGGCCAGAGTTATCCCTGGTGTAATTCTACTGACGTCAGCAGAGTTACAAGTGAGATTCATTTGGTCCCTTGACTTGAGCGTGTACATCCTTCATTTCAGTTGCGGAAGAATACAGCAAAGGCCTCCAGCTTCAAGCCTTGTGCTAGAGATATGAGTAGCTAGGAGAACTATGCAAAACTGGCCTGGCTTTGGGTATTATTACAAAAGCAGAACTCCAGAGCTCTGCTCAGGTTCACTGAGTTTCAGTCTCACTCGCTAGCCTTTGGCGTGACGCTGGGTGATTTATGGTTTCATGTCAAAAACATACAGAATTCATGGATTCCCCTGCCCATGACAGTGTCCATCTGCAATTTGTTACTTGAGTTTGCAACTTGGGAGTTTGTTAGATTGCCAACACTTGCCTGACAATGAGCTATTGGCTGTAGCCAAGGTTGCATTGTTTTATTTATTTCTGGCCAGTAAGTTACGACAATTACTTCTTGATTCATGAGTGTTTGTTGAAACACTTGGTCTTTGGAAAAACGTTCACTAATCCCAAGGCTTCATAAATATTTAAACAACTGGCTACTTGGTCCAGACCGGGTATTTTATTTGTCATGTGGCGTTCGTTATTCTCTGTCACCTAGCAGAAACAATATCATGCCTCCAATCCTGGGCCAAGCTCTGGTTGCTTTGTGCAGCTGTCCTGGTGCAAAGTCTGTCTAGCTGATGTACTTATACAGCCCCTATTACTGTATAATCTGAGTTTCTCACACTATTTAATGCATTTATCTTCACAACACCTCTGTGAGGTAGGGAAGTGCTATTATTCCTACTTTACAGATGGGGAATCGAGGCATGGAGAAGTTAAGTGCTTTGCCCAAGGTCACTCAGGAAGTCTGTTGCAGAGCAAGGACTTGACTAGTACCCTAACCCCTTGGCCATCCTTTCTCTTTATTCCTATGTCTGGAAGATCCAGCTCCTGGAGGATGTCCCCTGCATAGGGCACTCCGCAGGTGGTACAAAAACACCTTTGTGGCTCCTCCATCACTTGTTTGCCCAGCTGCTGGCACAGGGGCATGGCCTGGATGCCTTGGCAATCCCAAAAACAGCATTTTGAGGCCACTGGCAGCTGGTTCAGCCTGCCTGGGGACTGGCCACCAGCAGAGTAGCCCCATGATTGGGGGAGTACAAAAAGCTCCTTGGCTTCACCCACGGCTGTGCCAAGGACATGTTGGTCTTAACCGAAGATCTGGCCTCCTGTGTCCTAGGTGACCAAATACAGCCTACAAAGACCAAATGATGAATGGCTGGCCGGAATACCTGGCTGAAAATGATTTGCGCAGAGTCTTCTGAAAATTCTTCTGAGTAGCAGACTTTACTAGAAAGCAGGGTTGGTGTAAGAATAACTCCTAAGAAGGGAAAGCCAGGTAATCAGCAACAAAATGTACATACCAAGAACAATTCAACCCCTTCTCTATTTTGCAATAGTGAGGTGAGTGAATTAGTGAGCAGAGATCATGGATCAGAAGTACTGAGGAAACTGGGCTTTGCTGCCCCCGCTTGTATGTGTGAAAAGCTGTCTTGATGGCAAACAAACAAACAAACAAATAAAAACAGTAGGGGAGGGACAGCAAATAATTCCCCTCCCCAACCCTGGTGTCTGAGATGTCATCTATATCCAGAAGCTTAGCCTGTTTCTCTGGAAGGAGAATGGCAGTCAGTGTATCTTTATCACACTCTCTTTCATGCTTCAGCAAGCTTTCTGCCTCCTGCAGCACTGCAGAGATGCCAACCTGTCTAAGAGGGAACCAGGAGGTCTGTGCTGATGCCTCTGCTGATTCAGGGAAGAGCCTTTGGGTGTTTTTCCAGAGTTGTCAGTTGGTTATTTTCCTCCCCACCCTGCCTTGGGCTGAGACATCCTGCCTTTTGGCTGCTAAAAGGTCACTGGGTTTGTATGTGGAAGATTTCTCGGGTTCATCAGCTTCTGTACTTTATAATGGGCTTTATTCTTTTAGCTTTTTCTGGCAACCTCAGCCCCAAGGTCCTGAGCCAGGAATGAAAAATTGAAATCTGTGCTCTGCTCTCAAAGATGGAGAAACAGTGTTATGTCACAGTGGGGTCCCCGGCACAACTTGGAGGAGGGGGAACAGCAAGGGATTCTAGCCTCTGGGGGGTCACAGTCTAGATCTTTTAGAACCTCTTTTTGGGGGGTCAGGAAATTATTTTCCCCCAGCTCAGATTGGCAGTGAGCATGGGAGGGTTTCAGCTTCCTGTGCAGCATGGGGTGTGGGTCACTTGCTGGGCTCATCAGGGTCTCAATCAATTCCCTGCCATTTTAGGGGCCTTGGATGCTGGTGCACCTCAGTCCTTCCTGTCGTCTGCCTAGTTTAGTCTCCTGAGGGCTGATACTTTGCTCTTATTTCAGGTGTTGGGCATGGTGCAGGGGCATCAGAAGAGGGGGGATCAGGGAGGAAGAGGCAGCATGGGAGCAGGGCCTCTGGGGAAGGGGTGGGGTGAGGATGGGGCCTCAGGGGGAAGGGGTGGTGCTGGGAGGCGGAGCCACAGTTTGGGTGCCAATGACCCCATAGGTACCGACTCCATGGGTGTGCTAAAAAAATAATGGATGCCCAGCACCCACCAGGCAGTCCTGAGGGTTAGTGCATCACCCTCTCCCCCAGTGCCTTCTGCCTGCTGGTGGCCCTGCCAATCAGCTCTTCCTCATCCCTCTCAGCACCTCCCATCACAATCAGCTGTTCCACGCAGGGCCGCCCAGGGGGGGCAAGTGGGGCAATTTGCCCCAGGCTCCGCAGGGCCCTCCACGAGAGTTTTTTTGGTGCCCCTGGAGAGAGGTCCTTCACTTGCTCCGGGGGCCCCGGAAAACTCTCTCAGGGCCTGGGATCCCAGAGCTTCTTCCACTCCGGGTCTTCGGCGGTGATTCAGCGGCAGGGGGTCCTTCCGCCCCGGGACCAGCCGCCGAAGTGCCAGGGATGACCCCAGACCCCCTGAATCCTCTATGCGGCCCTGGTTTCACAGCATGCAGGAGGCGTTGAGGGAGGGGGAGGAAGAGGCGGCTCGTTGTGGGGGCTTGGAGGAAGGGGTGGAGTGGGGGCGAGGCCTAGGGCAGAGTGAGAGTCGAGCCCGTTTAGGGACCTTCTGTCACTCCTCGTGTGGTGAGGAGGTGGCTAAGTGGTGTTGGTGGCCTGTGCTAAACAGGTCAGATTAGATGATCTGCTGGTCCCTTCTGACTTTAAATCTGTGACTGTCTACAATGCTCCTTAGAATGCTTCTGTTGGACACAGCAACACAGAGGAGAATGGAGAGGCAGCAGCAGGGCACAGGGAAATTACTCCAACCAGACCTGCTCCGATGCCCCAAGGCTGCAGCTCAAGTCCCCACAAACAAAATTAATGAATTCGTGGCAGCCCCTTTTGGTTCGGCTGCGGTTCCTGGATTCAAGGCCATTGCTAGGGGACACAGCCTTGGAAGAGATGAGTGCTGAGCACTCTCATGTGGATAGGGCACAGCAGAGGATTTGGGCCAGTCCATTATCCGACCCCACTGAAAAATACCTAGTGCGTTACAGACCCTAACAAATCTGTCCTCACGGTACCCTCTGAGATGGCCGCCAATAGTTTTATTTTGCAGATGGAGAAACGGTGGCAGGGGGGCTAAGGGATAAATATGCAAAACAGGGGCAGAAATTGGGTGCCTATGTCCATATTTAGGCATCTTAGTAAGAGCTGGATTGTGGCACAGCATTATATGGCCAGACAGTGAAGTAACCGGGAGTAAGCCCTCCTCCCCCATGGCCAAATGATTGCTCCCTTCATTGTGGTTCCCAGCAAGGCCGCCCGGGGGGTGGGGTGGGGGGAGAGTGGGACAATTTGCCCCAGGCCCCTCAGGGGCCCTGTGAGCCCTGGCCGAGAATCCCTTCCCTGGCTACCCACCCGGCACAGCGGGCCCTTCAGTCGCTCCAGGTCTTCGGTGGCATTTCAGTGGCAGGTCCTTCAGTGCTGCCGAAGACGCGGAGCGAGTGAAGGATCTGGCGCTGCCTCCGACTCGGAGTGCCGCCTGGTGAGCACAAGCGCTGCAGCAGGTGGCGCCTTTTTTATGTCCGCTCCCCCGCTTTGCCCCAGGACCCGTGAATCCTCTGGGTGGCCCTGGTTCCCAGTGCTGAGGGAGAGCAGGTAGGTGAGTAGCAAGGAGATGGGCAGGGTGTAGGTGGAGCTGTCTGATCCCCGAGCACTAGCCTGCTGAGCTGAACTGGTGTGAGGGGAGAGAGAAGCTGTAACTGTGTAAGGGCTGCAGTAAGTTACTCCCCCCTGAAAGCCAGGGAAGAGCTGTGAAAGAATTGTGATTCTCTAAAGCCACAGATCCTTTCCAGGGCTTCTCTTGGGGTGACACAGTTACACCCCCCCCAACACAAAGGCAAGTCTAAAGTCTCCATCTGCCCCTAAGGGTTGGATCCTGCACCTTTTAGCTCAGTCAGTTTTGCTACTGACTTCAATGGGTGCAGGATCTGACCCTAAGTAACCTGCTTTTCAGAGATCCTGAAGTGGATGAGAGCTGTAGGTGCTCAGCATTTCTGAAAAGCAGGCCTAGGTCTGGATTTACCAGCTTAACTTCAGGCAAGTTTGGAAATTCTGGCTTTTATAACTTGCGGTGAGTGAGTGCCAAAATCAGGGCTGGAGTGTGAGAGTTTCTAGCTCCATGTCCTTTGTTCAGACCGCTAACACTCGCTTCTTTCTTTGCCTTTCCGCATCAGCAATTCGTTGACAACTGAGGGGGGGAATTAATTAGAAAGTTTTTTAAAGTTCAGGTTTTTTTTAAACTTTGATCATCCAGATTTCTCCCCCAGAATCCTTCCTGCAGTCCCAGCGCCCCATGCTTCCGACGCAATCCACGCTCTGCATGCAGAAATCCTACCAAGCTGAGTTCATTATGTCCAAAACAAGATGCACTAAGGAAATGAGGAAGTGGAAAAGTAGCACTGAAGGGGAATTAGTTGACAGGACGAGTATGCTGAAGACAACGGGAGCACATGGGAGTTTGTATGAAAAGTAGTTCATCCTTTCTCAGCCCATTAATAAGTTAATAACTTATCAGAGATTAACTCTACACCTTGAGGCACATAAGACGTTGCCTTGTTCTTACATTAGCTTGGCTTTATTGTAATTTCTTTATCTTACCTTTTCCCCCACCCCCAATTTATACCCACCTGGGGCCATACTAATATAACAGCATAAAATATAGTTACAAAAGAGTATAATATGAGTGCAGAATTCACTTTGTGGCATGCTGAATCAGTGCTCATCAGCATTAATCACTGAATGGCCATCAGAAATTACAACTTTTAAGTTGAGGGTGAAAAAAATCACACACCCAGTGCATAGATATGCATGCACTCTTCATTAGGGTGTCCATGGCTCTGTTGCTGTCTGAAATGAGTAAACGGCTCTGGGCTTGAGGAAAGAGGGAGTGTGAGAAAGGGTGAGCGAGACAAGTGAGTGAGAGAAAAAGGAAATAGAGGGGAATAAAGCAGAGAGAATGGTGGTATACATGTGGTGAGAGAGTGAGCATCCGTAATGCTGCACCTCTGGGTGGGTTGTTGGAAAAAGGGATTGAACTCAGGATCTCTGGTTCTAAAAATACAAATCTCTGTTGCCTCATCTAAAAGGAGCAGCTCCATTAGCTGAGGCTGTAGCCTCTAAATTTCTAAATCAGCAGTTCTCAGCCAAGGGTGCATGTACCCCTGTGGGTACGCAGAGGTCTTCCAAGGGGTACATCAACTCATCTAGATATTTGCCTAATTTTGTAATAGGCTACATAAAAAGCACTAGTGAAGTCAGTACAAATTAAAATTTCATACAGACAATGACGTTTATACTGCTCTGTTTACTACACATTGAAATGTAAGTACAATATTTATATTTCAGTTGGTTTATTTTATAATTATATGGGTAAAAATGGGAGTCAGCAATGTTTCAGTACTAGTGTGCTGTGACACTTTTGTATTTTTATGTCTGATTTTGTAAGCAAGTAGTTTTTAAGTGAGGTGAAACTTAGGGAGATCAGACTCCTGAAACGGGTACAGCCATCTGGAAAAGTTGAGAGACACTGCTCTAAATGTTGCCCAGCCACCACTAGATTGGGACAAAGCTCCAAATTGAGTGGGTTATATCACCAGATAACTCACATTACAGCACCCCCTGCAAAAGGAAAATAAATTGTGGGGAGGAGGGCAGCAAGCGTGAATGAATCTTTGATGACCCTTCCAACTTCCACCTTGCTTCAGAGACAGTAGCCAGCTGCGTTATATACAAAAGGGACAGCAATGCAACTTCCGGCTCTCCCACTTCTGGGGCTGCCATCTGTCTATTGTTTTCTGGATCTATCTTGATCAATGGAACTGGAATGAGAGGACCAAAGTTCCCTGGATGGACTGTTACTGAGGGGACACCAGTGGAACAGGGAATGCAGGGAGTTAGGCTGGAAGGTTTCCAACCCTAAAAAGAAAGAAGAAAGTCTTAACATTTGCATTTTCTTGGCTTTTTTGATGCCTGAGATAGTTAAAAAAAAATCCATTCAAAGAAACCACACTTACTAAGGCTAAATTTTATTTCATTAGTCTGTATTTACACTCCCATTAAGGCATCTGTTCCTTTGGAGATTAAACAAGAGTTCCCTGGTTTGAGGGTGTTTTCAATTATATCCTAGTTTAGTTACACATTAGCACCTCATCCTGCACCACTTAAATCAAGGGGGATTATGCCATTGACTGCAATGGGAGTGGGACCAGGCCCGTAATTATTTTACTTCTAGCCTCCATTTCTTTATTTTGACCTGTTTCTGGTAGTGCCCATAATGTGCTAGATGTTGTCCACACAGACAATGACACATTCTTGCTCTGAAGAGTTCAGGCCATTTATATTATTTTCATTACCTTTGTGTTGAACAGTCCTGGAAAGCTAGGTTTAAACATTTTGAAAACATTATTCAGAACAACTAGCTGCTTCCGGACAATGCTACTGGGATGCTAAGAATTGTTGGTCATGGAAGGAGCTAGGCACTGCTGGAACCCCATAAACTGCATTCTTTTAGCTGCTTAGAGCTTCAAACTGGGCAATTTCCTTAATGTTCTTCTGAATTATTGTGAGGTATAGAATTCCCGGACACCTATTCGTTTCTCTGATAATACTGCATTGCTGCTGTCTTCCAAGAGGCGCTCACGCCCGTGTGAACATATACTGCTCCAATTAGAAACTGACTGCTACATTAGAGCATCTTAAAGCTTCTGAACAGCACAGGGCTCTCAGTTAGACCTGTGCAAATTTGGAGAAACAGTGGAGGTTAATGGGAGCAATCCTCTGCTCTTCCCCGAAGTCAGTGAAGTTTTCACATTGACTTCTCTGGGAGCTGGACTGGGACCAGACTGGGTGGGGGAGATCAGAGTCAGTCCTTTGTCTCACTGTCATTCCAACTCTCTCTCTCTTTAATATATTCTATGGGCATCAAGATCTGGTGTTAGGACACATTCAAAATTCTGCTGTCCTGCAGGGTGTTGTATTCTCTTGGGCTGGGCTTTGGCAGAACAACGCTGTCTCTCTCTCTCTGTAATTGTGTGTGTGTGTACTAGTGAGAGCAGGATACTGTCATGATTCTGAATAGTTGTCAACCTACTGAAAGGGGAATAGCGCCCCCTTCCATCAGCTGATATTTGTGTGTGTAACACAGGTCTTCAGCGCTAAACGTTGAACAGGGAGAGTCTTCATCTCCACTCCCCTCTTGTGTTGACTCTGTGTGTTTATCGTTAAACACACGGTTTTATTTTAACAAGGGCTGGGCTCCGCGTTTAGTCTGAACATCTTGGTTATTAGTTCAAGATAAATTTTTCTTCTTTGGTGCTGCATGGAAGCAAGGGATGAAAAGTTTGGGTGAGGACATAAGCAAGAAACCAATTAGTCTGCGATTACTTAACACTGGACAATCATAACGTCCACATGAACCTAACACCCTACAGTTTGTAAGAGGCAGAACACATGGTAAGAAGAACAGCTGATCTAATGTACCTGACCTCAAAGCCTTGGGAGCCAAACAGAAACCTACCGTAGGGACTTGCTCTAGAGTGAACAGGACGGGCGAGTTTGAACCTGGGTGCTAACGAGATTTCAGACAGTAAAGACAAAATGGAAATTGCTTTTTTATAATGGGAAAAGAAGATGCTATTTAAGGCTTTTAACTGGATTAAAATACGAAATTGGAGGATGTATAATTGGCCAGATCCTGCTGCATTACACTTAATATTAAAATATACAACCAAGTGAATTTCACTCTGGTGGAAAGTGACCAGACTGACATCCTTTATTTATTTACAGAGCATGGACAGCAGCAGTGCACATGCAAGGGTCTCCCACCCTGCTCCAGAAAGCTTCAACACTGGAGGCATCCCTACATTTGTGAGAGGGGAGCTGTGTCTCCATTCATGATCCAGTCAGTCCTTGGTTTCTGTGCTGAGACTGCCAGCCACTGGTGACAGTTGGATTTTTTTGGCATGCCTGTTAAGATTTCATGTTACATGAGCCACCAAACAGCCATCAAGTGGCAAAGGTTTACAGTCACGACTATGGAGATTAACTGGATTCAGTCTGGTAAATGGAAGTGAAAGGTTCCAGATTTCATTCCCTGAGCCATCCATTGTGATATTTTATAGAGTTTGGGATTTAAGGGTAGCTTCCTCAGCTGTCCTCATTCCTTCTCCTACTGTTAGACCCAAGGAAGCCTATACGGTGTGGCAATTATTATAACAAATCAAACCTGTCTCCTGAAGCCGGTTACTCAGACAATCTCACCTCTCCCCACAATTTCTTTCTCTGTTTCCATTCTCGATCTCATTCCTGTAACTGATGTGACAATGCTTTGTGTTTAATTAAGACATATTGTCCGACCAATTGGGAAGGAAGAAATAGCTGGAGCTGTTTTACAAATAGAAACAATTTTTGTTCATTATCCCTTAATTGAAGGAACAAAAAGGTGCTGGAAAACATCCATCAGATGCACATTCATGTAAATCATCAGAGAGGATTGGATTTAGGAACTCACAAAAGGAACATCGAATGTTCCAATCAAGAGTTATACAGACAACAGTGAAACAAAGAATTGGAGAAACAAATACATCTGAATTAGCCCAATTACAGATTATATCTTTCCGGAAAACACATTATCTGGCTTTCTTCCAGGGCTTCTTTTTTTATTCCATCCCTTTTCTAGTTACTGCACAAAAAGTCAATGTCATTTGTTTCTTTTTCATTAGCTCTTCAGGTTCCCATTGGATGGATATGCCAATAGCTGAGATGATTAGGGAGGGGACAAATTGGTTAGGATAAAATAAGCACTGATCCAGAACAGTACCACAAAATTTGAATTTGAGGATCAGAAAAGTTTGCTTAACTTTTCTTCCCCTTCACTTTTCATTTTCAAGTGTCTGTGCTTCTAGGTTTCCGTGTGAAGCAGACGAGGTGAAATACCTCTTGAGAAAGGTAGTTTGGGGGAGGATTTCATGCCCAGAAGCACTGGAAATCTCATGACTAGTCTAGATAGGTTTTTGAAAACTCATTGGACCAGATCTGGATCTAATTTACACTGGTGTCACTCCATCGATCTCCATAGAGTCACTCTTTATTGCCAGGAGTGTATTCGAGATTAGACTCAGGCTCTTTGGCTCATCATTGACTGAATGTGCCGGGGTTCTTGAACTACCCAATGAATGTCCCTCACAATCAAGGCACCTTCAGAAAGAAACACTTGCTGTTTCTCAGCATTTGGGAATGCAAAGCAACAACCCTGGAAGAGATGACACCATGTCTAATTAAGAAAATACTATAATAATCGACCAAAACACTGCAGTAACACTGATACAAGCTGTAGCGTTTTGCACTGTTGCGGTAGAACTTATTATTGCAGCTATCTTATCTTAGATACTTATCTAGACCTCATTAGCGTAGTACCTGAGCACTTCACGGTCTTTACTGTATGTATCCTCACAGTACCCCTGTGAGGCAGAGAAGTGCTATTATTCCCATTTTACATAGGGAAACTGAGGCACTGAGCGACCACGTGACTTACTGAAGATCACACAGGAAGTCTGTAGAAGCACAAAGACTTTAACCCACATCTTCTGAATACCTGGCTACTACCTTAATCACTGGACCATCCTCCCACTGACATTGCCAGGCCATGAGGCCCAGTCCAAAGCCCACTGAAGTCAAGGGAAAGATTCCCAGTGGCTTGAACAGGCTTTGGATCAGGCCTTTAGTGAGGACATTTGTATGGTAATATGGCTTCTTAATAATGCCTAAAAGAAACCATCCACTTTCTATAGCCTGCATTTGTTCTCAGGAGACTTAGTAAGGACAGACTCAGGAATTCGGGGCCTATCCTGGGAAGGATGTGTGATGGTCGACACTGAGTAGAGATGATGGTGCGTCTTGCCGATAGGCTGGGAAGCTGAATAATTCTATCCCATATATCAGCCAGTAGATGCCAAGGGTGGCTCTGTCTCTGGCTAACTGAAGAATCCCCTTAAGGTTTGTCCCTTCCTACTGCAGTTGTGATTTTTGCATTTTTCCAGCACCACTCCTTGTTTTGAAATCCCCAGTGCCTAGCACAGAAAGTGTTTGCATTGTAACTGGAGTTTGTTGATTTTCTTTAGGTGGCTGAGGGCTGCAAGCACTTCTCATTACTTTTTTATTAGCCAATTTGAATACTCATTTAGCCTCACTAAACGTGTGATGGTTTTTAATTTTTCCTTGAGAGGCGCTTGCGCAGAGTCTGCTCTTGCTGTTCAGTAATGCAGGGTCCCGCATGACGTGACTGAGGTGGAACATGATATCTCACAAACAGACTGATCAGTCAGGGCTGGTTTCATTTATTCTAATGGCTGACGTCCCTCATGATTCTGACCCAGACTTATCTGTGAAGCAGGCCAGAAACGGTTGCAATACAATATGCTACAAGTCTGTTCTATATATTATGTCAAATGGTTTCCCAAAATACTTTACAAAATTAAATAATACAAGGCAGCAAGACAATATGCAGTATAAATTACCGAAACAGTGAGGTAAAAACATTAAATGATGAATAAATTAAGGCATCCAGCCATAAAGGCTAATAATGGAGGAAAAAAGAAATGATTACAATGGTTATGTGCAAAAAAACAAGTGACCAACGGAGAAATGTTTTATTAGCAGAGGACTGGTAATGGGATATGGAGATTTTCCCCTCTAGGTCAGAGATTCCCATCCATCCAGGCTGGCAATGACTGAGGGCCTGATCCAACTTCTATCGAAGGTAACTTTTGCTATCGGCTGGCTGTTTGATATTCAGTTGTAACACACTGGTTCTGGGCCTGGTTTTCAGAGATGCTGTGTAGCTACAACTTCAGCTGACTTCAGATGGAGTTGGAGGCACTGTGCTCTTCTGAAAATCAGGTCCTTTTGAGTGTAGAATGAATGATGGCACCCTCTAGTGAAAAAACTGCAGACAGGATAAGGGACTTACAGTTACAGCTAGCTAGGGGAGATCTCTCTTAGCTCAAGTGGTAGAGGCCTGTGTATTTAAGCAGATGGCCAAGAGTGCTAGTCCCAGCTTCCTATGTGAGTGAGTGAGTGTGTGTGTGTGTGAGTGAGAGAGAGATTTACGCAGGCTGTGGCATATGAGTTTCTTACATTATAGAGAGACATTTTCACCACTGTGTTATCTATGCTTCCTTTGAGCAAGGGTGAGTTCACACTAGCGCTTTCACCATTGCAAGCTTCGAGGGGAGCAGTACTGGTGGGAGATGTCCATAACATTGTAAGTGGAGCTGCAATCCATGTGCCTGAGTTGGCAGCGGACGGCTGTTGGACTGGTACAAACTGGCAGCATCAGTAGAGCAGACATGGAAGTGGAACTCCCCTGTCAGCGGGAGAGGTGGTCCTAGGCAGGATCGAGGCACATTGCCCAGGTGGCAGAGAAGGGAAAACTTGTACTGCTGCTGTCTGTGCTGGACCTATTCTGTGGGTAGGTAGGAGACTTCAGTCTCTAGGGCAATGGTCCCCCAACTTTTTACCTTGCACCCCCCCTTACCCCGTCCATGCCCCCCAGACCAGGGGCCGAAAGTGGGGCCATGGTTCTGTGGGGTGGGATGTGGACAGAAGTAAGGGGGCTGAGGCTGGGGCCACAGCTAGGGGTGACGGGCAGGGGTAGGGCCGGGAGTGGAGGCTTGGTCTGGGCCCTGGGTATGGGACCATCAGCTGGGGTCCCAGGAGTGGGACCGGCCGCCAGGAGTGGAGCCCTGGGGGTAGGGCCAGCAGCCAGGCCCAGGAGCAGAGCAGGGTGGTGCTCCCTCCCCACCCCCTGTGGGGTGCCCTCGAACTTTCCTCCATGCCCCCCCCAGCGGGAGTGCACCTCACAGCTAGGGCACCTCTACTATAAGGCTGTCAGTGTAGCAGCTTTCAGAAGCACTAAACACACACACACACACACACACACACACACACACACACACACACACACACAGAGGAACATTCTGCCGCTTCTTCAAGTGTCTTCAATTCTACTATGTACAAATACAAATGAACTGCCCAAGTGTTGACTAATGCCGCAGCCTGAAGTCAAGGTAAGAGCCCATTTATTTATAAGCTCTTCAAAGACAAAATGCTCTATTTGTACAGTCTTCCTGTATTCACACTGGGTACAGCCTAACATACAGTTACCTGCATCACAGCGTTCCAGGAGAGGTGGATGTATGAAATCCTCTCAAAGAAAACAGACAGCCCAGCCAGCCTCATGTGGCAGGAAAGTCATGATGTGTTGTCCGCTTTTAAAGAGACAGATGGGAATGCTCAGAGGATGATTTATTTATTTTTTTGCATCATAGACATGGTTTGGCCTATATAGTCCCAGAAGTTACAGCAGCACAAGGGTCCACTTAGGGTCTCCAGCCCAGTCATGCTTTCAGGCACCAGGAGTCCCATCCAGTGTACATGTGCAGCTCTCACTAACTGACATGAGACAGGGTAGGAGTGCAGCTGATGGGATAATTGGCTCCCTGGCTGCTAGAGAGAGCTGTCTCTTTCCCTTTCCTGCAGACATTGACTTCAAAGGCTCCCGGTCACTCAGGTCAATGTAAATGATAATAAGAACAATGATTAATAAAACACCAAGAGCTGTTTATCCAGGGCTCTGAAGGAGCTTAATAAAAGTGGACACCAACCTTTCCATTTTACAGGTGACACAAACAGGTGAAGTGACTTGCCCAAACTCACGTGGTGAATCAGTAGCAGAGCTGGGCATAGTACCCTATTCATGATACTAGAGTGCCTCCAAAATTTCCACTGTAATAATCCCAGAATGTTTATGCTTGGTGACTGTGACTCACCTAGGAACCTCTTTGTGGCAACTGGCAAAGGGCGTGGTGGGGGGGTGCAGAGTTTTACAGAGCGCCCCTGGGTCAATATATGCATACTAAGTTTACCAAAGGGTGGCATGGGAGGACTCTTTCAAGAGCCAGTAGCCCACTGGCCAGCATAATCATTTTGAAACGGATGGATAATGTTTAAGGAGTTATGTATCTGTACTGAGAATTCTGTTCTTAGATATTTGAGTTAGGGCAGGTCACCAGAAGGTGAGCCGCGTACTCCTGTCAGGGAGGAAGGAAGAGACCAGCTCCCTCTGGCTGGTCATGTGTATTGTGCATTGTCAAGCCTGACTCTAATGAAGAGATTGTGAAATCACATTTCATGAGAGAAAAACTGCAGAAAACTCTGGCTTCGGAGCATGGGACAGAATGCTGAGTGTTTAAATGTGAGGAAGGATAAATGCTGGCATAAGGGAACAGTGGGAAAAAATCTGCCCTCAGTGGGAACATGAGGCACTGAGTTCTGCTCAGATTAAGAGAAAACTGTTTTTTCCAGAGGCTCCTAGAGCCTTCAAGTGGCTCAGAGCTCAGAGCCTTTTCTGTCTTGTCTAAGGATTTATCTGCATTCACAAAGCATAGTGTCATCATCGTTAAGGCCACAGGAAAACAGCAAATTAAGGGCATGTACTGGGGACAGAGATCGCTGTCTGCATGTATCGAAAAGAGCAAAGGGCCTATAACTGAGCCCTGTGGGACTTCCTCCATCTATCCTCCTGGACTGCAATAACCACTTGCTGTTCAGGCAGCTTTGAAAGCAGTTTTAGGGCTGCATCTGAGCAGGCGGCACACTGAAGATAGTTAATTAATGTCCAGAAGTTAGCTGTGGCAGAAAGCTTTATTGTGACCAAGCAAGATGGCTGCATGCATTTCCCTTTGATCGTGATGAGCAGTGTAGATTTGGAGATGCTGTGAATTCTGAGAGTACAGCTGGGGAAAGGGGGAGGAAAGGAATGGAATGTCCTAGGATCATCTGCGACTTTCTTCAGCTGGAAGCAGCCACAGATCAGAAAGTGGAGTGTGCTGGACTGGTTCCTTACTGGAAAAGCTGCTGTCTCGTGCCCCAGATCACCTGTGAGGTCCCTCTCCAGACTGTAGTGTAGTCATGTCTGGAAACAATCTGCCTTTCCTACTCTCCTTAACCCTGCAGGTCCTTGCCACTGCCTTCCTTCTCACAGCTTGTCTCCGCTGTTCTCCCTTCCTTCCCTCTTTGGAGGGGACCACGGCACGAGAATCAGAGCAGGCAGGGACTAGACACTGGAATGAAAGTGGAGTGGGACATGGGAGATTGGAGCTTCACTGCCCTTGGAGCTTCACTTCCCACTGTGTAAGGGCTGGGGGTGATTTTAGCTATTCTCTAACTGTAGGGGACCTGTCCTGCATCTAGGGGAATATTAACAACAGTCATGGGGAAGTAACATACAAGGCTCCTTCTGTTTAAACTCTCAGCCCCTGGAATCAGTCAAACAGACCTCGCACAGGAAATTAGCACCTCTGCCCCCTGGGGAATGGGATCTCCAGTCACTGCCCAGTGAAATCTGCATGGGCCGTGAGATGATTATGAAGGGTAAGTTTAACCTCTTCTCTGCTTGCTGTGCTGCTGAAATATCATTCTATTAAAACAAATGCAGTGTGAGAATGTACCTGGTAGGTTCAGCATCCCCGCAGATCTGTTCCAGTTTGGGATGCGTCAGGGGCATTTGACAGCAGAGCAAGTGTGTTCTACCTGGGACAGGATGGTCCATACAGCATCACAATGAGTGTGCTCCACTCAGGAGGCTCCTAGCACATTCAGCAGAGCTGCAATGCATTCTACCTGGGATGCCCCTGGTACATCAGCAGCGCTGCAGGTGCATTCTTCCTGGGTACATCCAGGAACATTTAACAGCTGTCAAATACTTAATGATGCTGGCTGAGATGTTGCTCAGGCCAAGAGCTGTTCAGCTTCAATAAAGAACCTTCAGAAAGCATTGCAATATCCCTTTGGGTTCTGTGAGGGAAAATCCCGCTGATTGAGGCAATTGAATCTGGAGGGGTAGGAATGCTATTGAGCTTTAGGTTAGTTGAGGCTTTTGAGGCAGACGCGTCTGTGTCTGGACATTATCCAGTCGATCAGTGTAACAGAGCTTCCTGGCAGTTTAAATAGATGCCGTGAGCTGATTGCAAAATGTCTTGTATGTAGCCCAGAGCTCCTTCTCTGTGTACCTATATTTTTCATTCATAGGGATGGGGATGACAATACGTTTGCCATTCATTAACAACAAATAATATCTCTCTATCTTCGGTAAGTGTTGGTCGTAGAATTGCTGTTTCACTTTCATTTTATATAGTTCCCGGTGATAAATTTAGCTTGTAAGGGATGATTAAGACACATCATTATGTTTTAATGTGTCTTTAGGCCTGTGTCTAGTAGTAACTATCATCTCAGATCCCGGCTGAAATAGCCTGCTGCTGCTGCTGCTGTTTCAGAGAGGACCATATAGCAGGGGGGCCCAGGTTTGGCACAGCCTCCATGCCCTCACAGAAAGTGCCTCCACCTGAACACGTGGTTGGATAGTAGATTCAAAGTGGGGTTAGTGCATTCACGCCCCGAGGCCTGAAGCCAAATGAGGTCAACCCCTTGCCACCGGTCACAAGAGATAATGAGTTGGGTGGTTTCTTATCCTAGTGGCCCCATTTGTCAATGTGAGAGGCAGTTGCAATGGGAGCTGTGTATACCTTGAGGAGCAGAGGCAAAGTGACAGAAGCTATAGGGGATGTGATACAGCATGGCCAGAGGGCAGCAGGAGAGTGTTAGCAGGGAGCCTTATTCCCTGCAAGGGGAAGAAGGTTTGCTATAGATTAACTAGAGCACCTGAAGCCAATTAGAGCACCTGCAGTCAGTCATGTGATAAAACCCCCCTGTTTCAGTCAGACAGTGTGGGAGTTGGAGCAGGACGGTTTGGTTGGAGGAGAGAGCAGTTTGAAGGAGTTGGAGAAGAGAACAGTTTTGAAGAGAGACAAAAGGAAAGTTTGGAGGAGTGCTGCAGTGGGCTGAGAAATCCAAAAGAAGCCCTAGGTAAGGGGCACCTGGCTTGTGAAGAAGTAGGGCAAGAAGCCCCTTCCTAAGCTGAAGGGCAGGAGAGGGAAGTAGCCCAGGGGAAGGAACCGCTAGTTCAAGTGGTTCACCACAAACCTCAGGGCCCCTGGGTTGGGACCTGGAGAAGAGGCTGGGCCCAGGTCCCTCCCTCTCCACTCCCCTCCTCAAGGACACTAGTGGGGTAATTAAAATACTGGTTCAGAGGCAAGCAATGGCGTCCTGAACCTTCCCCAAAGAAGAGAAAGTGTGAGACCCAGCATAACAGTACTGGCAATTTGCCACATGGAGCAGGAGTCAAACCTACCTCCCTCTCAGATGCCAGGGGCCACCCCATTTCCCAGAACCCTGTGGCTCTGCCCCAGGCTGACATAATGAGCATTTCCTCAAAACCTTGGGGGAAAAAGCAGGTGAGACAAACTGGCAAAGGCAAAGCGCACCTCAGCGGGGTGGTGATGCCCACATGAGCTGTGGTGTTTGGACTGGAAGGATGTGACCTTTATGGGAACCAAAGACCTTTGGTAGTTTCTTGCTCAAGCCTCAGTTTCTATCTCCATTCTTTGCTCCTCACCATTAACCCCTTTGTTGCAGTTACACATCCTCATGTCTGGGCAAACAGCTCCTTGAAGAACATCCATTCCCATAAATGGAGTATTAATGATAATAATACCAATGACTCAGATTGCACTTTTCATTCATAGATCTCAAAGCCCTTTACAAAGGAGGTCAGTAACATTATCTCCATTTTGCCCATGGGCTACTCTTCTCTAAAGACACTGAAGAGCTTTCCTTATGGAGCTAAGAAGGACGAATGCCCAGTGGAAGCACTGGAGAATGCAGGAAACACTCAGTGGCTCAGCAAAAGCCTCTGGAATTATGCCTTGCATCAGATACACAAATACCTTCGCTTACATGCATCAGTCACTCGCTTTTTGATAGACGGGTGCAGACTAATGATTATGCTGGCAATTCTGCATGCTGGTACCATGAGAGCTGGGAACAAAGCAAATGATTACAACATGGTTGGCTCTGAAGCATATGACAGAGTTGGGGGACACTTCTGGTCATAGGTGCTGGCTCTGTGGGTGCTTTAGCACCCATGGAAAAAAATAGGGGGTGCTCAGTACCCACTAGCTACAAGTTCTGGCCCTGGGGCTGGCCACTGCTCGGCTATTCAGGGGGCTGGCCCCTGGGGCTGGCAGCCAATCAGCTGTTCAGTGGCCCCCCAGGGCTGGCTGCAGACCAGTGAGTGGCTGGTGGGAAGTGCTTGGGAGGGGTGGAGAGGAGGGAGTGTTGGGTGGGTGAAGGGACCTTGGGGGAGGGGGTGGAGTGGGACGGGAAGAGGTGGAGTGGGGGCAAAGCCTTGGGGGAAGAGGCTGAGTGAGAGTGGGGCCTTGGGATGAAGCGATGGTGGAGCACCCACTGGGAAAAACAAAAGTCAGTACCTGTGCTCCTAGCCCCCATTACAGGAACATTACTTTTGCAACTTTACCATCTAGGGCAATGCACAGCTCAGATTTCACAACCTAAGCAGATTTGACTCTGATCAGTATTTGGATGGGAGACCCACTGAAAGAAGTGTGGTGTGGGAGCTGCTACCTGTGAAATCACCACTTTCAGAGTTTGTTTTGATGCAAAGCCCTCCGTGTGGTGCTGGCAATGCTGCTTTCAGATGAGATGTAAAGCAGAGGTCTCAATAACTTGCTGTCATCAAAAAATCTCCTGGCACTTTTCTCAAGAGTTGGAGCCCTGGCTTCCTGCTAAAAGTCCCTTTGGATAACTACATTCTGCTAAGCTAATTTCCCCTGGCAGTATCAGACAGAAGTGGCTGCCTTCCTCTCTTCCTTTATCAAACTCTTGTGTAGTGTTGCCAAATTCTGTTAAAACAACAGCCTTGTTCCAATAATAATGGGTACCTTTCAGAGGTGGGTGATTCCACGTAGCATGCAAAGCTTTCATCTTCCATCAAGATGATGGCCAACAAGTCAGTCATTTGGACAGGCAAGCCTATTCCTGTGACTGTAACAGGCCCATCTGCATGGTTCTAGAGAGGGCTCTGTTTCAACTCTCATTAAGGTCTGTGAACATCAAATGCTCTTATCCATTTATCATAGGGCGATAACCAGACTATGAAATGCCTGCTCTGGTCAGGTCACATTCTCACTCTTTTATGAATCTGACATCCTTAAAAACATCTCTTTCAGCTTCACGCAGGACCCAGAGGAATTGCCAGAATGGTCAGCTCAGCAGTAGGTTTCCTGAAAAGCAGCTGGGTGCAAGACTGCTCAGATTGCTTTTTCAAAGTCATTTCTATGGCAAATGAATGATTGCTTTATCGAAAAACTAATCGGGGACAAATCACTGATTGCTTTGACAAGGAAAATGATGGATTGGTGATTATAGTGACATTCCTTTTGCTGCATGTTCATGACCTGCATGGCTGAGACTGGCCAGACAAGGTACCGTGATGATAATGACATTATCATTCAGGCCTAGGACAGGATTGCCACGGAAACCAACTGGCAATAATCTGAGGAATTCAAGGGAGAAACCAAGGACTGGCTGAGCCAGGTAGACTGCCGTCATTGCCTGCCCCTAGAGGTGGTCTCTCCAGGACAAGGTTAGCACATTGGTAGGGGGCAGTGTGGGAGGCACTTGTCCTGCTACTCCCAATGTCACACCACATACTGTGGATAAACAGACCACCTCAGTCTTCAAGGTTGACAGCACAGTGGCTTCCACAGTTGCTGTTTTTATTATGGTGCAATAGCTGTGCAAGGCACTTGACAGACATAAGAGCAGGTCCCTACTCCAAAGAGCTTACAAACTGAACAGACAATAAACAGACAGAGGAGGGTAAAAGGAGGAAACTCACAGGCTTATTTTAAACCCTTTCCATTTTAGTGTGTGATTCTTTGCTCTTTTGCCTTGGCAGATCTGCCTTTGTCATTGATTTGTTTCAGTCCTGGCCTATTCTCTTGTGAAAGGTTGGATCACAGAAACCTCCCTGGGAGCTGCTAACTGATGTGCCAAGACTACCTCTCCTCCTGTTTTCTCTGCCAGCTCAGGACTCCAGCAAGTATACAGCTGATATTCTTAACCTCAGGTACAAAATGATGTATGTGGACAAATAGGATGAATAGATATAGTAGACCACAACCTTTACAGAGATATGTTACATGGCACAGGCAGCACAAAGCATATTCCAGTTATGTCATATTCCCATAAAGCCTTATGGGAGGTACCGTCACACTCTTATTAGCCTTTACACCTGCTTCCTGTTTTCTGTGTCTATTACTGAACTCTCACTTCATTTTTTAGGCTGGGGTTTTCCCAGGGGCCAAAGGGAGTAAGGTGCTCAACTCCTATTGAGATTCACCCATGGAGTACCCAACTCCCTTTGGCTCTTTTGGAACGGCCAGCCTTAACCTTGTCTCCAGCATCAAATTTACTCTTAGAGAGCCTCTGACAAAATGGCTCCCTCCAGAACGTAGTTGGGATGAACGCATGATCCAGGAGGTAGAGCACTAGCCTGGGCCATGGGCGACTCAGACTGCATTGCTGCAGACTCCCTTGTGTGACCTTGGGCCAGTCACTTAACCCCTCTGTGCGTCTGTTCCCCATCTGTAAAATGGGGCTAACAGCACTGCCTTACCTGGCAGGAGTATTGTGACACTAACTATATGAAAGATTGTGAGGTGCTCAGCTATTATGGTAACCAGGGATCAGGGCCGGCTCCAGCTTTTCTGCTGCCCCAAGTGGTGAAGTGGGGAAAAAAAAAAGATAAAGCCCCTATCTGGGGCTTTTTGGCGGCAGCTCAGCCACGCTGCTTCATTCTTCAGCGGCAATACGGCAGCGGGTCCTTCTCTCTGAGAGGGATTGAGGGACCCGCTGCTGAATTGCTGCCGAAGACCTGGACGTACCGCCCCTTTCCATTGGCCGCCTCAAGCACCTGCTTCCTTTGCTCATGCCTGGAGCTGGCCCTGCTAGGGAGATATAAGTAATAGATGAACTGTTTTCGTAGTGCTGTAAGCTTCCAGGAATTTGTGGATAGTCCCTTGAAGAAGAAGCTGAAAAACCCAAGGGTTCCAATAGACTCTTCAGGCAAACAGATTTTTAAACACTTTACAAGGATGCTGTCTTTGGTGAGGTTACTGTCACTTCACAGCTGTTCTGACATTAGCTTGCATGGACGGCATTTTGTGTGTGCGCGCGTATGTGCTGTAATAGATCGACAAACTACAAGCTCCCGTGTAGCACCTGGGTGGGCACATTCTCACATTTCCATGGTGACCTTGAGTAGGGATGGTTTCTAAATTCCCAGGCAGCTGTTATTTTGCATCATGAGCCATATGGCCCCATAAGCATGCTTCCTAATTGTAGCTCTTAACCTGCCAAGGTCCAAAACAGGAAAGGGTGCCTGTGAGTGCAGGGGCTGGGGAGAATCAGATGCAGACATGTGACAAAGACCTGGAACGAGGAAAAAGACAAGATGCTCCAAACACAGTGGGACTCATTACTTCAATGTAAATAACCTTCCCTCTGACCTTGATCTTCCGAATCAGCATTTTCTGTGTCAATATATTACGATCATAAAAAGCGAGAGAACACCAGGTGTATGGGAAATGATGGCAAATGTGTGTCTAAAAAAGCAGGGACATCCCTGCTAATAAGGGACAGTTGAGAATATGTTCCTAATCAAACTGCTTACAATAACCTTGTTTCTATAATCTGTCTCTGCTACAGCAAAATAGAGATGAGTTATGCGGAAAAAGAGGATTTTTTTTTTTGCAGGGGTGGGGCGGGAGGATAGGACTGTTTGTTTTGGAGGGGGGAAGACAGCTGGTTGAACAGACCACTTAATTTTATTAGCAGAGCGTGAAGGAAATATGCTTTAGTCCTAGCGTCAGCATTTGCACCCATGCAAAGCCAGCATACAGTGCTACCAGGTCAGACCAGTCATGCTATTTGCCCACTCTGTGCAGAGTAAACAATTGGATGAAGCTCAGGGAAGGGGGAAGCAGGCCTGCTGCCTTGATAGGGGTAGGTTTAGTTATCCTCTCCTTCCCAGAGGAAAGAAGTGTGTGAACAGCGCCCCCTGGTGAAAGAGGCGCAGCAAGGACTCTCCTGATGGATTTGTTGTCACCATAGGGAGCAAGGAACTCCTTGCAATGGTCTTACTCCTGCTTCCCACTCTCCTCTCTTGCAGGGCTGAGGTTAGCCCACATGGCTCCACTGGGGATGGGCAGGAGAAGAGGGTCAGATGCCCTTTTATTTTGGGGGTGTTTCTCTCCCCCTCCCTCGATGATTGTTTTGGAACTGTCAGCCCAGTGATTGGCCGCAGGCTCACTCAGTCTCTCATTCAGGGCTGGGGCTGAGCAGTTGCGTAATCTCTATACAGTGGGTGCTCCCAATGGATTGGCGTAAAGAGGACGTCTCCTCCCCAAACCATTTATTCTCCTGTCACTGTCTCCCCAACTGTGGCCGCAGCAGTATCCACCGCCACGCCTGGCTCTCCCCTATTTTATGATCGGCCCTTGGGATCCAAATTGGCTTCTATAGATGGGCCATGTAGGTCCTGAGGACTCCATGCTGTGGACATTACAGGGCCCAAGATGCAGGGGGTGGGGGAGAAACCTGTAATAAGGCCACAAACAGGGCACATTCCTGCTCTTAAAAAGTGCTTTAATTTAAACAGCCACAACCACCAGCAGCAAACAAAGGAAGAGTACAAGCAAGCAAGGAATGGAGACACCCATGTCTCTAATTTAGGTGGGTCGAAAGCTAGCACTGAGATTGGCTTAATTACCCAGGAACAATATACTCCCCCAGACTGCAGATCGGCTGGTTAGTGATACACTCTTTTTTTTTTTAAACTTGCAGTTGAAATTGAGAATACATCCCTCACTCAAAACATTGTCTCCCAATCACCATGGTTACTGCCAGGTTTTCCGCAATGGCCCAGCATATTCATCTGTCAAGTATGCTAATGGAGAACGGACCCTGTCACACAAAGGAGCAGGCTATTCAAACATACACTTGGCAAATAATTGTACATGTCAAAAGAATGATGCTTGTTATTTGCCTAATATTATCCCCCAGAAGTGGGAAGTAGTTCAGCTCTCAATGCAAAATGGCTTGCCCTTATCAAATAGGCAATTTGCTGATAATTTAGACTATTAGCTATCTTGGGGTGGTGAGGCAAAGAGGGGGGTTGTAGATATAAGTGGCCTTTTATAATTGTACTGAAAGCAAACTGCGGCATTAAGAGCCCTGGAGGTGCAGTAACGAGGATCATCAGGGGATATGCTGCTAGCCAATCAGTGGGATTGTTAATGGAACCCCATTTCACCTCTGTCAGGTAGCGCTTGATGGGTGGTTAATTATAATTTAGAAGAAACAGTTTTCTCAACTGCATTTTTTTTATTGCTATTTATCTTCATGATGGGCCAATTTCCAATTTGTCTATTTCAGTAATTAAGCCAAAGAAAAATGTTACTGCTAGATTCCTATCAGCTTCTTAGCCTCTGATGTTAGCAGCTGGAAATGCTGGGCTTGCATGCAATTCTTTTGCATGCAAGACAATGGAGCCGCTTCTGTTTCTCTCAGTGGGATTTTTAAAGTAAATTCCCATTAAAAACGGGGAGGGGTGAATCTGGTGTCCATGAGAGTGAAGAGCTAACAACATGGGTCCAAGGGACAACATGGAGGCAGGTATTTAAGATTCTCAATGGCAGTCCATCCTGCAGTTCTAATCCTGCTCCCTTGCCCAGCTCTGTCAATGTGCTTCACTGCTGTCCTCCAACCTCCCTTGCTGTGCCAGTTCTTGTCCTGTAGACAGCTCTGCCAAAGAAGCCTCAATCCTGACCTGCAGCACTTGCTTCTATTCCAATGCTGGGCTGCACATATGCTGCATCTGTATCCCAGTCCTTATCTGCAACATCCCCCACCTGCTCTAGTTTGGACCTTACCCTCCAGCTCTGCCAATGCACCTGCAGCAAGCCCCTGCTGCTTCGGTCCTGGACTTCTGAACAGAGACTCCCAGCTGTGGTGAATGCAAGTGTGTGGGTTTTGCATGAGGCAGATAAATACTCATCAGGAGCTAGCCTGAGACCCCAAAACTCATTTCACCTGTGACATGACAAAGATTGGAGCACAGCTCCCATGGGGAAAAAACAGTAACCCACAAAGCCAGATTTTTAAAACTCATTTTAAGCCTTTAAGTATAAATTGTGAAGGTGGCAGATATTTAAAGTAGATGTCTCTCTCTCTCTTTACATGGGATGGATCAAACACTTCTCTCTCTGTAACATGACAGGGGCAGCTGGGTTAGGAAACAATATTTTTCTGGACAGTTTTTTTTTTAAGAAAAACATAGAAAGATAGAGGCTGCAATAATTATCCTTCCCCCTTAGCTGCTATGATAGAAAATGAATTTCATGCTGTTGTAAGGTGCAAGCCTGACCGATCCGGGAGCTGAACTCCTCCTTCTGTTTATTCACAGAATAGATACAGCAGAAACAAGCTATCCACCCACACTGCTCTGTTCTATACAGACAGAAGGAGAGATCATTCTTCATGGTCCTTGTCCTCACTGCTAGCACTTAGCATCATGCCCACGGTGATATGGAAAACTGTTCACCAAGAAACAGGTGGAGTCCCGCCAAATTTCCTTTTTTCCACACTGGCCACCAAAGAGCTGCAGGACAGCAACACATTTCAACTCAGTACTGACCTGTGACCTAGAAACGAAAGGATCTTTAGCTTTTCACTGCTCCCTGCAGCCAGCTAGTCCCTGGAGCCTTCCTTTAGGTGTAAGAAGAGCAGCATTACTTACAGGATGCTGAGATAATGCAGAGCAATCATGTACTCGGTGTGTGACATTATTTACTAGCAGTTGTTGAATTGCAATTTTGCTGAATTCAAAATTGTTAACCCCCCTTGTGCTTGACATCAGAGTAGAATGTGTTTGATTTGCATTGAGAGGGGATAGGGAGAGCTATGGAACACACTTCTGTTTTGATTGTTGTCAAGCTATACTACAGTGGCTAAAGTGTTTGAGCATCAATCTCAGGCCAGGCTGTTCAGAAGCAGGGCACAAACCCCAAAGTGGGTGTGAGGTCTAGACTTAAATTTCGCCAACCAAGTATCAACTGTAAATGTCCCAGGCAGTACAACAGCCAAAACATGGAGTCACACACAGTCTCCTTGGGTACTCCAATCAGTCCTGTCATCTAGCTAAGCCTGCTTTTGTGATAGATGGCCCCTTACACCAAGAATCACAGCAATACTCAAGTTACCCCCAGTCCCAAAGAAGCAGTCACATACCCTGGGTTAATTGCACTTTAGATCTCACTCCAAAGACAATGCTTGTAGCCAATCCTATAATAAACTATGCAAAGATTTATTATACAGAAAAAGGAAACAAAAGTATTATTTACAAGGTTAAAGTAGGTAAACATATACACACAAATGAGTTCCAATATTAAGTTTCAAAAAGTAATAGACACTTGTATAATAAGCAACCTCTATAGGTCCTTTAGGGCTAAGCCAATCCAAGCACTGGGGATCTTTTACTTATGCTTAGTAATCCTTGTCCCTCCAGAGTCCAAGCTTCATGAAGATATCATTCCTCCTTGCTGGGGGCTTTTATTCCCTCTCCCCTCTTCTGCTTTGAGCTGCAAACTCAGCTGATGGGAGGAATTCACTTGCAAGACTCATCTTGATGGTAGTGGTGAGAGTAAAGAGCAGTCTTTTGTCCTTTTTAAGGTTTCATGCTAGTCTGGTAGGACATAACACCTTCTGTTAGAGACCAGCATTTCACACTAGTTAATGTCTCTCTCCTGTCTGGTGATTTACACAGTTACAAAGGCAAATGCTCATATATTATCTCATATATATGGGATACAGATGCTATAAGTGAGATGAATGCATGCAGCAACTCACAAGCATTCAACAAAGCCTAAATATTGAACACATTCTTAACAGCTATTTTAACAATACGAACAGACAAGTGAGCCAGCCTGATTCCAGCTATGGATTTGTCAGTATTCAGTTGAGGCATGGGGACCTTGGCCTGAGCTGGCCCGGCACCTGGTCTGCCAGTGTTACAGCTGTAATGTCCAACCACTGAACTATAGGGGCGGGAAGTGGGGGGAGTAGTGGGGAGACTAGGTCAGATGGGATGTCTGGAGAGAAGAGTACAAAGTTAGAGGTTTGGTGCATGCTTCCCTGTGGTGTATGTTTTACAAACCACCAATTACATAATGAGCAGGGAAAAAAAACCCCGAACAACCTAATCAGCTATTAAAATATTTCCAAGCAGCGAAATTAATACAATTCCCTGCTCATAACTTACTTGCCTCTGCACAGAATTAATGCAGATAAATACATTTAAAAAAACTCAAAACAAAAACGTTTCATAATAAAATGTGATCATGGCAATAATAAGCTGCTTCAGTGCGTGATTTTGGTTGTATTAATTCACCCCTAGCGTAAATGACAGTATTCAGCTTTCTGATGAACAACAGACTAGCTCTGAATTGTTATGCCTGGCACTTCAGGTCCTTCCATATCTTATTGCTTAATGGTGTTCCCTACTAGTAAGTAAATGTTAAACATTAAGCATCCCTGCCAATTACCTGAAGCTCAATATTTGGTCTGTCTGAAAAGCTTATTGATCTTTTGGGGGAATGATCCCCCACTTGCTTTCTAAGGGCCTGATTCTGTTCTTGGGTACATTAGAGTAAGGCAGAAGTAACTCTTCTAGGGTGAAATCAGCAAAATGGATGATAGAGGAAATACAGGCCCTAAATATGCATTTTTTATCTTGCATCTACTGAGAAAATGTTAAAAATTCCTCTGTCTGCTACTGTTTATGTAGGACTTACAAAAATATGTTGTGTTCTTTGTCGTCCCTCTGCTGAGCCTACAGCAATAGTTAAACTCTATGGAACACCCTGTATAGAAAAGATCCTATCACAGATTCCCCTCCTGTCCCAACTTCCCAGTCTGTCTCCATCCCTTATCAAAGTGTTTCAATCTGTAGGTCACTGCCTCTGCAGGGATGGTTAGTGATTCGGGGGCCACCCTTTGGGATTCAATTAGTTAAATTAAGAAGTTTGATTCTCAGGAAACAAACAATAACAAAACTAGACAGAATTCTGTCTAGTTCCTTTAGAAGAAGTTTAGTCCGTGTTTGCCAAATGAAGATATAAGCAAATTGTCAGGGGAGACGTCCCCCCCTCTCCAACCTTCTAAGAGGGGATTATAACAACAGAGAGCAGAAATCTCAATGTGGCACTATAAACAAATGCTGCGGTGTGCCCTTTATTTAGAGATTAGTACCAGTTATTATAGAGTAGCATGGACTGAAAATACACAGCCTGAGCCAAAGAGAATGTATGATACTTTTTGCCACCAGGTGATTCCAAAATGGACAGTGAGATGGTTACAAATATAACAATTACCATAACAGACAGACCATTCCCTAATCTGGCATCTTGATAGCTACCATATGGAAACAGTTCGGTATTTCAGCTAGACCTATCGCCTGCTATACTAGATCAGAACAATGGTCCATCTAGGACAGTAACATGCTCTTGCCAGACAGTTCCAGGTGAGAGCAATTGTTCTTTTCATCTAGCATCCAGATTGTCATTTCTGGATGTGTCCGGGAAAATGGTAACCCTGAGGGATAGTTCAGATAACGCTGCCAAACCTGCAGCTGCAAGGGACTCCTCAGCCAGTGCGAGGCCCCACTGAACAGAGAGAGGTTGAAATGTTAGTGTGACACTTAGTACACATACTCCAGGTGCATGGGGTGTGGGAACATGAACTGCTCCATGCTGCCTGGAAGTTCTATTGCAGCCGTGGCTGGGGCATATCACCACATCCCCCCACTCACTGTTCTCCCTTCACACACACTCAGCTGTTCTGGGCATGTCGCGTAATTCTCCTCGAGCTGCCATGGGCAGCCCCATTGGACTCCGACAGGTGGTGGAGAGGAGAGAAAGTTGCACGCTGAATCTTGGGGCCTCCTAGAGTGATTGTGCAGGAACTCCCAGGTTTCTCTGAGCCAGCCGTAGTAGCTCATCATCCCCCTCCCCCAATGCATCTCTGAATTGGGCAATTCCATTACCTGGAAGACATTTGTTCATGATCCCAGCTGGTGGTCAGGTCAGGCTCTGAAGCATGGTGATGGAGAATAGTCCTTGAAATATTATCCTAGCTAGTCTCAGTGCAGACCCCTCCCACCCTGAGACAGCTCCATCACTTTTTACTTGCCGTAAGGGTGAGCGATGGGGTGGAGAGGAGTGACTGGGGGGGGCCTCCGGGGGAAGAAGTGAAGTGGGGGCAGGGCCTTGGGGAAGGGGTGGAGTGGGGCCAGGAGGATAGTTTGGGGGGCCAGTGGCTTCCCCACTTCTAGGAAGCTTCTGGCACTCCTGCTTTAACCACCAGTCAGCTACCCAGGTTGGTGGCAGGTCACTGAACATCTCCCTGTGACCCATCCTCCACTGTCTCTGCAGCCAAGAATGTACTTGAAACATCTACCATGTGAGCTGACTTCCTCTACCATCTTTGCATACTTTTCAAAGAGAGGGACAGTGATGAAACAAATGTTGGCACTGGCTGGGAGATAAGTGCAGGAGGAGAGAGAGATGACACTCAACTACCATATGATTACGTCTGACATGGCAGGCCATGACTGAGAAGTGACTTGGGCTGCTCTGCTCAGAGACACCCGTTGACCTTCCCTTAAAGTAAAGGACTGAAAAACTGATATTCCCGTCCGCCTCATCCTACACTAACAAAATGCCTTTGCCTCCTTCCCTCTCACCCTGCTGCAGTCTCATTTAGCTTCCTATCGGAGGAATGATGATGATGCTGTGCCGTACCAGTGCACGCACAGCATAATCTGTGATAACGTCTGCAGTGAGAGCAGGGGAGCTCTGTGCTGACAGGAATAAGAGAAGTGAAGAAATACAAAAGCTGGAGTGTGAGCTCCAGGCGAGAACTCCTTGTTGTCCTGTTCCTTGGACTAAGGTGACATGATAGCACATTGCAGAAGATGATCCCTGTCCCTAAAACTTGTCCTGGGGGGAAGCTCAGGAAATGGCAAAGAGGGAGGAAACCTCTCCAGGCAGGGAGAGACCTTGAGCAGCAAGGGAGGGACTGCACAGCTCTATTGACAGGGAGACCTGGAAGAGATCTTGCCCATGCATGGGAGACCACAAAGGCCCCAGGCAGGAAGGGCTGGGAGGGGGAAGAGAAACCTTGGGTTGTGCATACTTATGAGTGGACTTTGTTTTGGAGGTTTGAGTTTTATTTACTGTTCATTTTATATTAATCAACGTAGCCCTAAGGAGGGACATTTTTTGACCAAGGAAAAGCCTCAATTTAAGTTTATTTGAAAAATACAAGCGGGAAAACTGAGGCAGGCTGCTTGTAACTTGACCCTAGGCCATAATAGGGCACATGGAAGGCAGCTAGCCCACTTATACGTCCCAGTCAAGATCGGGGCCCCATTATGCTAGGCACTTCACCAGTGCGCAGATACATAGTCCCTGCCCTAGTCTGTTTAATGTTAGTGGAGTCAATCCAGTACCACATCTTAAATAAGCCATTACAGGGGCACCTTTGCTGACAGCACAGAGGACAATGAATGTGATCTGGAGACAGAAGCTCTGGTCCTTAGTTGATGTCTTAATATGGCAAGACTGAGGCATACTGGTAGATGAAAAAGGATGGGGGAAACTTGCCTTGCAGCTGCCCCTTCCATACCTGCTCTGTGGATGGGCACTTCAGTATCCTCAGTGGCTGGATACTTCAGTATTCATAGCTGTCAGTCTGTCAGCAGTACAAAATTCATATGAGAAAACAAATGGGATGAGCAGTGGCACTTGCTTGGAGTCAAAGTATCACAGATTAGTTCATGTCCTGAACCTAGAGGATACATATTATAGGCAGAGCTGGTAGCATGCCTAGTTTTAAGGTTAACATAGCATACAAACATAAGAATGTTTCTACTGGGTCAGACCAAAGGTCTATCTAGCCCAGTATTTCTGTCTTCCGACAGTGGCCAGTGCCAGGTGCCCCAGAGGGAATGAGCAGAACAGGTAATCATCAAGTGATCCATCCCCTGTGGCTCATTCCCAGCTTCTGGCAAACAGAGGCTAGGGACACCATTCCTGCACATCCTGGCTAATTGTCAGTGATGGACCTATCCTCCATGAATTTATCTAGTTCTTTTATTAACCCTGTTATGGTCTTGGAGTTCACAACATCCTCTGGCAAGGAATTCCACAAGTTGACTGTGCATTGTGTGAAGAAATACTTCCTTTTATTTGTTTTAAACCTGCTGCCTATTAATTTCATTTGGTGACCCCTAGTTCTTGTGTTATGAGAAGTAGTAAACAACACTTCCTTATCTACTTTCTCTACACCAGTCATGCTTTTATAGACCTCAATCATATCTCCCCTTAGCCATCTCTTTTACAAGCTGAAAAATCCCAGTTTTATTAATTTGTCCTCATACAGAAGCCGTTCCATACCCCTAATCATTTTTGTTGCCCTTTTCTGAACCTTTTTCAATTCCAACGTATCTTTTTTGAGATGGGGCAGTGTACTGATGCTCAGCTGCGGTTTGTCCCTCAGCGGGGCTGTGGGGTATCTCACCGCCTCGCTCTAGTTCGCCGGCCGGTGGCTCTGCTGTTTTGGGAAATAACTCACACTCGGTTAGGGGGGTTCAGAGCCCGGGGCAGGGCTGAGTCAATAGTCTGAAACTGGCCCAGGCCCTAGGTCAGGGCGGGACAACAAACACTGAGTCAGAATGCTCAGGCCCTCAGGCAGGGCTGAGCAGTACTCACAGGCTTCGGCCTCCTCAGGCCATGGGAAGGGGGAGTCTGCCACCTCGGAGTGGGGCAGCAGGGAGGACGCAGGCCCTCTCACTCCACTGCGTCCCAGTCGTGGGCCTTAGCAGTGGCAGAAACTCGCTGCTGTCAGTGAGGATCCTGGCTGCAACACACTGACATTGGCTCTGGCAGTGTTGCAGCCAGACAGGGGTCGGCTGCCCCCGGGCTACTTCCACACTCCCCCTCGTAGGGTACCTGAGTCGTCGTAGCATCACCGGCGGTCTCAAACACCATCGGTTCCTCTGGGTAAGTAGCCGATAGTAGACTCAGCTGCTCCTCGGGGTAGCTGGTAAGAGGCAGGCTCGGCTCTTCCTCGGGTTAGCTGGAGTGGGATAATCTTGGCCAGTCCTCCTCGGGGCAGCTGGCACGGGGCAGGCTCGGCCAGTCCTCCTCGGCGTAGCTGGCGCGGGGCAGGCTCGGCCAGTCCTCCTCGGGGCAGCTGGCGCGGGGCAGGCTCGGCCTGTCCTCCTCGGGCCAGCTGGCGCGGGGCAGGCTCGGCCAGTCCTCCTCGGGGCAGCTGGCGCGGGGCAGGCTCGGCCAGTCCTCCTCGGCGTAGCTGGCGCGGGGCAGGCTCGGCCAGTCCTCCTCGGGACAGCTGGCGCGGGGCAGGCTCGGCTAGTCCTCCTCGGGGCAGCTGGCGCGGGGCAGGCTCGGCCAGTCCTCCTCGGGGTAGCTGGCGCGGGGCAGGCTCGGCCAGTCCTCCTCGGGACAGCTGGCGCGGGGCAGGCTCGGCCAGTCCTCCTCGGGGTAGCTGGCGCGGGGCAGGCTCGGCCAGTCCTCCTCGGGGCAGCTGGCGCGGGGCAGGCTCGGCTAGTCCTCCTCGGGGCAGCTGGCGCGGGGCAGGCTCGGCCAGTCCTCCTTGGCGTAGCTGGCGCGGGGCAGGCTCGGCCAGTCCTCCTCGGCGTAGCTGGCGCGGGGCAGGCTCGGCCAGTCCTCCTCGGGGCAGCTGGCGCGGGGCAGGCTCGGCCAGTCCTCCTCGGGGCAGCTGGCGCGGGGCAGGCTCGGCCAGTCCTCCTCGGCGTAGCTGGCGCGGGGCAGGCTCGGCCAGTCCTCCTCGGGACAGCTGGCGCGGGGCAGGCTCGGCTAGTCCTCCTCGGGACAGCTGGCGCGGGGCAGGCTCGGCCAGTCCTCCTCGGGGTAGCTGGCGCGGGGCAGGCTCGGCCAGTCCTCCTCGGGACAGCTGGCGCGGGGCAGGCTCGGCCAGTCCTCCTCGGGGTAGCTGGCGCGGGGCAGGCTCGGCCAGTCCTCCTCGGGACAGCTGGCGCGGGGCAGGCTCGGCCAGTCCTCCTCGGGGCAGCTGGCGCGGGGCAGGCTCGGCCAGTCCTCCTCGGCGTAGCTGGCGCGGGGCAGGCTCGGCCAGTCCTCCTCGGCGTAGCTGGCGCGGGGCAGGCTCGGCCAGTCCTCCTCGGGACAGCTGGCGCGGGGCAGGCTCGGCCAGTCCTCCTCGGGGCAGCTGGCGCGGGGCAGGCTCGGCCAGTCCTCCTCGGGGTAGCTGGCGCGGGGCAGGCTCGGCCAGTCCTCCTCGGGACAGCTGGCGCGGGGCAGGCTCGGCCAGTCCTCCTCGGGGTAGCTGGCGCGGGGCAGGCTCGGCCAGTCCTCCTCGGGGCAGCTGGCGCGGGGCAGGCTCGGCTAGTCCTCCTCGGGGCAGCTGGCGCGGGGCAGGCTCGGCCAGTCCTCCTCGGCGTAGCTGGCGCGGGGCAGGCTCGGCCAGTCCTCCTCGGCGTAGCTGGCGCGGGGCAGGCTCGGCCAGTCCTCCTCGGGGCAGCTGGCGCGGGGCAGGCTCGGCCAGTCCTCCTCGGGGCAGCTGGCGCGGGGCAGGCTCGGCCAGTCCTCCTCGGCGTAGCTGGCGCGGGGCAGGCTCGGCCAGTCCTCCTCGGGGCAGCTGGCGCGGGGCAGGCTCGGCCAGTCCTCCTCGGGGCAGCTGGCGCGGGGCAGGCTCGGCCAGTCCTCCTCGGGGTAGCTGGCGCGGGGCAGGCTCGGCCAGTCCTCCTCGGGACAGCTGGCGCGGGGCAGGCTCGGCCAGTCCTCCTCGGGGTAGCTGGCGCGGGGCAGGCTCGGCCAGTCCTCCTCGGGACAGCTGGCGCGGGGCAGGCTCGGCTAGTCCTCCTCGGGGCAGCTGGCGCGGGGCAGGCTCGGCCAGTCCTCCTCGGCGTAGCTGGCGCGGGGCAGGCTCGGCCAGTCCTCCTCGGCGTAGCTGGCGCGGGGCAGGCTCGGCCAGTCCTCCTCGGGGCAGCTGGCGCGGGGCAGGCTCGGCCAGTCCTCCTCGGGGCAGCTGGCACGGGGCAGGCTCGGCCAGTCCTCCTAGGCATAGCTGGCGCGGGGCAGGCTCGGCCAGTCCTCCTCGGGGCAGCTGGCGCGGGGCAGGCTCTGCCAGTCCTCCTCGGGGCAGCTGGCGCGGGGCAGGCTCGGCCAGTCCTCCTCGGCGTAGCTGGCGCGGGGCAGGCTCGGCCAGTCCTCCTCGGGACAGCTGGCGCGGGGCAGGCTCGGCCAGTCCTCCTCGGGACAGCTGGCGCGGGGCAGGCTCGGCCAGTCCTCCTCGGGGTAGCTGGCGCGGGGCAGGCTCGGCCAGTCCTCCTCGGGGCAGCTGGCGCGGGGCAGGCTCGGCCAGTCCTCCTCGGGGCAGCTGGCGCGGGGCAGGCTTGGCTGGCTGGGTGTGAGCTCCGGCTGGCAGCGGCCGCAGAGGTCTGACCCCTGCGGTTGCTGGGCCCTGACTGAGCTCTGCAGGCGAGCTTTTATACTTCCAGGTCTGCGCCGTGACCTCTGAGGGGTGGGTGCAGGACCCAGCGGCTCCGCCCACGGTGGTGTTAGGGGAGGTTCATCCCTCAGCGGGGCTGTGGGGTATCCCACCGCCTCGCTACAGGCAACAACATCTGCATGCAGTATTCAAGATGTGGGCATACCATGGATTTATATAGAGGCAACAGATATTTTCTGTCCTATTATCAATCCCTTTCTTAACAATTCCCAGCATTCTGTTTGCTTTTTTGACTGCCGCTGCACACTGAGTGGATATTTTCAGAGAACTATCCACAGATTGCCCAGCCCTTTCCATTATAAGACCTGGCTTTCAGATACTCATAACTTTTGCCAAGCTTTAACCATCTGGGGGCTGAAGTTTTCCATGCCAGGCGTCTGCCGCAGGCTGAATTTTTTTGGAAAGTTTCATATAAGTCCTTTTAAAGAAGCTCTGATAGCCGTGTGCTGTGCCGATGGTTCTGAATCTCACACTGTGACACAGGAACTCAAACAGCCGGAAGTGACTACTAACGCACACAGGGCCACATAACTAAACTCCGAGATGTAACGGTATTGAAGTCAGAAGGGCCTTGCAGAGGCCTTTAATTTTACCCGCACATGTTCTTTGTTCATAATAACTGTCGTACTTCCTTGTCTGGTCATGTCTGGTTACATTTTCCTAGAAGTAAATTACAATGGAGCGTATCTGACCTATGTGTCATCATCTCTGCAAATTGCAGCTGCTTCTCTCACTGTTATCATGGAACTCATTGTTATATAAGAGAATCATTCTTCCTCTGCCTTCCATACCCTAAGCTCCCCTGTGCGCTGAAAGGACAGAACTCTTTTATCATTAGGCAACTGGAAAAACCTTAGGGATTAGAGCAGCAAAGGGTAACTTTCTCACAGGGAAATGGAACAGGCCTGGAGCTTTGAGAGCCAATCTCAGGTTCATGAGAAAGTTGGTCAGGAGGGGAAGCAACACAGGAGGGCCTGGGCAATGAGGGGCTTTGGTCTTGAGTTTGGCATTTGGAGATGTTCAAACTTTCTCTAATGGGGGGAGAGAGATGCTTCACTCTTAGAGGTATGAGCCTTCAGGAGAGAGGTAAAAGGGAGCTCCTAGCTCTGGCTGGGGCTGTCTGGATGTAGGGCCTATGGCCTGAAGTTCTAGAGGTTAAGGAGCTGTTGATGAACAGGGCGAAGAACAGATGCCAAGCTAATTTATCTGCATCAGCTGTTTAACCCAGAATAACCATCTATTGGGGAATAAGGGGAAGTGCAGCTACAGAGAGAGCGAGAGAAAGAGAGATAGAGAGAGAGAGACAGTAAGAGAGAGAAAGAGTGCTTCATTTGCATAAGGCTTCTTCCCAGAATACCTCCAGTGAGACTTTGGGAGCCACTATAACTATACACACACTCACTGGGTAGTGGAACTGAATGGAAAGAGGAGGAAAGGTGTTACTACCTCATGGCAGTTTCTGCTCAAGGGCTTTATATGCTGCTGGTTTTCTATCCTCTGAGGATCCTGCATTCTGGGGATGACTCTTTGTTAAAAACATGGAGAACAGTGGCAGATCTGAACGGACTCCAGTGAAGCCCTTCCTCCCCAGCCTCCTAAATGTATTGTAGCTGGATTTGATGATGGAGCCTCCAGATAGAACCAGACAGCACTTCCTAGGGACTGGCCAAGTGCACCTCAGGTCTATAAGACTGCACTACCTACTGACACCAAACTATATGTGGGGTTTAGTGAATGGGAAGGGGGAAGCCACGTGACAAATGGATATCAAGATGAGGCACCAAGACAACAGACTACTGCCAAAGGCACCACGGGGAGAGTTTATGGATCATTCATACAGAGAGATTGTTTCTGTGTTTTCCCAAGTTGATGCTGTGTTCCCTTTTCCTCTAATAAAGATTTCTTTGTTCTACACACAGACTCAGAGCTAGCAAGAAGGGAAGTATTGCCTCTTGAGGTGCCCAAGAAAGATGCTTAGTGATTTCAGACATTTTGGCTAGAGGCTTGAGCTGCTGGTGGTGGTGAATATTAGGAGAGACCTCCAAGTATTTGAACCTGGCCTGGCAAAAGGGTTACACAGGTTTCACTTAACGATTCCACGGAACCTCTTCAAAAACGCTGAAAGAACCCAACCTAGCATCCCTGGTCTCTATAAAGTGGGTTCTAGAGTGGCAGGCTTGGGGGAAGATGCTGCTAAGCAGCAAAGGCTGCCCTGTTTGCCTACATAATGGCTCCCTACAAAATGCTGCAACACCCTAATTCATTGCTCTGTAGAACAGCCTGGGATGCTCTGAGGGGAAAGAGGATGCTCTAGTGGAGCTTCCTTGGAAGAAGATGCAATAAAATCCAAAATGTTTAATGTTATATTTGATTGTAATGAACAGGCAAATGCATAGTGACAGCACTCTGCCCCCTGGAATTAGAACTTCTCAGAGCTGATAGTTACAGATCCAATACTGCTGTCATTTAGTGGAGAATCTCCTCTGAGCCTTTGGAGCACGAGAAATTGACTTGCATCCATGTGTTGGTGTGAAGCTCAACATGGCTAAAGTGGGAAGCACATTGACAATACCAAGTCCTTGAAGTCTCGTTACTAAACACTCTTTGGCAAGAGATGCCATCTGGTACCCCTTTAAAGTAGATCTCACAGAGGGAGCAATGTAGGAAAGGACTCATTATTTATAATCTCCAGATTCTCTGGGTTTTCTTTGTTAGATGACTGTTATTGAGTTTCCTCTGGTGTCCTGGGGGCCACATCACCACTCTCGGAGTGAATGCTTCTACCTGCTGTCAGTACTTATGTCATAAACAGATAAGTAAGAGTTAATAGAACAGAAGTACTTCATATCTCTTTTGCCTGGAAAGGGTTAACAAGATCAGTGAGCCGGCTGTCACCTGACCAGAGGACCAATCAGGGGACAGGATACTTTCAAATCTTGAGGGAGGGAAGTTTTTGTGTGTGCTGTTAGTTTTTGGTTGTTGTTCACTCTGGGGGCTCAGAGGGATCAGACGTGCAACCAGGTTTCTCTCCAATCTCTCCAATACAGGATCTTATAAGTTCAGAATAGTGAGTACTAGGTAGATAAAGCGAGTTAGGCTTATGTTTGTCTTCTTTATTAGCAAATGTGTATTTGGTTGGAAGGAGTTCAAATTTGTATTTGGCTGAAAAGATTTTAATTTGTACTTGTATACTTAGGCTGGGAGGGTGTTCCCAGTGTCTATAGCTGAAAGACCCTGTACCTATTCCATTTTTTAAATTTACAAAGATAATTTTTACTGTTTTTTTCTTTCTTTAATTAAAAGCTTTTCTTGTTTAAGAACCTGATTGTTTTTATTCTGGTGAGACCCCAAGGGACTGGGTCTGGATCCACCAGGGAATTGGTGGAGAGAAAGGAGGGAAGGGGGAGAGAGAGGTTAATTTCTCTCTGTGTTAGGATTACTTTCTCTCTCAGGGAGAGCCTGGGAGGGGGAAAGAGAAGGAAGGGAGGAAGGTGAATTTTCCTCTCTGTTTTAAGATTCAAGGAGTTTGAATCACAGTGATCTTCCAGGGTAACCCAGGGAGTGGAAGCCTGGTAGAGGCAATGATGAGGGAAAGGGTTTACTTTCCTTGTGTTAAGACCCAGAGGGACTGGGTTTTGGGGGTCCCCGGGCAAGGTTTTTGCAGGGGATTGAAGTCTACCAGGCACTGGAATTCCTGGTTGGTGGCAGCGCTACAAGTACTAAGCTGGTAACTGAGCTTAGAGGAATTCATGCTGGTACCCCATTTTTTGGACGCTAAGGTTCAGAGTGGGGAATTATACCATGACAACTTATATCAGGCCTGTTACCATATTACCTGTGCACTGCACCTATCCTGCCACACCCCTGCAAGGTAGCTACTCCTGGGACCCACCTGTGCCTTTTCTGGTGTAAATGGCTCTGGGGGAGCTGCATTGCTTTTAAGCAATGTAACTAGGAAATGTAAAAATAAATAAATCAATAACTGACATCTAATTACTCCTGCAGATCCTCCTGACAGCAGCTTCTCAGTTCCCTACATGTGAAAAAGGCTGTTAATACATCCCATCCCTACCACCCTCCTCCCCAAACCAGACGAGAAACAAACCCATTATCCAAAGGACATTTGTCTAAACCTCCCCTTTTGTGCCTTGACTATCTAGGGCCTGCAGCTGCCACTTCCTATTCTTTCTGTAATTGCTCCCACTCCGGCTAATAACGGATTCATAAACTAGGAATTTTTTACCATTATTTTGGTATGAATTTTTAAAAATAATGGTTGCATTTTACACAAGTAAAGGCCGTGCTAAGTGTAATCGGCCTGCCTGAGCCACAGGGAATATGTTTATTGATACACGGAGCCCCTGGGAGCAGCCTCTGGAATGTGTGTTTTGTACATGAATATGTCAGCCCTTCCCATGACAATTCTTAAAGTGAGACTCTCACAATGGGACAAAAAGCAATCCGAAAAGCAATTTATTTTGCCGACAATTTCTCCTCTCCCCAGAGGTGGTGTGGAAGATATTTGTGTGTTTGAAGGAGAGAGAAATCTCCCCCACCCCTGGCCAGACTCTACAACTCCCTAGAGCAAAGTCACGATCCTGGGATTGTGACGTCACAGCCTGGGGGTACGCAGCTGATTGTGATGTCACCAGTTTAGCATCCCGGTCTGATGGCAGGATTCAGCAGAGGCAGGAGGAGAAAAGGCAGGAGAAAGGCAGAGTGGTCAATGGCTAGACCACCGGATGGGGACTCAAGAGACCTAGGAGGGGGTGGGGTCTGGCTTTGCCACACACCCACTGGGTAGCCTTGGCCAAGTCACTTCACCTCTCCGTGTTTCCATTTCCTCTCCCATCATTTACCGACCTTGTCTATTTGGAGGATGAGCTTGGAAACTCTTGTTACATGTTTACACAACACCTGTGCCAACAATGGAGACAGTTAGCACCACTTGAGGAGATGGTTTTGCGATGTAGGCACCTGCCTCATGAAGAACTGAAACCACTAACTCATTTCCCATCGGCCATTGAGCAGCTCTAAGAAGGTGATGACCTGCCTGAGATGGATGTAAACCAGTAACCTAGAGGTTACAGCTAGATTTAATTCCTTGTGCCATCCCACCCCCACAGAGGTACACCAATAAGTACAATAGATTCTAAATAACCTTCCAAGCAAGAGTCCTCCCTCAGACATGGGCATTGCTAGAACATCACATTAGGCCAGCCACAAGCTTCAGGGGAGTAGGAGAGGACAAGAGAAGCTGAGCTGGGTTGATTTGCTGTTTGTGGATGGAAACCAGTGCGCCGACAGGTGGGCAGAGGGGGATGAAATGATAAAAATAATCCAAACAGAGAAAAAAATGACTGGAACTAACAACACTATTTGGGTTTGGGGAATGAAGATAGTTAATACGGGGGAAAAGCCAGGGGGCAGACTGAATCTGAATGGAGTGTTTAGAGAAAGAGGAACCAGAGAATTTTCTGGATATTGCCATCTCTTGGGGGACTGGCAGCAGTTTAACTCTTTCTCTCTCTCAAACATGGAAGCAGAAGGAACACAGAACTAGCCAAGTCAAACATCTCCCATAGTCACAGCTTTTGGGGAAGGGGAGGGGGGCATCGCTAGGAAGGGTTAGCTGTCTCATCCAGGAGAGAGAGGTATCCTTGTCACTGCATAGAAATGTCAGGAGCTTTGCACCGGGGGTTCTGCCTCTCTAACCACTCCCATGATGAGCCCAAATCAGAGCTTTGTCCCCAAACCTCTTCCTTTGTCACACCAGCAGAGAACGGTAAAATGATTTCTCACCACTTCCTGATGTGTAAAATCAGTAAGGCATCATGCCTCCCTCCCCAGTCAGTTGCTCTGATGTGGAAATCCTTCATCAAAACCCCCTTCTGTTAGTAGAGAGCTGGGATTTGGCCATGCTAGGAGAACAAAGAGCGGCTCTCCAAGGGAGGCTAGATGGTTTGGCTTTGTTGAGAGTCCATCTTTATGGACAGTTAGAGCTGTCATAAAAAGGAAGGAAATGTAAGGAATCTCTCTCTCTCTCTATATATATATTTGCAAAAATTCATTAAAATTTGTTACACATTTTCAAAAGTGACCAGAGATTTGTGATGTGTCCATTTTTTGATGTCATCTTGGGTCATCTTTAAGGATCCTGATTTTCAGTAAGGGCTGAGATCAGGCCCCTTTAAGGATCTTAGCTGGGGCACCCAGAAAGTGAGGCCCACAGTCACTACTCACTTTTGAAAATGTAGGTCAAAGTTGCATTGTCATTCTGGATCCATTTGCCATTCCTCCCCCCATTAGGCTTTTTCCAAAGTTTTCGCATCAAAACAAGCAAAATGTTGGAAAAAGAACTCCATTGACCTCTCTTGATGACCAGATTGATCCCTGCCTGCATTTGATTTTGAATTTTAAATTTAAAGATACTGAGGCTTACAACAAAAATTAGCATCAGTCATGAACAGTAAAGGACCCATTTCCAGTATTTTTTGTCATTGCTTGGTAAAATACCATGACTTCTCAACAATTACTCTGTGTGTGAAATTTGGACAGTTAAGCAAAATCAAAACCAAATGCGAAACTAGCAGGATTCTAAAGTTTTTGAACTTAATTGTGAATGATTCACGCAGTCCTAGCAGAGTCTACAGTAAGTCTGTAATGCCAACAGACCCCGGTCGTTGTCAGGCAGGATCGAACGGGGATCTTTGGAGCTTAGTGCTTGAGTCTCTACAGCATGAGCTAAAAAACAACTGGCTGTTAGCTAAGGCTGTAGAGCAGGCTAATTTAACTCTTTCTAAGTGGTCTCGGTACCACTAGATGGAATAGAACACCACCCCCAAAGGATGTGTGGGTTACACTTGCTGCTGGGAATACCACATTCCTCTTGATTTTGTTTTCTGAGTTGTAATATTTTGCTGTTCCATAGCGTCTACCAGATGAAGATCTCAAATCATTTTATAAACGTCAGTAAATGTGGCATTAAAACCCAACCTGCCTGTGAGCTAAGTATCTCCATTTTACAGATAGGGAAACTGAGGCACAGGAGGCGGGTTAACATGACCAAGGTAACACAGTGAGTGGTAGAAGTGGGAATAGAACTGGATCTCTTCAATCCCAGCCATGGAATTAACCTCATATCCAGCCTTCTATTTATCCCATTTGCTCTCTTGTTATTATTATATTGTCTCTTTTGTGTGTCTGAGCATCCTGGGCGCAGCCCTGTAATTTTTTTCCCCATGAATCCCAATGCCTGCCCCCTCTTAGGAATTACATATGAATGACTCATGCATCAGTCTTGTGTCAGTCCCTATACTGCCTTTCTGTTTGTGCTATGCTGGTTCCGCCTATTTTAAATCTGTGTGTATGTGTAATGTGGCTTTCAAGCCTATCCAGGGATGGTTTAGTGTTGAGTTAATTAACTAAAAAGGAATAGGGAGAAGGGAGAAACAATATTAGCAGAGTAATTGTCCTAGTGGCGCTGTAGTTAAGGGGGTGCCAGATGGTCCCATTATAAAGTAGGCCCCTATGAAGATGAGAAGGGCTAAACAAGGATTTGTTCTACTCTTGAGTGCCTAATGATTGAGTCACCAAGGAGGCCTTTCATTTGCTCTTTAAAGGGCAGCTTCTGTCTTTATTGGAGTTCTCTAGATTAATGGTGTGAAGCAGCCTCAGTCAGCAATGCAAAGCAGTGTTGCATGAGTGCAGTGGTGGATTAGTCCCTGGGCCAATGGGGCCCATGCCCAGGGGCCCTGGCCAATTGGGAGGGACCCCATGCCCCGACCTGCTCCTCCTGCCCAGCGCTCCTTCCCGGGAGCGTGTTTGGGGCACCAGGGCTTCCCTTGCTTCCTGGCAGGAGCCCTGGGCAGGCGGAGTGGGGCAAGCCCCACATCCCGACTCCATTTCCCCAGCAGGAACACAGGGGAGGAGGGACTGCAGGCGGAAGAGGTAGGGGGGCTCCCACTTGTGCTGGCCCAGGGGCCCCACTAACCTCTAATCCGCCTCTGCATGAGTGTAACAGAAAGCAGCATTTGGTCTATTGTCTTTTGGCACCCAGAACTCATTGCTGGCTTAGAAGCACATTCCAGTTTCATGCATTGGCTTGTTGCTTCTTTAGCCAGCTAATAATGGACCAGATCCTGAACACCTTCCATAGCAAAACTACCATTCACTTCAGTGGACGTTTTGCCTGAATAAAGATGGCAGGATCTGGCTCATTCATAATAGATATTTGATTGTAAGTCTCATATTGTTAAACTAAAGCTGGCAAAAGCTTCCCTTATAGGCAAAGGAGAAATGAATCTCCCTGTTCTCTGAAATGCCCCTTTCCAGCCCTGTTTGTTGTGCCTCTCCTTTGGATTACCACATGGTCACATTTTATCTGTTGGTGTCCAGTGACTTGACAGATATGAATCAGAATGGAGGCCATAAACCCTTTTTCAGTTGATGAGAGAGACCTGTTAATTGTGTTATGGAAGAGGAAGCTGATGCTCCAAAGTTGCCTTTCCACTTTGCATTGCTCAACAGCCTTCGCAAAATGCCACAAGGGAATTTATCCCAATAATAGTTTGTCACGAACATGTTTATCCAGTGTTTATTTCCAGGCTGACCAAAACCTTTACATTTGATCAGGGACAGAATCCTCCAGAATGCCAATTTAATGACAAGAATTCTCAAGAGTGCTGTATGGAGCTGGAAGAGGCAGTCAGCTCGTTATCTTCCCCCCTGGTGGCAACATTTTTTGTGCACAACTTTGGATGTGCTGGCATGTGCAAAAATCCATCCTTTATAATGAAATGCTAAAGCCATTTCTGGAGTAACAAGCGCTTTTGTCCACCCTACATACCCACATGGATGCATTGCTCATTGCTTCAGCACTTTGTGCTTCTCACCATGAATATAGCCAAGCAAAACTGACCCACATGGTCCAGCTGAGACTCTGTTTACCTATATTACACCTTTGTATCGTGCATCCTTTTGTCTGTGCTTCGCTTCTTTTTCTAATGATATGTGTGCTCTATTGAACGATAATGTCTATAGATGAATGTTATCATTATTTGCGATAACATCCTAGATTGTTAATCTAATCCCCATTCACTGTGTTGTTTATTTTCAGCTTTCATTTCACTGAGTTTAAAGAATGAAATTGAGACTGGGCAATTTCACTTTTGTTTATAGTAAGTTTCATTTTTCACATTTTTAGTCATTTGGGGGTTAAAGAAGAGCATGGAATAATTTAAATCTAGTCCCTCCTCCCATGAAGTGGTCTTTTTTTCCTTTGATGATTCTTTTAAAACTATTGAATACAGCTCGGTTCAAGTTAGATTTTGTAAAACATCACTTAAAAAAAAATGCAAGGCCTAAATGAAATGAACAGTCCTTTACCACTCAGGGCAAGTTTCCACTAGAAGCACTACAATGGCGCAGCTGCACCGAGGCAGCTACGCCACTGTAGCGCATCTGGTGAAGACGCTCTATGCTGACGAGAAAGAGCTCTCCCAGGGGCATAATAAAACCACCTCCACTAGAGGCAGTAGCTCTCCTGCCGACAGCGCTGTCCACACTGGTGCTTAGGTCCTTGTAACTTACATCATTCAGGGGGGTGGCTTATTCACACCCATGAACGACATAAGTTATAGCAACATAAGCGGTAGTGTGTACAAGCCCTTAGGTCCTAATTTAGCAAAGCACTTATGTACAACCTTAATTCTAAACATGCAACGATAGAACTACACTCATGCTTAGAGTTAAGCATGTGGTTAAGTGCTTTTCTGTATCGGGTCCTTAATCTGTGCCCTGAGAAAATTCACAAACTACCATGCTTATGTATTTAATGGTATATATAGTTGCCTGCTTTAGTTAATAGAATCTAATCCCTGAGTCAAAACTGCTGGAGTTTTTATGGGCCAGTATATCAGTGGAAACTTTGATGGAAGAATTTGGGGATAACCTTGGTACTCCATTTCCTTCCTGAATTTATCATATCAGTAAAGCATCAGAAAGCCCAGTTTGGCACAGTTTGGTTCCACCGTCAGTCTTTACAACAGAGAGACTCAGTGCTGGAATAGCAAGAGTTCTGCCGGTCAAAACTGAAGCACATTGGCAGTATTTTATGAGCTGGAAGACTGGGGTAGGATGGTCCGGGATGTCGGTTAGGGCTGATGTGCATTCACAGAGCTGTGTGTGCAGCCTAGGGCTGGAATAGCAGGAGGTACTGCAGGACAAGATGGAGGAGCACTGGCAGAGCCATGTGGTACTATAAACTTGCATGTTACCTATCTCCTGTAGATCTTGGTCTATTCCTTTTCAGTCCTTCATTTTCATGAGCATTAGTTTCACCCCTAAATATAACAAGCAAATGAAATGCTAGTCAGCGAGTACCTTTTGTCCAGGGCCATTTAGGTACTAAAGACAAGAGCAGAAGAGTAATCTTTAAAGAAAATGAAGAGTGGAGATCTCCATAATAGCTCAAGTTCCATTTGTGTGGTCTCTGATGTGCTACTTAACTGCCTTACTCAATCAAGGTGAGCGTTTTTTTCCCCTCTCTCTTTATGTATCTGGAAAGAAAATAATCTCTCCCTTGCTTTAGCTGAGCCTGAACTGCATCTCTTTCACACACCGGGTGAAGTGTGATCACAGCTTAAGTGATGCCCATTAGACCCTATAAAATTAGGATTAGCCGGGATGGCTTCCTGCATTAGATCAATTTAAGTCACTGGCTGGTGGAAAGGAGCGAGATTCTTTACTCTGCTAACTGGGGAGTGTTTTTCTGTGACAATATGTGGTGTAAATATTTTTTTTGTCCTTAAAGGAATTGATTCTGCTTGCATCCTCCATTGTACACCCTGCCTTATGAAGCCCTACATGTTTTTTTTTAATTGGGATCTTTAAGTTGCTATTGATATCTGTAAGGCATGAAGAGGTTACACAGTGCACTTCACGCAGTTCTATGGCAGAAATGTCTCCATGTAGTAACTAATGGCAAGTTTATTGCCACAAGCAGCAGGAGTGGAATAAGGCAGGGTTCAGGGAACCAAGCTGTAGGCTGGGAGAGGGCCTACCATCCCTCTGCGTATGGGGCTGTGGAGAGTAGGGCACTGGCAGAAAGTGCTAACCTTGGCATTCAGGGCTGGGAAGGAGGTATCACTGGCAGGGCAGGGAGCCAAGACACTCACAGGGGAGAGATAGCTCAGTGGTTTACCCATTAGCCCACTAAACCCAGGGTTATGAGTTCAATCCTTGAGGGGGCCATTTAGAGACATGGGGCAAAATCAGTACTTGGTCCTGCTAGTAAAGGCACAGGCCTGGACTCAATGACCTTCCAGCTCTATGAGATAGGTATATCTCCTTACATTATATTATTATCTCATGTGTGTTACATAGACCCTTTAGTTTGCTGTGTGGCCATTTGGTAGCTATGGACCCTGGGCACTGTTTAGACTTATATAAACACTGACTCAAACCAGAACCTCAAATCTGAACTGCCTTCCCCATGAAGTTCAGGTTTCTGATCTCAGCCTGGTTTGATCCAATGCCAGATAGGGTTTATATTCCAGATGTGGTTCAGATGCACTGCTAAAATGGCAGGAATCTCCCATGAAGAGCTCATGAGATGTTAATGCCACAGAAATCAAACCCTGATCCCATTACGGCCTTGAACTCAAATTCCCAACCACAGCCTAGACTTTTAACCTGCAAGGGGAGGGGGCAACTAAGATGACCGTAACTCTTGGTTCACCATGGGTCTGGAAGCACTTCCTGTTGCATGCTTAACAATGACCAACAGGGGAGGGAAGGGCACAAGTGATCCAGGAACTCAATGATCCTGGGTCAAAAGTGTTGAGTGAAGGTTGATGCTTATTTTGTGCAAACATCTCACCCAGCTCTAATGGTAGCCGTCTGCAATGGGTGGAAATAGCCTGGCAATGCAGGAGAATTAGGGTAGGCTCTCACTGCAGTGGTGTCTTTTTAATTCAGATTTAATGGAATAGAATTGTATATCGATTAAATCCCAATATATGATTAAAAAGATATTCTTTGAGTTTTCCCGGCCAGGCCAAGACTTCTGCATACCCGTTATGGGATGGTTAAACCTCACTGAATGTGTTTGCAATAACCATTCTCCATTTCATTATTAAGCAATAACTCTCTTTATTGAGTCTAAAGTGGATCCTTATTTGAGACACTTCATTTAGAGCCTTACTGGGAAACCCAACTCAGAGGATGTAAACCAGCTCTTGCTTTATGACTTGCAAGGGGATATGCTCTATATATTCTCTCTCTATATACCTATAATTTTAGTGAATTTAGCCTGAGGGCTTAGTGGCCACTGCCCAGATGCACAGTCCATTATCCTGCAGTCCCCAGCCTCATAGCCAAGACACAGCCCTGAATTCTCTATTACATTGAAATCACCAGAGCTGCTGTTCAGTGCCCACCTTGCTCAGCACTATGTGCACTCTCTCATGTAAACACACCCAAAGCATTATTTTCTTTTTAGCTGCTCCTGTGCACTGGACAGAAAGCGCTCTGATGCCACGGCATGACTCCAAAGGGTTTTTCTTCTTCAAGAGCAGAGCCCAGAACTTTTGCATGAATGTTTCAAAAAGCCTGCTACCCAGGGAGGGTAGCCGGGGTCTCCAGCAGCCTCATATCAACATGCTAGGACTAAGCAGCGCTAGTGGATGTACTGAAATGCATCCAGATGGCTTGGAGGTCTCAGGACCCACACAACAACTCCAATCATCCCCATCCAGCAGGCACTGGGTGCTGGGTAAAACCTGAACCAGATTATTTGCAAAGAAGTCTCCACTTTGAGTCCTGGTCAGTGATATCAGCAAGATCCTTTTAGGAGCTTACAGGTGTGCTGTATGATTATTTATTCTATTATCTTAAAATGTCATCATGATTCTTTCGGGACAAGAACAAGTGGAAATGTTTATAAGTTACCATTAGTGAAGTCTGTTGCTATCACTTCCCCAGTCACCATGTGCCATGGCTTGCAAGATGCAATATGGGGCCATCATCTCTATAAGCACATGGTGGCATGGATTGGGTATAACCACCGCCTTTCATTCAGGATAAACGTATGGCAGTAGTACCCAAAACGCAGGCACATGAAAAAGCTGGAGTAGAAGCCGAACCATGTGGTCCAATGGGTTTCAAATGGAGGGGCTAGGGCTTGGACCGGTGTGTGTGTGGAGGGGGCGAGGGGAGGCAGGTAGAGGATATGGAACAACTTCCATATGAGGAGACTTTAAAAAGACTGGGACTTTTCAGCTTGGAAAAGAGATGACTAAGGGAGGATATAATAGAGGTCTATAAACTCATGACTGGCATGGAGAACATGAATAAGGAAGTGTTATTTACTCCTTTACACAGCACAAGAATTAGAGGTCACCCAATGAAATTAATAGGCAGCAGGTTTAAAACAAACAAAGGAAGTATTTCTTCACACAATGCAGAATCAACCTGTGGAACTCTTTGGCAGAGGATGTTGTGAAGGCCAAGACTATAATCAGGTTAAAAAAAGAACTAGATGAGTTCATGTAGGATAGGTCCATCAGTAGCGATTAGCCAAGATGGTCAGGGATGCAAATCCATGCTGTGAGTGTTTCTAGCCTCTGTTTGCCAGAAGATAGGAATGGATGACAGGAGATGGATCACTTGCTGATTACCTGTTCTGTTCATTCCCTCTGAAGCACCTGGCATTGGCAACTGTTGGAAGACAGGACACTGGGCTAGATGGACCATTGGTCTGATCCGATATGGCCATTCTCATGACAGACAGAAGCAATCAGAAAGCCAAACAGATAATACAGAGGCACTGGTGATGTAGCCCTGAGAGAAAGCAAAGAGAGAGAGAGAGAATTTTGGGCACAAAGTGCTTGCTGGAAAGTTCCTCTGCCAAAGATTTGGAAAAGCAAGCAGAGGAACTGTCTCCTTCTGTGTTCTGGGAAGCAGGACTTGATGTACAATCTGTGTGAATAAACAAGGTTACATCAAAGAAAATACCTGGCTCTCGTCTCAGTTTCTCTTCATAGTGGAAACAATATGCATAGCTGTAAGCTTTGGCTATCTGCTCGGGTCAAAGGAGGCTATCACTAACACTAATATTGATCAACACATTTATTTGAGCATAAGCTTTCGTGGGCTAAAACCCACTTCATCAGACGCATGCAGTGGAAAATACAGTAGGAGGATATATATACACAGAGAACATGAAAAAATGGGTGTTGCCATACAAACTATAACAAGAGTAATCAATTATGGTGGGCTATTATCAGCAGGAGAAAAAAAACTTTTGTAGTGATAATCAGGATGGCCCATTTCAAACAGTTGACAAGAAGGTGTGAGTAACAGTAGGAAAAAATTAGCATGGAGAAATAGTTTTTACTTTGTGTAAAGACCCATCCACTTCCAGTCTTTATTCAAGCCTAATTTAATGGTGTCCAGTTCAGGGCCACCGGGGGGAGGGCAAGTGGGGCAATTTGCCCCAGGCCCAGGGCCCCGCAGGGGCCCCCATGAGAGTTTTTTGGGGCCCCCAGAGCGGGGTCCTTCACCCGCTCTGGGGGCCCCGGAAAACTCTCGCAGGGCCCAGGCCCCCGGAGCTCCTTCCGCAGCGGGTCTTCATCAGCAATTCGGCGGTGGGGGGTCCTTCCGCTCTGGGACCCATCGCCGAAGACCCCAGGCCTCCTGAATCCTCTGGGCGGCCCTGGTCCAGTTTGCAAATTAATTCCAATTCTGCAGTTTCTCGTTGCAAAAGAATAAATGGACACAAATCAGACGTCAAGAATTATAACATTCAAAAACCAGTTGGAGAACACTTCAACCTCCCTAGTCACTCGATTACAGACCTCAAAGTTGCAATACTCCAACAAAAAAACTTCAAAAAGACTCCAACAAGAAACTAATATTGATAAATATGAGCTGTAGATCTCAAAGTGCTTTGCAAAGGTGGGTGTTCATTGATCTCCCAGGTGGGAAAAATGATGTGCAGAAGAGTTGAGCGACTTTTGTAAGGCCACATTGCGAGTCACTGGTGGAAGTGGGATTTCAGCCCAGAGCTGCTAATTCCTACCTTATCATGTCAGTCACTCCTGCAATTTGAGAATTAAATCCATTCAGGTTAGTCTCTAGTCTCTGCGATTTCAATAGTTATCCTTTGCCAACAGTGTCCAGCCAGGCTTGTTTAGAATTTACAATGAAAGTGGGCTGACGGGCTCATGAGATAATGGATTATTTTGAGAGTTTTCCACCTTTTGGGCACTGGTCAAGGTTGGAAGCAATCAAAAGGCATTGCCATCTGGTAACTGTTCTATATACCACATGAAACAATTCCACATAGAGACATCACAAAAACTACTAAGAGGCCCCTCGTTCCCCCTCACTGGCAGTCTCAGAAAAATGGCCAAGAACTGAATGAGCCACGGAGACTGAGCTCCCCTCTTCCCCGGAGACATTAGTGGAGCAGCATGAGGGAAGCTTGCCTCGACGTTGCTGTTGCTCCTCTTCTGTAGAGAAGTAGACGAAGCTGGTCTCCTAGCCTGTCAAGGCAGCATCTTTCAATACAATGCTTTCAATACAAAATGTACAAAGACATGTGGTGGGGAAGATCTTCTCCCTCTGCCTCCTTCCTCTGGGGAAACATACTGAAAGGACCGCTGCTACCATGCTGACCAAGTGTTCTCTCATTGTTTCCTTGAGATCCTGCTTGGGTCTGTCGGAGTCCACTTGTTGTCTCTTCTCTTATACCTTGATTGTTAGTCCTTTGGGGGCAGGCCCCATCTTTTTGTTCTGCGTTTGTCCAGTGCATAGCACAGTGGAGTCTTGGTCCAAGACTAGGACCCCAAGGTGCTATGGTCATACAAATAATAATGATAATAATTAATAATGAGGTAGAGAGATGGGCACAATGCCTCATCCAAACCTGTTAGAACTGGGAACGTTCAGATAGAGATTGGGATCAACACTAAACAACTTGGGCCCATCTCCACTATAGAGCAGAGAAAATTGCCTAAAGGCCATAGCTATATCTTGGCGAGAAGAGAGAGAAATCTCTGATCTTGGCAGTTCTGGGGCTGATGCTGCCATGGTGAGTCCTCCTCTTCAGATCCTTTTGAATTTAGTAGCCAGCAGAGGCTCAGGACTGGTTACAGTTTCCCATGGAATATCCAAAAGGTGCTGTTCCTACAAGCATCTTGCCAATGACAACAGAAGGATAGCCGGGCTTCCCAATTTATTAGGTTTATAACTAGCTGTGCTAATCCCATTGTGTATGCGCACACATGTGCCCCTTCACCCCTTTGTCTCCACTTCTATGCCAGGTAGGGAAGAGCCACTCACACAACTTCCAAATATAAACATATATGTTAGGGGGCTTATTCCTTCACCCTCTCACTTCCCTGGTCCTTCTCGCATGAACAGAGGGCAACAACACCCGAAGTCCAAAGGCGCAAACAATTCGATGTTTATTGTGGTGAACTTCCAGCAAGCAACGATTCCAGTTTCCTTCCTTAGTGTCCCCCTTCCCAGCTCTGACACCACAGAGCCTTGCCTGTGTCCCTTTTCCTGTTCCCATCCCCTGTTCCCATTTCCCCTTTAGCAAAACATGATCCCAATTCCCCCATCCTCAGTCCCTGTTCCCATTCCCCCCTTTAGCAAAACATCCCAATTCCCCCATCCTCAGTCCCTGTTCCCATTCCCCTTCACTTTCTGATTGACTTCAGACTATATAGCAAAACCTGAGTTTTGCTTAGCTATTCCTTAACCAATTATTTTATTGAAATTTAACTAACCAATCCTAACATATTGTAACATGGTTATTTAACCAATTATACCCCACCACCTTCATTGGTTTACACCCAACAAAATTAATTATACAGTAGACAGAAACAATTACACAACCAGACAGAGACCATGCAAATAAACATACAAAACAATAAAGAAGTGAGGATTTCACAACTATATCTATACAGACATAAGGGTTCTCCAGCTGTGTCTATTGATAAGTGAGTTCTTGCCAGACAGGATGCGATCAAACTAAGTATCCTTTTACATCTTCTAGGTTCTTCCCTTTCTCTGGAGGAGATAGGAATATCAAGAAAGGATTGTATTCCTAATAGCCCAATAGCACCTTATTTCAATGTGACTAGTTTGGAATGTAAGAATGTGACCATACACTTCCCAGCTTATGGCTGCCTAACTACATCTTAGCTGAAGGCCTTAGCCTGTCACAGTAAGAGAAGGCCATTACGCAGACAGTGATTTTGATTCTTTCTTTTATACCTCTATAACTAGCTAAGTGATAAGAATACACCTAAATTCTGAAAGTATAGGCCTGTGCAGACAGGCCTGAATATCTATATCCTAACAATATTCATTGGTGATTGGCTGAAAAGCAGAGGCCAAAGATTGTCACAAAAGATTAGGATCTATTAACAACTGACTCAAACTGTCGCCCAGACAACAACTGGAACTAATGGCCAAACGTAGTTTAAGTGTGAAAAAGTTTGATTGATTTCTCTGTTGCACAGTGTCTGGGGGTGCTGTACATCCTGCTTTTGTCTGGAAGTAGATGGATATTGAGGTTCTTATATGGGCCCCATTATCCAGGAATCTGAAGAGCTCCATAAGGTTGGCGGAATTTGGACCCTTACCCTCACAGAGTTATCCATGCAGGCACTTGTCATACAATCTCTCTCTGGTAAGGGCTGTTGCTCCGGTTACAAAAGAACTCTGAAAGAGTCTTTGTTTATGAAGAGTTCATCTGGTCCTGCTCCCTATGCTGATATTGCAAGTGTGTGCCCATCACTGTAGCCTCAAGTCCCCTGCCTGGGACCACGAAGCTGTGCAGCTTCCTCATATGCAGTGGTGGAGATGATGGCAAGGCCATCACTAAGGATTCTGCTCTGGGGTGGGGAATAAGCAGCAGGAACAAAGGTCCTTTCTTCATGCAAGTGATCCTAGCATTAGAGAATGGGAGATGATTAAAAGCAAAAAAATCTCTGACAGTGAAGCAGAATTGTCTCTAAACAGAATGTTTTTCAGTGTTTTCTGGGCAGCCTTGGCAGTTCTGACTGCAGCATCGAGAGCCCTGTTTAAGCCGCTCAGTAAATTGGATAGTTTAAATAATATATGGACTATCTTTCTGGGGTGGTATAAACGAGTCTGAGCTGTATCGACTTGTTCAGACTTTGACGTACTTCAGCTCCTTTACTGCCATTAGGGTTTTTCTCTTGAGGCGCCATAATCTCATGTACAATTTCTGGATCCTGCATTGGAAAACTCCGGGCAAAGCTGCACAGACCATTATGCATTTCACAGGGGATTTTGCTGCTCGGGAATTTCCATCCTGTTTTGGTCAGTTTCATAGATAGAATCTTTGCTGAAGGTAAAAGAATTTAAGAAATACAAAGGTCCTAATGCTTATGCTTCAGGGTTTCAGATGACCATTGGCAAGGATCAGCAAGGGATTCCCCCTGCCCAATATTTTTGGGGGGTTATTGTCTTCCTCTGATGCATCAGGGATGGCCATGGATGGAGATGGGACATTGGATGTAGAGGACCAGAACTCCGAGGTAGCACTGAGCATTCTGTCTCACAGGTGCTTGGCTGGCTGGTTCTTGCTCATGTGCTCAGGGTCTAACTGATTGCCAGTGTGAGTGTGGGTCATTTGCCAGGATTATCTGGGTATATCTCACCTAATCATTTGTCTGCCATTGCAGGGGCCTTGAGCGCTGGTGTACCTCAGTCTCTCCTATTCTCAGCCTGTGCCATATAATAGTATAGTCTCCTGTGGGTCTCATTTACTTGGGTCTCATTTCCATTGATGGGTTTAGTGTGTGTGGGGGTTGCTAGGTGGTGTTGGTAGCCTGTGATACACAGGAGGTCAGAGTGGATGACCTAGTGGTACTGTCTGGCCTTAAACTCTGTGAAAGACAACTGGGGGAGATAGTAGAAGAGAGGAGATTTTCCCCATCTTTCCACTGAAAGGACACAATCAGTTTCACTTTCTAAATCCAGGCCCAGATTTTCCCCTGCATTCAGGCTGTTTTTTGGTTATTCGCACTGTGGTGTTATCTAGAGTCCAAGTGAGATCAGTGCCTCATTATACCAGGTGCAGTATTGCAAAAATTAATCCTTGCCCCATAGTGCTTATGATCTAAACAGATAAGATCAAGGCAGGATAGGAGAGAGGAAATATCATTATTCCAGTACTACAGATGGGGAACTAAGACACAGAAATATTAAGTGACTTGCCCAAGGTCACACAGGAAGTCTCTAGCAGAGACAAATACTGACCCAAGATCTCCTGAGTTCCTGCCACTCTTTTTATCCTTTCTCTCCAGCAGTGCAATTTGAGCCTGAAGCCAGCATAACCAGACATGAAAACAATCACTCAAGGGTAAGCTGAACATAGTGTTTCTGATGCCATCCCTGCTCCATGGCTGGATTGGCGGGTAGTGATCAATCTATAGGGGATTGATTTATCGTGTCTAGTGTAGACGCGATAAATTGATCCCTGATCGCTCTGCCATCGACTCCTGTACTCCACTACGGCGAGAGGCGGAAGCGGAGTCGATGGGGGAGCGGTGTCCGTCGACCCCGCGCCATGAGGACGCGAGGTAAGTCGACCTAAGATACGTTGACTTCAGCTACGCTATTCTCATTGCTGAAGTTGTGATCCGTAGTTACTGTAACAGCCCCTTGGGCCCATTACAACTGCTGCAAATTAGATGCTGGGGCACTGGCCCAGTGCACAATGCTTCCAGGATCCTGCAAAAAATGTCTTAAAGCTACCTTGCACCCCTTGCAGCGTGTGTTCTAAAGCCACAGCCCAGGATCAGGGCCCACAGCATTATCACAGTTCTTGTTTCTTCTATTTCATTCTGATCCATTTTGCCTGCTGGGAACTCACTGTTTGTCTGAGACATCATTTTCACTTTTGTGGATTACAAATAAATCAATACAACATATTTAAATAGCAACGACAAAGGGTATTCAATCCCTCTTTGCATTTTGACGTGGGTAGTACAAAGCTGCAGGAATCAGAGGCACTCAGGTGATTCTGCGCCTAACAATATGTAAGTTAAGTGAATCTCTCTGCATTATTTTGGCAAACTGTCGCAGAAGGAAAAGGTCCTCCCCTCTCCAATGCAATTTCCTCTCTTGAAAGGTTTGGACAATTACTGCATTTTACCTTTTCCGCCACAGTGTGGACACTTTCTTCTTTTTAACAGCTTGTCTATAAGCATTTCAGCTTCAGCTTAATAAGAAAGGATTGATGTTTGCACTTTGCACAGAGTTTGTGTGGGGAGACATTTCCACTTGTAGTGCTAAGATGATGATTGGAAAAAAAAATACAAAAGACGTGAAAAAAAAAGCTTTCCAAGCAGAGGGAAGCTGGCAAACACAGTGGCGTGTACCTTAAAAACGAAACCCCACCCCCAACCCCAAATAACACTCCACAGGGCACACAATTGTTCCCCTGCAGAGAGGATAAGAGAGAGAACAAATCTCCTGGGACAGATCCTAGGCAAGTCACTTAATGCACTACTGGAAGGGACTCAGATACTACAAGGGTGGGATAAGAACCTACAGATAACAGAATAAATAGACAAGTGGGATTTGAAGCCATAAGGATGCTGCCACCACCACTGTCTTCCTCATTACTGCAGCTGGTACAGTGTGGGGAGCTGTGCAACAAGGGACTAGCTTCTGGAGAACGCCCTAGAGCCAGAGGTTCTTTATGTGAATATGCCCAATACCTGAATGCAAAAGGGCCAACTGAAGGAAATATCTGATATGTTTTGGATTTTGCATCCTGGCAATGGCAGATATATGCTGTGAACCAACTCCCATATTGGAACAAGGCCACCACTCTAGAGACAATATGCCTCCGGCTAACACTAAGAGATGGAAGTGAAGAAAGTCAAGGGTCAGAGGCCCCACTACTGCTCTCCATTGTATGTTCTTAAGCAGGAAAAGCCTGTTGTATGTCTCAACAACCTTCCCATGGGAAATGACTGCCTAGGAAGGAGTACTGTGGAAAGGGATCTGGGGGTCATAATGAATCACAAGCTAAATATGAGTCAACAGGGTAACACTGTTGCAAAAAAAAAAGCAAACATCATTCTGGGATGTATTAGCAGGAGTATTGTAAGCAAGAAATGAGAAGTAATTCTTCCACTCTACTCCGCGCTGATTAGGCCTCAAATGAACTATTGTGCCAAGCTCCAGGCACCACACTTCAGGGAAGATGTGGACAAATTGGAGAAAGTCCAGAGAAGAGCAACAAAAATGATTAAAGGTCTAGAAAACATGACCTATCAGGGAAGATTGAAAAAATTGGGTTTGTTTAGTCTGGAGAAGAGAAGACTGAGAGGGGACATGAAAACAGTTTTCAAGTACATAGAAGATTGTTACAAGAAGGAGGGAGAAAAATAGTTCTTCTTAACCTCTGAGGATAGGACAAGAAGCAATTGGCTTAAATTGCAGCAAGGGCAGTTTAGGTTGGACATTAGGAAAAACTTCCTAACTGTCAGGGTGGTTAAGCACTGGAATAAATTGCCTAGGGAGGTTGTGGAATCTCCATCATTGGGGATTTTTAAGAGCAGGTTGGACAAACACCTGTCAGGGATGATCTAGGGGTCAGCAACCTTTCAGAAGTGGTGTGCTGAGTCTTCATTTATTCACTCTAATTTAAGGTTTCGCGTGCCAGTAATACATTTTAAAGTTTTAGAAGGTCTCTTTCTATAAGTCTGTAATATATAACTAAACTACTGTTGTATGAAAAGTAAATAAAGTTTTTAAAATGTTTAAGAAGCTTCATTTAAAATTAAATTAAAATGCAGAGCCCCCTGGACTGGTGACCAGGACCTGGGGCAGTTTGAGTGCCACTGAAAATCAGCTGTCCATAGGTTGCCTACCGCTGGTCTAGATAATACTTAGTCCTGCCTTGAGTGCAGGGGACCAGACGAGATGACTATAGAATATCAGGGCTAGAAGGGACCTTAGGAGATCATCTAGTCCAACCCCCTGCTCAAAGCAGAAACAATCCCCAGACAGATTTTTGCCCCAGATCCCTAAATGGCCCCTTCAAGGATTGAACTCACAACCCTGGGTTTAGCAGGCCAATGCTCAAACCATACCCAGCTGACCCCAGAAGCCAAACCCCACCCCCCTCACAAAAAGTCCCTACCAATCTGATCTGAGGGAAAGTTTCTTCCTGACCCTAAATGTGGAGATCAGTGAGACCCTGAGCAAAGGAGCAAAACACACCAGCCAAGTCACTAGAAAGGACTTTCTTTATCATCTCTAAGCACTGACCCACCCTATTCAGTGTCCTGTCTCCAGTTGTGGCCAATCTCTGATGCTTCAGAGGAAGGCCAAAAAAACCCCAACCCTGAATATGTCTAGCCAATTGTGCTTCAGGGAGAACAATTCCTTCCTGACCCTGGAGGTCCAATTCTATGATTCCCTTCCTTCCATCTTATTTGTTATGTACCAAGAGTATGCTCAGTGATTTAGAAAGCACAGAGGAATACATGGCCTCTGCTCCCTAGAACTTATAGTCTGTGGCAGGGGTAGGTAACCTATGGCATGGGTGCCAGAGGTGGCACGCGAGCTGATTTTCAGTGGCACTCACACTGCCTGGGTTCTGGCCACCGGTCCGAGGGGCTCTGCATTTTAATTTAATTTTAAATGAAGCTTCTTAAACATTTGAAAAATCTTATTTACTTTACATACAACAATAGTTTAGTTATATATTATAGACTTATAGAAAGAGACCTTCTAAAAATGTTAAAATGTATTACCGGTATGTGAAACCTTAAATTAGGGTGAATAAATGAAGACTCAGCACACCACTCCTGAAAGGTTGCTGACTCCTGGTCTATGGGCTTAGTTTTGCTCCCACTGAAGTCAGAAGCAAGCCCACTGATTTCAGTTGGAGCTGCATCAGGCTGGGCAGGCAAAACAATAGAAACAGATTGATCAGCAGGAGGTTGTGACAGGTTACCTCCCTCTTCTGGGTGCCACCTGGGATTGGGGTACCACTGAGCCCACCTGACCCACCAGCCTGGGCTCCCTTTACTCTTTATTGCTTCATATACCAAAGAAACTGGTCATAAGTATCACATTCTCACCCAAAATGTTGATTTAGGCAGATTGCAGAGATTCTTGAAAGCTCCAGATATTCCTTTCACAGGTCAGACAACCCTCTAGCCTGGGCTCAGCCCTTCTTCCCTTGCCCAGTCTTTTTGTTCTCAGATGTTTCCAGCAGTCTTCTTTCTTGGGCAGGGAGTCAGTGAAGAATGAACCACAATGATGTCACTCCCCTGCCTTAAATAGTTTTTGCATGTGATGGGAATCCTTTGTCTCCCGGTTTGAGTCCCACACCCAGTCAGTGGAAAAACACTAGTATAGCGTGGAGTCCAGTACCAGGTGACTTGGTCACATGTCCCTGCAGCCATAACTCAGAGTCTGTTTGCAGTGTCCCCAGGAAGGCTTCCTGGTGGGAGATTAGCATCCTCTAAGACCAGGGGTTCTCAAACTTCATTGCACCACAACCCCCTTCTGACAACAAAAATTACTACATGACCCCAGGAGCGGGGCCTAAGCCTAAGCCAGGCCAAGCCTCGCTGTCCCAGGCGGGTGGGCCAAAGCCTGAAGCCTAAGCCCTACCACCCTGGACAGGGGGGCCAAAGCCGAAGCCCATGGGCTTCAGCCTCAGGCAGGGGTCCTGTAACCTGAGCCCAGCCACTCAGGGCCAAAGCCCTTGGACTCAGGCTTTGGCGCTGGCAGCAGGTCCTAGCAAGTCTAACGGCAGTCCTGATGACCCCATTAAAACAGGGTCACAATCCACTTTGGGGCCCCGACCCACAGTTTGAAAACCACTGTTCTAAGACCTATTGTTCTCCGAAATGGCCCTTCCCAGCGAACCATCTAGACTGATTGCATTCCGGCTAGTGGGCCTTCCCCAGGTGTAAACACATTTGTAATAGATTCATAGACTATATTCCTAACTTCAGACACACAAATGCTACATGCCTACAAATAGGATAACCCTATTCAGTAAATCATAACCTTTCCAGTGATCTCACGTGCCTTATCTTGCATAAGATACATCGTAGTTATGCCATAATCATATCATAACAATATCTTTATGAAGAAGATGGGGTGTAATGCCACAAAGGTTAACTTTCTAAGAGGGCTTTGTGACTTATATAGCTCCTTCCTCCCTACTGGGCACTTGAGTTACATTGCCTCATCCTGCTTTGATCTTTCACAGCACTCCTCAGGACATAGAGCGCTCTCTTTAAGGTGTCTCTCATCGCTGTTATAGCTCATATCTTGCTCAGAACTCTTTTGAGCACAAAACTGGCCTAAGTGCCAGTGAAACCACATGTCTTGATTCAAACCAGTCAGTGGGATAAAATAGTTTAGATAAAAGCTTAACTTAGCAAAATTGTCGTGCAGCCCTTGTGTGTGTGTGTTTGTGTGTATACATGTGTGTGTTTGTAACACCCCTGCCTGTTCCCTACCAACAGGCTCTGGAGGGCTGTAGCAATGCCGTGGAAACCCTGTAAAGGCATTACATGTTTGTTGCATGGATGGTCTACATGCAAGACTGGTTTCCTGAGCCAGATTCTGCTCTCCATTACCCTGATGTAAATCCAGAACAACTCAGTTGGCTGCATTGGAGTCACTCTGGGTCTACACCAATGTGACTGACATTAGGATCTGGTCCCCTTTCATTTTATTAGGTGTCAGGTAAAATAATTTCACCGTGCCAGCATTTTATGAAAACAGAGCAAAGTGTGGCACACAGACCTTCAATCTCCCATTGGAGATAAAGCACCTTCATTTACCAGCTCAGAAAATCAATACCTGTGATTTGATATGAGCATTTATATTCACTTAACTCCTTTCTATCACTGAGCCATAGGGGGAGATCAGGAGAGCTTCATTTAGTTCAGCAGAATCTGCAGAACAGCGCAGAGCAAATTGTATTCCACCATCCGCAAGTATTAATTCTCCTTGCCAATATTCTTTCTAAGCGCCTCTCTCTTTCCCACCGTGATCAGACAAAGTTTAACCTAGAAATGTGGCCAAATTGCAGACTACCGGCTAATAACATGGACCATGGCATTGTACTGTGTAGCTCTTTCTTTATTTAGGTTCAGTCCACAACCACCAGTCCATAAGGCAGCACTCCATCTTGACTGGAGCAGAAGGTTGCTGACCTCAAGATGGAGGCTGGGACCATCTATCATGCTAATCACTCTGAAGTATCCAGGTGCAGAGTGCTACAGAAGTCATGCTCTTGGCCTACACCGGTGCCGTGAACATGGAGTGCTGTTAACAAGCTCTGTAAGGCATCCATGTTCATGAGGAGCTGCCAGGGGAATTTAGGGGTGCAGTCTATGCCCTCGCCTGTGTGGTAACACTGGCTGCTGCTTAGTTCCAGCCCTTATGTGGAGAGGAATAATCAGGAAATAAATAATAAACAAAAAAAGTCATCTTGTCAGTGTGCAGGAATGGGAATGAAGAGCACTGACCAGTGATGACCTTTTGTTTACATTTCCCTCTGAAAGGGAGAAATAATTGCACTTTCTGTGTGATGCTGCCTTCAAATTACACCCTCTCTCCCTGCTCCATTCAAGACTAGCCAGTGATGACATTAGAGTCCTGAATCAAACTAAGTGGTTTCTATGGTGTTAGGCTGAAATTATGAATCTCGGAGTTCGCCAGCTTGGAGAAGGCGCAGGAGCGGACACATAATTAAAACCGAGCGAGAGAATAGAAGCCACATTGTATCTGAATAGCAATGAAATTGCACTTCCAAGCACTGGTTTAGAAAAAAAAATAGATGTGCTTAGAAATGCAGTTAAATGCATAATCAGGGAATGAGAAGAATGCACTCTGCTGGTATTTTATTGCTGGCCTCAGCTTTGCCACCTCCCTTCCCCTGCCTCCCATCCACTGCCTCGCAACAAAGTGGATAGCTTGGAGAATAATCAGTCAAAAAGGTAACACGATAATGCTTTTGGTTCTGGGATCTGGGCTCAAGTGCTTCCTGCTATGGTCCTTTCCCATTGAGCATGGCCACAAGCAGAGAGATGATTGAGGAGAGACACGGGAGAAAGGCTGGGGTGTTGGGAAGCAGGGCTGATTTGGTAATTTCAGCAGTCATTAGCCGAGCTCATTGTGAGTTTGATGGATCTGTGCTGCTTTGTTACAGTTAAGTGGACTGATTGTGGAACACAGAAACATTTTTAGTGACATGATGGCTAATTTAGAAACAGGGTAGGGGGAAGAACATGCATTATTCCATAATTAAATGTCGCTCCTGAACTGGTCCTGTAACAAATTCCCTTGGGAAACCTAAGTCTGATTTCTCTGCTACAAGTAAAACAAGGGGAATGTCAGGATTCTTCTACTGAGCTATAGCATAATGGGGCCCAACCTGCTTGTGGTCTTTATGTGTTATCTCAATATAAATGGTTCAATACTAATAGTGAGGTTATTTTACTGAATCCTTCCTCGCCCAGGGACCACGTGTCCCAGAATCTAGAATAAAATTCAAAGGATTCCACGTACATCTGAAGCCACACATCACATCCATCATTCCTCGAGAAAAGGAGGTCTGAACAGCAACATGCTCCATGGAAAACGAAGGATACTGCAGCTGGGATCGGAACTCACCCTGGGATCTGAGCAGGCTGAGTGCTTTCAGGCTCATGCATCATCAGCTCTGTGACCGAGATGACATTTCCTGCAATTTCCTTGAAAAGCCTTATTGAATTAAGTTTAACTATCTTTGGGGTCCATTGTATTAAAAATGCAAATATTATGTATTATTGTGGGATCGTATGTAACTTCTCTAGAGGGAAAGAGTGTGGCCAATGTAAAACTTTGAGAAGTATTACAAGCTTAAGATAATTATATTGAAAAGTGGACCAGACAAAGAGGAATTTTTGGGACAAACAGAGTAAAGTGGGAATCTCTAGGGGAAGATGAATGCAAATTTACCTCCTTTGTAATTATGCAAAAACTCAGCCTTTTGAAGCTATGCCCTGAGAAAAGGACCTTTGTCTGCTCATCAGCTGGTTAAATGAGAACAAGATCAAAGGCCCGAGCTATATAGAGGAAAGAACGAACTCTTTATGGTTGTTCTTGTTCTGAGCAAAAGCAGTTATGAACTTGTAACCCCAGAAACCCCACTGTATGGGATTTGAAGAACTGATTACCTACCAATGATCTTGATGGAGTTGAAACTGATCTCCAGTAAACATATTAGAATGCATGTAGGTCTTTATTGCTTTTTTCTATAATGGTTTTGCCTTAGGAATAAATGTGCTTGCTTGGAAAGGGCTGTTTAGTAACTTACAACTGTGGGCAAACACATTGTCTGTAGCCTCTGAAGAGTAAGCAAAGTGCAGATGCTGGGCTGGTTAGGTCATCTGCCTTGCAAGGATTAACATAGTGTAGGCAGGGAACTGTGTAGCCTGGGGGGAAAAACACACACAGAGGGAGAGAGACATGGTTCCTCTCAAGAAGTGTGACAGTTGGGGAGCAGGAAGCCTGAAAGCGTGTCCCCTTGCCGGACCATGGAGGGGGAATGCAGGGCAGTTGCTTTGAACTGGTACAACCTACCCCAGGAATAAACATATACTTGCACTTTATATTAAGGAGGTATTTATAAATAGTTTATAGGGGGTAATACAAGAGTAATAGGTGTTATAAATATGTTACAAACGTGAGCAGTGAGTATTATACTAACCGCTGATGTTCTTATTAGCCATAGTTATAAGCAACCTATTGATCTGCTGGGCTCTATTCTCCTGATTTATATCTAGTAATATGTATTAGTATTAACACTTTATAAATTATTTATAGACGTACTTTTTATATAGAGTGTGACCACAGATTCTGCAAGGAGAACCTGGGCCCCAATTCAGGAAAACACTTAAGCACTTGCTTAACTTTAAGTCCTATTGAAGTCAATGGATCAGAAAAATTTAGTTAACAATGGCACTGATGCTGCATGGGTCAGAATAGAATCCAGCTCCCTCTCCCAGAAGCTGTGCCAAAGGGGGCAGAAAGTAGTAAAAGCACATTGTTGTCAGTAGCACCTACATATCTGACCCTGACTACATCCAGGACCGATCTGCTGAGTGAGAACGTGCTGCCACTGCACAGTCAGATGTCTGAGCATACCCACACTTTAATTAAGACATGCAGGTTTGAGTCTCAATATTATAAAAAAAACTTTTGATATTAGATTCCATGTGTGTACTATAAAGCAGCCCTGTCAGTTGCTCATATACTGCACATGAGCCACCGTTGCCTTCCGTTTTTCTCCCTTATTATCTTTGACACTAATATTAGATAGAAAAAGAGGGAAAAAATTGACATGGGAAGTGGCAGAGTGGGTAGTTGGCAGGAAAACCAAGGGTCTGGACGATAATTCTCTGCACTGAGCAAAGTCCTCCAAATGCAGCTGCTGCTGTTCGTGGGAGCAGAGGGTTATTTTTAATGCGCTATGGCTGCATTTTCTTTTTCAATTGCTGTCATTAAAAAGGCAATAGTAACTCTGGTAATTATTATGTCCACACAGTTCACAAGAGGCAGACCCCACCCCCATTAACACCTGCTGGGTGCTCTTGAGACTGCCTGCCCATTGGTGTCCTGCAGAGCCTTGGGTTAGTCTAGGCCGGTTAGAGGAGTAACCCCTATCAGGTGGCTGGATTTTCTGGACATGTGCAACTGGCTTATTGCCATGCTTGAATATTGGATTGGGACCTTTATGCTCTGTGAACAGCAGCTGAATGAGCCACAGAAAGGTCAATCCAGGCACAAGTTATGGGGGGTGGGGGAGTTTCTCTCCAATGGAAGCCATCCTTTGCAGATCTAATAATCTGTTATTTACAGATCCCTCGCACACATATCAACTCAATGGTCAACCGAAGTGGATGGAAATGAATGTGGTGTTTATCACTGATGTCAAATGAGATTCCCTGATACGATGATTCCTGTGTGAGCTATGGATTAATGATACTCATGCGCCAGTCTTTGAGACCCTGGGCTGAGGCAGCTGATAAAGGTGCCAACTAGCACTCATGTTGTGATGGACTCATGTCTTCTAGGAACTGGACTGAGACCACTGAACAGCAATCAGGCATTGCCTAGGGTTGATCTGAGTTTTGCCTGTAACCTGTAAACTAGGCTTAGCAAGAGGTGTTACTGATCACAGTTAACTCTTGTTCTCTGAATATACTGCCTCCTGAAGAGCCATGACACAATGACCCTTTTCTTCCTCTCTGCTTCAACTCCTCAAGCCCTTAGGAAGAGAAAAAAGCTGGGGTGGTCTGATCACATGTCATATTTATACCCATGGACAGGGGAATGTTGGGCTCAAGGGATATGTGCATCCCATAGCTGTCAAGTATGGCTGAAAGCAATTCTGGGGCTATGTGGCCAGGCATGTGACTCCTACAGTGTGGCTCTGTGGAAGCATGATGGAGAGAAGGTATTACAACAGCACAAGAACGTCCTCCTGGGAAAAAAGTCATTGCATTGTGTTTTGACAACTGCACGATGACATGATGGTATCTGTGCATGACCCTCCAACTGATACAGTGACTGGGTGCTGGAGGATAAAGTCTAAAAGGTAACAATTCTAAGAGAAAGAAGCTAAGAACAATATTGCTGTCAATGACCTTGGACAACCAAGTCCCACCCTGGGGAAGTGGAATTAGTTATTTGCACCATCCAGATGAGTTACTGAACATTCTGGGTGCTTTGGCTGACCAATGCACCAGTCCCAAAGCTAAATATGAAAACTGCCCACTTGCCTCATTTTCCTGGAAAACATCACAGAAAGCAGACAAAATGGATGGTCTGACCCACTCATTTGTTAAATTCCTCTGGCAGCTCCACTCAGCCAATTTGCAACCCTTGCTGAATTTTGGGAAGAGTTCACGTGGCTATTTGCGAACAGCATGGCTACAGGAAAACATTTGAGACAACTATATTATCTTGCCAGACAACCAAACTGGAGATCCAGGTTGCCCTTCTATTTTGTGTGCCCTCCCATCATCACAGTGTCGGAGCGCCTCACAATCTGTAATGCATTTATCCTCAAACTCGGTGAGGGAGGAAATTGCTATTATCCCCATGTTACAAATGGTGAACCAAGGGACAGGGAGACTAAGACATGCCAGACCCAGAAATGCAGCTCGGTACCTACAGTCATTTTGAGAAGAACCTAGGCATGAGAGTTAGGCATCTACATGTTTTGGAAAAATTCCAGTAGGTGCCTAAAGACTTTTAAAAATCTGACCCTAAGCAAAATGCCCAAGGTCACGTAGGGCATCTGAGACAGAGTATTGAACCCAGGTCTCCTGAGCAGACTAGGGCCCTCACCACCGGGCCATCCTTCCTCCTTTGGAAAAAAAACCACTTCAATAAATATTTCACCAGCCTGGCAAGGCCTTTCACTCACTATTGAGCTGATTCTGCTTCAGACCCAGATTCCTAGAAGGATTCCAACTTCTCTCAACCTGCCCCTGATCCATTTTATTTCCCCCTCTGGTGAGAAAGATTTTAAAAAAACATCTCTTCTCAATGTTAGCCCTTTTCAATCTCCCCAGATCTTTCTCTATAGGGAAAAGGCTCCAAGCCTCAACAGTTCCTGGAATCCTTCTCACTGCAGAATACGAATTATGCAATTAAAGAAAATATTCAGAAAACAGAAATATTTGGCCAACTCTGTTGAGCTTTAATTAGAATTAATATTAGATCTTATTGAAGCCAAAAGCCCAAAGCTGCATGTGTAACCAAATGTATTTAACCAATTAGTTAAGTCAGACAAGACTGTCTAAACTTAATTACGGACCTCTCCGTTCCCCTATTATGTCAAGTGTTGCTAATGCTATTATGCTTTTGACAAGTGGCCCCTGTTAAATGAGCAAATCAATAATGTATTTGAGCCCAGGGAGAGAAGGAAAAAAATGTGTACGCAATTTGCATTTCTGTTGTGCCTTTCATGGGGGATCTCAAAGCAACTTGCAAACACTCATTAATTAACCTCACAACAGCTTTGGGAGGTAGGGTCAGTATCATCAACTGCCATGTACAGATGGGTGAAGAGAGGCACAAAGAGGCCACAGGTTACGTGGTGAGTTAATGACAGAGCACAGAATAGAACCCAGGAGGCCTGAATATCAGTTCCTCTGCTTTAAACCCTAAATGGTGCTTCCTCACAGTAATGTTCTTGTGTAAGGTCTGCACTGGAATGCCAATGGTACAGCGGCACGTGGAGCTCTGATTCCTTTCCAGGCATTGCTAATACCTCTGGCGTGCTTTTGGGACATGGTGTCCCAAGGATATAGCTTGACTCTGTGCCCTGGCACAGACCACTTCTTCCCGCTGGCTGTTCCATGAGTTGCTACATGTTCCTCCAACACACAAAGGGCTAGTCTCCCTTTCCCTCCATCTTCATGTCGCTGTGTGATTACCCATTAGGGCTCTTGGGCAGCAGATCAGGCCCACCTTCCTTATTCCCTTCCCAGAGTCTATTTATGGCCTCTCCAGGTCTTGGCCATGTGAACAGCTTAATCCTCCAAGAGGGAACTTTATCTAGAGTTTCTTTCTCAAGATAATTTCCCCATAAATGGAAGTTTCACTGCAGCTGGAATTACTATTTGCCCACTGCAGCACATGGCAGGGGTGTTTCTACATCAGCGGATGTGAGTAGAAGCCAGTGACTCAGCGGAAGAAAACAACTCTCTTTCAGCAAGGTCTTTCCCGCAGGCATGCATGGCTGTAACAAGAAAATAAAACAAATTAACACAATCAGAAAGTAAACAGAAAACCAAATTAAATCTCATCTCAAAATAATCACCCAGGTGATAAAGTCCATAATATAAACACTAGTGCTCACAGAGACAATATTATCAAGGTGAGGCCTTGACTGGGCCAGATTACTTGGATTAGGGCAGGGAGATCCTTCCTTTCCTGGCTTCGCCCAGCACAGGCCAGCAGTAGAAGCCACCAGCCCTTTTTCTCTGGCCTGGGTTCTGACTGGAGGATCAGCTCTCGCTAGTTCTGCCCGCAGCTGATCATGGGAGGCCTCTCTGCGCATCCCCTGGAGCTCTGAACTCACTTCTCTTCTTTTCCAGCAGGAGATGTTCATATGGCAAGGTGTGCCCAGGGGGTGGGACCTCTGGCGAGTGGTGGCAAATGCCTAGTACACCCCGTCTCCCAGCTGTGTAAGGATCATTCTGAAGATGTAAAGCGCTATATTAATGTTGTTGTTATCCTGCTGGAGGCGGCGGCCACGGCCCACAAGAGTTATAAATGGCTCTCTTGATACTGATGCCAACAATGCAATTGCAGAGTGTCACTAGACCCTCCTAGGCATGAGGGATAGCAAAGATCTATTAGGTCCCCTTTGTCCCCCCTCCCTGGGCAGTGCATCTTTTGTGTATTCTGGAGTACTGCACCCAGCTGTATTTTAAATGGACTTAAATGGGGACAGTTGTCACTTCTCTCAGGAGCCTATGCTGGAGACTGGCAGATTTCATTGCTAGGAAATCTTTTTTGTTGTTCATCCTGAATGTACCTAATCTTATAACAGTACATTTATATTCATCCTTGTATTATCGGTATAATAAACATACCCAAATAGTCACAACAATACCCTGTGCTTCTATAGTGCCCCTTAGCCAAAGAGCTCCAAGAATTTTACAAACATTAAAGCAATAATTAGGCAACGTGGATGAGCCTCTTTAGCCTTTTGCAGATGGGGAAATTGAGGCCAGGACTGGTTAATAAATGATTTGCCTAAAGTCACACAATGAAGCAGTGGCAGAACTGGGCTTACAACCCGTAGTGTTGGCTCATCAGTCCTATCCTCCAGTCACTAGAAAACTCCTGAAACTTTTAAAAATAAAGGTTGTGTGTGTAAATTTTCCATACCCCCTGCCAATTATTATGTTGGCTACAAGTACAGAGACAGGAGCTCAGGTAACAAGCTGTTTATTCAAAACTGAGCATGGTTAGAAGAGACAATTCACACAGTAGGCCAGATTCTGAGCTCAGTTATACCACAGAAACTGCACTGATGAAATCAGTGGGTCAAATTCTGCTTTCAGTGACACTGAGGTAAATCGGAACAATTTCAATGACTTCAGTGAAGTCACTCTGGATTTATACCATTGGGTTTGAAACTAGAATTCAACCTACTCAGTAACTTTCTGCTTCCTCCTGACCTTGCGCTGATCCAGAACCCTTGTCTGCAAACGCAACAGCAAAGAACTCCAAATGCACCCTGAAAAGCAAAAGATACTTAGCAGAATGAAAGGCAAAGATAACCTCACCCCCGCAAAGCAGCATGGTCAAAGGAGGAAAGTTACAGTAATGACAAATCAAGCCACTACACATGAAAGGAGCCTTTCCCCTAGATTGACACTGTGCAGTTGCATTTAGGGGCTCAGAGAAAACAAAATCCTAAGAAGAAAAAAGCACAAGGGACATTTAAAAAAAAAGGGGTGGGGGACGGAGCAGAGCTGAGAAGCAGAACGGGAGCTACAGAGGCAGGGTTTTCCTGAGCTCTCATATTTACAGGGTGGGAGAATGGATCAGTTCTGTCATGCTGCTAAAAATCCCAGTTTCCCTTGGATGACACCTGTTTTGCTTGGTTTCAGGATTGCTTTATGAGATGATGTTATTTTGGCACAAACTCATTCATTCTTGCCATGAATTGAGGTCAGAGAAGAAGGAAAAAGAAAAACACCCACCCCAAGCTAAACCAAAAAGCCTACTCAAAACCCAGGGTTATTTACTCTTCTGCTGCTGACAATATAGGGACCCTTTAAGGGCCAGTGGGTTATTAACTTTCTGTCGCCTGCCACAGTGATCCACTGTGACATATTGTCACTGCATTCCAGCGAAGCCTTACACATTAATTGGGAAGTAAGATGAATAAAGCGGCTTTAATGAGATACCTTGTTGTAACTTCTAACTTTACACATTATTTACAGTGATTCCACTAATGGTTCCATCCATCAGAGACAGGGTGAGTCAGTGGGGAGGAGCATGGGGAAAAAGGGAGAGGGAAGAAGAAAGAAAGGAAGACAAATGAAAGGGTGTGGCGGTAGGAAGCCCACGAAAATGTAGGAGAGAAAAAGAGATGGGAAGCTCCATCCCTCAATGTTTTTTCTAGCTTCACTCTCCTTCGAAAATATCTTATCTTCCCCACAACAATCTGGGCTGCAGAGAGACAGGAAGATGGTGGGGTGATTGCTCTCCTGTATCATACCACAGATCTGCTCAGCTCTGAGTTCCCCTCAATGAAGAACGCAGCTGACTGAGGACATTCTGATTGCCAAGGAGATATATCTCAGCCTGATTGACTGCCACATGATGGGCTAGTTAAATTTGGTTGTGCTGAACCCCATGACACCCCAATGCCTGGTCTCCCCTGACTTCCCACAACTCTGTGTGTGGGAGGAAGAGAATTCTGGACTGGACTTATGAAGAATTTGGCTCTTTGCTTCTCTGAGGCAGGCCTGTTTTATGTTATAATTAGATCTGTCACTACCATGGGTAAGCAGAGAAATCGGTAGCAAATACCATGTTTTGACCAGGAGACACTCATGGAAATGAAGATGACCATGCTCACTTTGCAAGGGCCTCATTCCGTCACACACACATCCAGATGCCCATCATCTGTTGGGTTTTTTCTTCCCTGTAGGGAGCCAGGCAAAAATTGCATCACGTTCTCTTTACAGTTTTGTGAAAGAAGTCAGACAGCAAGAAGGAAGGGGAATAAAAGCAAGTTTTCAAACCATTTGATCTTGTATTCAGAGCCCAGGGGTTATACTAAATGGACCTGATTCTGAGCTCATGCAGGTTTTACAAGAATCTAACTCGTTACTTCAGTTGAGGTACTTCCCATTTACGCTGGCCTGAGATCAGAATCAGGCCCATGAAGCATCGTGCATATTCAGTGCAAGCCACGCTGCACCAGGAAGGGTGATTACTCCAAAGACATGCCTTACCTTAAAAGTTAAGAGCCAGATTCTAACACCTTTGCTCAGCTCAGCAGCATCTTGGCCTCACTGAAATGAATTTACTTCTGGTGGAACTGTGCGCCACTGCACATGTGCAGAATTTATGTTCCCCACAGAATTCTTTCAGATGGGGAGGCAAAGGGAAGCCACAAGAGCGGGCAAGCGACCCTCCCCAGCAGTATGTTTTGGATGCTCAGGGCAGCCAGCAGAGAGGCAAATCACTGTGGGGCAGGGAGAGGAGCTGGGGAAAACCCAGCTAGTGACTCCTACCCTGCGCTGGGCTGGGGAGGATGGGACTTCCTCTTCCCCTGTATGGCATCCAGGCCTGTGTCAGACCTACCCCCAAATTTCTCCCTCAGCTGTAGCAAGCTCTGCAAACTCCACCTCTGCCCCTTCCGCCGTGCTTCCTGCATCCATCATTGCTCAGCTGCAGTGGGAGGGATCACTGTACAGGGAGCTGCTCCCCCATCCACCCAACCCCTGTGCATCCAGACCCCCTCATAGCCAGAACTCCCCTCCCAATGAGCCCTACTCCCCCTGCACCTGGACCACCCCTACAAGCCACCCGCATCCCCACCCTACCGAGCCCCAACCAGCTGCACCTGGATCCCCACCCCACTAAGCCCCCACACCCAGACCCCCCCTGCTGAGCCCCAATCACCTTCACCTGGATCCCCCTGCAGAGTTCCATTACCGTTGCACCCAGAACCCCCCCCAACAACCTCCTGTGCAGCTAGATCCCCCACTCCCGGATTGCCCCACACAGAACCGTCTCAACCCACACCTGGATTCCCCCACACTAAGCCCCTCCACGCTTGGATCCTGCCTTGCTGAGCCTGCCTGCCTGCACCTGGTGCACCTGGCATAGCAGGGCAGGGCCCTGGAGTGTTTCTGGGGGAGGCCCGGTCCTTGCGCCGTGTCAGGGTTGGGTGCAGCCTCACTGCTGAGTCTGTGTCCCGGGGGGCAGGGAAGCAGCAGAGTGATCTCCCACCTCTGTGCAGCCAGTGGCCTGTGCTCCCCAATGCCATGCTGGAGCCTTCACATTTATTTGACAAATAGAATTTGCAGAATTTTAAAATATTGTGGACATAGTTTGTGGGTTTTTTTATTTTTTTTGGGTGCAGAATGCCCACAGGAGTATGAATTAGACTACTCATGGAGTAGGTTGCTGCTCAATGCAAGTAAAGATGTTTGCTCAGTTAATGGGAGCTGGGGATATTTAGCACCTCACAGCTTTGTGCCATTTGGCTTTTCATAGTGGAAAAAGGTGCTAGGCTGTTTAAATCCTGGGCTAGTGGGTGGAAAAGCTATAAAAGACATAACATTAACACCTATTTCTAAGAGACTTTCGGGGGATTTGAACCTGTGACCTCATTAAAACTGTGTGGATAACTGATTTTTTGGTTTGCTCGCTGTTCTGAAAAGCTGGAAAAAAATTGTTTCAGGTCGACCGAAAGCAAAAATGTTTCAATATTTTTGGCAAACCCAAATGTTGAAAAAAATTGGTTTGAGTCAAATAAAACATTTTGTTTGACCTGAAATGTTTCATTTCATTGAAGCTTTTCAAAAACATGTGAAAACATTTTTAATGAAATTGAAGTAAATTTCCAAACAGAAACATTATTTTGAATTGAAAAATCAAAATGTTAATTTCAAAAGTGTTTGAAACAAAATGTTTAGATGTTCTGTTTTTTTTTTTTTTTTTACCAAAACAATTTGGGAAATTTGACATGAATTTGTGGAAGGTTTTGGTGGACCTGAATCTGCATTTTTCAGCCAAAAAAAAAAAAATTGTTCCCAGGCTGAGACCTCATATACTCTAGAGTTACACACGTCCAAGCCAACCACATGGAATGCACTAGAATGCCAGCCCTGAGACTCAGTTCCTCTGTTTAATCACATGGTCAGTGACAAGGCAGGCTTCCACTATGCAGTGCCTCCATTAAACGCTGCTCTGAAGCAACTCTCTCCCTGTCAGCAGGTGACATGGTAGCACGGACTCAATGCCCTATTCAGTCTCCTAAAGGTGCCAGCTGCTCTGGTGATTTTGATGACATGGACACCTGTGAGTTGAAGTGAGAAGGATTAGACCCTGCCTAAATTAGACAGGTGGACAGAATGAGAAGTGATAACACACTGCTAGAGGGTGGGTAAGACACCATGTGTGCCCTGTGAGGAAATCCTAATAATTTGGAACTTCATTTCTACCCGAGAATGTCGCCAGGTACTGGGATGGTGCAAATGGTACTTGCTACAGCAAGCATGTCTGTTGTCCCAGACTGGCACCTATGCAGCCCCCAGAGTCAGGGCCAGTGCAATCCATTAGGTGACCTAGGTGGTCGCCTAGGGCGCTAACGATGCCCCGGTCATTGTCGGTATTTTGGGGGCGGGACCTTCCACTGCCTAGGACACCAAAAAAACTGGTGGCGCTCCTGCCCAGAGTGCATTGATACCCTGGAACATATGCACTCCTCCTTGTGTGTTATCCTTTAATTATCATCACGATTGTTATTCAGAACAGGCCACCAGAAACATGCAGAGGTGTAGTTAATGGAGTTGTGTTATATTCCCTGATAAAAGTGCCTCTGGTGCAGAACGGGCCAGATCACAGTTGATACCTAGTAGATGAAGGGAAAACTAATTGCAAGTGTGGAGCCATAAAAAACATCTGAGGCTAGAACAGCAAGGGCACATAAAGCAGAAAAATGTGTGCATACACACACGCACGCACACATATATTGAAGACGATTTCCTATTAAAAGTTGAAATTCTGAACTCAATTCTAGCTACCTGTCAAGATTGACGTGTCTTTAATTATAATGTCTGTGTGTTTCTTTAGGCACCATTTAATTCTTTCTGACAGCCACCCATTTAAAATTAAAGTCAAACATTGAGAACTTTGCTGCAGAGGTGAGTAGCACAGAGATGCACTAATTGCCAGATGTTGTTAATTTGACTCCGATCCGTTATCAAAATGTAAAAAAAGAAACACTGAACCAAGTGGCTGTCTGCCTGAGTGGATGCTCTGTTAACTGACTGCAGTGAACAGAACACATAGGGATGTTTTTGCAGTAATAGCCTTAGAGGGCAACTCACGTTATGCCATGGACTGTGGAGCATCCCTCTTGGGGTCCAGTGTTCAGTGACTTCCAGAGCTGGCAGGGAAGTTTCTCCCCACAGAGCAGCCATCTGTAGCCTCTCTCTGACATTTCCAGGAGCTAATCTGCTTTATCAGAGATGAGAAATTTCAGTAGGCTGGTGGCTCAGGAGACAGATTGTGGATGTGCATCCTCAAGATATTGCGAGGCTCTGTTTGGATTCAAGCACCTATGAGCCCAGATAGCCAAAGCATATCCAAGCTTCTCCTGGCCTCTCTTGGCTGGAGATGGTGATGGAAATGGGATGGGCCAATGATAAAGAGGAGGAGGAAATGGATGAGGAGAAGGAAGACAAGGGGAGATAGGATTGGGTATTGGGTAGAGTGTTTCAGTGGAATTTAGGAGACATGGATTCAGTACCCAGCTATGACACAGGCTTTCTATGTGACTGTGGGCAACTCGCTTCCCCAGCTGTGAAATGAGGATATTGTGAGGATAAAACCCATTAATGATTGTGAGGCTCTCAGAGACTATGGTGCAGAGGATGATATAAGTGTATAGGTAGATTCAACAACATTTAAATAAAATGATATAAGATTGGCTGAATTAGTGAGGAGGGGAGGAGAGATTATATTTAACTTTGGAGTTCTGTATCTAGCACTGAGACACCGCAGCAAAGGGCACTCAGTGGCTGTGATTGAGAGTTGATGGTAACCCTCCTATTGACATCAAATGGTGCATGATCAGATTCTGAAGGTGTCTAGATGGATGGAAATCTTGAGATTTCCAGCACATCCTGATTTTGACATCAACATAGAAATATGCTATGCACAGTATTTCTTGGTGGTATTTCTGCTTTGGAAGGGGAGCAGGAAGTGAGCAGGTGTGTGAACATTACAGAGAAAAGAAACAGTTTCTCAAGCAGTTTTTTAATCTAAAAAGAAAAAAAATCCTGTTCAGTTCAGCTGAAGACCAGTGAGGTGTGGGGAGCAGTTAGCAACCTATGGAAGGGACTTTATGGATCATTCAGTCCCCTGCTATCACAGGCAACCCTATCATATAATCAGTTTCATAATCTTATCAAGCTCCACCTTAAAACTACCTAGGGTTATTCACTAGTTCTTGTTTTAAAACTGAAGGTAAGTAATTTCTGCTTTCATGAAACAACTTGCATCTCTAGCTGCTGGTAGGAAACAGTTTGGGAGCTTCTGTGACAAGTGGTGGTGTGCCATCTAGGCATGACTTGCACACCCGACTGGCTGTGCATTGTTCAATGGTGGCCCATGGGTCAGATCCAGCCCGTGGAACAATTCAATCTGGCCCCCGGGAGGACACCATTTTGGATCACTTAAAACATGCAAGTGAGTTGTTACATGCTTTATAGAACTGTCATGGCACACCACTGGTGACAACTCTGCAATAATTCCTACAGGGTTGCAATGGGAAACCTTGGGTAAATCTCAGTGATACGACCCAGTTCTCTTTAGCTAAAGAGTTGAATAACTTGTGTGCTCAGCTACTTGCTCCTCTCCTCACCCAGCATCACCAGTATAGTGTAACTTTGCCTTGACTCTTGCCACTAAAGACTGACTACAGAAAGCCCGAGAGAACTGATGTCCCTTTAGAAGCATGTCGCCGACAGTTGCTCCTCTGCTCTTAGCTGCTGTTTAAAACCAAAGAGCCTGTACCAAAGGTTGCACAATAATGTGAATATAGCTGATCTGGCTGCAGATAAGAGGGCTGAAGTTTTGGTGGCTCTGGTCTGATCCTGGGGGGGACGAACATAGCGGTAGTAATATCTTATGGGATCTTTCAGTAAAACAAATGACAGACTTGGAGAAATCTTAAGAGATCATCTATAATATTCTGCTACTTTATGGAGATCAGTGCAAAGGAGTCTTCCCTTTGCACATGAGAGGATAGACTTCCATTGTATCTAAAAAGCAGGGCTGAGCAGCTGGCCATCATAGGAGCTGACTAAGCCCAAATATCTTGGTATCAGGTTGTCCTCATGCTAACCATGGGCTTTTTTTTTGCCTTAGGAAACCATTTTTACAGCACAAAATAATGCATGATCTGGTCTCACCATGTTAATTCCACCATCCAGGAGCTGAAACACTTCTGTGAGGACACGAGATCTCATATTTGATAAGAACAGGCTGGGGGATGGTCTTGATAATACTTAGTTCTGCTTCAGTGCAGGGGATGGACTAGATGATCTCTCAAGAGCTGTTCCAGTCCTACATTTCTAGGAGTCTATATTGTTTTGGACCCATAAATTATTCCCTGAGGCATTAAGGCCACAGAAATAGGCAAAATTCAAACAAATGCCAGCACGTGAAGTGCAAATACTCACATCAGTCTCCCCCCGCAACCTTCCAATGAGAACAACAGAGGTGTCCCTGGAGAGGTGAGGCTATGTTTTGCTCAGCAATCAGAAATTAATTAAGTTATAAGACCTGACAGGCCATGCCTTTCCTAGGGATGCCTTTGGTGGTGGTGTGAAGTAGGAAGCCAAAAGCCAAGTGACCTCAAGCTGCCCAAGAAGTGCAACAATCCCCCTGAAATGCATTCCCTGAGCTGATGCAATTGACAGGAAAGGGACATATCAGCAGGAGGGAGGTCATGCCCTTGAATTACTGTTGACATGCATACAATAGCAATGGTGACCAATTAGGAAGCTTTACCAGTCTTGTCCCTTCATTCTAAAGAACCAGTCTGTATGGGACAATTGTGTGTGTGTGTGTGTGTGTCCCTGCTTGGAAGCCTCCAGAGTGGTCACTCTGTCATCTTTCAGCAGTCCTTCATTTAGCCTCACACCAATGTCCCTTCAATAAAACCAACTCCTTTTCTGAGGCTGGCTCAGAGCAGGCTAGGGGGGATATTCAGGGTCTGATTGTGTGGCTACTGAAATGAATAGCAAAGCCCCCATTAACTTCACAGGTGCAGGATGAGAACCTCAAAATGAGGATGCAGCACTGGCCCACTCCATGTGTACTAGTGTAACACTGACAGACCCCAGTCATCAACGGGCAGGATGGGACCTCTGGAGCTAAGTGCATGAGCCTCTACAGCACAAGCTAAAAGCCAACTGCCTCTTAGCGAAGGCTGTAGAGTAGACTCATTTTATCACTCTCTCGAAGTGGTCTCGGTGCCACTGGATGGGACAGAACACCACACTCAGAAGGTGTGTAGGTTACACTGGCAGTACCTAGAGGTCCCGGTCCCATTGTGCTAGGCATGGTACAGACTTAAAACAGAACTTACAAACCAACTGTAAGACAAGAAACAACAGGTGGTGCAATAAACATACCGGGGGAGCACATGGTAACAGTGAGATGACAGTGATCAGCGTGGTAACATCCACAACATGGATGTCCTGAGTGCGCTCCCAGGGGGAAATGATTTTGGCTTAACAACAAATCCATCTGAACACTGCAGGTTCCTAAGCGCTCCTTGAATGCTCCTATTGTGGGTTTCACATTCTACTTCGGAGGAATAGAAAAGGAAAGGAAAGGGAGAGCGAGAAAAGATCCAGAGGGGTAATAAAGTGTCTGGGAGGAAGTGAGAATAATATGAATGTTAACATAATCAGTTATTACAGTCTGTCCAGTCATGCCAGCCTAGCTTGTGCTTGAGATGGTCAGGAGTGTTATTCTATCCCTACCACATGGCACACTCAAGCTGCCTATTTGGGTAAAACTGTTTATAAAAATAATTGAATCACCTTTTGGTAAAAGGCCCCATTGCCTGTGTAAGTTACAGGGCAAGAAGGTTCCTAAACTCAGACTAATATTTTGAACCCAGGACAGAGTTCAAGAAGTTTGCAAGCCCTTGAATTCCATGAGTTTGTCCACTCTGCTGTGTTTTAATTTGAGCTAACTGATTGCCACCTACTCTGAGTTAGCTAATACATTTACACATGCAAGCCTGGATGCTCCCAGGACAAAAACTTTTGTGGTTTGCCCTAGGCTGAGCTCTGGGTTCCTGACCCTTATTTCACAAACAATTTACAGCAGCGAGATCAAGATCTGACTCAAAACATGGTCAGCAAACCCACCCAGCCTTCCCTCCATGCAGGGCCCCAGTTGGTGCCTAAGTATGTCTTTTTCAAAGCAAAAGGACACATACTGTGCTCTGCTCATGAAACAGGTGGCTTATTACAGAACCCAGCTTTTCAAATGCTGACTTGGTGCTTCAGCTGTGCCCATAAATGATACATTTGCCAATGGGTGACTGCAAGGGCAAGCACTATAATTTGTTTGCAAGGGCAAAGGAAGGTTTTGCTGATGCATTTTAGGCACTAGTTTTTGAAAATATGGCCTGCATCATGGCTCAGAGTCAGATATTCAGGGAGCCAGAAAGAGAAGTTAAAATCATTGTATACATTGTCTGCAGTGAATTATCCATTCACCTCCAATTAAAAGGTATGACTTAAAGCTTTGGAGGGGGACTACACACTGAAATGCCTGCTCTGAGCCCCCTCAAACTTTATTCGTGTTCGTTCTGATCCACAATTGGCTTTGAATTTTGAGGCTTGGGTCCTGTCCCTCGACAGAGGGAATACTGGGAATTCATTAAACAGACAACCTCGTTGCACCTAAGTTCTATTTCTGTCACAGGGATTTGTTTCAGAAAGCTTTGCTCCCTTATGAGATATATTTGGATTTGAAGTACAAAGAATAGCTTCATTTAATAGCGCTCTCGGCTCTTCTCAGGTCAGCATCCTCCTGAATTGCTCTATTTAACTCCCTAGGAGCTTATTCTCTTAATGGGTCTATTCTTTTGGCAGATATTCTTTTAAAATGGGCACTGTAGAATGATTTGGCTTATTGCAGGGAAAATTCATTCCCTTAACTAGTCTATGTGAAGATGTGGACTCCACTGGATTTACAGCATGTTGCGATACATCCTATTGTATAACGACAGCATTCTGGGCATCTCACCAATCATGTAAATGGGTCCATTTCGGCAATGTTTTAAATATATGTCATCAAGTGTTTAACTACCCATGCAATGCACTTTCCCAAACAGAATGGCCACCTTGTCCATGGCCCACACTCCTCCAGTGCAGAACTGTCCCTACAGGTATATTATTTAAGTGCTAGTCAATCATTAGCAAACCATTCCCGTGTCTTGGCAAACCTACATAAGAACATACAAACGGCCATACTGGGTCAGAACAGAAGGTCCATCCAGCCCAGTATCCTGTCTACTGACAGTGGCCAATACCAGGTGCCCCAGAAGGAGTGAACCTAACAGGTAATGATCAAGCGATCTCTCTCCTGCCATCCACCTCCATCCTCTGACAAACAGAGGCTAGGGACACTATTCCTTACCCATCCTGGCTAATAGCCGTTAATGGACTTAACCTCCATGAATTTATCCAGTTCTTTTTTAAACACGGTTATAGTCCTAGCCTTCACAACCTCCTCAGGCAAGGAGTTCCACAAGTTGACTGTGCGCTATGTGATGAAGAACTTCCTTTTATTTGTTTTAAACCTGCTGCCCATTAATTTCATTTGGTGACCCTTAGTTCTTGTATTATGGGAATAAGTAAATAACTTTTCCTTATCTACTTTCTCCACATCACTCATGATTTTATATACCTCTATCATATCCCCCCTCTCCCTACAAACATGATACAAAACATTTGCTCTAGAAATGGAGGTATCCTGAGGGCTTTGGGGTGTGCGTCATTTTGCAAGCAAGGTGCAACAGGCTGTTAAAGGTTCCCACCATGGGGGATAGGAGGAAGGGAAGAGAACTATATTTTCTGCCTAGCCTAATAAGGAAAAATACAGATGGAGAATACAGTATACAGTTCACTTAACTAATTTTCTAACCAGCAGTCATTGCAACAGTCTCGCTAGGATTAGAAGGGACAAGAAGAGAGGCAGAATAATAAATCCAGACTGGCTTTTTACCAGGCTGGGAACATATCATTATGGTAAGGGGTTTAAGGACATCGTCTCAAGGGAAAAAATTAAAAATAAAGGCCATTTCGGCTCACCCCTGGGAGCACAATTAATTAACATTAAAATTTAACAAAAACTAAGTTTCAGACACTGCCTGAATAAAATCTCCCCACCTAGTACTGTTCTGAGCAGATCTTGTGCTATCCATGCGTGAGAGCTGTTTTGAATGGCAGAATGCTACATCTAGGGATGTAATATATACACTGCCTCTTGCCACCACCTCATTGGAGGTTGGCAATTCATTTTCTCAGCTGGCATTATTCCTCTGGGTTCCAGGATATAGGCTGCCCATCAGAGGCTGCAGAGAGCTCTTGGAAAACACAACTGGCTGTGGGTCAGCTATAGGAGTAGATGATGTAGGAATGTTAGCATGGAGACTAGTATGGCTGCCACTCATCCTGACTTTTGTGAGACAATCTAGCTTTCACTGGGTCTAGCTCACGTTGAGCTATACTGTCTTGCAGGACATTAAGAAGTCCCAGGTATAGCTTAAGGATGATATGCCACACTTGTGTGTCATTGCAGTGCAATGCAGTCCCCAGGCAATATAATACCCATTCAGACCACGGCTTTATTCCAACATAGGCCCCAGTTCAGCAAATTGCTTAAGCACATGCTTGTCTGCCCCTATTTGGCAAAGTGATCAAGTACATGCTTAAATATTTTACTGAGTCATGGCCATAGCGCAGCTTAGTCCCATCACATTGTAGCATTATCCGCCTCAAGGCATCACTGTCGCATGGTAATACAGTGTCAGCCCAACACTAGGTTATCCCATTTCAACAGTGCATCATCCCATCACAGTGCATTGTGATTCTCAATGCCATCTCATTGACCAACACAAGACTGCATCTTCCCTTCTCACCACGAGCAACAACGCGGCATCTCCTCACTGTGACGCAATCATCTTGTTGCAATAACTGGCTATAGCGTGACCAGATGTCCTGATTTTTATAGGGACAGTCCTGATTTTGGGGTCTTTTTCTTATATAGGCTCCTATTGCCTCCTACTCCCGTTCTGATTTTTCACATTTGCTGTCTGGTCACCCTAACTGGCTATCATCCTTGAACTCCAAGGGATCACTGGCGACGCTTTACAACTTCTGTTGAGATCAGTGGTTTTGTTGGCATAAAACTGTATCAGTGAGTGGTGAGTCATCCCTAAGGGTGGAAATGACATAGACTTTCCCATTGGCTCTGATTCTGATCTCCCTGGCATGAGCTTTAAATCCTGGAGTTAATCCTCATTTACACCAGCATAACCAAGATCGGATTCCAGCCAGTAGCATTGCCACCCAGTACTGTTTCCTATATGAGTTTGCCTTGGTTCTATATTTTGAGATGAAATAACTGCTTGAGGTTCAGTCAGACACACCGAGCTATCCAATCCCCTTAAAATTTTAAAGACTAGGGATGGGAACACTGGCTTGGGGAAGATTAGGGTCAAATACAAAGGCTGGTGAAACCAGGGAATTTTTCCATCTCTTCCCCAGAAGGTGACTATAAAATATCCCAGGCTCAATTTGGGATGCCGCTTGCTTTTGTAACCCACAGGTCAGCCTGTGCTACATGTCCTGTTTCCCAGAGGAGTTGGTTGTATTGCAACAGCCAGTTTAGTGCTTAGCTTAAACTGTAGAAATTCATGCTTTTAGCTCTGGCGTTCCCCAGTTCAGTCCTCTGATGTGCCAGCCAAAGAGGTGGCTGTCACACTAAGAAATGGGTTTACATTTAGAAGTGCAAATCCTTACCCAGAACGTCAGGATGGAAGTCACTATATCAATGTACAGTGAGTCAATATTAGCAGGCTTGTTCTCCTGTATATATAGGGTCTAGTACTGCAGCCATTCCAAGCATAGATTTTCTATTTAAGTCGACGGGAACTCTGTAAACATAATGGCTACAATCTGGAAAGCTTTGCTGCCTCAGAACTGAGCTATAAGTGGGGTTAATTTTTCTTTTTAATCACCAGAACAGAGATTTGCTGTTTTTACAGCCCCCACTACTCATTTACCATGTAACTGCATTATTATTTAGAGATGGCAAAGGTGGATCTCGAGTAGAGGAGATGAAGCTGGGAGTGTCTCTGAAGACACTAGCTTTTAGGAAGAGTTCACTGCTATACAGATACACCTCCTGGCAAGGGGAAGAGAAATCTTTTATTTCAGATGGGTCTCCAGAGCCTCTTTAGATAAGAGAATTTGGAGGCATTGTTAAAAATGGTAATTGTGACATGCAAAACGAAATGGCACGTGGCAGGCAGCATTCAGCGTAGGATAGCTGAAGCTTATATTAATACTATGCATTCAGGTCTTGAGTCAAAGTCCACTGAAATCAATGGGAGTATTTCCACTGACTTCAGTGGGCTGTGGATCAGGTTCCCGGAAGACATTTGTATCGTGAGCTCACTCTAGTTTCACACGGGTTTTACTCCATTAGCCTTAGTGGAGCTACTCCCAGTTTACACCAGTGTAAATGAGATCAAAATCAGGCCATTGCCAGCAGGTGCCCAGACAAGCCTGTTTTTTTTGCTACAGCAGAAATGCTAAATAAACCTTTGTGTTTGCATTTGTCCTTGGGGCTTTCAGTCTTCTTTGCCTAAAACAATTCCAGATCTCCAGCCTCTCCTGGTGTCCTCAGGATGCAGTCACTACACAGAAACTAACGTGTCCTGGGAAGCCCAGAATTTCCATGGATGTCATATAACAACAGAACAAACTGCTGCAGTAGCATGACTGGGAGCTGCAGTGTTTGGCGCCATTGCTGTAGAACACAGTAGCAACTTTATTGTACGAGTTTTGGACCCATAAATATCTCCCTGAATCACTGGGGGAGGGAAATGGTGAAAAATGCAAAGCACAAATACTAGCTCCAGTGCACAATAGTAATGATGAAAGTGAATGACAGCCCGGAGTTGAGTTACATACATATTGTGGGTAGACACTTCGGAAGCCTCCCCGTTTCAGCTTGCCCAATGCACCTCCCTCTGACTCATAGCGACCCCTACTATTGCAGTCCTGGTTCCTCTCCTGATTGCCCTTCCCATAGCTCTGCCAATGAACCCCAGTCTTGGCCTGTGTGCGCTTCCAGTCCTGTGCGCCCACCCAAGTAGAGAGTGGCAGTTAGACCGAGCTGTGCATTGAACCTGGCTGAGAAAGCCTGAGTGGTTAAACTGCTAATGGAAAAGCCACTTCATAAAGCTAAAAATAAAATCTAAAATGAGTCAAAGCAAACTAACAATTTCAATTTTTAAAACTTCATAACATTTATCAAGTATCAGGGGGTAGCTGTGTTAGTCTGTGTCCACAAAAACAATAAGGAATCCGGTGGCACCTTAAAGACTAATAGATTTATTTGGGCATAAGCTTTCGTGGGTAAAAAACCCACTTCTTCAGATGCATGGAGTGTTTTGCCCAAGCTTATGCCCAAATAAATCTGTTAGTCTTTAACATTTATCAGTGTCTGTCTTAGACGGAAAAACAGAAGTAAACTTGACATCCACGGGTCTTGCAAGGGAGTAACTGAAATATACAGTATTCAGGTGTATTAAACCGGTGCCTCCACTCTGCTGGGAACCAAATACTTTTCCAGGATCCTTCCTCTACCTATGGACAAAAGATCATTTCCCCCATTCACAGTGAGCAGAATCTGAGTGGGTGTGTCCTGCAGCCATTTCTCTGTGGAATAGCCAGTCAAATGAATGGGATCTCAGGCACATCCCAGCTCCTTTACAACCAGCCATATGCCCTGGACATCTGCGTTTGCTGGAGCTATCTCATGTGCTTCATCAATGAAGAGGTTAAATTCCCTGTAAGTCACAAAACTCCAGAAACTGCCTAAAGGGAAAGAAAATTTCCATGTTCAAGTCCATTCTCCAAAGTGAATGTTTCTAAATGGTAACACCTTGGCCCCAAGTACATCTGGGACACGTTTGAAGTGTTGGTTGCGACCAGAATGACAACTCTGGAAATGGCACCTTGTTATTGCACGTACCTGCTTCCTTAGGCAACTTCCTTTCTGAGTCATGTCTGCTTGGTCTACTGACAAAAATAAACCAGCCCTGCATGGGCAAGACTCCAATGGCAGAAGGGGAGGTCAGCTTTCAGTGCTGCCTTGACTATCACCTGCAGAATTACCACACTGGACTCCAGATCCCTTAGCGCTGGTGTTGCTGTGTGGAGCAGAACTAACACACTGGTGCGATTCTCCCATGCTTCATGGAGTCTGCAGCACTGGCAGAGAGGAGACACAGGTCTGGAATACAGCATTGAAACCTCAGGAAATACAGAAATGGGCTTGATCCTTAGCGGATGCAGTTTGGGGAAGCTCCATTGACTCTGATGGAAGTAGGATGATCTACACCAGTAGAGAACATGGGGTAGGGTCAGGGATGTATGAAAGCAGGGTCTGGGTATCCTTACAAAGATTTCATCACCAGTCTGACTAGAATGACTCCCTTACCGCTAATGGAGCTCCCCCATTCTGTCTACTGCCAAATCATCCTTGCCAGAGATGACCTATCCGACGGGCTAAATACTCGTGAAGAGCTTTTTCTTTTAGCCTTTGGCATGGACCATATCGCACCAAATGGCTTGTGTTTTTAAGAAAGTCCTTGAGAAGGATACTAACAATGCCTAGCTTTCATACACATATAGCGCTTTTCACCATAGAACCCACAGGTGCTTTACTAAGGAGATCAGAATCATGAGCCTCATTTTACAGATGGGGAAACAGGCACAGGGAGGAAAAGTGATTTGCCAAAGGTCATCCAGCAAACCAGTGACAGAGCCAGGAACTGAACACAGGTCTCCTTGTCCCAGTCCTGTGATCTATCCGTTTGGTGATACGGCCTCACTCTGGTGCCTTTTTACAGGGTCTTTGCTCCAATCCTTTACTCCAGATCAGACAAGGGGAATACTGCGATGCTGTCATTTATCATGGTCACCAATGTATCTCTTGCTAACACTTCACCCACTGATCCCAGTTACTGCTTGCCTCTTTGCAGTTAGTACTAATTCCCAAAACACTTTGGCCAATCAATTTTCAGAGCATGGGTTGTTCATGAATATCAAGCCCTTCTTAAGTATGGTGTGGGAACAGTGTGATTGGTCACCTCAGTCACACGGTATTGATGCTGCTCCCAGACTGGATGAATTAAACTTTGTAAAGCTATTAGTGAATGAAGGTTGACAAAAGACCAGTTTCCATGACGAGGTTTTGGACTCACAAATCTTGGTGCTTCAAGATTCAAGCACATTTTCATGAACTCAGTGCTCCAAATACTTGTGAATAACAAATTATCTGATCCCCACAAATGGCAGCACAGCGAAGCTAGCAAAGCACTTAAGCACATACTTAACTTTAAGCAAATGACTAGTCTCAGAGGACTATGCTTACAGGAGAAGCCGTTAAGCCATAACAGCTAAAATCACCCAGGAGACCTTAGGAAGAGTGTCTAATAGAGTCAGCACGCCTGTTCTTAGAATAACATGTTATGTTGTGATTAATCGTTTAGGAAGTACTGCTCACATGCTTAAAGATAGACTGTACCCCAAATGTGGCCCTTTTAATCACAAACCTGATTTTCTCTTGCTTGGCCTACTGCTGCTATTGATGGACATAGAGTATATTTTTCATTGGCAAAGTATAAACATTTCCAGCAACACGTATCTTCAGCTAACTGTGTTGTGCATAGCAGTGCTGCCTTCTTCCTTGATCATGGCCACAGTGTCTTAGTGTGTCTTAGTTTGAATGAGAAAGCAAATGAATAGATTCCTCAGTCCCTCACCCCTTTTCAATGCAAGCACATTACACCCCTGTTCCTAGCAATCATAGACCCGAGGGGAGGTGGAATTTTGGATGAGGTCCTTTCGTTAAAATGTTGGCAGCATGTACTTGAGTAGGCTGCTCATGATCATTTGGTGTTTTAACGTGATAACTGCCACCTAAAATATTAATCAAATCATAACACGTGATCCTAAAAATAGGGCTCCATTCCACTCTCTTCCTAAGGTTTCCTGCATAGTTTTCAGCTGCTGTGGTGTAACCTTTTCTGGCATTTCACCGATTGTAACGACTGTGTTGCTAGTGAATGCAAAAATGATGCCCTTTCCTCTTCTATAAACACTCACACACAGAGAGACATGCCCTGTCTCCCCTGGATGCATCCTTTCAGGGCACAGATCTCCTCGATAGTGTGCAAACACATTCAGCCGCCTGAGGAGATAAGGGGAATTTATTCTAAAATATGGTTCTGAATAATCCAAACTATTTTTAGTGCTTCCAACAGTCTCCCTCCGTCTCTTCTCCTTGCCTCCCCTTTTTAAACCTTCCCACTCACTGCCTTGACAAGGCAAAGCTGCTAGACTCCCAGAGTTGATCTCTGGGAGGCAAAGCTGTGTACGCCTCCCACAGATCTGAAAACACTTCCAACTTCATTCAGTCATTCCTATTACAGCACCAATGCTAATGGATGGAGTTCTCCTATACATATTTGATTGACCTGCCACTGCCATGCTGCTTTCATTTATCACTTGCTCGAGTCAGAGCTGTATTCCCTTGGAATATTTGGTGCCTTCTTTAAAAAAGAGTTAAAGTTTTTTGGTTGTTTTTTTTTTAAACCCACCTCTGTTCTGCATGTAAAGCAGCTTTTTCTGTGGAAGAAAATGCTTCTAAAAATGGCATGTCCTGGCCAAGCTGCCCTTCCCCAATGATGCAATAAAATTGGGGTGCTAAGTGGGAGAGGGAAAGGGCATGTGACTTTTGGTAAGAGATGCAAAAAACTGGAGGGGTGAGCAAACCTACCCAGGCTGAAAATTGGGGGCTTGTGAGATAGTGTTCCCTTATCCCACCTGCCTAATTTCCCTTTCAGGAACTGAGGTCCAAAGGAGGATTGCAGATTTACAGGTAGTTCCGGTAATTTGCTGGCCATGTTACCCATGGGAAGGAAGTAATTCTACTGGGATCACCCTTCTAATCAGACACTGGGTATTTTACTAGCTAGAGCTCTGGAATACATTAAAGATACAGTACATACAATCAAGTTCTATTCTGTTCATTTTTGCTTTCATCATCTTCTTTAGATTTTTACATTTTGGGATGAAATCAGCAAATTTTGGGGCTTGTGAGAAACTGAAATCGCTAGTTTCAGCAACACAAAGGGCACATATGTGGGGGCTGCCTGCAAAGCTTCTCCTATAGCTCTACCAATACTCCTCTGTTCTCACTTACAGCACCTTCTGGGGTATTTCAGGCCTGACTCTTTTGACAGGCACACACTGCTCTGCCAAATGCACATGGATCCTGCCCGGCAGTACCCCTCGCTAATCCTGGTCTTGATCTCTCTATCACAAACTGCTCTACCAAAGCCCTTCAGTATTAGAGAAACCAAATGTCCCAATTTTATAGGGACAGTCCTGATATTTGGGACTTTTTCTTATTAGGTGCCTATTACTCCCCACCTTCTGTCCTGATTTTTCACTCTTTCTATCTGGTAACCTATTCAGTATGGACCTGCAATGCTCACTGCCAGTCCAGTCCCAAGCCCTCACACTGCTCTGCCAAGCATACACTTGTTATTCTACTCTGGGGTCTTGGCTGAGTCGTGTTGTTTGTTCAATTTGTGCCAGAAGTTGCAGTATTTTCATGGAGTAGATGGGATACAAATCCCGTGGGATAGGCTGAGTCCATCCAAATAACTACCAGTTGTGGCCCATGGTACAGTCTGAATACGGGTCCCCAGAGACAAAAGCCTGATGCATTAAACTACCCATTTCACTAGCCTTCCTCCACTGTTCCCTTCCCTTTCTATCCTCTGCTATGTGCCAATCCATCCTACCTACACTAGCCTCTGCCTATACTGCAATGACTTTTTCCTCTCCTCACTGGCTGTTTTCAATACGATTATCTCCTGTATTTGCTGGATCTGGCTTTCAAGTGTTTGACTGATGCTTGATTCTTGTAACTAGAACATGTCTGTTGATTGGACTGTCAATGGATTTCTTGGCAGAAAGGGCACTAGCCCTTGCAAATGTGAAACTGTATTTCAATCTCATTTAGGAGGAAAGAGGAAGGAGAAAGAAAAATGTCCTAAAGCCAAGTTTCCCCTGCTGTCTGTGAGCACGAGCTTTAAGTAAACAAGCCTTTTACCTTTTTTTAATAAGGTCATTTGCGACATCAATTTCTTAACAGAAGGGAACATTTTGTGTTGTGTATTTTAAACGGTAATTTTCTTTTTTGCCTTCTTCTTCATTTAAAGGCTTCTATTTATCCTTTCTGTGTGTGTGTGGGGGGGGGGGGGTGAGACTTGGAATCCATCCTTGTTTTCCCATTGCCTGCAGTGACACCTGGCTGCTAACAAGCGCATGCAGGCCCCATCTCAAGCCGCAGACTTCAGTGCACAAGATCACAGCTACAATCTCTCTGGAAGAATGTACTTTTGACTTTTCTAAATAACAATGCAATTACCTTCAAAAGCTGGCAGCCAAAGTACGTGGTGAGAAATGGGCACCATTAATAAGAAATTAACTGCTCTCAGAGAACAGCCAATTTATTAACCAGTGAGAAGGAGAAAGAACCAGATGCGGACTGAGTGGGGTGAGAATAGTGATGGGGGACCGCTGCATTCTAGTGACTCCATGTTAACCCTAGAGGAGGAACCTGCGCATAGGCAGGGCAGGCATTGCCAAGCCCACTCAGAATCATTTACAGTGATCTTTCCACCCTGCTGCAATTTGACTCCAAATTACCTAGGTGTGTTTCACCGTTTCTCACATCATTTACATGATGCTGGGCAGCAAAGCGGTTCACTGGCATTACACAATATACGCATGACGTTTACAAAGAACTGACCAGAAAGCTGGAGGATTGAAACCTACACACTCAGTTCTTTGCTGGCCTGTAACTGGATATGGATGGTGGTGCTAGTTGCACTGTTTGATCAAATTTCATCAGTCAAAGTTTGGGTTTGCAAAACAAAGTCAAAAGCCGGGATGGGCCAGGTTCCATGTTACCTGAGACCACACAGTCTGTGGGAAGGAGGGCTTGAAGTGTGAATGAATGATTTGGGGGTCGCCCTGTCTCTATCTGTAACTTGTGTCCTTACCTCACTGCCCAAATTGTGCTATTGACATCGCTGGGGCTACTCAAGGCATAAAGCACTACTCTGCATGAACCAAAGTATCTTCACAATCTGGCCCATCGAGATTTAGGTCGTGATGATCAGAGACTGCCTCTGATTTTGCACCCACATTTCTATGCCCTTGCATAATTCCAGGTACATCACCTGGCTCTTGGAAGTCTACTTTGGGGACATGGACAGGAACTTATTAGATATCTAAGTGCCACAAAATATACTTGAAATCATTTACACCCACAACACTGTGCCACAGGCAACTATTAGTGGGTACAAAATTAGAGGCTTATTTGAGAAACTTCTGAAAAACCAGGGCCTTAAGAATGGAGTTGTTGTAGGTTAAATCACAGCTGAATCACAGAACTTGGAGTCAGAAAGCATTTATGAGGTTATCGTCTCGCTCTCCCCCTTGCAGAACTGCTCTGTACAGCTGTTAGTGCTCCTTCCAGTCTAGTCCTAAATGTTTCAAGGGATGTCTTCACCACGACTTTATCGCTGAGCACATATTGCTGTGGCTTGACAACTGCTTAGCAGATATACACAGTATTTGTGTTGTAGATGGTGTAACTATTAGTGCATGGCCATTAATCTAAATAAAGAGCTTTTGAATATTCATTGGCTATTTAAGGAAACTGATGCTGAATACAGGTCTGAAAGAGGAACATGAGGAAAGCTTCCCACAAAGCCAACTTGAAAAGGGGCACATAATTGCCTCTCTCCTTATTGCAGCCTTAAGTGCTCATCATGACCTAACTTTGTGTATTTTTTCTGCTAGTTTAGTCACCTATGAAATAGCTCTGAGCTGGAAAAGCATTCTTGGGAGTGATGTGAACAGAGCCACATTACGGCTTGTTTATACTAAGTTGTTAAGTGCCAGCAAAGTACTTGGTGCTGTACAGGACACAAACACAAAGACAGCCCCAGCATTAGAGGTGGCTCTAGAATTCCCAGGCAGTCAGGGGGGAGGCAGATCCAGGGCAGGTGTTCGACAAGAGAGGAGTTTGCTCTGACTGGTTTTGGCAGCAATGCTTTATGGCAGCTTAACCTTGGGTACGCGTACCTTCCATTAGTAGCAGCTCACTCAGGGCCTTGCATCACAGTGACAGCCTCATGAAGCAGCTTCCACCGCTATTTTGAATTTCCCCCTCTAATGAGCCTTCCTTTCCCTCCTTTATTGGCTGTCCCAGCAGAGAAGCAATAGAGGAATGGTCTCAGGCAGCTCAGAAGCCAAGGTGATGAGTACAATATAGACTAGAATGGAATAGAATTATTGGCCAACATATGCGGGCTAGCATATCTATCTATGACATTAATAATGTGTATTATCTGCACCATATATATTAGTACACATTCAGCACAAAGCACTTTCAGCACCAATATTGTATCAGTTGTATAGCCAAAACTGGATGACACCTTTACTATAACCCTGTTCACTTATGCTAAGTATCCCATAACACCTTGGATTTGCAGATAAGAAACTTGTCAAAATCAAAATATATTCCAGTCTATGTCTTATTACAAGCTAGGGAAGTACCTTCATGGATCAGTACTTAGAGTGCTAGGATCCAACCCATGAGGAAGGAACAGAACAATATGTCAGGAAACTGGGACAAACTGATGGGTAGGATTTTAGTGATGTATAAAAAGATGCAAAACTTGTAAAATGGTTGTATAAATAATACTCGCTGAAATGTGTAACTTTGGGAGCACACCTTCTGTGGCAGGCAAATGTAACTTTGCTGAACAAGGAGGCTTCCCAGAGACTGGTATTGTATAGGGCTTTTTTTTCTTGTACTCTATTATTATTGGCTTACAGCTATAAACCAGACTGACATTGGTTATTTGGTCTCTTGAATGTATTTTATAACAGACCAAAGTGTGGTCAAGCAATAGACACTTTACCAACAGAATAGAAGATTGAACTTCCCTCTTGTCCCTTCAGGCCAACGTGGAGATTCATTGGTCGGGGCAGCGTGTGAGATGATCACACTAGTGGTACTTGCGCTGCAGCTGTCTTAGGTTAGCTAAAGATGGGTTCCAAGCCAGACCTCTAGATCCAAACCCCTTATAACCTCAGGAAATCTCAGAGGTGATCCACCTCAATCTCTAACAGGTCTGGACTCAAAAAATCTGAGTATCCCAACACCACAACCTATGTGGGCAAAGCCAAGGAGAGGAGGGAATCCAAAATGGCAGCTGTGATTTTGCAGCTCTTCTGAGTCCATTGCCCATGGCAGAGACTATGACACTGGTAAAGGGTAACACCGTAGGGGGAGCTGGGTTATATGACCAGAATCACATTCAAAGTCAGGTGAAGAGGTTAGAATCAAAGCCAAGGCCGGCTCCAGGGGTTTTGCTGCCCCAAGCAGTCCCCCCCCCCAAAAGCAGCTATCGTGATCTGCGGCAATTCAGCGGGAGGTCCTTCTCTTGGAGGGGGAGTGAGGGACCCTCCGCCGAATTCCCGCCGGATATCTGAAAGTGCCGCCCCGCTCTGGGGTTGCCGCCCCAAGCACCTGCTTGATAAGCTGGTGCCTGGAGCCGGCCCTGATCAGAGCGACCTTCTAGCTGGCAGAGGGCAGCATAAAAGGACTTGGGGTGCATGCAGACCTTGTTTTAAAGTTTCATACTTAACATAAGATATAAGAACTACATACATTACAGAGCTGGACCATCACATTTTAGGGCCATATGGATTCAGATCAGAACCTTGTAACTGACCCTTTTAATGGGCCAACCTGGAATCCCAGGTCCAAATGCCCTCACATTTCATTGTCTGCTTCAAGCTCGGCAGCTGAGGCCTTTCTCCACACAAGTCAGTAGTCAGTTTCAGGTACTGCATGCTAACAAGGTGGGCAATGCAAGAAACATGGTCTAGAGGACAAAGCCTGACCTAAGAGCCAGGGAGCCCTAACTTCTAATACTATCTCTGACACCGTCAGTGCTGATAGGCAAGACACATCACTTCCCTGGTTTGGTTTCCCTTTCACCCTAGGGCCTACCTGCCTTACAGCAGTGGTACAGCCACATGACAAAACTAGGGTCAACGTGATGGGGAGAGCGAGTGCATTAGCACTGCAGCTGCGTGAAAAGCAGCCTCAACGGGATAGTAAGAAGTGGCGAAGGAGACTTACTCCCCTGACACTTCCCAGTGGTCTCTCTGCTTCATAGGGAGGTTGCAAGGATTAATTAGTTAATGTTTGTGAAGTGCTGTGTAGATGGAGAGAGCTGTGTAAGTGCTAAGTGTTATTATTATTACAGACAGTCGCTGTTAAGGCAATGGATATGCTCTTAAGTGTAATTTCATATTTAATTAACGTGCAATAATTGTCTTCCTAAACCTGGAGGTAAATTTTTATTACAGACACTTCCTTTAAAGAGACACTGCAGACCTTCAGAGAGCTAGAGCCTGACAGACCCCCGCATCACCCTCATTAAGGGCTAGATCAGGGCTGGCTGGGAGGACAGGTGCATGAGGGAGAGAGTGCAAAAGACTTTCTCTCTCTCACACACACACACACACACACACACACACACACACACACACACACACCCAGATGCCCCGTGGCTGGGGAGTGCAAGCAATGACCACTAGCCTCTTCAAAAGAGGCAGAGAGGTGTGAGATGGAGATGTGGCTTTTTCCATAGTCCTGCACCAGTCAGCTCAGAGCAGAGCACATGCTCGCCCCCTGTCCCAGGGTGATGGAGCTGCCACAGTGCCATGCATTCCTGAAAGCTACCATCAAGAATTTGCACGGAGTCAGCCAGCACAGTCCCTCCATGCCCGTTTCCAGCACAGGAAGTGGGTTAAAGCTACAGCCTATTCCCTGAGCTGGGGATGCCTTTGGAGGGTTTTTTTTCCTCCAATTTTACAAACACCTGCCTTTCTATTGCTGAGAAATCCAAAAAATGCAACAAACAGGCAGCAAAGCGCAGTGTTGTGAGCTCCTCCTGATGGTCTGCAGTGGCTGGCTCCCCAGCTAGCTCTGATCCCAGAACTAGGCTGGCCTGGCACATACAATCAATAGCACTGGGGCAAACAGAGAAGCAATCAAAAGAAGGCTCTGGTAGCGTCTGCTCCTTTAGGATCAGAAATACACCAAGAATCCCCAGTTGTCTGTAGCTTTAACCCACTTCCTGTGCTGGAAACGGACATGGAGGGACTGTGCTGGCTGACTCCGTCTTGTGCCACGTCTTGTGCCAGGCCAGCCTAGTTCTTGACAACTCAGCGGAGGACCAAAGAAGAGGGGGAAGAAATGTTATGTGGATACACAGATAGCAGGGCCACAGGAAACATCTGGGTCACCCAGACTGACCTCTCCCCACCCCCGAATTACAGTCTGTTTTAGGCTCATGAAAACACATGCAGTTGCATGGGGCCCATGAGGCAGCTGAGGGAAGCTGCCTCTGCCACTGCCACCCCAGTGTCCACATCCTGGAGATGAAAGCAGGACATCAGGCTCCAGGGCTGCCATTTTTCACAAGGTTGTCAAGCACACAACTAAGCCAGGCTTCCCCATCTGGGATGAACAAATACAAAGCACATGAGTCCACCTGCCCTGGATGGTGGCTGCATCTGACATGGTCCTGTCCTGATTCACCGTGGGGGAGAGGGAACAGATTCACTTTTGTGTGCTGCATCCTTTGGTGTTGGCAAAGTTGGGTGCTGGCCCCTCCTTTCTCCCCCTCCTTCAGGCCCTCTCCCCCTCGCACAAACACACTGTTCTATGCCCCGTGACAACCATAATATGATAATTTGAGCATTCCTCACCGGTCCCTCATCAGCACTAAGTGCTCTGAAGGTCACGGGCAATAAAGCTCCCTGACACTCTCTGCCAAGAAGCACACTCTGCTCCAGCATTGGTCTGATTATCACCAGCCTGTCTCCCCTTCTCCCCCTGAGGCTGCTAAACTGACGAGCTCTGGGAGCCCTCTCCTGCTCCCTCCCCTCCTCTCCTTTTCTTCCTCCGCTCTCATTTATTTCAATTTGCTATGCTTTCCTTCCTGGTTTTCAGCGCGAAGGGGGAAAGGAGAAAGGAATGATTATGTCTGTCGAGTGCAAAATGAAATCCTTGGATGGAGCGGGTGGAAGGGGCATGGTGGCCGGAAGGGGAAGAGAGGTGCAGAAAAGAGATGGGGCCATGTGGAAATGTGTAGCTCTGGTACTCGGGATGGGGGGGATGTGATACAGGAGATTTGCCAACCCAGGGTTTGAGTTTCAGGTGGTGCCTTGTGTTTAGATTTCAAAACTATTGGACAGGGTGTAAAATATATTGCAAAGATTGCAGGAAATTGGCCGGTTTTTATGATGATTTAAATCTAGGACATAACACCTGATATTTTAAACACAGCAGATTTCAATAAATTTGCAAGTGTTGTAAGCGCCTCATGGCAGATCCTGCACAGGGCCTGAGCCAGCTGTTGTAGCTTGATGAATGCTAATAATCATATGGAATTAGGGTCAGCATTCTCCAGGAGAGGTGCCTAGGTAGGTTGCACCCACCCACAGTGGGCAGCTGTGAACATGAAGGAGCATCTGGACACTCAGCATAGCTATATCTGAAAGTGTGTTAGATTCCATTTGCACATGTGTATACCAAGTTTTACAGACATCACTATCCCAGCACGGCCTCCTTGACGGTGGGTGCCCACTTCCTGATCAGCCCGGTGCATCGGTGCTTCGTTCTTTCAGGATTCTTCTTTGTTCCTGGATCCCCTAATGGTCTCTATAACCAGAAACAACTTTCACCATCTTTGGCCAGATGGATAAATGTGCCACTTCCGGTTGGATGTTGACCTAGCCATAGTGGTGCTCACCTTCATCACCTCCAACCTTTGCTACTGCAAAGCCCTCTACCTATACAGGGGGCCATGCAAAACTTTCTGATGGCCTACATGTGGCCACCAGTCTTCTAAGCAATGCAGTCATTAACCTATGTGTTTTGCCCTGTGTACTAGCTCTTTATTCCCTTCCAGATCCTCTTTAAGTTATTGATTGTGACCTACCAGTACCTTAATGGAGAGGGTCCAGGATATCTCAGATGCTGTCTCTTTCTCCTGACATGACAGATGTGATTATCAAGCACTGTGGAGTCACGAGTGTCAAGAAAATAACTTGCAGGAGTGGGAAACTGGCCATCTCAGTGGCTGGCCCATAATGTCTGTGGAGCCCCCTTTCACCAGACATCAGATTAACATGTGATCTTATTACCATCTGAGTGCTTCCCTCTAGGTCACCCTGTCCTGTATGCATGCTGAGCAGATCCACAAAGTCTCCACTGTCTCGTTTAACTCCCTCCCTAAGACCCACTTCTTCCATGATGCTTAGAAGAAACTTCCTGACGAAGTCATCCATGTATGGATTCATTTATTTAGCCCTTATGCTCATTTATGTAGAAGAAGAGGGATGAAAACAGTGAGAGAGGGACCGAGTGAGGGAGGGGGTAAGGACAGTAGAAGTGAACCTAGGAGCTGCTGTGTGAAGAGAGGACAGAAATGGGAAGAGGGAACTTTTGTTTGTTTGTTGATTACACTAAAAACAACCAAAAAAACCCTACAACAAACTTGTGCCTGTCATCACCCTGATCTCTTTGCTTGTAGGTTGCACATAGGCGCTGACTTCCTGGGTGCTCTGGAGCTGGAACACCCAAGGGGAAAAAATGGTGGATGCTGAGCACCCACCAGCAGCCCCTCATCAGCTCCTTCCCCTCCCAAGAGCCTCCCGCCCGCTGGCGGACCCCGCAAATCAGCACCTCCCCTTCCCTCCCTGTGCCTCCCGTCCACGATGATCAGCTGTTTCGCGGCGTGCAGGAGGCTCTGGGGGGAAAGGAGGAGGAACAAGGACATGGAGTGCTCAGTGGAGGGGGTGGAACTGGGTGGGAAGAGGTGGGGCATGAATGGAATTGGGGTGGGAAGAGGTGGGGCGAAGGCGTGGCCTTGGGGGAAGAGGTGGAGTGGGGACAGGCTCTGGGGCAGAGCCAAGTGTCAAGCACCCCCAGGAACTTTCAAAAGTCTGGGCCTGTGATGTTGCATCCCTTTCCCCAAGTCTTCATCAGTTTTTGTATGTTCTTCAGGACAGAGACTGTGTCTACCTCCATGTCCTGGAAAGCACCATGTGTATTTTGGGTACTGCCATAATCTAAATAAGTTCTGAGTGAAGTGTCAAACCCACCTTTCCAACAATGGCTTTCTCAGTCAATACTCACTCCTTGCTACAGGTAGCCTGATAAAAAGTTAAGGAATGAGAAGAAAAGGAAGGCAGGAGTCCACACGAATAAAAATATTCCGGATTATCCAGGAACTCCAGTAATAGCCCAGATCATTACGGTCCGTGATGGTGCCACTACAGTGCTCTGGGCCACGACTACAGAACACCAGAGTGTATTTTTAATCATTGCACTTATGCTTGTTTAAAGGAAAGGTAAGAGGGTGAATTCAGTTGCTATGGAAATCAGGCCATCTCCATGGGAATTCACTGAGTAGCATATACTATCGGCCAACTAATCACACTGAGCAGCCCTTCCTGGACCCAGGTATTTAACAACGTTTGAGCTTATGGCAGAATGAACGCAGCTGCTGCGAAACATCCCTCGCATCAGTGAAGCTGGCAAAAAGTTGGGCTCTCAGTGGAGTTGCTAGGGGTGAACATTGGTGGGTGTTTGCTTTGAATTTCTCGCTCTTTGGAAGTAGCTTTACATTTGGGGGGAAACGTACCTTTTCCCTTTAGCAATGGCTCCCTTTCCATTTTTGCCAGCGTGGAATAAAAAGAGCCAGCTAAATGTGTACCCAGAAGAAAACAGCCACCTTAATAGAGCCCGCAAACTTGAAAAATACGCTCCCTTGGCGGACACCCTGCGGGCAAAGGGCTATGAGGTCTACACTGACGCTCTGATCGTTGGGGCCCTGGGTGCCTGGGACCCCTGTAATGAATGCGTACTTCGCACCTGTGGGGTGGGCCGTCGCTACGCGCAGCTCATGAGACGTCTAATGGTCTTGGACACTATTTGATGGTCTAGAGACATTTACACAGAGCACATCACCGGCCACTGCCAATACCAAGTGTGAGCCGGTGTGACTTTGTGAACCCATGAGGGGGAGAATACTTGTGGACCTCCCCTGCTGGACTTTATCCCCTGAGCCCTGAACCCACCGAACCGAAATCCACCATGTGAGGGTCATCCTATCCCCATTACCCACCCCGCTTATCTTTACCCATGACTGTCTGTAACCTGTACGTATGAGCAATGTACCCCCATTGCTTCCTGACTGTATCTTGATCTCACCCACCGTACACCCCGCATTGGGAACATGGCAGACTGTATATGCTATGTGCTGTTCAATACCAAACTACTAGCATCCCCCTATACTCTGTATGCTACCCTCAATGAACAATAACTGACTTTTCAAACTCCCTGTATCGTTTATTTTTAAACATTTTCTAATAAACTGATGCCTGTTTCATGGAGGCAGCAAGAACTGATGCCAGTGCCATGCACATCCAAGTCTCACACATTCTCCTCTTTCTGCAGTAATTGGTTTGCTAATTAACACTTGTGATTTCAGCTGGATTCGAAAGGCGTGAGTCAAGGGGAACCATCTCACCTGACTCTTACTGAAGCTCTTGGACACATTGCCTGGCTCAAAACCTGGTAATGGACTTTGCATAAGAACCTAGATTATGAGTGCTCAGTTCAAGGTTGCGTTCACCCTCCTTTTCTTTATAGTTAGATAAGAGAGGGGTGAGGATCCTGAAAATTTATTCCACTGTAACATGGGGTCACAGTGCAGAAAGGGTTAAGAGAGAGAGAGAGAGAGCACAAGCACGTGTGTGTCAAAGGGCATTTTGTTGTGCAGCTCTTATTATCTGCTACTTTATCAGACATTTAATCACTGACATTTGGTGGTGGACAGTTTTGTCACCATGAGCATATAGGCCTTGATGCTGGACCATTGAATTCAATGTAAGCTTTGCCATTCACTTCCGTGGGTGCAAGAGCAGGTTGCTTTATTGTGATCCTTGGCTTTATGATGTCTAATTCCTCACTTGTACTCCATACACATAAACCATGCAGGCCCTGGGCCCGCACCAGGAAGAAAAATCTCTGGCCTAGAGTGCCAGATGTGCCGTGGTGAGCATTTCTCTGAGAGGATGATGTGATACGGTCCCAACATATGAATGCGTAGAGAACGTCACTCAGCATCGGGGAAGTTAATGGGGCTTTATTTGAATGCTGAGGGCTATAGCCCAGCTGGCTAAGTAAGACAGTTCTGTCTGTGTGCATATTTGGTGTACGCTATGCTGGAGAGCGCTGCTTGACATTGATGGAAAGCTCTTTGATATAGTTTCCTCTTTCAATTCATTTAGATTGCTAAAGCCCCCGTTCTGCTGCCTGAGTTAATTTGCAATCATTTAAAGTAAAGGGGTAAGTGAAGGTCACAGGCTACACTAAATTAGAGGGGAGCCTCTGCAGTCCTCAACATGCCTTGACCTTTTCAGTGTTTTCTGATTACACTGACCAGCCAGGCTCTTTACAGCATTGTTAACCTGTGAGAAACAAGCGGAGAGGCCAAATCCAATAGTAATGCAGAGAATTGTAAAAGGTTAAAGTAGTGGAGGATGTTATTGGCATGAGGCAGTGATAGAGTCCAGGGAAGCAGGTGGTTTTGGTCTCAGGCAAGAACTTTCTGTTCTCCAAGGTTTATATTAAAAGCAAATTCAGGCAAACGCAAAGCAGCCCAATAAACAAACACGCCTGGATAGCCATAAGTCCAAACAGTCCCGATGCAAGGTCAGCTCCGAGCATCACTCGAGAGAATTCAGTCTAATTCCAGAATGGATCTTGCCGATATCAAAGCTCTTAAATACAAAACAAAACCTAAGTCGAACCGAAGTACGGACTCAGTGTTTGTTGGAACTTAAGAGGCCATCCTTTCCCAGAATTTTGTATGTTACAGTGACATATTTAATATGTATCATATGACATCTGGGCCCAAACCTGCCCCACACTTTAGGAGTGTTGAAAATTCAAATCCTGATCCACAGCTAAGTTTTGCAAATAGCCATTCACTATAAAACAATGTGGACCAAAGAAATCCTAACACAAAAATTGCCATACTGAACCACGCCACTGGTCCTTCCTGTTCAGCATTGTGTATAACAGGGGCTAGTACCCAGGGCTGGTACAACCATTTAGGTAACCTAGGTGGTTGCCTAGGGTGCTAGGATTTGGGGGGTGCCATTTTCTTCGGCAGCGACCGCGGCAGCCGGATCTTCCACCGCCCCGGTCGCCGCCGGCATTTAGGCGGAGGGAGCTGGGGCAGGGGAGCGTGGGGAGGGCCACCTGCATCAAGTGGGGGGGGCAGCACTCTGGAGAACTCCCCGTCCCAGCTCACCCCTGCCCTGCCTCCTCCCTGAACACGTCGTGGCTGCTTCACTTCTCCTGCCTCCCAGGCTTGCAGCGCCTAAGCTGATTGGCACTGCAAGCCTGAGAGGCAGGAGAAGTGAAGCAGCCACGGCATGCTTGGAATGGAGACGGAGCAGGGGTGAGCTGGGGTGGGGGGCGCCTCAGGGCGGAGGTGGGAGCTGCCGCAGGGAGGGGGCGCCTCAGGGCGGATGGGGGGGAGGGCACAAAGTGGAAGATTCGCCTAGGGCGCGAAACATCCTTGCATAGGCCCTGCTAAAACCAAATTCACCCCCGCCGGCCCTTCCCCCTCTCTCCCAGTGAACAATTATGGAATAACCTGCCTCTAAGGAAAGTTTCCTTCTAAACCAGTTGGCTTAAAAAGGGTGTTTAAAAAAATCCTTCAGCCCACTATTTGTTGTGGATAATGCCTCTTTAAACCAAAGACCTGAATAAAAAGTTAGAAGGAAAGCTCTCTTTGTTCAAAATTGAACTTCCTCAATGCTTCAGCCAAGGGTTGAGAGAGAATTCCTGATCCAGGTCTCTGGTCCTCCAAGGAGATCTCCAGCAAAGCTAGAGAAGATAAGACTTGATACTCCTGATATTTCTAAGGTGAAAAACAAGCAAGAGAAAAAAATATTCTATGGTCCTGTGTGGAATACTCAGGTTTTCTTCATCTATAAAGCAGTAGAAAAGACCATAAACCCAATTTTCTTTTGCAGGTAGGGGTGACCATATGTCCTGTTTTGGCTGGGACAGTCCCTTTTTTAAGCCCTGTCCCATCCATCCCAACCTTTTATTTTTTGTTGGGGGTGGGTAAAAGTGGGCATTTGTCCCATTTGCTCTTGCCAATTTGATCAGTTGGCAAGAGCAAATGGGACAAATGCCCACTTTTGTCAAAAAAGTGAGGTGCAGTGTGGAGGAACATGGGGGGAGGGTCTGTGAGAGGAGATGCCAGCCCTGTACTGGGGATGAGGAAAGGCAGCATTCCAGGATGTGGGGAGCTGACAAGGTTCCAGAGACTCAGTGGGGCCGGGCAGGTGGGAAGGCAAGTGGCTGAGGGTGTCCCGTTTTCGCTTTGGGAAATATGGTCACCCTGTTTATAAGTGCTTTCCTCCTCCGCCCTGTTCGGTTTAAGCGTGGGGGTGAAAGTGCTGGTTTTACACATCTTGACAGCGCTGATACAGGATCTGCAGTCAGCAGCCTGCTGCAAACAGAGTTGTCGATGAGCACTTTGAAGGCCCGCCCCTTTTCCCCATTAATTGAATGTAAGCCCTTTGGTACTTCTCACTCTTTCATCTCTCTTGGAATGAGATGTAAGGCTATTAAGAAGAGAGACCAGGCAAGCACAATGCTAGCAATAATCTGTGTCAGGCTGCAGGGATGATATGAAAGAGACTAGGGATGAGACGCAGAGTGGTTTTTTTTTAACTCTTAGATCAAACACGGAGGAGTGACTATTAATATTTGTCAAAAGGCAAATATCGAGCTTTAAGAGTGACAGGCAGATTGTGAAAAAGCCTGGAAAAGTTACATAAAAAAGCTCATTTGCACCAAAATGCCACAACATATTGATAGCAACTGCTACATACTTAACTGGGGATACAGCAATAAGTGCTTTAAATAAGTGCCTGTTATTGGTTTCGCCGTGCAATGGAAGTGTGCAATATTAGTACAGGATTCAAAGTGCTGGGATGCTAAAAAACACACTGGCTGTCTGAGAGCTGCCAGCTAATATTAAACTAAAATAAGAAAAACTCAAAATAAAAAGATCAGAGGATAATTATTTCAATGCAGATGTGTACCCGCAGCAATTACTGCTTGGATTTGCTATGACTTATAGGTGAAATTGTTCAATCTGTGCTAAAAAATGCAGACTCAAATGTTAACATTTAAAACATTAGTGTTAAACTTCATTAAAAACCCTGACAGTCGTTCTGTATCTTTTTTTTTCTTTCAGGAAGGAGTCTGCAGTAATGCTGCCATAATCATACTTAGCACTTATATACCATGTTACATATTTAAAAGCAAGTTATAAAATTAGCTAATGAATGCACACAGCACTGCTGTGAAGTACTGCAGTTGAGAATGTTGCACTATCCCGGTATGACTGAGGCAAAGGTATTGAGGTCATTTTATTTTTTCAAACATGGGGGCCTAAAGTTAGGGACTTAAAAACATATTTAGGCACCTAAATAAATGCCTGGTTAAGCAGTGGTTCTGAGCACCTGCACGGGCCAACATTTTTCCTTAAAACATTTTTTGGTGAAAAATGGCTTTTGGATTCTCGTTGAAATTTTCCATTTTGTTAATAAAAAACTGGAAATGGAAAATAATTTAGTAACTTTTTTTCGGTTTCAGATAAAAATGGTCAGTTTTCATTTTACCAAAACTTTTATTGACAATGTTTTTCAAAAGCCTGTTTTATTTATTTTATTTTATTTCATTTGTTTGTCAAAAACAAACAAATGAAAACAAAACCAAAAGAGTTGTGTAGGAAATGTTGAAAAATGCACAAACATTTTTTAATACAAGAGGCTTTTTTTTTTTTTGACCAGCTCACGGAACAACACTAGAAATCAAAAGGAGTTGCAGGTTCTCAACACCTCTACAAATCAGGCAACTAATACTGGTATATACAATAAAGCTCCCCCACATCTTCCTTCCTTATTTGTTTGGGTCCAGGAGAGCTGTCCCATCTGTTTCAGTTTAATCCTGGCCTAAATAACTTTTCTAAGGCTGCACAGTCAGTGACAGAGTTGGGATCAGTTCCTGCCTTCCAGCCCTAAAATAAGTCTACCCTAGCAAGGCTAGCTAGGTAGCCTGAAAAGTACTGGACAAGCTATCTGGGAATAGCTAGAGTGCTGTAAATTTTGGTGGGCTTCTGTGTCTTATTCAAGCTGCCTACTTGTTCAAGTCTGCTCTCAAGGGATGTATTTTAAGCCTGAAAACCACATTTCCCTGTTTCTTCAGTATACATCAGACACATATGGGCTCCCTTGTGCTGGATGGCTATCATATCCCCCAGTGCTGAGTGAGCTTGTACAAGCTCTGCATTCGCCCTTGAATGGGGTTATTCTAGAGTTGTGATCAATAAAATAGCCCTGTAGCAGGCTCTGGTTTCTCGTTCATATCCTTCCTGCAGACATTCGAAACGGAACACCCCAAGAAGAGCTGAGTCTTTGCCCAACATTGTTGAGAATTCTAACAGGAGGCCCAAGATATGGGGACAAGGGTGAAATCCTGGCCCCATTCAAGTCAATGGCAAAACTCTCATTGACACGGCCAGGGTTTAACCCTTACAGCATATTTCACTATTTTGTTTGTTTATATGATACTCTCTTCACACTCCAGCCCACACAAAATTGTTCTCTACCTGTGGGCAATGTACAGGGAGATGCACCCACACACTGAAAGGATTCAGGGCTTTCATTAGACTTCCTTGTAAACAGCTGGGCTATATTCAAGCATCTTACCAGCCAGTTCCACTATCTATATTCAAAGATATTGCTCATATATGTTAAAAAAAACCAGCCCAACACTGACTTGATTGCCGTGAAAACTAGCCATCATGCTGTGAAACTAGGCATGATTTTAAACATTATGATCCAACTGATAATATTTTAGCTCTATTTCTATTTCGTGTCATTCCATATAATTTTTTCTGGTACAAAGCTGGGTCAGTTTTGCATATGTCCAATCTATTTTACATAACATGTGCACTATATTTGGACACATCGATAGGAAACATATGCTTGCTTTCATTTGGGCATGGCATAGTGTTATTAAAATGGAAATGCAGGGTTTGGGATCCGACTGCAACATATGTTTAAAAATGAAAGATAATTCCTTACTTGTAACTACCAGAAGAGCTCCGAGCTTTTGACTCCAAGTATAATTACTATGAGACCTTAACAGCTTAATTCACTAGGAAATTACATGGTTATTTTTTGTTCTATAAAAGGTAAAGAGGTAACATTTAATTTACCGGGTACTGCATAATCCTATAATTACTCGGTAATTTCCATGTCGTCACACAATAAAAGCAGGGGCCTTTCCGTGGCCCAGATATGACATGATGAAAAGTCTAACTCTATTCAGTACTGTCAGGAGAATCAGGGGATTTCTTTTCCTTCCCTAGAATCTGAGTTTAGTGCCTAGGAAAATGAAGGCTCAAACAGGGCTGACCTCAGGGAGAACAACAAAGTTTTACAAGCGCAGCTCACTCCTGACCGGCTGCACTACCTGCTGTTCCACTCCTGATTCCACACCGAGCTCTTCCAGTGCATCTCACTTCTGACACGCAGCAACTCTTACACTCCAGGTGTCCTCGCAGGTTTATTATGACCCCTATATTTCACCTGTGGGATCTGACCAATGTATCTTACCAAACATGTAGCAGAGATATGGCGAATATATGCTTTTTCTTCACCTGGAATTAATCACACAGAGATTCCAGCTACTTTGCTTTCTTCAGCTTTTACAGTGAATTACAATGCATTCAGAAAGGCCCTTTGGAATATAATAAGGTCAGATCCTGAGGGGTCCTCAGCACCACTCAAGGTGAAGACCTTAGTATGAAATTCATTCCGGCGCAGAGGGTCAACATGAGGCTTCACGGTCCACTGAAGTCCCATGGAGTGAACTGTGCAAAGCAAATAGAGTTAGGAAAGGAGCACACATTTACAGGACTAAAAGTTGCACCTGCAGTTTATTTATTTTATCCTAGCCAGTGCAAACTAACTAACTAAACAAGGCTATTAATCTTCATGTTTCAGGGTTTCAAATGAGCAGCAGCTGGTGTCCTCACATCACGGGGCAGTATTCCACAACTGGCTGTGTACACTATGGTGGATCCCCGCCTTCCTCTGAAGAACTGACAGGATCTCTCTCCAATCTCTCTCTTGCTCTTATCTGGCATTCACAATGTTGCTATAAGAAAGTACCTGCTAAGAGATGGTATTACAGAATGGTCTAACGGATTTCTAGGGTGCACAGTTCACATGTCTTCAGTGTATAGAGCACTGATTAAATGATGTATTTATTCTGTCCACAAACTATAGACGTCTACTAAAATTGCTCTTGACACAATAGCCCATAACAGCTGTGGTCTAATACTTTAATAATCCATGAGTAAAAGGTCCCAGAGTGCCCATTGACATTACAGCCATTAAGGTCCCGCATGTCAATAATAATACACAGTATTAAAACTCAGCTTCTTGCTTGTTTATGTGTGTGTACACTCTATTATTTAATCCTACATAATGTATTTCCAAGCCACATCAGTTTGTTTCCTCCGATCATAGGGGTTAATACGACAAACATTCACAAAGGTGACTGCTGCATGCATCAATTTGAGGAGTGCTTCCTGCTGGTGGATTTTCTTTGGTCTCCTTGGTCTTACACACAATCACAATAGCTTATCCAGCTCACAACAATAACATTCCCACTGTGTTCATTTCTATTACATTTTCTATACACATGTTCAGAAGATTCTCCTCTTCATGGATGTTACTGGCCCAAAGATCTAGGCTTCTTCATCAGAAAAGGAGATGTTCTGTCTGGGCATATGAAATGGAAAATACGTGTGTGTGTGTGCGAGCGCGCACTGCTACTAATACCTTACAATTCTCTAGTGGTTTCTATCCTGAAACATCCCAAAGAATTTTATAAACTAAATACACAAGAGTCATTTCACCCACCACTGACATATAGCCACCTCTGGGGTGGAATATAATAGCTGCATAGCAGTGTGTAACAACATTATACAGCATTTTGGGACAGGAAGTGAACATGCCACTATTCAATTTGAAAAAAGGAATGAGTGGTATAAGTTAATTAAAAACCACCTGTAGGATAAACTCAACCAAATTAGATGGCAATGTAATGAGAGCTCAGTTTGGGGAAAAAACTGCTCAATAGCATAGGAGTAGGTTATAGCCTCTGTAATAAGACCTGACTCCAGTGTGCTCAGGTACTGCCCCGTGGCTGATATGGATTGTTATACACCATGAATTCATCTATATACACGGCAGATATGAGCTGCCTTTTCAAACACACTGACATCTTGATATCAGCCGCTTGCTGTAGCCCAGCACAAGATGCCTATCTAAGGGATTTAAAATCAGAACTTTAATAGTGACTATTTTCTCTTTTGGAGGGATCAACCCACCCTTTTTTTAACTTTCATTTTGCTTAGTCTCCATGCTGAGCTGACTCACCCTTCCAAAAGTGCTTGTTGATATTGGTCGAAAGCAGTCATGAGCCAGGGACAGGGCCTTCTCCTCCTTCCTTCCTCTTCTTGAGCATGCTGTCTCTGCAAGCCTCCCCACCCACACCTTCCCTACGTTGCCTGCTGGTAAATGGTCCAGTGCTAAATGCTGGTTGCCCGCACAGGGGGACTCAGCCTGAACTTCCAAACACAAGTGGTTTGTTCTGGCATATTTTGAAACCCTAATAAGTGTCAAGAAATGTCTGTGATGTTGATCCGGGAGCCAGAGCATTCAGCATGGCTGCTCTTTCTGGTTAATTTGATGGATTGCCTAAGCAGGCAGATCCTTAAGAGGTAGCGAGAAGGTGTAAATGACATGCAGCCACCATATCATGTAATGGAGTGCCACCTTAACACATCATATTCCCTGGCTGCAAAGCAACCAGGAGCACGTCAGGAAGATACTGCTGGCAGAGGTGACATTCAGCAACACTTGTTTGATTGTGATGTGAAAGTCAGGGAAGTCATTTCCATGCCCAGAACATCCATCCTCACGGTACATTAAACCTTCCCATTCCAACTGGCTAAGGTGAACTACACCTGCTCCTCCCCTGGGGCTGGGCCACCAAGTTCTGCAGGAGGAAAGCTGGGGTAGAGAGGAGGGGAGAAGGGATCAGAGCTATGCAGAGCCTTGAAGGTGCAAGGCAGGAGAATGGGCCGGGTGCAGACAATGAAGAAAAATCAGTGAAAGAGAGATATAGACAACAGAGGAAGATGAAGAGGCTACAGTCAATCCAAGGGCCAGATTCAGCAGAGGACTAGGCTACTGCCAGGCAAATTGGCCTCCATGATGGGAAATCCACCAGGGAGAAAAATAGAGAGAGACCATGACCTCTATTGGTCCCACTGGCTGGGAATGGTCAGAGGAGCGGTCGCTGGGAGGTGTGCACTCTCAGTGTATTCCCTCGGCTGTACTTGTAAATTGCCTACCTCCTAGGGAAGGTTATCATCATATCACTGCTTACCCTTGCTCAGAATGCAGGGGGTCATCTTGGTGTACGGAGGTGTAACTTTGCACCTTTCTGGGCCAGCTTCAGTGATTCTGGCCCTAGAGGTTGCATGCATTCATCCATGCACCCTGGCTTTTATACCATGCCCCTCACCGTGGTATCTCTATATACAAAGGAATCCAGACAGGCATAAAGAAGCACCACTAACATGGAAGGAGGAAGACATAGGCAAAGTCAGAAAGTTGCCCAAGACCTCTCAGGCTTTTGGGATGTGGATCGTCTAATCAGCTTCTACATTTTGCAGGATCAAATCAAGCCTGGTGCAGAAAGAAATCTGGTCCATTGCTTTGATGCCTGACAACATGCACCATCTGAGATAAGTCGGATGACCTACAGTGAGTTCAAAAGTGAGCTGTGACTTGCTGCTCCTGAATCCAGTGCTGGAGTGGGAGGAAAACAGAGCAAGCATTCCAAAAGGACTGGAGCAAACTCTAGTCCTTCGCAGCTGCCAGGGAATTCCAGGAGAAGAGAGACATGTTCTGTAGCTGACCTGTGCAGTCTCTGCCTCAGCAGAAGCTCCTGCATAAAAGGGAGAAAGATCTGTTTGGCTACCCCATGACACTGACATTAAAAAAGAAAGATTGCTCAGCTCAGCCAAGGGAGAAATCTTTTGCATTTTCCCAGAGTATTTTTCATGACTTGTTTAACCCTATGATTAACCCTGGACCAGGCATCGGGAGCCTGGCTTGCTGGGGAAGGAAGGATGAGGATATTGCCTATTTCATCCTCAGAGACTATAAAGGCCACACAAAGACACGCTAAAGTAAGCAGCCCATTCTTAGAATTAAGAGAATGATACCGCAATGCAGGAAGCCTGAACTGGCTGCCAGAGGTTGCAGCAAAGTTTGGGGAAGCTGCTGAAAAGTTCCTAGTGACATTGAGACAGCTCACTGAGGGGCTGGGGAAGGGATTTAAACAGAGTTTACTAGAGCTGACAGAGGTCTAAAGTGTTGTGTGCAAAATCTAAGGCATGGCCCTGAGTTTGTGCTCAGTTACACTGGTGTAAACCCAAAATATTCCCACTGAAGCTGCTGGAGTTCATTCAGATTTATACTGCTGTCAGTGTATGTGCAAATCGATGAACTGTCCAATTCCAGGTGCCGCTGAAATAATCTACTCTTTTTATTGCTATTATTTATTTGTATTACCATAGCGCCCAGGAGCCCCAGTCATGGACCAGGACGCCATTGCACTAGGTGCTGTACAAACACAGAACAAACAGCAGCCCCTGCCCCAAAGAGTGCACAAGACAACAGACGGACACAGACAGACCCCAGAGGGGAGTACAAAGAGACAAGGAGACAACAGTGGGCAGCATGATCAGCGGTGGTATCAGTTCTACTGTTGCCAGTTTTGTTGTAGGTTTCTCAGCAAAGGGGAGTGTTGAGGAGGTTTTGGAGGAAGATAAGGGATGGGTTTTGTGGAGGTTTACAGGGAGCGCCTCTCAGGCATAAGGGGCAATGTGGGAGAGAGCACAAAGGAGCTTGTTGAACATCTGATAAGTGGGTGATGGAGGCTGGTGCCATGAGCCAATTGGAGGCAGGAGTTGACATGGTGCTAGTAAATGAGAGATGATAGACAAAGTGGAGATAGGTCATGAAGGGCCTTGAAAGTGAAGACATCAAATGTAGCTTACATTCCATACAGCAGAGAAGAAAGGGCTGGTGGAGGTATGCAAAAAATGATGCTCAGCAGTCAATGGTATTCCTGAAGGTCAACTGCTGTAAACTCCAGGCAAGAACATCTCTTCTTTCATGGTTTTTAGTCGACATCCTGCATTTGCCCACTGGCCACAGAATGATTTTATTGTATATCACCAGCACTTGGTCACATTTCTCTAGTCTAATACTGCTGCTTACCGGGGTGACTGGGACTGCAGCTGGCTCCGCATTCCAGCTATAATAGAACTGGTTGCTGGTTGAATAGCATAGTTGCAAATATGAGAGTAGAATGTCTGGCAGTCTTCTTCTGCAGTCTGTGTACATTGAAGTCACACTGCATCTATCCTCCTCTTTATTGGAAATTTCTACATCCTCGATCACTGCCTGCACCACTGCTTTTCTCTTCCTGGGATGGCAGCAGCATTGGGACATGAAGTGATTCTATCTTCCTCATCCCTTGCACCATTGCCCATAGGCCGGGCATTTTTCTATCTGCCTTTTGTTTTGCTTTCTGGACTGTGATGTCTGCAATCTTGGTTAGTGTTTGTCTCTTCTGTCACCTGGTTTCCTTTAGCTCGATCCTGTGTATTTGTTCTGCACTTGTGTCTGTCATTGTTTTGATCCATTACCTAAGATATCTAGATAGATTGAACCACCTAGCAGTAGTCCTGATCCTAGCTAGAGACAGGGCCACTGTTGACTTCAGTGGCCTTTGGATGAGGCTGCAAGCCCCTAATGAATCTGGGTTCCAATACATGAAACACAAAGGTAAGTAAGATTTGGGGTTGTCACCTCAGATCTGACTCCTACAGAAAAGCTTCCCATGTGTCACCAAATTCAAGAGGAGAAGAGAACCTTTTTAGAGAGAGGTTTTTTTAATTGTTTACTCTTTGCAAGGAGAAATTGGCTCAGTCATAAAGCTGGCTAAATACTGAGGACGAAATGTCTGTGAATATTCACTCAAAATTATAAGTAAATTCATTTCAATGCAATCCTTTGTGTTTGCCTCCTGTGAGCATTCTAGCAAATGAGTTTACTAGCAGGGATATTAAAAGAAGCAGAAAATGTTAAGTGAATATTAGAGAACATTTACAGTAAGTATTACATTTTGCATTTGTAATTCAGAGCATTTTCACTAGCAACTGGATTCTAAAGAGTTATTATCACCCAATCAGGGACCAGAAACCTACCACATCCTACACACACAATCAAAACAGCTCAATTGCAAACTTCATATACCACCAATTGCTTGTGAACAAGCTACAGACTGAGAGTTATTAATGGAAATTAACTGGAAAATAATTTTAAACAATGAATAAACAACAACAGAAGTAATATGTTCATGGAAAAATCACAAACAGAAGAGAGGCAAACATCATCTAAATACATTATGCATTACTAATCATTTGTCCAGCTCTAGTCTCTCCTATCCAAAATCTCCAAGACCTCTCTGACTCGCTTCACTAGTCTCTTTCTTTCACTCTCTCTTACTTTTGCTTCTTTTTCATGTTTTAGTTAGCTAAATACAAAGCTTGAAGTGTAACAATAAAATGCAGTTCATCTGCTGCAATGTCTTGTTCCTGACATTAGTGAGTGTCTGTTTATATGCGTAAAAATCATATTGCTAAATTCACGATCTGTTTCACAGTCCTGAAACTTGAACACGTGAGACAGGTGAGAGCTGATCAGGTTGTGTGCACTCTGTGTATGATAGTGCAATCCGTAAGAGAAGAGAGAGAGTGTTGTGTGTATGTGCGTGCTTGAATGTGCATATCATTTGAACCATTCTCTCCTCATTCCCCTCCACCGGAGGTCTAATTAAAACAAGAATGCACCGGGCTGCCTTTTGCACTGTTTCATCTCCTGATATTTTTATGTTAAACCCACCAAGGAAATCTCCTGAAGGCTTTGAAGTCTCGGCATGTGTGAATAAAGATGTCACAATGGCACACACACAGCTTCTTAATGAGGACAGAAGGTTTGATGTCGGAACACTTCAGTGCCCAAAGGAAAGAGATTCTCTCCAACAAGCACGCTCACTCACTTGCTCGCTCTCTCTCTCTCTCCCCCTCCTTTGCATTCATGCGACAACCCCTGGTTTGGGTTTGTTTGTTTTCAGAAAGGGGAAATAGCAGGGAAATGTGGGGGTCGGGACTGGCTTTGAAAATCCTGGTATTGTTAAGGATGCTGGGGCTTTATACTTTGCCTTCGTGATGACCTGCCAGCCATATCCAGGGCCCGACTGCTGGCCTTTGAAGGCCAGAGCAGGCCACCAGATCCAGACACTGGGGAAATTCAGAGCCAGATCTGGAGCCAGAAACTCATCTCAGTGACAGCAGTGTGAACTTGAAAGAACACGTTTGAAGTCACTGAGGTTACTCTGGATTAACTCTGATGTAACCCTGAATGTCATGACTCAAGACCATAAGCCCGAGCCATGGTCACAATTCCAAACTCTCATGCATTTTGAGAAAATTTGGATTCACACCTGATTCTAGGCTCACTTCTGCTATAAACCATATTTTTTGGTTACTTCATAGCTATGTCCAATGGCTTCTCCCCGTTCCCTCAGGGTACTGATCTGAACTGGTATAAACAGTCTGATCAATACAAATCAGTAAACATCTAGCAGCACAGCCCCCTCACAAGCTATATAACAAACTACATTACAGGATATGGCTAAGGCAGGGCAGAGCATCCTTTGTAATTGTAGATAAGTCACTGAATCTATTTCCCTGAAGAACTTCGGAAAAGAGGGGAGATGGTCACTAGAGATGGGCTGTGAGAGCTCCTGCCCCCTCTGAGGGCCATGCCAGGAGTTGGCTCCTCAATCTTTTTCTATCCCTAAGCATCAAGGCAGGATTCAGCTCAGAGATGAGCATTGGCTGCCTCTGAGCCTTGCCCCAGCTCTCAGTCTGCATGTCCTCCCTCTGAGCACTGTCCTAGGACTTGGCCACTAGGCCCTGATGTTCTCTTTGGTCTTCAGACTTTGCTTGACCTTGAACTTTTGCTTGCTTCAAGCACTCTGCTAGGAATCCTGCCACATGAGCATCATTATGGAACTCATCTCTTGCCCCTCTGAGTACTGTGTGGAACCTATTGTGTTTCTAATCTATATGGGTTCTTCTACTGCCCTCATCGCTGGAGTATCTGAGCACCTTCCAGCGGTGCATTAAGCAATCTGACTGCCACCTGTCACATGTGGTTTGTTCTCTCTCGCATCCTCTGCCAGGAGGAGAATTGTGTGTGCAGTGGATTGTGTTGTTTTGGTACTGGTGTTAGACATGTACCTTCTATTCTGTGTCCATGTTGGAAAAGGCAGGTCAAAGGAGCGCACCTGGCACTTGGCCAGGAAGGAGGGGAGGTCTGTGGTGGCCCTTAGTTCCTGGGGAGAGTCCGTTTCATAGTCTAGGACCAGCCCCATAGAAAGCTTTGTCTCCTGCACAGATGAGATTCAACCTTATGGTACAAAAAGTTCCATTGTGCCAGAAGAACAGACATGTAGAACTCAATCTACATCCTGGAGCTTTAGGAAATCTTGTCTATGCCCTGGGCCCAGGCAAGAGCACACTGAAGATAAGGACTGAGACCTTGAACTCTCAATCCCTTTAAGCTCTCTCTCAACACAAGGGACAATATGGGGGGTTAATTTTTTTGTTTAGAAGAAAGCATTCTAAGCTTGGCCCAGTGGCTGCTGAGGATCTAATCTATGTACAAAGCAAACTCTGGGCTTTAAAGCTCAGCAGGTGACAGTCCCAAAGTGTTGAAATATTTACTGGTTTTTTTTTTGTTATTTTATTTGGGAGCTGGATGTATCGACACTGAATGAGCTACAGCATTTTTCATCTAAGAAACCCTGATGTTTGGACTCTTATTTATTTTATTGCAAATTAAATTTTGCATCGACTAACCAACATGGGCTTAGCCTCATGCTTGACAAACGAGATGTGAGCCTTTTTCCTCATCAGAAATTCCTGCTAAAAGCCAGTCTCCATTAGGGCCCCGCAGTTGCTGTTAATACATTTTAGTAGGGGCACAGGAGCATAATCACATTTCCGACTCACATGTTCATTTAATCACAGGTTCAGGGGCTGGCAGCCCTGCTGATAGGAGGGCTGTGTGTGTGTATGCGCACATGTGTAAGGAGTAACTGCAATGGTCCTGTGTGCAATGAATTTGAGAGAAGGGGAGATAGAGGTGGATAGCCAGGCTTCCAAAACAGCATTCAGCACCTGCATGGCACTGCCCCATATAGCAATGAGAAGGTGACTGCTTGATTTTTGACTGCATTAAAAGGAAGATTTGTTGTGGTTTTCCCCGGCCTGGCAAATCCCAGTGAAAAGTGTTTTGAAGTGAAACACATATTATGTGATTCCTTTCATAAGCATATTTAGTCCTAAGATATGTCAGGGCACATGTTGAAAGCTGGTGATTCTGTAAGTAGACGCAAGTACAAGAACGGAATCCTCGTTCATTAATGAATTAGGCTGCCCTTAGATACTAATTACTGGTTGACTGATTGCTTAGGAACCCCAATCATGGAGCAGGACCCTATTGTGGTAAGTGCCGTATGAAAACATACACAAATAAGACAGCATTAACTTACTACCAAGTGTCAACCAAACCAATCTCAATGTGCTAACTACATGCTGAGTTGTTCATTTGGTACTATAATTGGCCCCCTTACTGAGGCCTTTATCAGAGTTAGCAAAAGCCCTGTTGCGAACTCTCCAAAAGGCTGGGAAAATACAGGCCCTCTTGACCCTGTAAGTGGCCAAAAACCAAACCCCTGGATCCTAACACTTTTGGACTTCAAAAAAGTTTGGACCTGAATTTGTACAAGCAGCTCAGAGCTATTCCTGGGTTTTAATGAATGTGCTGGGGCTCTTTTAAAGTGGGATTAAAGGGCAGAGTGTTGCTCATAGTTATGATCACTTCCCCTCTCAAAATCATAGGACTGGAGAAGACCTTGAGAGATCATCTAGTCCAGTCCCCTTCATGTGTGGGGCCATGTGGTTTTCATGCATCTGACCTTTGCCTGTGAAGATGAATTCACAGGGGAATTCAAGAGCCCTGGGGTCATGCTGTGTACGACCATTCGTCACAGCTAGAGTGGATTTGCCAAATCTGCATGAATATGTAAATAGATCCCTCTCCACTCAGATCCAATCCAAATGCAACTGAGGTGGTCATCTATTTGCTTTGTAGCTTTGACCATGTCACCCCTTCGAGTCCTCGTTCTCCACCCCACCCAACACAAGGGCCTTCAGAACTCAGCTCCACAATACCTGCTTGGGGTCTTATTGCAGTCCTTCACATTACCACCATGCTGGCCTCCTTTGTCCTCTGGCACAGATTTGTCCTCTGGCACTGCAAGTGCCTTTGCATCTTTTTCCATCTCTCCCCTTACGCTTCAGTGCCACTGCTTGGACCTATGTCAGATCCCTTCTCCAGACTTGCCTCTACTGTAGTGTCAACCGTACATTAACGATGAGACAGGTGGCCTGTTGGACACCGATACGAAAATCAATCAGATCCAACTGCAGTGAGGTAGGTAACTGGTCTGTGTCACCGTGTATTCCTGTTCTAGTCACAACCCTCTTCCCACCCGCTACCTCTGCTGTGCAACTGGAACCCACTCTCCCCCACACCCCAGAGTCCTGATAGGCTAGGGACCTGGCAGGAAATCCCACCCTTACTTGCCTACTCTCCTCCAGGGATGCCTTTTGACAAGGAACTGTGCAGGCTGCTGGAGGGGGCCAATGTTGCTGCCTCTGCAGAGACCCAGCCGGCTGAGAGTCTGAGCACAGAACTAGGAGGACAGGCCCAGGGAGGAGCCTGTCTGTGTGGAGGCTTTGAGCTTGAGCCTCATGTGAGGATTAGCCAGAGCTCAAGGAAAGCAGATGCCCTGATCAGTGACTGAGGGACTGATGCTGGAGAGTACTTGGGCTATGTGTGCTAATAAAAGTGCTCTTTGCTGATTAAGGGGATTGTTACTAATAAAGGTGTCGGAATGATTTCTGCCTCCCTGTGGTCTGTAGAAGGGGCTTCTATCCTAAGGCACGGAGTGTGAATTTGGAGCTCTCCACCAGCTAGGGCAGCCCCCCATCAAATGGCCTTTCTCCACCTATACGTCGGTCATATGGTCAGATCTCTGGGGAGGGAATGTATGTGTTACAGCACCTAGCACCATGGGGCGTTATTCCTGACTGGGGCCCCGCCTGGTCGCCGCAGCAATACAAATAAATACTAACCACAACAAAGCCCTCTCATTTGATTTGCTGCATGACGTCACTGAATTTTTCAATCAACAGAAGCCATCGGGCATGCTCTGGTCACAGCGCCACAACCCCTCTGCATTGAGGTGCAACATTCCAGCTCCATGTGATGGTGAAGATGCAGCATTGTGGGGAAATGTTGCTACTGAGAGCCATGCTGCTGCAACATTGTCCCTTGGGACATCAGGAGAATGGTCGCAACAATATTAATGGCAGGTCAAAGGTCCCAGCCCACTAAAGAGGTGACCAATGACCTCAGTTATTGGAATGGATATAAAATGCAAGAGGTCTTGATTACATTTATAATGAATTGCAAAAATTGACACGAAAACAAATGAGGAGGGTTTAAGTGGAGGCAGGAAAAGCCAAGACATTCAGACATGAGGCTACTTTTCCATCCTTTCCTTGCCCCGCTGTGGCTAGATAATCCAGGGGGATCGTTCAATGCCAGGGGATTTTAAACCTCCCATAGGCCAAATCCTGAGATTCTGACTCCATTTTTACCTTGCCCTTTGTCAGTAACACTCTCATTTTTGCCTGAATAAGGACTGCCCTAGTATTTAGAATTTGCGGTCCAAGTAGGCAGATGTGAGTGATTTGAAGATAAAGGGTCAGATGCTCAAATCCCCCCAGTATGCACAGAGCACATCAGAACAGGATGTACAGTTGTGCCCCTCCCTATCCTCGGTGCTGCTCTGTAATTCTGCCATGTATGTGCAGGGCAGTCTGAGGATTGCTGTAGTTACCCTGACCTAACACCACCTCCCTTCCCCCTTTCAGTAGCCACACAACTCTTGGCCACTACACTGGCAGCGAGAAGCCTGTGCAATGCATAAATCCCGGCACTGGCTGCACTCCACTGAAAGGCCACCCTTAGGTTGGGAAGAGCCTCGTGGGGCTTTTTACCCAGATCTGGGGCCAAAGTACACCAGCAGTGCAACCTCAATGCACTGGAGGATCTGGTCCAAATGTCCTGCTTTCACTCAGGAATTCTCTTTTTTTTTTTTGGCCCATTTGGATTAAAGAGCAGGTGCTAAAGAGTCAGTACGCCTCAACGCACACAAAGTGCAGGCATATCCCTTTCATTTGGGATGCGCATATTGAACTGTGCATGCAAATGCCTCCTCACGAGCCCAGTTAGGCTGAGTGTGCACTGTGTGTGTCTATGTCTCCATGTGCGCACGTGCACCCATGCCTGCAACACATGAACTCATGAACAGAAGCCCCCTGAGAACTTGCCCCCTTAACGGTGTTTTAATTTGAGTTGTTGTTCTGTGTAACAATGAAAACATTTTGCATGGTGATGGCTCCTTTGACGCAGGGAGTACAACACCGATTCACACACAGAAATCTGGCCAGCTTCTCTAAAGAGAGAGAGGGTGTGTGTGTGTGTGTGTGTGTGTGTGCGCGCGTGTGCGGGAGCACGAGCATTGTCATCTGCCTCTCCCCTGAAATGCTCAGCCCACAAACAGATGTAGCAATATCCTGTGCATATTTAATGTACTGTAGAGAGACAAGGTGAGGAGTTAATACTTTTTATTGGACCAACTTCTGTTGGTGAGAGAGACAAGCTTTCAAGCTTACTCAGAGCTTCGTAACCAAGGATGGTCAGAAAGCTTCTTTAGGGACTAGAGAGCAATTCTGTCTTTTGTTCTCCACCAGGTAGCTGTCTTTATCCCAGGATGAAAGTTCAGCCTTTCCTCTCCAAAGAACAAATCCTTTGTCAGATTTTAATGATTCAGAGGTCAGAGCTGTTGACCTGTCATGGACATGCACGATTAGGGGTGGAAATCGTGACTTCAATCTCTATCCACTAAGGCAATGGAGCAAGTTTCCTTGCCTAGTTGCTGACTGATCCCAAATAGGAAGACATAAAGAATTCTGTCTTGATCAACAGGAAGAAAGAGACAGAGGATGAAATTCTGGCCGATTGAAGTGAATGGCAAAACTCCTGTTGATTACAGTAGGGCCTGGAGAAATTAACAGCAGAGAAACTGAGCAAGAACTTTATGGTAAGATGAGCAGCCCAATCCTACGTGTGCCCCATATAACAACCTGCATGGCACGTGGAGGGAGGAGCACAGTTTTCAGGAGTTTGGAGTAAGCGCAAAACATTGGTCTGTGTGCACATGGCTGGAATGCTAGCTGCAGTTGCAGCATCTTTGTAAATTGGCTCTTTATTAGGAGACCTGTTTAAAATTACAGGCACAGAGTCCTTTCATGTTATTACCCAGCATATGGTATATGCAACATGGTGGCAGAGGTCAGTGTAGCGAGACCCACAGCAAAGAAGATAGTATGATTAACAGGCAAACAAACCAGTACTTAGCAAAAGAGCAGACAGAGGGACTTAGATCATCAAAAGTGCTGGATTTCCAGACAAAATACCTTGTATAAGCAGAGAAAAAATGAAAGCAAGAATTAAGTCTGTTTACAGAGCTGATGAAAACGGGGGGGGGGGGGGGGGAGGTGAAGATGAGAAAATAAAGAGAAAGCTACTTTAATTTCTCATTGGAGAGAAAACACTGTTGCCAGAACTAATTCTTGAAACCCTAGAGCAGCTGACCAAGGTGTTTGATGAGTACTGTGACCCCAGATAGAATGAGACTGTAGAGAATTACTATTTCTTTGTCTGAAACAAAGAAACTGAAGAGAGTATAGATACTTATGTTACAGAGCTGAGAACTCTGGCATCCACACGTAACTTTGGAGACATAAAAGTCACCAGTTAGAGACAGGATCATTTGTGGCACAAGCTATTCCCATTTACAGGAGAGAATGTTGTGAACAACAGATCTAACCCTAGAGAAATGTCTAGGGTTAAATAATCAGTAGAAAACATTTCATTTGATCAGGGAAAAGTAGCTGGAACTATCAAATCTAGGTGGGCAAACAGGATAGCTTAGTATTGGGGCACCTCCTAATCTTTAACATTTATCCTTTGATGTAGGGCAGTGCTTTCATCTCCAATTGACAGATGGGAAACTGAGGCACGGAGAGGCTAAGTGGCTTGCCCGGGATCACATAGTAAGTGTGGCAAAACAGGAACTTGACTCTAACTCTCACAAATCCTATACTAGTTCCCTAGTCATAGGAACATCCTTCTTCATTCACTAGTGGGATCCCAAAACTAGCAACCACATGAGGCATAAAAGTGAATGGCACTCACAGATCTCAGTGTACTTGGAGTCATCGGCTTTTAAGCTGGAAAAACCACTAATCCTGTTCCTTTTCATTTAAGAGAGCTACTGCCCATCTTCAGAATCTATATTTCTAACTACAGAGAGGCAGAGTTTCTTGCATGTTAATATAAGCCTATTTAATGCACCTAGGAGTAGATGGGCTTGTCCTGGCTTATTGTAGAAAATAAAACTAAAGATTTCAATTTGTCAGTGGACTCTCCTTCACCCACAGTTACTCTCCCCCATTAGAGGCTGGGCAGCTCAGGGTGGGTAGAAACAGATGGGTTTTTTTGCTTTTTTTTTTTAATCTCCAGGTTAGCTGTGTGAACCTGGCTCAGGTTGTTTTTGACTGAAGACCAGTTTCAAACTGATGGCTTTTTGACAGGCTTTGAACCTGAGGTGGTGCATTCAGTTCCCAGCAGAGAGGTGCCCAAGCTGCCAAAAATCTCCACAGAAGGGCCAGTTAGTGCTGGGGAATCTCACCAGAGAGGCCAAGGACTGTATCCCAGAGACTGAACTTCCCTCTGGAAGAAGAGTGATGTTTGCTTGCAGAAGGACTTGGGAACTGGGGGAGGGAAGCCTGCGTTGCAGAAGCCTTTGTCAGACTTCTTCAGCAGCTAAAGAGAGGTTTGCAGTCCACAGCTGTTCAACTGGTAATTTTAACCAGTGCTAACTTCATTAAAAACTATTACCAAACCTTCCCCCCAGCCCAGAAAAAAACAAAACAAAACATCCACTCTTCCCCACCTCTGACCCTGTGTTGGGGCACTATAATCCGGTTTCAATTAAGACCCCATTAACTAAACTGCATGTCTGATCCTAGTCATTCACAGCTATTCTTGTTGACAATAGCACTGATTAAAGATTATATTAATGGACTGGGTTGATCTCTTGTGCTTCTAATCTTGGGTTAGTGGAAAGAGGGTACTTTGGGGCTATTATTGGTTTCCTGTGCCCACTTCCTACACAGTGCATTTCACAGAGTGCTCAGTTTGCCATAAAGAAAGGGGTTTGCCACCATAAGATAGAACTGGAAGGTGGAGGTGGGAGAAGACAGAGAAAAATTAACCCTCCTATTGGCAAGAAGTAGATACCAGGAATCCAGCTGGAAGGAGTGTAATTTGTACCCAAAATGACATTAGCTGTACCAGATGTGGGTAAAACAACAGTATGGAAGGTTCATCCCTCTTGTGTAGACATAGATCCAGGCAGAGGATGACATGCATGATTGGCTCCCATTCAGGTTTGAATTCAACTTCATTATATAACTAATCAGCTAATAGAAATGAAGTGGATTCACATGTGTGCATTTGCTTTGTAGCTTGTGGCTCTGCGCCAATAAGAAAGTGTGGGGGTATTGATTTGATTATCCTGTTTGCCCACCTAGATTTGATCATTCCAGCTGCTTTTCCTGGATCAAATGAAATGTTTTCCACTGATTAATTAATTGTAATTTGTTTTCTCTTCAAGTGCAGGATTTGATATTTATTGATAACAAAGTACCATATTCATGATCTAGTACAATTAACAGTCTCCCTTAGCACTAAAAGCTAAAACCCTCCTGTTTTAATAAAAAATATATCCAGGGATTGGAATCTCTGCTTCCTTATTAAACTGCCTACACAGCTTCAGAAATGAAAAAGACCAAACTGCCATAAATTACTGCTGTAGTCTTTGTGGAATTCAGTACCCTATGCTGTAGTGCTTCTAGTCTCCCTTAAGGACTCCTTACCACATACTTGCTTTCAACCCCACCAACAACCCTATCGAGATAAAACTCCCACAGCCAATGCTGTGCTACCTATAAAGAGAAAGGGATGTGTAACACAAAACTCATTCCCCAGAGCCCCCCAGTTACAAATCGTTGGTTCCTATTTATGGAGAACTACTTTGCTCTGTTACACCCAAATGGAGATATATCTCTCTGCAGCAAAAGACAACAGGGTGGAGCTAATTTGGAAAGCAGACTGTACTTAAAAAGAGTGCCAGAGGTTTTGTTCCTCTTCTGTATAAACACTGGATTTATTTTGATTAGTGTCACAAAAGTATTCATTGTCCGCCTGGCTCATTTTCAAAGCTGTGTCCAGTCTATGATTCACGCCAAAGAAATATGGGTAATAAAATACCAGACTAACGATACCTAGTGTAATGCTTCTCAAAATTCCCATTGACACAATTAATATTAATGCCAGTTTAGCAAGGCCATTGGTGGCAGGTATAACAGGCCATGGAAGGCTAAGTCTTTCCTGCCACAGCCACTGCCAACCTACTGCCGGACACCTGGGTGTGGTGGTCCTGCCTCTTCCCCTCCCTGCTCCACTCCTTTCCCAAGGCCCCCACACTGCCTGCTGCTGCCTGATTGCCTGGTAAGTCTTCCTCCACTACAGCTACTCTTCTCCTGAGGTTCCCGTCACTTGCCGCATCCCTCCTCTGCAGGGGTTGGGGAATGAGGAAGGATGCGGCGAGCCAGTGGTGGGTGGTGAGGTGAGGAGGCGAGTGGTAGGTGGGGAAGTGAGGAGAGACCCGGAGAGCCAGCAGCAGGCATGGGGATCTCACTGTCAGGGTGTGGGGATGTGTCTGGCAGGGGAGTGAGGAGGCGAGTGGCGGGCAGACACAGGGGCGAGGAGGTGAGCAGCAGGTGTGAGGGGGTCTTGCTGCGGGCAGGGGGGCCTGGCAGGGGAGTGAGGAGGCAAGTGGCAGGCAGGTGTAGGAGTGAGGAGGCAATCAGCTGGCTGGTGCAAAGGTCTTGCTGCGGACTGGGGAAGTGAGAAGGCTGGCAGGTGAGGTGGTGAGGAGGTGAGCAGCAGGGGTCTTGCTGTGGGTGGAGGGGATCTGGCAGGGGGGTGCGGAGGTGAGCAGCAAGCAAAAGGATCTCATGGTGGGCAGGGGGGTCTGGTGAGGGAGTGAGGAGGGATGCTGCGAATGACAGGCAAGGGGGCCGAGCTGGGGTGGGGCCTGGGGCAGGGCGGGGGTGGAGTGTGGGTGAGGCTGAGAATGGAAGAAGTGAAACAGGGAGCTAGCCTCTCCCAGGGAAGGCTTCACCATGAGCAAGGTCATGTGTACTGTGAAAGAATTTACAGTGCCAGCAACTGACCTTAGGTTCATACTGCCGCTTCACAAGGGAAACTATAGGATGGGAGGAATCCTGGGTGCTCAGCTCTGCCTGTCCCTGAATCAGCAAATGTACGTGCATATGGTCATTTCCCACCTCATCTTGCTACTTTTTCTTTATAAAACTGAGGAAGAGAATAATAACAAAACTTAGATCAGCACCGTGCTCTTTATCTGTAGAGCTCAAGGTCCTTTACAAAGGAAAGTCAGTTATTATCCCCAGTTTACAGATGGGGAAACTGAGGCACAGAGAAGGGAAGTGATTTGCTTAGCATCACACAGCAGATCAGTAGCAGCACCAGAACAGAGGTGGAAGTTTCACCTAGGGCACGAAACATCCTTGCACCAGCCCTGCTGGTAACAACCTGCCATGCTATTGTGTTAGTATTGCACTCAGCCAAAGGGCAAGGGTGGTGAACCCACATGACTATGGGCGGTAGGTATCCCAGGCTAGGGAAGGCTGTACCTTCCCAAACAGGCAGGTATGGATCCAGCCACACTCTGCCCTGGTTCCCAATCAAGTTCTTCCCAGTTCCCCTCTGCCGGGTCCCTGGCTTGGGCTAGGGCTGGCACTGGGGCTCTGGCATGCTGCCCACCCTCCCAGCGCTCTGGGATGGGTGGGGGGCCTGGGACTGCACTGCCCTCCCGGGGCTGGGGGTGCTCTGGGGCTGGGGGCGCTAGGCTGGGGCGGGGGCCAGTGGCTGCCTTGGGAGGGCTCTGGGCTATGCCGGGGCCCCGGTGGAAAGGGCGAGGTTTTGGGCAGAAGGGGTGGGGTTGGGGGGCTAGCCTCCCCGAGCCGGCGGTCCACACGCCGTCCATGCACATGATCTTCCATCTCCAGAATACCAGCATTGGCCCTCACCTTCAGGAAGTACTATTGCTGCATCCATGGGCACAGGCAAGCAGTAGAATGAATAAGCATGTTAGACGGTGGGGTGAATAGCAGGGCAGGGAAAGAGACAGGGAGATTAATGACAGGGACACAATCAAAAACAAAAGTTAAAATGGAAATGTTAATCATTTCAAAGAGGGTCTCAGTAGAATTACTTGCTTTATGGCTCAGAATAAAAAATAGAAGAAGGGAAGAAGGAGGAGAAGTCTCAATAAGAATAATTTAGTGCCTGGTGTAATGAGCTTCCTTTCTTTTTGGTAGTTCACGGTAGTGTCTTATCACTTACCTTGTGATTGACTGAGTCCTCTTTTTCCTGCTCCTGCTAAATGGCGATTCGCCATCTGGCAGTCATCATTTCTTTTTTATCCTATATTCTTTTGTAATTAGAAAATAAATTACTTTTTTTTTATGAAGGAAGAAACATGTCTTGCATATTGCTTACAGATGACAGGCAGCGTGGGCTTGATCTCTCTGAAATGGAAGTCCCACCCCCAACCCTAATTGACATGTCAAGGAACGTGAGACATTTTTCTTGGCTGTGTGGGGAAATTGGAGGACATGAAAAATGGGGGGAAGTATGTAGAAGGGAGGGGGCATATGGGACAGAGACATGGGGATGTGGGGAAGTTTGTGAGAGAAGTGTGTGTGGGGGAGAAGGAGCAGGAGAGATGTATGACTTGGGATGGTCATAACAGGTAGATTGGGAATGACAGGGAAGGTGACATGGGGAAGGATGCATATGGGTGGGGGAAAGGATGTGAACAACAAGATATGCCATTGGCTGCTACTGGGGCAATTCAGACTTGGTGCAAGCAGGAACAATCCTATTGACACCTCACTGTGCTTCTCTTTCCTGTTCCACCCTCGTCTGCCCCTTGAAGCAGGGACAGTTTCTAAAGTGCCTAGTGTGGCGGGCCCTCAGTTTGGGTGGACTCCTTCAGGTGCTCCTATCATTCAAATAATAAGTAATAATAATAGTAACACTGCAGTTGGTTGAATTGAGCTTGATTACACAATGGCTGAGTTCAGCGTCTATTGACTGGAATGAGCACCCAACCTACTGTTGTTATCCTTACATGTTGTTTCCTCAGGCCTGGTACCCTCAAAATGTTCATGGCTTGAGGCCGCAGTTGAAATGCATCCAGGGTAACTCCCAGAAGGAATTGCTCCAAGATATTGTTAGAGTTCACATTTATGGCATGTTGCACAATGAGAATCAAGGAAACTGGCAGAAAATATTTTTTTAAAAAAATTCTATTTTTAAACATTCAGGATGGATCAATCCATTTTTAATTGTCACCACAGTTTTCCCACTTCAGGGAAAATAGAAACATCTTTTTGCTGCAAAATGATGAACTTCTTGGGATAAATTCACAGTTTTGATCAGATGAGCCAGGGGTATTTCACAAATTTTGTATTTTTGCCTCAAAAGGCCAAATTTTCTAAAGAAATTAGCAAAAGTTGAGAGTAGACCTAACCTGGTACACCGCTACAGAGTTTAATTATACAAATTGTGGAAGAATCCATTTTTTTCAACTGGAGTTTTAAGAATGGAAAAATGTTTTGGTTTTTTTTGCCCATTATTGGAACGACCCATAGGGGAGGAATGTAATCTGTCATGAGGCCCATCCCAGGTGTGCTCACATTGCGCTGGTTATGGGACAGAAAACATTCTTCAGTAAAAGAATCAGAATTCAGTCCGGGCAATTAACCAGAACATTTGCGCTTCTGGTGGTGCCAGATGCAGAAAGGAAAGATGCACTGAGGTGCATCTAGCTACTTGACTAGAATACGGTATGCGATTCAGTTGTGTGAAAAACACCCAGTGGTTCCTTATGTATGTAGCTGATGATCTCAGCAGCCTAACTTCTCCTACTTCCTGGGGAGAGTTTCTTGCTCTATTTCCTTTCCCTAAGTCACAACTAATTCTTGCCACATAGACAATCATAAAAACCAACCTGTACTCCAATCTCCTTCTTCATTGTCCTCAGCAATGTGTGTGGTAGAGGCCAAAAAAGGACTGACAAGTCAGTCTGCATTTGGTTCTCAGTTTGCACCAATCAGCTTTGAGCATGAACTTCCAAAAACAGAACCAGGGACTTAACAACAAAGTTAAATATATATATATTATACAGACAGTGTGTGTGTGTGTGTGTGTGTGTGTGTGTGTGTGTGTGTATGTATGTGTGTGTTTGTGTGGCCTGAAGGTATGGAGAGTAGGAAGCTTGCTACTACCATCTGTTGGTGAACAGGGGATCTTTGTCACATTTGGTGAACTGGGGGAACAGAGTTTCATTTGCACAAGTTTTCTACCCAGAATTCCTCCAAGTGATGTCACCAGAACTATATACAAACTCCAGATTGGAGGGGTAGTAGAAATGAAGTGAAATAAATATGGGGCAAGCAGTCTGTTGTGGCCCCCGTGCCAAGACTGCAATGTATCACTGATCTCCATTAATGACTTTGCAACAAGATGTGATGGAAGTGGCTACGTGGTGAGGCAGCTCAGAGGTCAGCAGTAGAGCTGAGTGTGGTGTACCCAGCACAAGCTGAGCTGAATAAAGTGGTGAGACAGATTAGGACAGGCCTGCCCGAGTGCACCTCAGGACTCTGCGATGCTACCCACTGATCCCCAAACTGTGTGTGGGGTGTAGTGGAGGGAGAAGTGGGGAAGTGATATGTTAAAGGGACACTTGTTGGAACAACTTCCAGATGTTCACACTGGGGGTGGGAAGCTGAATTAATAGACAAAGATACCACGGGGATATATATTTTATAGAATTTTTTGTTTTGTATTTATAAGGGGGATGTGTATAAAACAAATTTGTGTGTGTCTGTGTGTGTGTGTTTGAGAAGGAGACATATTCGGTAAGCCCTTAGATCAGGCCCGCCAAGGACAAAGAATGAGGAACCTGTGAGAGGCAGAGGCTGTACATTTCACTGGTCTAATAAGGATGGAATTAGAGATGAGAGAATCAGTCCTCACTTTCCCTCATTCTCTAAACAGTATACTGTGTTGCTGTAACAAGAAGCATCTGAAAGAGATTGAAGGAATATGAGTAACCGGAGAACACCTAATTTTAGCGATCACCCCTTTTAGACAAAACAATATGCCTGCAAAATGAATAAACCTTCTTGGGACTAGTTTTATCAATGAAGCATGAGCATATGAAACACCAGTAAAGTAGTGCTATAAGGCAGGCATCAAGGTCTCAGACCATTTCATGTAACTCATGTAGCTCTTCTCCCTTTGTCTTCTCAGGTGTGCAAGATAACCAAGGGGCGGGGGTGGGAGGCATAATTAGTTAATAAGACTCCTTTCCATTCTTACTCTTCATTACCATCTTGGCCAGAAGTGCTTATCTAGTGTGCACAACACACACAGACACACAAGGTGCACAAATACCGCTCCCCTCCCCCCACAGCCTTCTTGCACTTCAGAAAGAACCTTACTCTGTTTACTCAGGTCCCTTCCCACCCTTCCAACTCGTCCAGGAGTGTTTGGGAGAGACTGTCATACTCCTTCGGGTTCACCACTTCTGTCAAGGATACTACAGAAAGTTGATTCAGTCTTTTGTCAATAACAACTGGGGCGGGGTGTGGTGGAATACAGCACAAGTCACATCATGCAGTCCCATTCTCTATTATGGCTTTTCCAGGACTGCTTTCCGTTGCTGATCCTGGGTTGTATGAGCATCTGTAGTCTAAAATATTAGCTTTAGTAATAATACAATAATGCTTTTTACGTGTTACTCATCATCCAAAGATCTCAAAACTGGGTAAGTATCATGACCCCTATTTTGCAGTTGGAGGAACTGAGCCACAGAGAGATAATATCACTTATCCAAAGTCACAAAGAATTCTTATTATTATGGTGATTCTTAGTCTTTGGGTAGCATGGAAATCATAGAAGTGTGGGATTGGAAGGGCCAGTGATCACTATAATTCTGCTTCGAGGCAGAATTAAGTATCCCTAGACCATCCCTGACAGATATCTGTCTAGTTCTTATAAATCTCCAATGATGGGGATTCCACAAACTCCCTCGGCAAAGTGCTTAACTACCCATATAGTTAGAAAGCTTTTCCCAATGTCTTACCCAAATCGCCCTTGCTGCAAACTAAGCCAATTACTTCTGGTTCTACCATTGGTGAACATGGAGAACAACCATCACCATCCTATTTATAACAACCTTCTACATATTTGAAGATGCTATCATGTTCCTTCTCTGCCTTCTCTTCTCAAGTTATGGCCCAGGGTCCCATTACACTGGGTGTTGTACTAACAGAGGCAGAACCAGGGATAGAACCCAGGAGTCCTGTTTCTTCACTTTTCAAGAGCATTGTTTATATTTAAAATTTTTTTAAAGGCATTTGATTGACGGCTCTGACGTTTGAAGTCCTATGGGTAGTCACTCAACATATAGAAAAGTACAAGTTTCCCACAGAGGGTATGTCTACACTGCCAAAACAGACTGACGGCAGTGCGTCACAGAGCTTGGGTCAACTGATTAGGGCTTGCATTATGGGGTTAAAAATAGCAGTGTGGATGTTTGGTCTTGGGCTGGGGACTGAGCTCTGAAACCCAGCAAAGAAGCCCTGGCTCCAGCCCTTGAGCCTGAGTCAGATGACTTGGGTTCTGAGACTCCCTGGCACAGGTCTTTTTTTTGCCGTATAGACATACTGATATGGACCCAATAATGTGTCTGAAGCCTGACCTCTAGGGGTGAAACAGGCTCCAACTCCATGTGTGCTCCGGGGCTGGATCGCCCATGGAAAAAAAATAGTGGGTGCTCAGCACCCATCGGCAGCTCCACAGCTCAGCTCCCCTCCCTCCCCACCAGCGCCTCCCACCCACCAGTGATCAGCTTTTCATCAGCATACAGGAGGCGTGGGGAGGGACAGGGAAGAAGTGGAGGCAAGAAGAGGCATGAGAGGGCAGAACAGGGTGGGAAGAGGCTGGACGGTGTGGGGGTTTAGGGGAAGGGGTGGAGTGGTGGTGGGGCCTGGGGTGGAGTGTGGATCGAGTATCCCTCGGAACACAGGAAGTCGGCACCTCTGGCCTGGTGAAATATGAAAGCACAGTTCAGCGTCCATGCCTGTTCAGTCCTTGGCTTCTGTACTGACACTGTCAAAAAAATAATCCATTACAGACACTCGCGATGGCAGGTTTTGTGATGTTTACATTTGTCCCTTAGGAACTATCCTGAAACCCCAACTCCTTTAAAATAAGACACTGTACAGTAATGGCTCTCAGCCACTTCCATAATGATGCCTGATTCACACAGCTGACCTAGGGTCCATGTCTAATTAGTAATAACCTGAGCCATTTCTCTTGACTGGAGCTGGGCAAATAATTCACAATTAATAATTTATTGGATGAATGTTGCCTCTTTTACTGTTTGTGAATTATTCCTGGGCAGATTGTAGATTCTTCTCAAACTAATTGGTTATTTGAAATCATTTGCTGATGCAAGCAGTAGTTCTGGGTCTGTAACTCTTTCTCAGGAGCAGTCCATTGTGAGCATTCAGAATTCAAGGGGTTTTGGTTGGTTTTTATTGAACACATCCGTCAAATGGCATGTTTCTCTCCTCCTGGTAGGATGTGTATATTTTTAGTGCAATTACTGAATTTATTAATTCAAAATTCCCTTTCCACACATTCAAATGTGATGTTTCCATGAACATTCTTCCTGGTGAATATGGTTAGTAGGATATTCATGGAAAACAGACTCAAAGGGTGTTCAAAGTCAATGAAAACAAATCCATCTCAAAATTCAAATGAACATGGAATAATGTGTGTGTGTGCGTGTGTGCAAAATTTGCCCATTTCTATTCCTGTCCATGTGTTATTTTAAAAAGAATGAAAATGTTGCAAAGTGTATAGATGAACCTCGTGTGGTGTAAATGGGACGCAGCTGCGCCAAAATCCATGGAGTTGTGCCCATTTCCAGCAGGTGACAATCTGGCACAAAGAGGTTCATTTAGGTCCATATTGTGAGCCTATTTCTCATATTGGTGAGCGCTTTCTCACATGAGCAGCCCCATCCACTTAAGTGTAAAGTTGCCAAATGATGATCCCGGTTGAAAACTAAGCAGGAAATCACATGCTGAGACAAACACAACCCCATTGTAGCTCCACTTGCATCAGTGACTCTCCTCTAGGGTAGCCCACTGTATCAAATTACAGGATATGTCTGTGTGATGGCCACCATCTTGGCTAAGGTACTGGGGACAGTACCAGGGACCAGCAGAGTTACAAGCCTGAGTTGCAACACCTTTAGCTAAAAGTCTGTAACAGAGTCACCTCCTGTGTAGACTGGGCACAGAGAGGATCTGTCACACATTCACCAGTGAGTTACGTACGCTTGTGTGTGCCAGTCAACACAGTATTGCTTATGGCTCTAAGGACTTCAGTGGAGCTGCACCAGAAATGAATTCAGCTTATACTTGCCTTTGGTAGCAGGACCATGAAGGCGTAGGTTACTTATGCAGTAACAACCACAATGGACAGGAAGCAGCAAAGAAGATTCACAGAAAAAAAGCCTGATAATGAAAAACAGGGATCCAGCCCTGGTGTGGCGCCTCCAGATAAGTAGTTTAATTGCTAACCCAGAGTGCTAGAGGGAGGGGAAATCTAAGCTAAATTAAAAGATTAAAAAGATATTTTTTCATCAAGTGGCAAAATAGAAGGAATGGATGAGTCTGCCCAGGAGAAAATGAGCAGAAAAGAACTGTGAATGTTGTGAAAATACATCCATTAGGCCTGCCTTATCGAAACGTGCCTTTGCCAATGCATCCAGCCCTGTATTTCCATGGCAACAAGGCCTTGTCAACAGAGAAGAAAGTGTTTTTATCAGGGATGGGCCCAAACACGTAAAAGCCATTTCGATTTGGGGGCAGCGTGATCTTCTCTAATCAATACTGCACACATAATAATTACACTTGCCACTTTTTTCATAAATCTTCACTTTTTTCTTTCATTTCCTGCAGCTTGACATCACTGTGAACTGTAGCCAGGTTTAAATTTCCTGCTCCTTTTTATTCTCCACCTTGTCTCTATCTGCAACATACAGGTGCTTTGTGTAGTGGTATTACTATTTGTAACTCATTCAGTTTATAATGTCCTAACAGGTGAGATTAGCCTGAGTTGAAACATCTGCTGGTCTTCTAGGAATCATCCAGTAAGACTATCCACAAAGATACCATCCTAAATGATGGTCATGGCACTGGCTGGAGGTACTAACCAAATGGAGAATCTAGAGTCTCTGTCTCTTGGATATAGTTTCTATGAGATGTTAAGACCAAGCTTCTAATAAATCTTGGCTCTCAAAGAACTTATGGGACTTTTTGTGAGAGTTACGATGTTAATTCTGCTGTCCTGGTCATATCAGGTGGAGCATCTTGCCTCCCTAAAGTCCTCCTGCAGTTCCAGTAAGATATCTCCTTCTTGGCTTCCTGTCTTAAACTGATGTGTGGCATTGCATTTTGATAAACAACTACTGGGTTCTCATTAGAGCTGTTGCATTTCAGTGGTTGCTCAAAGAGTGGGTGAGTGGGTGTATGTGTAGAGAGAGGATGTAAGAGATTTAAACATTGATCTTGATTTTCCATTAAAATTAGAGGTAACTAGATGTCTAAATCCCCTATATGGCTTTGAAAATCTCAGCAATATTCCATAATATACCTTGGAATGAAAGTTGCTGGAGAAATGTAGAATAAACATCTTTATATTTTATTATGATGAAAACTAGGCTTAAAGTAATGAACTCTTTTCTGCTTTGATATCATAATGTTTTACTTTGCCATTTGTGGAAAGCTTTAAAAGCATATTTAATCTCTAAATTCCCATGGAGAAGTATGATTTTATGAGCATAAGTAAAATCAGTTCTGCATTTGCCCTTTTTAGATATTATAAATAGAGGAGGCAGAAGGAAACTATTTTTCCTCGCTGCATGGTGTTGTGTTTGAAAGGTACGTGAGGGTCAGAGGATGCAGAACTCGGGTGCTCACTGGGTTGTTTTTATATATTCAGTCAAGTGTTTGGCACCCAAATTAATTTCCTGGAACTGTAACTGAATGAGGGGCTTAGATCACTTGTTAGCTTTTCAGCATTCTGCACCATAGTAGAGGAAGGGAGCTAAAGGCAATATTAGCATTAGTATCATTTTAACATAAGTTAATGGCATGCATTCAGATGGTGCCTTTCATTAAGAAAAATCTAAAAGGTATTTACAAACTGATTTAACAACTTTGGGCCTGATTCACCCCCACTTACACTGGTTTTATTTCAGCGCAAGATGATTGACTTCAGTGTAGTTACTCTTGATCTATTTAAATGAAAGACCAGAACCAGGCTCTGTACATGCAGCACAGACTTCATCCACCTAGGATGGAATGCAGCAACTCTGTAATAGTGAATGATGATATTACACAACAGTTTAGGACAGGATGTAAATTAGATCCCAACTGTGACATCTGTTTATATATCATCGGTCTGTATGTATGTCTAATCATCTATCGGCCTGGCTGCCTAAGCACTTGTCATAGGTAGCTCCCTTTGATATAACTGGGGCAAACATACTATCCTGATAGTGTCTGATCTTGCAAGCTGTGTAGGATTGAGCTGATTCACTGCTTGGATGGGAGACTTTCAAAAAAGTCAAAGTGTTACTGTTATTTTGATTCTTCCAGAGATAGGTTCAGCTTGAGTACGGGGAGAAGGAAGGTTTAGGTCATTCCTTATTTTATAAGAATTCAGTTGTTCTCAGTACAGAGACATACCCCTTTGTCTTGAGTGCTCTTTCTGTATCTCTGTCTGGTACAATGAAGCCCACACTAAGAGATTGGACATTCTCCTCAGCATTTTGGGAACACCTGATGTTCTCTAATCATTGGAAAAATAATTAAGAAAGTGGATCATGGGCTAGGAAAAAAAGAGGCTACCAGTATTTCTGGAGTGGATTCCACTGGGGCTACTTTCTTGAGTTGGTGACCAGACTCCTTCCCCTACAAAATGAGCTGAGCCTACTGGAACCTGTTCAGGTGCAATCATAGCCCCTGCAAGATCGTATGACAGAGGGGACTATTTTCTGATTGGCTTCTCGTTTATTTGAATGGGAAAGGTAGGTGGAGTGTGAACATTCAGCCAGAGTGCCTTTCCTCCTTGATTTGCCCTCCTTTCTTTTCCCTGGTTTTTCTTTCCATTCTGTCTCTTTCTGTCTTCTTCTCTACTAGAGCAGCACCATAAATGAATGTAGGATTCAGTGACAGGACATGCACAGAGGTAGAAGTGACTAACCTAACAAGACCCTCTCTTGCAGAAAGTAGTAACAGTTGGAGTAATGGAATGAACAGATATCAGGGAGGTTATCTCAGGTGCTTGCTGCCCAGTTAAACCTGGATTCAGAAGCTATGCTAGGACTGAGCCTTCACACTGATGGAGCATGGCTGAGGCTGACAATTTTAGCCCAGCTGCCAAATAAAGGACCCAAGACTTGATGGTGAAACACCGATTTCCTGCCTGGTTGAACAAGGCCCAACACAAATTCTGTTCCCACCTCTGACTTCTCCTTCAGAAGCATCATTAGCTATGGGGCAAAGGGGGCAGTTACCCCCAGAGCTTGGTTTGCTTCTCCCCCTCCCCAGACTTTTCATAGGTCTATATACTCCATTATGTCTGCCATTCCCCAACCCCCACCACCGCCTTTATAGAATATAATATAATCATATGTAATGTTCTATATGCTGACACAACTTTTTCCTCCCCACCCCCTATTCTTGGGGAGATTTTTGTCTTCCTTTAGGGTTTTTGGTTGAGCAGGGATATTAATTAGCTGCTATGCATATGCTCGATTATTAGTACAAAGGTTAAAGGCAACCTTGCCCACTAGACTACTGATTACAAAGAGCGGATGCTGATCCTGGGTATGGCAGAAATAGATGGGCATGCAGTAAATCTGCTCCTTGGAGAAGTGAACTGGGAACCAGGACTCCTGGGTACTATTTCTGCCATCGAGTCACAGTGCAACTTGGAGAAAGTCACTTAACCTGTCTGTGCCTAAGGATGAGAACCTCTCAGGAGTTTTTATGGGAATTAATTCATATCTGAAAAGCACTTTGGGATCCCTGAATGAAAGGAGCTAAATAAATGCAAAGTATTTTATTGTTTTATTATCTCCCCTTTGGCTAGAATGAGGATGCCTTGCTACTCACACAATTAGGTTTCTACAGCTGCAGCCTCTTAAGAAGTTAATATATGCTGCATCTTCACATCTAGGTATGGAGAGAGACCCCAGCCGTCCCACCCATCATTTACTTCTCTCCCCCTACCCCATGCTCTCTCTTGCATTAATAGCAGCGATGGCATTAAAGTAACTTTATCTCTTTGGCGCACACATATAAAAACTCAATGGCGGGTAGTATTATGAGGCTTATTGCTGAGTGCGTAATGACTGCATCTTTTTTGGATGAATGAATTCAGTGGGTGACAGGTATGTAATTCATGGCTTTGTAAAAAGCTTTGAGAGGAAGTGTATGAAATGTACTATATAAATGCCAATACACTGCACACTTTAAAGACTGTAGGTTGAGTCATAGTCAGGGTAGGTTTGGGAGGAGAAGATCATAAATAGCAGAAGAACAGCAGGTTTCTCAGTGTAATGATGACTGGAGATTTATGCAGTGGTTGCTTAAATGTACCCACTCTATCTAGGTACTATATAGCCCTCATTACTGGAGCATCTGAGTGCCTCACAAACATTAATGAATTTATCCTCTCAACGCCGCATAAGCCAGGGAAGTATATTTCCTCGCTTTTACAGATGAGGAACTGAGGCAGAGAGAGTTTAAGTGACTTCTTTATTGTATATACAGGAAATACGAAGCAAAAAAGTATGGATTGAACCCAGAGTTCCTGAGTTACGCCCCAGTACCTTAACCTCAATACTGTTCTTTCTGTCTGCTCCCATGTGAATGGATAGAGGTATAGCGTGCCATGACTTCCATTATATACTACCCAACACAGAGAGGTGGGGATGTGGCTGTTAAATCTACAAATACTCTGTCACGTCAAAACAGAGTTGTTGTGGGGAACCCCTCCTCTCAAGGGTTAAGACTTATCCAGCCTTTTCCCTTCTGGACACACAGGGGCACAACTCCTTTGACTTCAATGAAGTTGCACTAGTGGATGCCAGTGGTTAATTTGAACCCCGGAGCCATAGGACTGAATGGACTAGCGTCAATGAATTTGAAAGGATGGATTTGGACAGTAAGGACTAATATGTCACAGGGATAATGGAAAGATATTTGCTGAGCCTGTGAATGTTCACGAGTGGCCAGCACTGCCATTAGTTATTTTGTTATGATATATTGGAACTGCAATAACAACGTTTATTAAGCTTGGAATTTTCAAAGGTTCAGAGGGAGTTAGGCACCAGTGGGATTTAGGTTCCTGATTCCCTTGGGCAACTTAGACACTCCCACCCTAAATGTTCAACACCAAACTAGCACCAGTGTTATTAAGATGACTCAATAGTCACAAAGTGCCTTCCAGGGAGACATGTAGAACACTGGTACATTTTTGCATTGAGATGAGACTGAGCCAGAAAATTTGGAACTTGAGATAAACTTTCCCAAATACCTTTCTGTGTGGGGATGGGGCTAGGGACATCAAATTTGGTTTGGCCCATTCTAGAGATAGGAGTCTCCTGTCACACTGCTTTTAGGCCAGTGTAACTCTATTGTCTTGCTGTAGGTTTGTACATATGGAACAGCCAGCCAGCCAGTCATATGGACCTAGTTGGAGCTCTACCTAGGTGATGTTGCATCTGCAAGGAGCCTACATCTGTTTGGCTTTGCCTTGCTCCTGAAGATAGCACAATGGAGTGCCAGTCCTGGTTAGGACACCTGGGAGTAACTGTCATACAAATAATTAAAATAATACTTAACACAAGAGAAGGGATTCAATGGGGAGATCACGATATGCAAATGACTGTAATGAAATCTCACGAAGTCACATCCTGCATTTTATACACAACTCCGCATGTAAGAAGGACGCTTCCTACCTCTGCAGTGTAAGTGATGGGATGGACTGGGAAGGAGCAGGATTTATTTAGTTTGTCTGAGAACTGGAGTAGGTTAGATGGTCTAACTTTTAAAGGCACATTGAAATAAAGGCTATAAACAACGTACAGTCTAGAAACTAATTAAACAAAGAATTTAAATCACAGCAGAGTGAGTGAGAGTTTGGAGCTTTTACTTGTGATGGCTCTTGGTCTTTACAATAAAAGGGACAAAGCAACAAGTTATTCTGCTTTAACACCCCCCCCCCCCCCCGCATTTTACCTGCAGAAACTGTGATGGCCTCTGCTGCACAGGGAAAGCTAATGGCAACAGAAGCGAGCAACCTACAAGACTGATATGGCCCCCATTACTTTAGTGTGGAGTCCCTCACAGCCTTTAATGTGAGCTAGGGCTGGGGTAGTATCCCATTTTACAGCTGGAACTGAAGCACAGAGTGACTGGGCCATCCTTTCTCTCCCGGCTGTCTAGATAGCTAGTCAATTGTAAATGTCAAGCAGTTTCCCAAGAGCTCTCCTCACCTGGGAAGAGGAATGCAGAGAGCTGAGCTGCAGTGAGAGGTAGAAGGCAATGTGGGCTAATGGCTAGAGTAGAGAAAGAGCATTTGGACACTTGAGGTCTCTTCCTTGCTTTCTCACTGTGGCCCAGATTCAGCGGAGGTTGCTTAAGTGCTTGCCTGCTTTTAAGCATGTGCTTAAAGTTACACATGTGCTTAGGGACCTTGCTTCATGAGTGCCTGTGTGACCTCAGGCACATCACTTAACCTCTATGTGCCTCAGTTTCCTCAATCTGTATGGTTGGGGTAATGACACTGACTTCCCTCATTGTGAGGTCGTATGAGTTCTCAGATGACAAGCACTTTCTTATAGGCAGGGCTGGTATTAAGGATACCCGACAAGTCCTATTATAAGTCCCTGTTTTCTGTTACTTACAACTTTGCCAAACTTTAACATTTAGGGCTGAAATTTTCCACACCAGGTGTCTCCCTCAGGCTTCTTTTTATTAATGAATTAATTATAATTATTATGATTAGAATTTTTCAGCCAAAATAGTTTGCTTCTTTCTGAGAATGAGGCTAGGAAATAATATTTTATTTTGCTCATGTTAAAACATTCTGGCAACCTTTTCTTTGAGAAGCTCTAGCACCCCCGTGCTTTGGAGCAGGAACTTAACATTTGGCAAGGCAGTGGCCTTTGCATCAGAGATGTGCCTTTTGCCACCCCAGTGAAAAGTTGTACAACTTTGAAAGACAACAGGAGCAGGCTGTATGAGAGCAACAGCATTATCTGCTCTCCCTGTATTCAGCACAGTCCAGGCCTACAAATGAGCATATTCTTTAGGGGACGAATTTTAACTTGGGCATGAATCTTTATTCTGCCCTATTCCTTCCCCTTTTCCTGACCTTTCTTTTTTGGTAATCTCATTTCCTTTTACTCCTTCTCTTCCTCTTTTTCTACCTTTTTTGTCTTTATCTTTCTTTTCTTTTCCTGCCCTCCCAGCTTTTCATTACTGTCATCTTTTTTCCCAGCCACTGAACCCTTGATGTTGTTCTAATTGACAGACAGGGTTTAAAAGCACATTCGAAGGCGCCTGTCTTTTTAAATAGACTCCTGTCTCATCAAAAGATGTACAGCAACATTCCATTAGAGCACATCATTTGAAAATAGATTGGGCTTTTAGCAACTGCAGTTGCATTTTTATAGTTAGGTTGTTCTGCTAGGTTCTCCTTCTCCCAATTCTCCCTCCACCCCCATTTTTTAAAAAAGACATTAAAGAAATATTAAGGATTACTTTTGTTTGTTTGAGGTTTTCTTCTATAAACCTATCAGGTGCGTATGCATTGTTCAGTTTTCACAGTTAAGGCATGGATGTTTTGAACTGAACATGAGGTAATGACTGGGAAAAAATTAGCCTTCCTCCATGGCCCCTTTGCTGGTTGTCAGGAATGTCCTCATGGACTGATAACATTTTTTTAAATTAGGACTAAATCATGGCTTTTCCACAGACCTGTGCAATAGGGCAGTCTGTTGCTGCACACTCCCTGAAGTAGGCCTCAAGGAGTAGGCTGACTTTTCCGAGTTTCCCTCATTTCCAGGTTGAACAAACCCACTCTGCATCAGCCCTATACCTGGTGCAGTGTACTTCCCCCAGTGGCCTTGTCTAAGCATTTGGAGTCAGAGCCAAAGATCCATCATCCACTCCTTTTTTGCCCCTTTTCTGCCCACATGTGTAGTGGGGAGACAGAGGCCCCATGGAGTCTGCTCCATCCCCTGCACTCAGAGGTGAAAGTAGCTTACAGGACTTACCGGTACTGCTGGAGTTCTGAAGGGGGCATGGCCTCAACCAGAAGAGGTGTGGCCTCAAGCGGAAGAGGAGGGTCCTCTCAAGATTTAAACGCTCTGGGGCACCAGCTGTGGCTGGGAGACCCAGGGACTTTAAATCAACCAGGGGCTCCCAGCTGAATAGGTGGCTGGGAGCCTCCCGGGGCTCAGGGGCAAATTAAAGGCCCCGGGGCTCCGGCCGCCAGGGCGAACCTCGAGCTTTGCAGGGCTGGGGCAGGGATTTAAAAGGCCCAGAGCGCCTGCCGCTGAAGGGAGCCCTGAGCCCTTTAAATCCAGGCCCCAGCCTGGCCGCCAGAGCTGTGGCCAGGATTCAAAGGGCTCTGGGCTGCCTGCAGCCGCGGGGAACTTTGAGCCCTTTAAATCTCAGTCATGGCCATGATTTAAAGGGCACTGGGCTGCCTGCAGCCATGAGGAGCTCTGAGCCCTTTAAATCCTGGCCCCTGCCTGGCCGCCGGAGTCGCAGCTGGGATTGAAAGGGCTCTAGGCTGCCCGCAGTGGCAGGGAGCTCTGAGCCCTTTAAATCTCAGCCGTGGATGGGATTGAAAGGGCTCTGGGCTGCCCACAGCCACGGGCAGCCCAGAGCCCTTTCAATCCCCGCCGTGGAAGCTGGTGCGATCCAGCACGGTGCACTGGCTCTTGCTGGTACGCCATACTGGACCGAACTGGCTTACTTTCACCTCTGCCTGCACTGCTACTCATGTTTAAGGTTGCTGGCCCAGAGGATTAAGGGTGCACCTTAACCTCCCTTACTCCCCTGTGCAGGCACATAGGACAGCCATGATCTGGTCCTTCTTTATGAAATTGATACAGTTAATCTCTCTATCCATACCAAGAGCAGGACACAGCTGCTGGCACTTCCATAATATAAAGGAGATTCTGCTGATGTTTTCCTTCCAGCAGCTGGATCAGTGGAGATTTTGGGTCAGAAGGGATGTGGCTGGCTTCTGGTAGGTGGTTGGATAGGTGTATAGGTCGAGGAGGAGTTGAGGTTCTCATTTGCTGGGAGAGTGCTTTTGGTCAAGGGGACTAGGTGAGTTTCTGGCAGCAGGGTGAGGGGATCCAGGGGATGTCTGTTTCTGGAGGCATTAACAAGAAAGATTTCTAGCAGGTGCCAGGTGGGAGTGTCATTTGGTTAGGAATATTGGGAGGGTTTCCAGATGAAGGAGAGGAACTGGAGCCATCAGCAGAGCCAGTCTTAGGGCTAGGCAAACTTTGTAATCACCCGGGATGCTCTGATGCCTGTGGAATGTTCTCAGTTGTGGGGTGTGGCAGCAATCAAGCAGCCTTGTAGTTTTTCAGAAGGAAATGTAGAAGGGAGGACAGTGTGGGAGCATCAGTGGGAGTCTTCTGGTTGGGGAGAAGTGAGGGAAGTCATTAAAGAACCAAGAGCTCCTTTCAGTAGTCCCTCCCTCTATCTTCTCCTGGGCAATCTTATAGATATAGATATATATAGATAGCTAGATAGATATAGATTCTCACACACACACACACACACTTATTGAGTATTTGCATAGTGTCATAGCGTATTTGTATTCTGAACTTAATACAAGTTAAGGATGGAAAATCTCTCTTAGGATAGCCAATCCCTTCCCTTGCAGATGTAGCCCTATCAAAAGCTGTTCTATGTAATAATAATTACAGTACTCGTGAAATTGTGAGGCTCAGCTGGTACCCGTGCCATGACAAGCACTGATACTTGATAAAAGCATCAGTTCTGAAGTGCATTTACCCACTGTTATACAAGTAGTATTTTAGCCAGTCACAACTAAGATAACTTGACAATTATCCTCCCGCAACCAGTAAAACCCTTATTGCTGTTCTAAGTGTCTAGTAACAGTTGGAGAGAGATGGCCTCAAGCTATGCAGTATGGACCTGGATCCCAGCTTTCCTCTGAATTCAGAGGTGCTCAGAGCTGAGGTTTTAGTTTGGACCCCATGACACAGATGTGATCAGACACAAAGCTAGAATTCAGATCTGAATTTTCTCCAAGTTTAGGGATGTTTACACCAGATGTCTGGTCTGCACCCATCTCTACAAACAGGGCACTCAGACCTTCTTCTAGGTGCTGGAAATCACTTAAAACCCTCTACCAAGACTCCTGCCCAGGTCTCCAAACCCACCCAGTCCCCCTCTAATTAGTTCATTTTGCAGAGCAGGTGGTCCTTGGGATAAGCCCTTATTTGTCTTTCCTCCTTTGACGCCCCCAAACACCCACATCACAATAACCCTCTCTCTGACCATGGACAGGGCTCCTCCGAGATCTGCTCCCTGTTTCCTCCGAGCTTCAGCCAGAGGGGTTGGTAGAGAGTGACACAAGGTACTCCCAGCACCCTGGGGGGCTGAGCAAGCTGCCTCTGATTCCCTCCTAGTCCCCTCTGGTCTATGGAGCTAAAGAAATCATTCCTTTTCTATATCCACCACTGATCAGTAGCTGGAATGTAATCAACCCCCACACCTCCACACCGCTATTCATTCTAGCTCTGCTGCTATTAAGTCCAAGAAAGAGGCAGCCACAGCACATTCCAGCCCCGGCTTGGGAAGAGCTGAATGCTGCTTTCTTGCTATCCATGTTCTGGTTTCTTGAGTAATAGCGATAATCTGTCGCTTTGTTGCATCCTCACAATAAATGACTTCTGAGATTGATTAAAACCCCTCAGCTCGGCCCCGGCTCTGCATCGATTTTAGCTGCTGCTGTTTCTTGCTTTGTGTACAACACATCATAGAAAACACAGATGGAAAAGACCTATTAGGTCCCATCTAGTTCAACCCCCCTGGGGGGCCAGTAGAGGATTGTTCCCTGCACTGTATTCTCCACTGATCTCTCCTGTCCAGTTTTAAATGGCTCAGGAGACACCGCTGCCAACTCTTCCCTTGAGAGACCCCTCCACAGCCAACTATAGATCTCAGTGTTAAAAGGAGACTGGCTTCCCAAAACTCAGCCTTTGCTCTTTACCCTTAGCTACAATATATCCACTTTAAATTCACACCCTCCCTTATTCCAGATTAACGTTCACGTGTAGGCAAGACCTAATACTCAGACACTTGAATAGGAGGGACCCTTAACAGGAGTCAGGGGAATCTTGAAAAGGAGAAATCTTGATATGTGCATCAGCACAGGATGTGGTGTATTTTACACTCCCAGGACTTGCATCTTTCCTCCCTTGCACCTTGTTTCTCACTGATACATGGGTAAAGTGTGTGTAAAACACTACCCAATCAGCATTGGTTATTCATTCATTTCACACCTTTTTAGCCCTTACCCTCATGGGCGTAGTTTGGGGGTGGGGGGCAGCCTCGAATAGGCATGGAATTTGTTTCCCCCCCCATGCGCAGCCCCATTGCCTGACTGGAGCTGCCCTCCCCCCCAATATAGAAGTCAAATTATGCCTATTCTCACCCTCCCTATGGTGCAGCTTCTTATCACTACTCCAGCACTGCCAATAGCCAGAAAGATGGCTTCCCCCTCACCCCCAGGAATCCATGTGCGTAAGAGGAATCCCCAGATGGCATAAAACTGGCATAACAATTCTATGACATCGTCTCTCCCAACCGCTGCAATAGGGGGCACGATCCAGCAATCCCCCCTGCGGCCATGGAGAACAGGAATAACTTATAGTAGCCCTGAGATGTCTCTAAATTGCCCCAGGGGAATGGATCAGAGGTAAGGAAAAAGCCTAATGGCAGCTTACAATCACTTTTTCACTCCTCCATCCCAAGTTGTGCCAAGCACAGCTCTGGCATAGCCCAGGATCCAGCCCATTTTGCACAGATATAAACAAAGACACAAGGGTCAGGGCAGTGGAGAATCAGGCCCTTAGTTTCTGCTTCCCTTTCCAGGAGTAAGGAGGTTCTTTGAACTTGGACACATTGCAGGACCTTTTCCCTTTTCTGCCAGACTGTAAAATGAGAGCAGACTTTGTTTCCCATCATGCCCACCTCACTCGCTCCAGGCTGTAGAAAGGTGGGGTGGGGAGCTCATATGGTGGAGAGAGACCGAAGCCACCTAGGAAGGGGTAAGTGGTCTCAGTTGAGCAATCAGTACTTGCATGGAGTAGCATCCACAGCAACGGAAAGGGCAGTGGGCTGAGAAAGCACAGATGAGCACCATCCCAAGGCTATTTATTCATCTCTTTTCTAGACTAATACTCAGACCTTCACGCTTGCTGTGCTTGCTCCCTTTCCAGCGCTGATGTATTAAAATCAGCTCCTGTGTGTGCAGAAATAGAAGAGGGGGAAGGAAAAAAAGAACATGCTCCCAGCATGTTAATCCTTCCTGTGATGTGTGTGATTTATGTTTCATCAGCACCCACTAACCCCACAGTTACAACAGCCCATTTCCCTCAGATCTGCCCACAGTGAACTGTTCTGTGCACCATTGCAATTCTTGTAAATGGCAACTGCAGACTAGCACCAGTTTGCTCAAAGGCAGCACGTTCTTACCTTAATGAATGAATTAATTTACGCCATTCTTCGCTTTTATAGGGACATCTGCTCAGCTGACTTCAGCCATTTTACAAGCCTGTTCACAGATGCCAGCACTCAGAGAGTTTATTTAAATGCTTCCCCCCTCCAGTTGCTTTTACCCCATGAGGCTATCCACAAAGGCAGAGAAGACTCAGTGGAAACACACACATCTTGAGACTAATTCTGCTTTCAATTACACCCCTTCGGCTACAATGACTTCAGTAGAGTTACTCCAGATTTACACCACTAACAATGTGAGAGCAGAAATGTGCCCCGTGTAAGTGTGTGTGCATGCAAACCATGATGTTTTGGGGATTGGTCCTGCTTTAAGCAGGGCGTTGGACTAGATTACCTCCTGAGGTCCCTTCTAACCCTGACAGTCTATGATTCTATGGTTTTAGATTGATTTTGGTGAACCAGAAAAGGCTATTTTAAGATGGTTTGTGTTTTTTCCCTCAATCACGAGCATAAATGTATATGGCTTAGTGGTTAGACCCAATTCTAAGTTAGGAGACCTAGGTTCTAGTTCTGACTCTTCCAGTGTCACTCAACCATACCATGACAGTAGTAGTAGGTTGTAATCCACTATCTGGACCAGCTCTAGAGGAGAAGAAGACACATACTTATCCAATGTGTTTCACTGATATTTGCTGACAGAAGTGGAATGATGAGATTGAGGAACCTTGGGTTCCATTCCAGTCTCAGGAGGGGAGTGTTCACTAGTGGTCACAAACATTTCTGCCTCTTCCTCTCAAACCTGATCCCTTTGACTCCAGCCTGTCCCTGTTCTATCACTTCCTTATTCCTCACTGCTTGACTTAGTCCCCTCCTCCTTGCCTACCCAGTCTTAGTCTCCACCTCTGATGTTTCTCATCCAGTCCTACTCTCCTTGACCACTCAGTCCTAATCTCCCTCTCTGGGCTGCCTGTCCAAGTACCAGCCTCCCCTACACTTCCAGTCTCAGTATCCTTGCCCAGTTCCCTCCCCTTGTCCTGACTAATTGTCCCCAGTCTCTTTGCCCACCCAGTTGCAGTTATCCCTTCCTGGTTCTTCATCCAATCTGTCCCCCTGCCTCTCTTGGCTCCGAGTCCAAGTTTTACATGGTTCCTTGTCCCAATCTGCTCCTTTCCCTTCCCTAAGTTTGGGTCTTATCCCCTCTGCATTTGAATCAGACAGATGCCTCTACACTGCCTGAGCACCAGCGGGGGGGCAGGATGGGGGTGGAGGGTGAGCTGAAAGCACGGGAGAGAAAGGCTTCCTGATCTCACTTCCAGTGCATGGCCCCACCCCAGCCCAGAGAAACCAGGATCATCAATGACAACAGAAGACTCCATCTTCACTCTGGGGATGGCACATGTCAGTCTAGTCAGAACTCAGAGCTGACAGGCTGGAGCATGCTCAGAGAATATGGAATCATCCAAGATTTTAGCAGCTAAACTCTAAGCACCCTACTGAGTATTTGAGTATGTAGGTTTTGGAAAGGCTTAAAACAGTGCCAAATTAGGGTTTCACAGGAACAGCAAAAGGCACATCCATGACACAAAGGTCACTTCCCTGCCAAATTTCAAGTTCTTTCTCCAAAGCAATGGGGGTGCTAGGGCTTCTCAAAGAAGAAGTTGCCAGGAATTTTCTTTTTAATGACAAAACATGTTTTGCCTAGGTTCAGCTTGGAAATGGCAGAACTCTTTTGGCTGCAACTTTCAAAAAAATTCAGCCAGAGATAGACACCCAGAATGTAAAATTTCATCCCAAATGCTTGAAGTTTGGCAAAGTTAAAAGCCCCTGAAAAAATTTGAAAGTGTTGGCCAACTTGTACAAGGGGTGGGTACTACTAGCCTCTCTTTGTAATGAGCCTAGTGTCTAGAGAGGTTAAAGATTTATTAGATCATCAGGTCTGTCCCCTGCAATGCTGAGATGCAGTACCCAGTGAGAGGAGGTCATTGCTTCTAGCTAGGACTACTGGTATTTTCATGACATTCATGAGATTACAGTTTAGCTATGAACACACATTGGAGGCTAACACTTTGCACAGAATGTCCTAGCCTGACAGTAACACATTTACTATCCATTTAAACAAAAGGGAAAGCCAATGCTGCTATTTTTAGGTGTTTGTCCTAGTATGAAAAATAATAATATAGTGTGTTTGGCTGGAGTATTTTCCCTTTCATTAGCATGACTCTAAAGCACCTTCAGCTTAAGAAATTAAATTTGACAGGTGATTAGTCCATAATGTGGTGCAATCTCTTCGGGTATTGGAAAGAAAAATGGAAACTGGCTGAGATGTTTAACTTTGAAATGTCTGTTTCGCAGGTGGCGGAAAGGAACTTTGGTGTCTTGTCATCAGGTGCTATGTAATGCACAGGGAAGACTTATCTCAGCCTCCAAATAGGTTTGTAAATAACACATTCTGGAGTGGTTACAATGGGAAATGGGCTGAATCAGGAAGGTCAAATCTGGAAGCTGATCTGCATCTCATGGGATGTGGGTTCACATATGCAGTCCATGATTGTTCCATTATAAGAATGGCCTGGAACCATGAAGTTTGAATCTGAACTTCCCTGGCTGATCTCTACCTTCAGATTGAAAAAGGGAAGCCACCCATGGGGTGTATGTTGCTATGTAACTGTTGCCATCTTGTTTTCTATGCACTGCCCCATTACATTTCAGGAGGGCGGGGTTGTGATACACACACACACGCACACACCATGTTCTCTCTCACACATGGAGACTTTTCTTGTGCACACTTTTTGGTTCATTGTTTCTCTTGATCCACAAGTCATTCAGGCTGACAATTGCTCTTTGTCTAGGGAGAAACACAAAATCAAAATATCACAGAAGATCCATTTTCTGGTTTAGTTGAAAAAGACTAGATCAGACCTTTAGAAGAGCTCTGAATACTTAACTCCTCTCCTTTGGCTAATGTGACACAAATCAGGAAAAAAAAAAGAAAAAGAAAACAGGCTTTGTTTACCACTGAGATAAATTCCCCTCTCCTACCTTTTCGCCAACATTCCCCAGCCATAATCCCTGCCCCCTTTTCTAATGTGTCTTTTGCTATAAAAGCCCACAAGAAGCCATGCTGCAGGGCAGGTGTAGGCAACCTATGGCATGCGTGCCACAGGCAGCACACGAGCTGATTTTCAGTGGCACTCACACTGCCTGGGTCCTGGCCACAGGTCCGGGGGGCTCTGCATTTTAATTTGTTTAAATGAAGCTTCTTAAACATTTTTAAAACCTTATTTACTTTACATACAACAACAGTTTAGTTCTATATTATAGACTTACAGAAAGAGACCATCTAAAAAAGTTAAAATGTATTACTGGCCCGTGAAACCTTAAACCAGAGTGAATAAATGGACTCGGCACAGCACTTCTGAAAGGTTGCTGACCCCTGCTGTAGGGTAAGGAAGTGTTGTTTGAGCTGAGGATTTACAGCTGATATATTCCAGAAAAACTCCAAAAGGGACTGAGCAACTGCCCCAATCAGTCACCTACAATGGGATGAGACACTCTGAGCCTTATTACCACTGGGCTTGACAATCTGAGCAGGTGTTTACCTTGTGTACTGTACATTCACCGGCAGTACTATTTGCCTGAAGAGCAGACAAAAGAAAAGCTGTTGCTGAAATGCTTCAAATTGCTTGGGAGAGGGGAAAAGACATTCAGGCTGGGTTTTAACCTGCCACAGGTGTAAAATATTAACTCTTAACAAATCTTGTACCTCAGAGTGAGGTAGAGAGGTGCCTAGTTCATCTGGGAGCTAACGTTTTTCACCTGTAGGTCACAAGGTATCTTTGTCAATGCCCACCTGCCTAAGGAGAGGGAAGTTATAAATTGGGCTCTCTGAGACTGTTGCTTTTTAGGGGGCCTGTGGAGTGGGTATTGCATCTTAAGTAGATCAATGCTCATATTAAACAGCTGGGATGTGAGGGGATAATCTTTCCAGGTCTCTCTAACTTTTACTGGATCCTAGTAGTTCTTTTTCTGCCATTAGAAATCCTCCTTCAAGATAATAAAGGGAGAGCTTCTGCCCCAAAATACCCCAGTGAAATGACTCAAATGTTATCTTAGTGTCCCCGGTGTCTGTAGGTTGCAATGGCTAGTTTAATAGGACTTGTTTTTGTCTATCTCTCCTCAGCAAAACAGACAGATGGTTCTGAGTGTATTGCTATGCCTAGAAATTCTTGGCTGGATTCCCCACGAGTAGTATTGTAGTATCACTCACTTGCCACTCCAGTGCTAGATTAGAAGGGAAAAATCACAGGGAGGTACTAAGGCAAAAAGGAAAACACACTCCAGAGAACTACAAGGTGGGGGAATATGTTAATGACAAGAGAAGGTAGGTCGGGTCTTTTCTCAGGCAGCCCCAGCTGGTTTCATTGTAGCTGTATGTGTGTGTAAATAATGAATAAACCTCATGTGCAGGCTTTTTCTTTTCCTTTTTACAAATGCCATTAAAAAGAGGGGAGTGCAAAGCAGCTTAGAGCTGACGTTTCAAGGAGTGGGTGGGGGTAAAAATAATGCCAGGTAAACAGATAATTTCTACCTTCCCCCTACCTCTAGCCTGTGTGAGGGATAGATAATGGCAGCAAGAGAAAGCGAAGTCTACTGTGGAATTTAGCTCTTAAAAAAAAAAAAGAGCAAGAGAGCAAACAAGCAACTGCATGTGCTTCTGAGGCATCTCTGCTTTGAACCTTATCAACAGGGACTGTACAATGTGGTTCTCTTTCTCTTCCTCCCTCTCCCTCTTGTCTCCTAACTTTTGAAGCAAAACACGTGCAAGGAATGTTGGAGCATTTGACAGCCAGGAAGATAGTGGAGCAAGCCAAAGAGTAGGGAGGAGGGGGCTGCTTGCTTGTCTTTAATCAAAAAAAGAGGAAAGTGAAGGAAGAAAACAGTGGTGGGATTTTTTTCCCTTCCTTAACAAGCCTCAAGAGCATGGCCTGTGTTGAGTCAAGTGGATAGTTAGAGGAGAAGGGCTGTCAACAGGATCTTGCTGCTGCTCTTCTTTAAAAAAAAAAAAAAAAAAAAAAAAAAGAGAGAGAGAGTAAGCAAGCAGAAGAGAAGGGCTGTTGTGATAGTTGCTCTCCAGTCACAAAATCCTTTGCCTGCACACTCCCTGCCAGGAAAGACTATTTTTCAGGGAGTGTTTCATATACCTCTGTCTTCTAAAGAGGGTTACCTGTGTGGCATTTCTGGTAAGGGTGGATAGTATGTGAATTTCTTGCTACCCCTGTCACATGCCTGGTTTTCCAAATAACCCCTACTGACAGGCACTCATGAGGTACCTAACTTGGCAGGGGTTAGGAGTTATACATGCAGAGACCAGAAGTTCCAGCAAAGTGGTAGGTACTCTTTGGGTGCTGAGCAATTTTGAAAACCAGGTGTCTAAAGGGGAGCGCTCTTGAAAATCTGTCCCCCAGTTCCTATTAACAAGAAAGGATGATTTCATACACTACATTTTACACTGGCATTAGCAAGAGTTGTGCGAATTAGAGATAAGCCCAAATGAACAGCTCGGATTTGAATGTGCCTGAACTTTGAGGAAATTTGGAACCAAATCTGAACTTGGCAGATGGTCCCCATCTATATAATGGGTAAACCAGAAATGTGACCTAAATATTCTTAAACTTTGCAGGCGCATGGATTTGAACTCAATGGTGCAAGATCCTATATACTGTGTATAAGTCTCTGGCAACCCTCTTTCATTGTCCCCATCATCTTGTATGGTTCCCAACTCCATTGCTTGTGGCTGTAGTTGTGTATCTCCTTTGGAATGCATTTCAAATAGAAACACAGAATGAAAGGAGCCTCTCCAAAGACACTAACTGTTCCTCTAAAAGACTTCGTACCTGCACTTATTGGGGGATGAGGAGAATAAATAAAGGATGCCTTCCTGAGTAACTCATATTTTGGAGGAGAACAGGGGCCGTATCCTTTGATAACATTGCCCTTTGTAAGTGCCTGGCTTGCTCTTTATGCCAGAGTTGCTAGTTCCAAAAAAGCAAGCTGCTGTCTGGGGCAGATGTTAGATAGGCAAGTGGATGTGCATCCGTCTTGTATCCAGCTTTAAATTCATGCAAACTCTCAGATTTTCAACTTCTTTTCCCACCCAATAGCTCAAAAACTAGTCCACTGCAGAAACTGCTACATGCTGGTTGCGACGAGGGTGTGAAACACAGGCATGCTGGCCAAAGATTACTCTTCATTTCCTGGCCCCAGCCATCTGCATGTGTGTTCCAAAAGGTCATCAGTCACATGGCAGGGGTCATTATCTGACTTACAGTCACACCAGCCAGCTACCACAGATGTCTGAATCAGCTACTGGGCTCCTACCATGATTATTAGATGTGTGTAGAGCAGATAAAACTACATAGAACTAGACTAGCAGACTGGCAGGGGACAGACAAAACTGTTGATGCTAAGATGATAGAACCTGCCTCTAGAAGATTATACTCTGCACTCTACGGCAGATATGTCGCAGAGATGGGATCTTAACTCAAATGCAGGATGGTGTGGGAGATGTGGTCTGTAAGGAGGTCACCGTAAGATCCTGGGAAAAAGAACTGAGGGATTTGAAGGAGCAGAGACGATATCTGGAACAACGGGAGGTGCCAGGTTGTTGTTGTGAAGAGGCTTCCTTATCTGGCTGTGCTTGCTGGTAGTTTACAAAGGCAGGTTTTGCTCAGAAAGGAGTAAAGAAAATGTTTTCAGCCCTTCAGTGGGTAACCGGCTCCTAGAGCCTGTTAGGTCATTTGGAGTCTGTTTCTGGTATCCCAGCTTTCACTCAAGCTGTATTCCCAAAATGATGTTAATGGCTATAAGGAATACAAGAGTGGAGAATATACAGCAGAAGGACAGTAAAGGCATGTCTTGTGTGTTACATTCAATCATCATAAATGTAAAAATAGAAGGAGGAAGATAAGGAGACAAACCAGGAAGGAAAGAGATCCAGTAAAAGGAGAGTGCTAGTAAGGTGTCTGCCCAGGATGGATGTCAGACTGAGCCCCATTCAGAACCTCATCCTGACCCTCATCTCAGTGGAGTCTATTTTTCTGTTCTGCTTTTTCACCGGGCTCAGCCACTTGGTGGGGATGTCAAATCGCTGCTGTTTTATTCAGATTTTCAGACAAATGTCCCTGGCTGTGGCCTTTACTGTTGATGATTTGCACTAGCATAGATGACTCCTGTATGATCTGGTACTAATTGAGCTAGTGCCTCATCCAGCAGCTATCCCAGCATTTCCACACCTTGTGCTGAACACCTCATGATACAGAACGTCTCCAAAAGCTAAGCCCAGAACAGTAGCTACCCTGGCATGAGAGAAGCCATGACTTCCATACTCACTCTGTCTGCTCTAGATCACTTACTTTTCCAGCCAACTGGGCAAAAATGCATATCTCCTTCCGAGGAAATGTTGCTACTGTTACAACACTCCAGCGCTGGTATGCCCAAATCACGTCCCGGCCTGCTGTTTTGCCATTGACTGTAGGTTTAACTCCTTCACTGCCAGATGCTCACCACAACTGCTGTGCTACTGTCATACTACTAACATTCCATTGAAACCAATGGACTGTTAGAAGGTACTTAGAACATCTGGCAGCATAATAGGTGTTTTCTAATGGGACATCCCTGAAACATTAGCAGCCCAGCAGGTGTGTGCAATGTGGATGTACCTGGAATATTCTGTAGCAGGCAGTAGCTTTCTTGCTAGAACAACCCCAGAGCACCCAGGAGTTTAAAAGAAATATCTGAATCCCATGTATATGGAATGTTTGGCAGCAGCCCAGGTTTGCTCTACCTGTATGTACTGTACTTTTGTGACATGCCAATCCCCTTCCACTTGGGTGCACCTGGTATGTTCACTAGCACAGCAGGTACATTCTACCTTACGTGTATCTAAAATAGTAGGCGTTTTCTATCTGGACATACTATGCATGGAAAATTCAGCAGTATAGCAGGTGCATTCTGCCAAGATGCACCTGGAAAGTCTGGCTAAGTGATTAAAAGAATCGTTAGATTCTGCTTGTTATAAAATTGCATGTTCTGTCACGTTTTTATTTTCCCAGTAAATAAAGTCTAAATGGAAATAATAATTTGCAGCTGTAATTTTGTAACAACAATTCTGTGTGTAATAGGAATATCCTTGACTTACATTGTCAGTAAATGGAGGGGGAAGTGCAAGGTCACACTTAAAATGACTTGTCTCTAGATAAGGATTCAAACACTAAATTAACACAAATTCATGTTTTTCAGAATGGCTGTGTCTCTAGTATAAATTCACCATATGCACCTGCCTGTAGGACCAGTTCAGATCGAAAGTGCGAGAACGTGTGTTACTCAGAGCTGTGTATGACTCGGCTCATATTTGCTTCACCAGGACATGTGTGAAATCAAAGATTTTCACAAGTGTTTCTGAATTTGGCCCTGGTGAGGTGGTGAAAATGGTGGTTCATGCAGAGAAATATCCTTATGTTTACAACAAGAAGATAGTTTTCTGTCTGCAGAAAGTGTTGAAACTAGATAGCGAAGCAAACACCAGAGCCATTTACTGGTTGTATAAATAAACTCCCCTTCCAACACTTTAAAATATGTAGGAGAAGTAACACGTAGCAAAGTGTGAATATTATTAATAATCATATTTAACGCTTACTATAGTGCTTTGTCTTTTTTTCAAAGGGACCTTAAATACATTCATTAATCTGCTTATACCAAATCACCTGCACATCTTGAGTGTATTGTGATAGAAGCCAAAAGCCCCAGGGCCGCCTTTCACCTCACGAAAAGAGGTCAAAAGTCATCAGCTATAACGGAAGTATCTTTTGCTTTTAGGAAAGCGTTTGGGTTAGATTTGTGGTACAGCTGACTAATGACTGGGATCTCAGTCCATGAGGTCACAGGTGATACCTGCTCGATCCAAACCTTTGCCATGTACCTTCTTTCTTCAGAGCACCTGTCTCATAAACTTTGGGCCTTGTTCTCCACTGCCTTGCACCTTGTGTAGTCATTTATCTCTTCGCCCAATGGGTGTAAAATGCCACCATTGTCCCAACTTCTCACCCCTCGATCTCTACAGCTATAGGGCCTTATTTTCTACTACCTTGTCCCTCATTAGGATGCACATATACATACATTTGAACTGTATAGGTCAAATATTTAATCACACTAATACCTCAAAATCATTTGAGTCAAGTTCTCAACAAATACTCTTTTTGCACTATTTGTCCAGCTCTATAAATATCTCTGTGAGAAGGAGAAAAATGCAGGAGTTTTTTCATTGTCAACTCTTGCTTTCAATGAGTGGCCACCCGACTGCTAGACAGTCAAACACTTGAGTGAGTTATTGAGACTGCCACATGCAAATAGAGCTAGCTGGCAAGCTCCTTAGCATTCCCGCTTCTTCCAAAACAGACAATGCTCAGGAGGCCTCTGATTCTAGGCACTTAACACTTAATTGAGTTGCCATTGGGTGAGAGGTTGAGGCAAACAGGGTGCTTGAGTTACTTAGCAGCTAGTTGAATTAATAAAACAGCAAAAGGAAAGAAATGCACCAATTTGAATACTGTAGCTTTTTATTATTGCTATTTATCTCTAAGAATCATGGCATGAGTTGCTGCACGGGCAGAGATGGGGTGGTCTAATGGATCCCTTTTATCAGAGGGATGCTAAATCCATTGTCTTCTCCATATTTTAAGGCAGCAGAATGCTGGATCTCCAATAATACATGCACAGACACCTCTCCGGTGCAGACTTCCTTTTTAGTCTCATCTCACCTTGCATAACAGGTTAACAGACTTCACTCATGGTTCACTTCACCTGGCTGACCTCAGCACAATAGATCCTAGAAACAGTGCCCAAGAGTGCAATGGATCTACAAGATTAATGCTCTGTCTTCACTGCAGATTTAGCCCGAGCTCTTACCTAGGTGTTGCCCCAATCCTCGTCCTAGCTACAAACAAACCTCTCTCACCTGAGTTTTGTGGGTGCTTTCAGCTAGGCTAACTGTCCCAGCTGGGGATGGGTTAGACCTCAGGTGCCATTTCCACTTGAGCTGTTATCGGTCCACTCAGCAGTGAGACACAGACTAAACAACTTGAATCCTCCAGTGCCTTCCCACATTTCCCCCATATGCCCAGAAAGGCAGAAAACTTCTCCCACAGTTCATTGGGAAAGACTCACAGATCAGATCAGCTTACAGCAGCACAAGGAACCAATGGGATATAACCTCGGAAGTCCTAACAATGCACACAGGTGGGTGCAGCATCAGTGAGAACACGGTAACTCGAGTATGGCTTTGCAGTATGGCTGCTTGGACCCAGGCCAGGGCTAAGACGGGGGCTCAAACATGGGTGTCAATCACCCACGTTAACTCTGCAGTGAACACATACCCTAAGAGGCCCTTTGCCATCACTGCTGCTCATTCCTGACAGAATACAAGCTGTAGGGGGATAATTTTACATTCCCAGCTATCTTAAATGGTCACACTTTTCTGAGGCAGGGTTTATCTGGGGCCCTCCAACTCCCATTAAAGTCAGTGGATCACAGCATGAGGAAAGATGAGCTTTCAGGACATGTCACATGACCACATACGTCAGAATAACATCCAGGATATTTGTAGATACACCCACTGTGCTCCTACCTTCTTTATCAGTATCACAAAACAGCCACAGTCCCCCATGGAAAAGTTTTGACTAGAAACAGCAGGGATATGTTCTCAACAGTCAGAAAAACTGGGCAGTTAAATGGACTCCCAGAGGATGTGGTTGAAGCACAGTCACTACACAGATTTAAGAATAGGTTGCAGACAGCCTCAGCTGAGAATGATATAGTGAGCAGTTCTACCAAAAAAAATAAATGCAGGAGTCTTACTCTCCTGAATGGCCCAACTGGTCTTTTGAGGCCCTGCTATCTCTGAATCTATTAACCTGCCGTGTGGTAATTGGCCTGCCATTCTCATTCCGGCAGCGCTGCCTTTGAAAGGATGTTCCGTTGGCATATGAACTGAAGCACATGTTCAGAGAGGCCATTTACTTTGCATTAGTGCGTCCTCCCTCCCCCCCCCACACCCCTATTCACCCGTTCCTTTTCTGTTCTTCTTTTATTTTTAAATGACTCCCTCTTCAAGAACAGATTGACTCCGGCAGTAATTTGTCATGTCACCTTCAATAAAATTTCAGACAAAACCTTGGAAGATTAATGGGGAAGCAAAAGCACCGTATCTTTTATGCATTTCAGATGGCAAAATATAAATCAAAACTGCGACCTGTTTGTAGGGTGATGCTGAAAAAATACAAAACCATGGTAATAAAGTTAGACATGTGTCCCTGTCAGATCCAGCAGTGATGTGCACAGGGTTTAACTTTTAATTGTATAGTATTGTATCTCATTTAGGTCTACAGTGAGTACAGGTAGATAAAAAAGCTTTGCGAGAGAGGCTCAGCCAGCCTGCTGTTTGGAAATATCCACTCCTTGCAATAAAATGGATTCAGCTTCCTGGTTGTCACTGTTCCGCTCACCATGGCAATGCATGCCTTCTGAAATGGAAGTGGACCACGAGTTCTTCTGGGCTGGAGCCACAGGCGTTTGTGTCTAGAGTTGATAGAAATCAGCATCTGATTCTATAACTGGGTCCAAGCAGATGGATTCCCATTGACTTCAACGTCAATGGCCTCTCAAAATGACTTCAATGGTCTTATGCTTAAGGCGCTGGACTGGGTCTTAGGTTCGTGAGTTCAAGACTCAGCTCTGCCACAGACTCTCTCTGTGACCTTGGCCAGCTCACTTAGGGTGGGATTTTCAAAGCTGCCTAAGGGATGTGGAGGCCTAATTCCTATTAAAAACACCTTAGGCCACTTTGAAAATCTCTTTTGAGCTTCTCTGGGTCTCACCTTCCCATCTGTAAAATTGGGATAATGATGCCCCCTTTCTCCCACCCTTTCTCTTGTCTAGATGTTAAACTGTTTGGTACGGGGACTCTCGCTTCTTGTTTATATGTACAGCACCTAGCACAATGGGGCCCTGGTCTTTGCCAGGACTTCATAGTGCTACTGCGATAACAATAACGCCCAGATCTGTTAAAGGAAGACATTGTCTGTACACCAAATAACCCAGAAATATACTGCAGGCCAGTGGAACCCTTCATCCCTCCCGCCCTGCTGCAAAGTAAATCCATATTGCAGTAACAGCCTACGATATGTTTGGGGCCTTATTGGAAAGTAGCTGTGCAGTCTATATATTTGAAATGTGTGCACAGCTATATGGCAGGAGAGATTAAGCAGCAGCATGGAAAAGCTCTCCTAAGGGAATTTATGATTATACCCTTCTAGGTGGGCTTTTCTTGTTGAGCATCAGCCTGCATGTTCCCACGCTGTACTTGAAGGGCAGCCATTGTCTTGTGCTGCTTCCTATTATAAAATTGAGAGGAGTTTGATGAGATCTCCTAGTCACAAGAGAGCTCATTTGTTCAGCAAATCCAGCCATGACCCCTTTCTAATGTTTTTTTTTTTCCTCTCTTCCGTTGGCTTGTTTTTATCTAAATGCTTCTACTAAAACGCTCCTATCAATATTCAAGGCCGACTGCTGGAGTTTGGACAGCGCCTGTCAGATCCAACGGAGACCAGAGTGTTGTGCATATTTGCAGACTGTAAGTGGCTATAATGCTGCATAAGAACAAAGCTGTTGCTGTTTAGCTTACCCTGCCTTTTCCTGTGTGACTGAAGAGATGGCCTTGTGGCTGAAGGGTTGTTGCTAACTTTTTAACTTTTTCACGTCTGTTTGAATGGGATATTGACCCAAGTGGCAAAGTTTGGATCTGAGTACAGATTCAAACTTCCCAGCAAGTTTGGGGCTGTGTTTGTTCCTGGGATTTTGCACCAGCCCCTTACAAAGAAGTAAGCCAGCTGTGAATCTTGGATCCACCTTTTTAACCTGGAGATAGGCTTCTCCAGAGTTTGGAGGTGGAGATGGGGATAAGGGGATGCTTGGTTCATACCCATCTTTATTTTGAATGAGATGTTATTGTAGGATTGCTTCGGAGTCCCTCCTTTATGTAGGAAGGAGATTTGAAGTATTTATTTAAATGAAAAATACAAAAATAAAATAAAATAGCAGAGGGATAACAAGAAAATCTCAAATAATGGAGAAATGGGGTGTGGGGAGAGGTGGGAAAAAATGTTCCTACTAATTACAATAAAATCATTTTTTTAAGTCTAAACCCTCCCCTCTTCCCTCTCCTCACCCCAAGTTTGATTAGCTTCTTTTCAAAAGAGCACCAGGGAGATTATTTACTTTTGATCTTTTTATGATCAATCCACAAAGGTAGGAATGCACTTAAAATCAGCATTTGCCAACTGTTTTATACTCCACACGAAACACTGTTTTCTATAAGGGCCCCAGGAAGATGCAAAAGAGAGACTAAGAGGAGATGAATGACTCTAGCTAGGAATTTAAGAAGATGTTTGAAGAGAACATCTGCCCCCCTTCCTGATTAGCTATGTAGCTCTCTGTCAACTTGATTTCAAAGCAGGTAATAGCTGTGAGGAAAAAGAACCAGGCCCACAAGTGAGACCGACAGACACTAATAGGAATGCTGACACTTTGTGCCTTATTTATTCAGATGGATTGTTAGGGATTTTTTCACTGTTTCACGAGCCTTTCTTTTTTCCTAGCCCTTTCTAATTCTGCAGATTGGGGGTGGATGTTTTCTTCCAACAGCTAATGCCTTCAAAGCTGATAATCTGGGGATTCACTGTATTTGATACACTTACCACAACTCACATGGTGTGCCTCAAATATTGACTTAAAGAAAATCTGTTTTCTCCACAGACTTTCATTCCAAAGATTTTGACTTCCCTCTTCCTGGGGAATTTCTGAGGTTATGATCATCTTTATTCCTGCAGCTTCTGTCATAGTTTTGAAGACAGAGGTGAAAGGCATTTTATAAATTAATATACATACGTCATAGATATGTATAGACATGCATATGCATGGACCCTTCTTGCTCTAAATTGTTGCTTGCAGTGCTGTTAAGTAGCTTCTGTGTTACACCCCAGAGATGGCTGCATTTCAATGGTAGAGGAAGCAACAGGCTTCATTTTGTTTGTAATCAGATTTTCATGTCATACCTCTTTCAGAGCATGTTTCGCCTTCCTCCGCCATGGCCTTTGGAAAGGCTTTCTCTGAATAAAGAATTTAATCAAGATTTGCAGAATAGCCAGCTAGCTTTTTCATTTCCTTAGCTTTCATTGATGTGACATAACTTAGTGGGCAGAGTGGAAGAATGTGGTCCATATTTTGATGGCAATGGCATATCTTCATTAATTGCTGAAAGTCCAACCCTTAGACATTCGAAGCAGATGTAGGTCCCTGGATTTGGTATTTCATTTGATCCTTAGATAACGTTCTACAGTAGGGTGCAATAAACCTTAGAAGGGCACGTACTTCTTGGGGGAAGTGTGTCATGTCCTCTCTCTGGTGGTTGGTCCATACAGAGGATTGTTGGGTTCCTCTGAGAACCTCTTCCATTTGGTTCCCAAAATTTCAGTTTGACTTTGGAATTCAAGTACATTAATTTGACACACAGCAACATTATGCCCAAGCTGGCCATGCTCAGACAGAGGGTGGATACAGGGGATATCACAAATTTGAAGTTACACAGCAAAACTTTCCTTTATCTACATCTTTACTAACACCTACATTCCTGACTACACACTTTGTGATTGGCTCCATTACTTTTCAGGAACCCAATCCATGTACAGCATACTCCGTCGATGTGGTGTTCCTATATAACCTGATACATTCCATTTATCTTAATCCATTTATTTTATCTGCTCCTGCTTGACTTAGCTAGGTCAACTCCAGCCTAATCCTTGTTATACTCTGATTTAGGACTTAATCTTCCATTCACCTCTCCAGTCATTCCCACTGAGAAATGAGGTCTTACTTATGTCAGGTTAGGCCTACAAGGATAAGAGCCTGCTATTGCTACCAGCTAATGGAGTTAGCTCAACTGGTAGCAGGCTGTGCTGAAGGTCCCAAGTTCCATCACTACTGATCACTCTATGGTGGAGGTTGTTAGACAGATACTATCTCATCTAAGTATTCTCACTTAAGTCAGGATCAACTCCTTTGAACTAGATTCAAGCCTGAAGTCTGTAAAATGCTTTTGGACCCTTCAGGAAGACAAGTTTCTATGGTTATAGAAATATTATGATTATTATTATTATCATCATATTCATATACTGGGGTCACCTTTAAAAAGTGAACATCTGCCAGGAGTTACATTGCAGTATCTGAGACAGCATTTCCCTTACACTTAGGACAGGAGATCACTCCTTAGCTTACGACTTTGTGGATAGATATTGACTTTGCAGTGCTGACCCTCGTGCAAATATACATGAGACTCACACACACCCTCACTGACAGGTGCAGAAGACTAGGATAGGGTCTAAGTCTCTTCTCACACCGGCATAAATCTGGATTTACTCCACTGATGGTGCACAGGTGTCAAACTGGCTACATTTGGAATTTCAAAGCGCTGCCCCGGCAGCGCTGTGGGAGCGCTGCCGCGGCAGCGCTTTGAAGTGTGAGTGTAGTCAGAGCGGCAGCGCTGGGAGAGAGCTCTCTCAGCGCTGCATGTAAACCACATCCCTTATGGGTGTAGCATGCAGCGCTGGGAGCCACGCTCCCAGCGCTGCTGCCCTGATTACACTGACGCTTTACAGCGCTGTATCTTGCAGCGCTCAGGGGGGTGTTTTTTCACATCCCAGTTGCAGCGCTGTAAAGTGTGAGTGTAGCCAAGGCCTCAGCCTCTTAGTATAAAGGTCAGCAGCTTTATCTCCAAGCTCTGCAAGAACATCTGGCCTTGTGCCAGCAGATTTTCAGCTGATCCCTGTATCCTTGTTTCAGTGTTGTTATTTCCCCTCCCCACACCTCATTTCACTGGCACTTTTTAACATTTCCTGCAATTTTCAAGATGTGATCGGCAGGCTGGCTGATGACCTATTGCAAGACAAAGTTGGGCTGCTTATCAGTGAAAGGTCCCTCATCAGCTAAGCATGGAGCAGCAACACATTTAGGATGAAGTAGGAGAGAAGCACTGGGAAATATAAACTGGCAAGACAATGATATTAAAGCAGAGGCTGTTGTGTGCAGGGGGAGGAGGGCTGGAAGTGGAGTGGGTTAACTATAAGCTTGGTCTATTTATTCTGCTTAAGACACTTCATGAAATATCCTAACAATATTCTGGGATGCATGGTAGCAGAGATAGTATCATTTGGGGAGACAGCAGAAATGGTCTTATCATTCCGACAATGTTTTTTTTCTCTTATTATCACTAAATAACAATATCTCTATTTCACCGCAACCACTGAGCCATTATTTTCTTTGACAAATAGGATTCTTTTTCTGTTTTTTTTTCTTTATTTCATCCTCATTTTGGGAGGTTAAAAAAAAAAGTGTGTTAGGCACAGTGGTGCAGCACTACAGAATGTGCGTGTTAAAAGCAAGTGGAACAGTTGGAGAAGTGCGGTTTGCATGACTGTGTGACCCACCTGTGCTATTAAGGCACTTGTGGTGCAACTAGGCTCATAATACACTCCAAATTAGTTGATGTTCCACATCATGACTATGGTGAGCTCGGGATCAATATACACACTTCAAGAGTCATCATCACTGGGACTAGACAACAGACTGTTTGCACAGGGATCAGACATCACTGCAGGAACTAGTCGCAGTGTTTCTGGAATAGATCCATCCATATTTAATTTGAGGAACAGCAGAAACCCAGAGAAATATTGACACTAAAGCTGAGGGAGACAACCTGTTTCATGCACAGAAGCTTGGAAACAATGAGGGTTTAAGATGATTTGAGAGGGAAGCATGGTTCAGAGGTCTGGACATAGGAATGGGAGTCAGGGACTCCTGCGTATTAATCCTGGTTCTCTGACACTGGCTCTCTCAGTGGCTTTGGGCAAGTCACTTAATCTTTCTGTCTCAGTTTCCCCATCTATACAATGAGGACAGTCCTTACTTACCTGTCACATAGGGTTATTGGGCTGATTAATGTTGGTAAAGTGCTAGGTATTCTTTCTAATAGGGTTGTCAAGCGATTAAAAAAATTAATTGTGATAAAAAAATTATCGTGATTAATCATGTTAAACAATAATAGAATACCATTTATTTAAATATTGTAGATGTTTTCTACGTGTTAAAATATATTGATTTCAATTACAACACAGAATACAAAGTGTACAGTGCTCTTTTTTTATTACAAATATTTGCACTGTAAAAACCAAAAGAAATAATATTTTTCAGTTCACCTCATACAACTACTGTAGTGCAATCTCTTTATCATGAAAGTTGAACTTACAAATCTAGAATTATGTACGAAAAATAACTGCATTGAAATATAAAACAATGTAAAACTTTAGAGCTGATAAGTCCACTCAGTCCTACTTCAGCTCATCGCTCAGAGAAGCAAGTCTGGTTACAATTTACAGGAGATAATGCTGCCCGCTTCTTCTTTACAATGTCACCTAAAAGTGAGAACAGGCATTTGGATGGCAACCTTGTAGCCGGGGTCACAAAATATTTACATGCCAGATGCAATAAAGATTCACTTGTCCTGTCATCTTCAACCATCATTTCATAGGACATGTGTTCATGCTGACGACGTGTTCTGCTCAATAACGATCCAAAGCAGAGCAGATGGATTCATGTTCATTTTCATCATCTGAGTCAGATGCCACCAGCAAAACATTGTTTTTCTGTTTTGGTGGTTCAGGTTCTATAGATTCTGCATCGGAGTGTTCCTCTTTTAAGGCTTCTGAAAGCATGCCCCACACCCTATCTCGATCAGATTTTGGAAAACACTTCTGGTTCTTAAACCTTGGGTCAAGTGCTGTAGCTATTTTTAGAAATCTCACATTGGTGTCTTCTTTGCGTTTTGTCAAATCTGCTGTGAAAGTGTTCTTAAAACGAACATGTGCTTGGTCATCATCCGAGACTGCTATAATATGAAAATATATGGCAGAATGCGGGTAAAACAGAGCTGGAGACATACGGTTCTCCCCCAAGGAGTTCAGTCACAAATTTAATTAATGCCTTATTTTTTAACAAGCATCATCAGCATGGAGGCATGTCCTCTGGAATGGTGGCCGAAGCATGAAGGGGCAAATGAATGTTTAGCATATGTGGCATATAAATACCTTGCAATGCTGGCTACAAAAGTACTATGCGAACACCTGTTCTCACTTTCAAGTGACATTGTAAATAAGAAGCAGGCAGCAGCAGCTCCTGTAAATGTAAACAAACTTGTTTGTCTTAACAATTGGCTGAACAAGAAGTAGGACTGAGTGGACTTGTAGGCTCTGAAGTTTTACATTGTTTTGTTTCTGAGAGCAGTTATGTAACCCCAAAAAAATCTGCATTTGTAAGTTACACTTTCACGATAAAGAGATTGCACTAGAGTACTTGTATGAGGTTAATTGAAAAATATCATTTCTTTTGTTTATCATTTTTACAGGGCAAATATTTGTAATAAAAATAATAATATAAAGTGAGCACTGTATACTTTGCATTCTGTGTTGCAATAGAAATCAATATATTTGAAAATGTAGAAAAACATCTGAAAATATTTAATAAATTTCAATTGGTATTCTACTGTTTAACAGTGTGATTAATCATGATTAATTTTTTTGAGTTAATCATGTGCGTTATTGTGATTCCTTGACAGCCTTATTTCTAATCATTATTTTCTTGCAGTGACTGTGTTGGGGGTATAGGTATGGGAGAGTTCTGACTGGGGGCACACAGGAAATTTTCCTACATGTCACGTCAGTGTGTAAAGGCCAAATCTCTCTCTCTCTCTCAGTACGATCCCCTCCTTGAATTAAAGAGTGCCAACCAGGCTGCAAGTTACAGCTGTCAAGTTATCTATAATGTGCATCTCTACCACTCCACACATGGAACGTAGGAGAGCATAGGCCCAGTGCTGGGTCCCACATCCTTGAGAGATTCTGGCTTGTCCTATTACTATCGTATGGTTGTCATATTGCCATTATATAGAGAATATGCATATGATGGAACATGCTTGGGGAGATGGATCGTGTGGTGTTCAGGCGTATGTCATTAGTTGTGGGGGCATGATCTCCATTACTGATCCATCTCAGAATCAGTTAGCTCTGTTATAAAGATGAGTCCTGTTCTTCTTGCTATGCTGCTGAAACTCCTGACTGAATGGTTTCAGAGTGGTAGCCGTGTTAGTCTGTATCAGGAAAAACAATGACGGGTCCTTGTGGCACCGTAGAGACTAACAAATTTATTTGGGCATAAGCTTTCATGGGCTAGAACCCACTTCATCAGATGCAACTCCATGCATCTGATGAAGTGGGTTCTAGGCCACGAAAACTTATCCCCAAATAAATTTGTTAGTCTCTAAGGTGCCACAAGGACACCTCGCTGTTTTTCCTTGATTGAATGTAACCACAATCTAATTTTCCAGCAAACCCACTCCAGTGAAAGACATGTTGGGATTGAGCAGAAAGAAGATTGCATGTACAGCTTTATTAGAAATGGTATGTAGTGATGTCTCAGTCACATTTGAGTTGGCTTGAACATTTGTTCTTGTACACCTCTGACTTCTGTTCTACTCAGGTTCTTCTATCATGCCCATTTCCATGGCATATGAGTTCTGCTGCCTACCTGATTTACCTGGATTGTTTTGGATTTTCATCTTCCTGGGATTTGGGACTGCAGTCTCATTATCCACTCATCATCCACAGTTGTGCTGTCTGAATACTTCTTTCTGTTGATACCATCAGCTGCCACTATCCATTCTGCACACAATAGAGACACTTCAGTGCCTATTGCTATGGTTACAGGTATTCTGCTGGGTGTGGGATCAACAGAAGCCATAAAGAAAGGTGCTTTTGCAACATTTGCAAAAATATTTCCCTATTCCTTTTATGGAAAGTCCACCTCCTCTGAAACCACACCCACACGTTGTTGCTCTGATTGCAAATTTGCATGGACTGGTTGGGACATGAGGTCACAGTTTCTTTCTTTGTATTAACACTTAAGAGCACTTTCTTCTCCTGTACATATTTTTACTCTGAAAGGAACCATTGTAGTCACTGTATCTCATTATTTGTAAAAAATTAAGGAGGGAGAGAGGGTTACATTTCAGCCTTCCCCCGGCTCTCTACAAAGAATGATCCCAAGACACTTAAGCAAGCAACATCTTAGTCTCCATCTAGCCCTGGATGCTTAGACAACAGGAGAGGGGATCATCTATCACAGGGGTCTGCAACCTCTGACATGCGGCTCACCAGGGTTAGCACCCTGAAGGGCCAAGCCAGTTTGTTTACCCGCTGTATCAGCAGGTTCGGCCAACTGCAGCTCCCACTGGCTGCGGTTCGTTGTCCCAGGCCAATGGGGGAGGTGGGAAGCAGCGTGAGGGAGGGATGTGCTGGCCATGGCTTCCCGTCGCCCCCATTGGCCTGGGACAGCAAACCGTGGCCAGTGGGAGCCACGATCAGCCAAACCTGCTGATGCAGCATGTAAACAAATTGGCCCGGCCTTCCAGGGTGCTTTCCCTGGCGAGCTGTGTGCCAGAGGTTGCCGACCCCTGATCTATCATATGCCTGCTCCAACCCTTCTATTGGCCTATCAGTGAGCATGACTAGTTCAGTTGGTAGAGCTGCAGACTTTTAATCTGAGAGTCCAGGGTTCAAATCTCTGATCAGACAAATCAGCCTTTCCAGCTGTTTCATGCACTTGTATCTGAAAAAGTAGTCTCTGCAGAATTCTCTATTGCCGCAGCAAACAATGCACTCAAAAGCTGCCCATAAATGGAGTGACTTCTCTGACCAACCCTCCCGAAGGTTAAATACTTAAAATAATGTCATCCTAGGATCTGAGGGGAGAGAACAGGTAGCAAAGTGAGTGATTTTCCCCTTGTTTAAATTTCTTTTTATTGCAAACAGAAGAGATGAATAGTGAAATTTACCTCCGTCATTTTTATAGTCTCTTCCTTTGTGTCTCTCTCCCCACACTCTCTTCCATTAAATTGCTAAGATAATATGATTTGGTGCTAGAGCAATTTTCATTGGTAATATGAATAGGACAACAGGATCTCAACGTAAATCATCCCAAAGAGCCTTAGGTAGGGTAACCACTTCTCCACCTTCACTAAGCTACAGAATAAAGCTATTTAATTCCCAAACTGATCCCCCTCCCTCCTCTTTAAAGAACAACTACAGGCTGCTGAGCATTCTTACCCTTTGGATACCCACCGCTCCATCTCACGAGCAGGCAGGCACTCCTGTTGTTGACCGACAGTTTCTCACATCCAGTAATTTGTGCACTGCATTAATTTCTCATTAATCTGTGTCAGGATTTATGAGTCTAAAATGACTGGAAACTTTTAGTGAAACACTTTTTATTCTGCCAGGGTTCCCCCCGTTCCAGCCCCCGCCCAGATTGCCACAAAAGCAAATGTGTCTTTTCCCCCATGCTGCCTTTTCACAGAGTGGGGTCTTCACTGATGATCGGCATTGAAAGAAATATTTAAGCTTGCTGCTTTCTTGCTGCTATTCCTTTAATATTTATCTAAGTCTCAAATAATATAGGAAGAAGAAAGACCCCTCCCCCTCCTGCAAATCCTTAGTAGCTGGACTGATTTCAGCTGTAAAGTTTGGCTTCACTTCAAGGTCTCTGATCTTATTATGGCACTGGCTGCTATTGAAGTTGGCAGTATCAGTCAATCTAGCAGTGCAGGAAGGTTCCTACCGATGTCTTCTTAGAGTTTACTGAGACTTTAGTAAGAGAACTTTCCACAGGCCTCCTGAGATCAATTCTATTAGAGGAAGGAATTGTAGGGCCCTGACAGGGAAGAGAACTGAAGCTGCAGCCTATGGGTGGATGAGCCATTGAATAGTTCCAGGCCATAATTTATAAGACTGTTTTGTTTTTTGTAGGGACATGGAGAGAGAAGGAGTAAATCTATAGACTTTCTTTACTTTAGTTCATGGGACTTCGTTAGAAGTCCATTTCAAAATATTCCTTTCTGCATCTTGTAAAGAATGTGTTAGGCACACTTCAAAATGTCGGGAAGTCACTCAGTTTTAATAAGCAACCAGTTTTTTGGACGCTTCTCTGTACGGTCCAAATGGCTTGAGTTTCCACAATTTGGAGCTGTAAAGAACAGGCTTTGTCATGCATTCCCTGTACCTTTCAGTGTAGCCTCATGGATCAGAACGCTGGACTGAGAGACCTCGGTTCTGCTGCTGAGTGTCCTTGGACAAGTCACTTCCTTGTTCAGTGCCTCAGTTTCCCCTCTGTGAAAGGGGGATAATCAGACTGCTCTCCTTTGTAAAGTGTTTTGAAATGTACTGACAACAGCTAAATATTACTATTATTTCCACCTCTTCTTGCCTTCATTTGGCACAGCTGCTCCTGTAGAGAACCAAGAAACAGAACGAGGTGACAAATATTTCATATGAACTTTAAGTTTGTTGCACTTAATGTCAACCGATTGGAGCACACATGAGTAAATGCAGTACATATCCGAACACTAGAGGGAGATTGAACAAGGGAATTGGGAGACAGGGTAGAACAAGTTGGGTGAAGCTGAGAGATGGCTTAAAAGAGAATCCAGTTTATTCCTACTTGTCTTCTTGCTTAGGGCCTGATTGGGTGACCAGATATGCCATTTTTAAAGAGTCAGTCCCGTATTTAAGCCCTCCTGCAGGTGTCCCAACTTTTTCTTAAAAATGGGCGAATTGGCCTGTATTTTCTGCCTTCCCCTCCCCCCCATCAGTACTGGTGGGTCTTACTGCTGGCCGGGTCCCTGCTCTCCAGCTGCCCTCCCACCAGCAGTGAGTGGGGGGGTCCAGTCAGGGCCAGTTTCAGGAAGTGTGGGGCCCAATTCGAACATTTTCAGCGGGTCCCCAGCAGGAATGACTTCAAAAAAATACACGTAAAAAACTCCCTTTCATTTCTTCCATGTATTATTTGCTTTCTATAACTATATCAATAATAATAAAATTATATATTCCGTACCTTGCATCATATATTATAAATATCAAGTTGGTTAAGAGGAACTTTATTGTACACCTCACCTATATGGTTTTAAAACTTTATCTTCCTTGCTTTTTGTTCAGCAAAATCTTTCAGTATATTGCCTAACTTTAAGCGCTTCATTACTTTGCATTCAATTGACATGATTGCCAAACTGTTTAATCGGTCTTCCTGCATTGTTGATCGCAGATATGTTTTAATTAGATTTAACTTTGAGAAGCTCCTCTCTCCTGAGGCTACAGTTACTAGAATAGTCAGGAAGATCTGAATTGCTATAAATAAATTTGGGAATGCTGTTGATTGGTTATTAAGGGAGTTTCTACAATCAGACGGAAGAATTGTCTTTAATGCTTCCAGTTCTTCACAAAGCATATAGCCATTTATGTCAACTGATTTTACAGTTGAAACTTGTTCATTTTCCTGCACTAGTTTCTGTCAATATGAGTTCCAGATCTGCAGCAGATTTTCACATAGTCTCCCTGGGAAGATTTTTGAATTCGCATAAAAATCCAAATAAACTCACATGCTTTTGTAACTCTTCAAACCTTGGTTCAAGTGACTGTAAAGCTTTGTCTAAGACTTGATTGAAGCATTGCACTCTGTAAGCTTCTTTTGGATCAGAAAAAGACTCATCTGCGAACTCATACTCAAATTTTTTTTTTTCATTTGCCCAAGCTTTGAGTCTGGAATACTGGAGTCACATCTAGGTCTTTGGCAAGTTCATTGGCACCAATTAACACTTCTTGAAAACTCTTCTCTCTGTTCATTTTTAACCAGTTACAAAGCTTTTCGAATGAAGAAATTCCTGCAGAAATATCCATTGTATCACTTTGTAGCTCTTTGCTCACAAAATTCACTCGAAAAAGTAAATCATGCCAGAAAACTAGCGAAACCAAAAACTTATAATTCTTCATTCGAATAGCCTGCGATTCAGCTTCACTTTTTGCTTAAGCATCATCAATTGTTTCTGCTACCTCAACGAGTGCATCATAAAACTCCTCTGCTTGGTACCGCAGAGCTTTGACACTTTTCATTCTACATTTCCATCATTTTTCTCAAAGAAGCTTTACAGAAAGGTCAGTAACATGTTTTCTAAAAATAGTCCATCTTTTAGTAGATCCAGAAAAAAGGATGTAAATACGCTGCAAGGCTCCAAAGAAAGTCATCGTATCGGGACATGTTTTGGCCATGTCTCCCAAAATGGCAATATAATTGTGACATGCACATGGTGTAAAAATAGCTCTTGGGTTTGTTTTCAAAAGTCGTGCTTGTACACCTGATATGTTTCCCTTCATATTTGCACCATTGTCATAGCCCTGCCCACGGATATTTGCAATGTCCAGTCCCAGGTCTTCAAGTTTACTTAAAAGGATATTGTACAAATATTCACCTGTGCTGCTTTCTACTACTATGAACTTAATGAAATGTTCATATACTCCTGCCGGAATATTTGGTGATACACCATCAGCCACATACCTAATTGTCAATGACATTTGTTCTTGGTGACTAATGTCAGAAGTGCAGTCGTGTATAATAGCAAAATACTTAGCAGCCTTAATTCGAGCTATTATTTCATTTTCAACAGCATTCCCTACAATACTAATAAGTTTGTTTTGAGTGTTTTTTCCTAAATAATGATAATGTATTTCTTTGTTCTTGATTCTTCGTAAATGTTCCTGCATCACTGGGTCAAACTTTCCCAGTAATTCAATAACTCCAAGAAAATTTCCATTGTATGATGTTCCCAACCATTCATCAGACCCACAAAATGATAAGTTTCCTTCTGCAAGCAACTGAACGACAGCGACTAGTCTCGCAAAAACTTGATGCCAGCGTTTTGCTTCTTGGTCAATAAGTTTTTGTTGTATTGCGTCAATGCTTTTACCAGCAAATAACCTTTGCTGAAGCTTGCAGCAACTAAGCACAGCTTGTAAATGTCCTTTTGAGTTTTTGTGCTCTGCCAATCTTGTATGAACATTAGACTAGTCATTAAAACCATTAGATGTTAATGAATTTGTCACATTACTGCAAAAAAAACCTTGCAGTAATAACAGAAGATCTTGTCAGCTGACACTGAGTATATCACCAATGGACGAGGTACAATTTCACCATTTGAAAGTTTTCTTTTGCAGTGAAACTTTGAAAAGTGTTTCCCAATCTTATTTTTAGAGAAATCTTCTACAATAATTTTAGGCAGCCCTTGTTTTACTAAATACTCCCTGATACGCTGGCTAATGTATTCTGGCCAAGTTGCAGGATCATCAGATATTCTATTTGATCAGCAGAGTAGAAGTTGCCTTTCTGCTCTGGATCTAAACCACTCGCATCTTTATTATCAGAAAAGCATTCTTGACCCTCAGTACCTTCAGCATCAGTTACAGCCCTTTTTGTAGTTTTCTCTTCACCTTGACTGTCTTCAGTGTCTTCTTCAAACTGATTTGGCTCTTCAAATTCTTCGTCACTGCTGTCGTTCTCTGTCTGTGTTGTATGTTCTACTGGAGAATTTTCAATCATATCTGCATCTTCACTGAGCTCTTCTGACTCAACAGTAGAATCAGGTCTGCTAAAATACTTGCTTAAAGCATCCCTTTGCTTCTGTCCTTCAACTGCCTTTGCCTTGTTAATGGCTCTTTTCTTAATCCCACTTGGGTACTTTCTACCAATGTCTCTTGATCTCTTACCCATATTGATAGACATCACCACATTCTAAAAGAATATTAATTGTAGATTTTCACTTTCATATTAGGAAAATAATTTATGTTTTGATAGTTGGCTGGCTGCAGGCAGCGCGGGGGGGCGGGGCTGGAGGCAGGGCAGGGGGTGCAGCAGGGGCTGGCTGAGGGCAGGGGGTGCGTGGCTGGCTGGAGACAGGGGCTAGCCTAGGGCTCCCCTGCTTCTATCACCCCGGCCCTTTATAAATAGCCAAGGGAGCCCTGGGGTAGCAGGGGGCTCCAGGGGCTATTTAAAGGGCCTGGGACTCCAGCTGCCCTTTAAATTGCCCCCTGAGGAAGCCGGCTGCCCTGGTACAGCGTACCGGCAGCGGCAAGGGCGCAGGGCCCTCTTAGGTGCGGGGCCTGATTCAGGGGAATCAGTTGAATCGGCCTAAAGCTGGCCCTGGATCCAGTGCCCAACAATGGGGATGGGTGTGCAATGCTGGTGGCGAGGCAAAGATGCAGAGCTCAGGACTGGACGCTCCCTCTGCTGGTCCATCAGCACAGCCCTCACTGCATGCTGGGTCTTGGCCCGCAGGGCCCCACACACAATCCCATTTCCGGCCGTCCCTGGATGCGCACTGTGAGCTACGGTGGCTGGTGAATGCAGGCAGGCGCCAGGTGGCAGCTGGTTATGTGTTGCATCTGCTGCCCACCCATTGGCCCTTTACATGCTCCCTCTCTCTCTATCCTTTCCCTGCTTTGCCCCTTCAATCCCCGCCCCCAGCCCTGCTGCTCCTCCATATCCCACCCCTACAGGGCGGATCCTGCTCCCAGCGATGTGTGGAGAACTGGCCCCTGGTTGGAGCGCTCAGCTGGCCATCAGCCTGGCCGGCAGGCTCCTTCCTTTCTCCACTGCCTCTGGCTTGGCTGGCACCCAAGGAAAGCCCAAGACCCTCTGGCCTGGGGTGCTGGCCAGGAGAAGCCGAGCCCTGCATGTGCTAAAGCCCTGCTCAGTGCTGGCACGGGGAAGCCTCACTGCCCTTCAGGGGAGCTCTGGAGTGGTGGGGGATTCCAGCCTGTTCACACCCAAACTTGCAGGCTTCACAGCAGTCCCCTGGAGCAAAGGCTTAGCACCGTCTTCACTAGCCCCCACCCTGCCCGGGGTCCTGCCCCCAGGGAACAAGGGGCTGCTCCATCCTCTAGGCACCCTCCCCTTGGTAGCCACCTCTCTGGTGGGTTTGCTGAAGCCCCTGCGATCAGGTTCCCCAGGCCCTGTTACACAATGCATCCTTAGGTCTTAACCCCTTCCTGCCTGTGCTGTAGCCGGCGGCAGCTGGGTTATGTCAGTGGCCAGCAGCAGCCTGGAGGTGTTAGCTGCCTTTCCTCACTGTGCTGACAGGAAGAGACAAGCTGCTTCCAGTCACATGGGGAAGGGAGGTGGAGAGAGATGAGCTCTGCAAAGACACGGGTCATGTCATCTCTTCCCCATCTCCTCCTCCCCTGGGGCTGGAAGCGGCTCCGTTCCTTCCCACACATTCTGGTGTGAACTCTGACAGAAATCTGGGGAGTGGAGGCATGTGACCTTGCATGCCCCCCGCCCATGTGGTGCCTCGGGAAGATATGGTGCCAGGTACCAGGAGAGGCAGGTCCTCTCCGGTGGCCCATCCAGATACAGAGAGCTGAGAGCGCTAGGCAGGAAGGGTTGGTCGGTCACGCCTACCCCCATGTAGGAGAAGTGTATGGGAGTGTGTGTATGTGAACACTAAAGCCTTAAAGATAAGAAATATACAGAATCCAACTAAGCAATATTTCTTTTAATAGGGGCTCAGTCAACTTGAAGTTAATTTAAATGTTTGTACTGCATAGTTCTGATGGATCACCTTTGAACAGGATTGAATACAAGTAATCTTAACAGGTATCCCATTTTCAGCATAGGGAAATATGGTCACCCTAGGCCTGATCCAGTGCTCACTGAAACCATTGGAAAGATTCCACCTGGTTTCAGTAGGCTTTGGACCAGGCTTGACTACTGTCAAACTAGTGACTTCAAATGCCATCGTGATGGGAGCCATAAAAGAACCTGAGAGAGAGCTGGAAAGATGAGAGAGTTTCCTGAGCTTTTTCACATCGCAGAAATAGGTTCCAGCTTGGTTTGAGTTCAGGAAGGAAGGTTCAAGCTGGGTCTTTTTTTTTCTCCTGTTATGATTATTCATCTCAACCCAGGACATGAGCAAGTTGGCTCTAGCCAACCTTGCATACACCAAGCTCACTGTGCTGTAGCCTGCAAATTGCTGGGCTCGCAGTGAGGAGCTTTACAGGAGCTATGGCAAGCAGGGTTAACAGTAAAGCTGGGTCCCTAGTGCATAAAAATGCAAATAAAAGGGGAACACAGAGCAACAGGAAAAGGCCATTTATTCGAGGGCTGAAAACAAAAAAGTGGGAAAACATCCATTTAGAACAAGTCCAGCGAAGCTCATTAATTTCAGTGCAGTTGGATAAAGGGGAAAAAGAAAAAGGAATTGAATAAAAATCTTGGTTTTACTTTGTTAATCTCTTTTATATCTTTTGAAGTCAGGCTGTATCTCAAAAGGGAAACCAGATATCGTCTCTATGTAAATAGAGCTTTTATAGATACAAAAGCTTAAGGGGGATGTATAAAATATTTTAATAGGTAACCTTTTATCCTGCAAAATATGTATTACTTCCTATTATGATAAACAGTTGGCATATTCGAGAAGAAAATGGCTATACATATACATTACAATTACATATTCATTTGACTTTATATTACATACACAACTCAATTTGGATAAATGTCTGAAGCCAAAGGAATAAATTAGGTTTGGTGCCGAGTGCTTTCTTTGCCCTTCCTCATTGTGTTTGCAAGATTTGCATTTTAGAGCTGCACATTAACAAATATGCATATTTCATTATGGTTTTGGATTAAAAGGTTATCATCTTCGTTACCCATTAGTAATAAACAAACACAGGCTTTCCATGTGAATTTATCCCCGGCTCAGCTGTTTGCTGATTAGCTTGTTGTCGGTGGGTTTCCTTGTTTTCTCCTTGCAGAGAATCCCTAAAGCTGTTTTGAAGTGCTGCCATCCTTGGGGAGCGGGGAATGAGAGAAGGAAGCAAGCGAGATAGAAGGAGAGGCATCATAGAGCTGCGAAAGGGTAGAAGAGCCAACCTCATATGAGTCAGAGGTTCCGTCGGGCTAAGGGCTCCAGATGTCTGGGTGCTGAGCTGAAAAGGAGCCATGAAGAACGGAGCTGGACACCGCATAGGGTGACACTTCCTCAGAACGTTTTTGAACTGCAAGAGGCAGTGACAGGCCCAATCCAAAAGCCCAGCTCTCAATGTCAGTTAGGGCGACCAGACAGCAAGTGTGAAAAATTGGGACCGGGATGGAGGTTAATAGGAGCCTATATAAGAAAAAGACCTAAAAATCGGGACTGTCCCTATGAAATCAGGACATCTGGTCACTCTAATGTCAATCTATATCCCAGCTTCAGGGCTGGCCCCTTTTTCTACTGTGGGCCAAACCAAACGCCTGGATCTGATCTTTGGGAAAACCTGGATCCAGATCTGGGTTAGAGCTCTGCACATGGCGCCCATCTGTAATAAAGGGCTGAGCTTCCCAGACACAGTCTGAGTGAGGCGCTGTGAAGCTCTTGCTCTTATGCACAGCAGGTTGGAGCCAAACACAGAATAAACCAGAGCTCTGGGAAGCACTTTGGGCACAGAGTGATCACTGACTGTCCCAGGGTTATTCCCAGTGGTTCACCAATCCCTAGGCCAGAGACAAACAGTTATAGGAATGGATTGGGCTGTACCTCGCAGGTGGGGGATTATGCAGCTTGAAATGTTAGCCTATTGCTCTCTTTTTGACAGACCCACTTGAATGCCACTGCAGGACTCCATAAAATGCTCAACCTGTTTTGCAACAGAGAATCCTGGCAGCTGCTTGCATGATTCCATTTGGGGCAGACAGGGTTCCGGGCTGACGGAGGATCCATAAGACTCAGCAGGCCTTTCAAGCCTTCCTTGCCATAGCAATGCATGTGTGTGTTTTAAATGTGCTTTAAATGATTGACTGTTCAAAGGACCGATACCCTAGGCTGGTGCCAGGCCATGTGACTGGTGATTTAACTGGCTTATTGATTTACCTTTAACTACTGGCCTGCTTAAAATTCAGCAGGAAATGCCACCTTAATTTCTTTAGCCAACAAAAATGCCAACATCCTGTGTATCAATACAAGTGAAGGGGACCTCCTTGCATGTGTATATCAGGCTTTCAGAAATAGTCTCAAGCCCTAGTTACTGCCCAGCTGAATGTCATGAGAATCCCTCTAGGAATTGCCATGAGTAAGAGACTCGAGGGGGAAGAACCATGCCAGTGTGAGCCACTAGGACATTTGTTATTTCTGTCAAACTTAGAACTTACGTAGGCTCTTAAGTAAATGAACGCACCAGCTGTGGGTCACCCCATTCTTTGTTACTGTTCCCTAGAGAGAGAGCCTTAAGATGACTGTTGACATCTCATAATTTTTAATGTGGCTTGCTAGTGACAGGCCAATTAGTTTTACCATGAGTGACATGCAGAGAAAGAGCTGTCTTAGAGGAACACAGCTGAGAAGAGTCCATCAGTCCTCCACCTGCTATCATGATATAGGGCCTGATCCTGTAAATGCTGCATGAGTCAGCTCCTGGACCTTCCTATGGCCTCTCTGCATCACTTGAGCAGCCCCAAGCAGATGTAAGTTTAGCTTAACCAGTCGGTTAAGGATCCCTCTGGTGTGGGGAAATCCCAGTTAGCATAAAGTTGGCTATTCTGTCACAACAGCCCCCACTTTACAACCCTGATGCTGGGGCGTGGCTGGGGGACAGGGCATAGCCAGATCACTGCAGTACCTCTGCAATCCCTAGTTGGCTTAATGGCCCTGCTTAAGATGATCTAATCTGAGCTAGGTCCCAAACCATCTCTTGTTTAGCCCGGGATCAAGGTGGAGGGCAGGGGGCATAGAGGTGTCAGAAACTTTTTTCTCCTTTATCCTCCCAGATCCTGCCCCAAATCAGTTAAAACCATTAGTTTCTCCACATGCTGTATAGTACAATAAAATGCTTTATGCTATAATAAAAATGGTAGAAAGGTGAAGTTGATAGTAATGAATAGAAATGAGAAGCTAAGAACTGTAGACAATTGATAAGGGAAGCAAAGTGACCAAGGAGAAATTTATGGCCAGGGTGGCTTGCTCTTGGGTGCTGGAGCCTGCGTCTAAGACAGCCCAGGTTACAAGATCAGCCTCACCTAAGAGGAATCAGGTGATTCCAGCTTAAAAGGGAGAAAGAAGCTGCAGGGAAAGGAGGGGTGGTTGAGGGACAGTAGCTGAGGCTGCCAGGAATAGGAATCCTGGCAGTAAGTTAGGGGCTGCTCAGGAAACAGAATACTGAGAAGCTGTAGCTGGCTTGAAGAGGCAGCTTCAGGGAGTAAGACGACTCTTACAGAGACATTTTACTATGACTCAGCTCTGGAAAAGAGGGCTGGGAACCCACCAACTATGGAGACAGCAACACTGAACTGGTTGGGGCCTGGAGGGCCAGTGTGCTATCTGAGGACTGAATACATTGTACCTCAAGTGGGAATATTCTGATTTTCCTTTGGCTGTGTGGAGTTTGCTTAGGGAGCGCTGTATGAAGGAGAAAATGGGGGCCAGGCACTGCACAGGCACCCTGGCAACGAGAAGGCATTCAGGAGGCAGTGAACAGGCGTGGTGCTAGAGACAATAAGAAAGATCTTTTTAACTATACAGCGTTGGGAACAAAAAGACCCCTGACAATGGTATTGGTCCATTACTTAATAGAAATGGTAGAATGATCAATGCAGAATTAATGCAGAAAAGGCAGAAGAGGTCAATAAATATTTTTGTTCTGTGTCTGGGGGGAAAAACAGATGACTTGGGCTCATCCTAAGAAGATGACACTCTTTCTGTTCCACTCGTATCTCAGGAGGATGTTAAACACCATATACTAAAGCGCCACATTTTAAAATCAGCAGCTTCAGATAACATGCATCCAAGAATTTTTTTTAAAGCTGCTGAGGAGTTTGCTGGATCCTTTAATGTTGATTTTAAATAAATTTTGGAGCATGGTGGAAGTTCCAGAAGATTAGAAGAACAGTAGTGTTGCACCAGTATTTACAAAGGGAAAATGGGATCAATGGGATATTTATAGGCCTGTCAGTTGGACATCAAGCCCAGGCAAGACAGTGGAGCTGCAGATATGGGACTCTATTAATAAAGAATTAAAGAAGGGGAATATAATGATTTCCATACACCCATGCTGATTGCCAAATAGATCTTGTCATACTAACGTGATATCATTTTTTGGTGAGATTACAAGTTTGGTTGATAAAGATGATAGTGCTGACGTAATGTACTTACATTTCTCAAAGGCTTTTGACTTGGTACCACGCAATATTTTGATTAAAAAACTAGAATGACATAAAATTAACATGGCCCACATTAAACGGATTAAAATCTTGCTAACTGATAGGTCTCAAAATGTAGTTGTAAACGGGGACTCATCATTGAACAGGTGTGTTTCCAGTGGGGGTATCACAGGGTCCTGTTCTCAGCCCTAAGCTTTTTAACATTTTTATCAGTGACTTAAAAGAAAATATAAAACTATCACTGATAAAGTTTGAAAATGACATGACTATTGGGGGAATGGTAAATAATGAAGAGAACTTGTCACTAATACAGAGTGATCTGGATTGCTTGGTAAATTGAGGGCAAGCAAACAATATGCATTTTAATATGGCTAAAGGTAAATGTATACATCTAGGAACGAAGAACATAGGTCATACTTACAGCATAAGGGATTCTATCTTGGGAAGCAACGACTCTGAAAAAGATTTGGCGGTTCTGGGAGATAATTAGCTGAACATGAGCTCCCAGTGTGATGCTCTGCCCAAAAGGTTTATTGCAGTCCGTGGATGCAAGAGCAGGGAACCCTCAAGTAAGAGTAGAGAGGTTATTTTACCACTGGACCTGGTGCTGATGTGACTGCTGCTGGAATACTGTGTGCAGTTCTGGTGTCCACAATTCAAAAAGAATGTTGAAAAACTGGAGATGGTTCAGAAAGAGCCACGAAAATGATTAAAGGATTAGAAAACATGCCTTATAGTGATGGGAGGCTCAATCAATTTAGCTTAACAAAGAGAAGGTTAAGAGGTGACTTGATTACAGTCTATAAGTACCTACATAAGGAATGAATATTTAATAATGGACTCTTCAATCTAGCAGAGAAAGGTCTAACACAAACGTGGGCAAACTACAGCCCGAGGGACCGTCCTGCCCAGCCCTGGAGCTCCCAGCCAGGGAGGCTAGCCCCCAGCTCCTCCCCCATTGTCCCCCCTCTCCTGAAGCCACATGGGCAGTGCTCTGGGTGGCAGAGCGGCGTGTTCCTGCACAGCAGCACGGCAGTCTGTCTGGCTCCAGCCAGGCAGTGCGGCTGCCAGACATGCTGCTTTGAGCGGCATGGTAAAGTGGCAGGGAGCTGGGGTGTGTGTGTTGGATTAAGGGGCAAGGGTGCCAGGGGGCAGTCAGGCAACAGGGAGCAGGGGGTGGTTGGATGGGGTAGAGGTTCAGGGAGGCGGTCAGGGGACGGGAAACGGGGGACTTGGATAAGTTTGGGAGTCCCGGTAGGCCTGTCAGGGGGAGGGGGTGTGGATAGCGGTTGGGGCAGTCAGGGAGAAGGTGGGGATTGGATAGGGGGTAGGACTTCAGTGGATTGGATAAGGGGCGAGGGGTCCCAGGAGGGGGCTGTCAGGGGACAAGGAGTGGGGTGGGGGTGGTTTGGATGGGTTGGGGGATTCTGAGGGGAGCAGACGGGGGTGGGAATTGGGAGGGGTCAGATAGGGGGCGGAGGCCAGGATGTTTGGGGAGGCACAGCCTTCCCTACCCGGCACTCCATACAGTTTTGCAACCCCAATGTGGCCCTTGGGCCAAAAATTTTGCCCACCCTTGTGTAACATGATTCAATGTCTGGAAGCTGAAACTGGACAAATTCAGACTGGACATACGATGTACAGTTTTAGCAGTGAGAGTAATTAACAACTGGAATAATTTAACATGTGTCATGGTGGCTTCTCCATCACTGACAATTTTTAGACCAAGAGTGGATGTTTCTCTAACAGATCTGCTCTAGGAATTATTCCGTGGAAGCTTTATGGCCTGTGTTCTACAGGAGGTCTAACTAGATGATCTCAGTGCTCCCGTCCGGCCTTGGAATCTAAGAGTATTCAACAGCTCTGTGGGTTTAAGGCTTTTCTTGCACACACATCGTTATTGCTGTTGGAGATCATTTCAGACTTGATGAATTTTAAGGAGTCTTCAAGTTCAGCACCCAAGAATGGAGGTGGCTAAAATCAGAGTCCACTTTTGAAATTTTTGGCCTTCATACATAGAACTGTTGCAGCACCATAGCTCCTGCTGGTTTGCTGTGCTCCTCAGATGCAGTGTAATTCTACGTCCAGAGGAAGACCGAACTGAAACTTTCCATGAGTGATCTGCTATATATGTATGGCAGTGTGACAGTCAGCCAGCTAATGCAGAGGCTGGATCAGTGTCCTTTCCACTGTACAGTTCTCTGTGCTGTGGGATTGTTTACTTTGGCTCTAAATACTCAACTGTCACAAATACACTCTCAGTCTGGAGGTAAACAGGATAGTTTCTTTCCTTTAATTTTTACACAACTTCAGTAAAGTCAGCTGGTATGAATGTTAAGAAAGAAGCCGTTTGCTTTTTCTGCAGGTGTCAGGAAACAGAAATGAGTCTGTTCAATGGCGCTCCAGTAAAGGAAAGGGAAACAGTGATTCTCATGGGGCTAACAACACAGCTCTTCTAAAACACCTCAGCCATGAACAGAAGCAGCCCTGCTGTTCCGGCCCTGGACCACGTGCTCCTCAGAGGTTTTCTAATGCACCCCAATTCTGACCTGCATCACCCTTTGCTATTCCACTCCAGGATTTCCTACACCGCTTTGCCCATGCACCTCACTCCTGATGTATGCAATCCCCTGTTGTGCCAGTCGCTGGCCCTTCAGACACCCCATGCACCTGACCTTCTATTCCTCTCACATCTCTGCCAATATCACTTAATCTTGAGCCGTTATGCCCACTATTATTTCTAAGTATAGACTGCAACTGTGCCACATTGGTGTGTTAGTTTTGCAATGTACACCGATTTCCATGCAACTCGTATCATTTATGTCTTCCAGATTTGAACCCAGTTCTCCAGGGGTCACTGGTGGATCCTTTAATTTATTGTTTACCACTGCCACTCCTCTCTTAGTAGTTGGTCTTTCCTGTAACTTTAAAGGCTGGCTGGTCCCCAGAAAAGCCAACTTTCCAAGGTGGAACCATTGGCTACATTTATTTTCTAGACTCTTCAATTCTCCTCCCCTTGCCTTGACAATATATAGGCTCTTTGCAGCTTTCTGCTCAAGTTACATTTTTGATACACAAATAAGATTCAGGCATATAACTGTTTCTATACTGTTCCATGTATAATGGCTGGGCTTTCTACCATATGGACTGTTTCAGTCTTCTTTACTCTAATTTGCTGTCTGCTCTTCCTATTTCACACTCACATCTTCCCCCGGGGGAGGAGTGCAACGACAAACTAATCAAGTGACAGAATACTGAAATGATCAAAGCAATAGTAGAGCACGCTAGCCAAATTCATCCAGACAAAGAGGGTATTGTAATAAGTCTGATGCTTAGCACAAAGACAAGAAGCAGCACTGGAAATACCACAGCAGGAGACAAGATGACTTTGACAATTGGTAAGAGATACAGAGCCTTTCAGGTCACTACATCAAGGCTCAAACTGACACTGAACAATATCCATGGGTTGCTTGGTGTGGTCTATGTGAAATGAGTTGGTGAGTCTCAGTCGAATTTCTAATGAGGAGTCCACATCACAAAATCTAACAGTACAATTGGTCTTCACATTTGCTGTCTCAGCAGATAGGTCAGTACCTAAATGGGCCATGGAGGCTGAGCTTTCCTGTTCCCCTGCTACACCTACAAACAACAGTATCTGTTGTGGTGGCGGGGTGTTTTGAATGTGTGATGTGGATGTATGTCTCCAAGGTCATGGTCTGAAGCCACTAACTTATTTCTGCTAGGCCAGCAAACAGCCCATCAGATAGTTGCAAATTTGGGGTGGAATTAAATAAAATTCTTAGAGATTAAAGGCTCCATTTCTAGGAGCTAATCCTTCTAAAAAATTGCATCTCCCTCAGCTATTCTTATGTGTTTTGGACCAGATCCTCAGCTGGTATGTATCGATGCATCCCAATTGACTTCAATGAGAATCTAACGCAGTATGATTACATAAACAACATAACTAACTAACATTTTAACATGTCCTGGGAATGTATGTAACATTGTGTAAAAATCATTGCAGATTTTACAAAACTGGCCAGTTTTTGTGGTATTCAAAATCTATGGTATGTTCAAGTAAAAGTTTATCTTTGGTAGGTGTCATCCAAAGGTACCATTCATCCACAAAACTGACCATTCAAAGCATCTCTGATCTAAAAGGATGGAACATCCTCTAGAGACATTTTGCACTGGAGCAGACCATTGTTAAAGCACTTTCCATTGAATGGATAAGAGTTGTGTCCATAAATGTCATCTGAAGAGAGCTGATCAAGTTTTCCATCACAAAGGTATCCAACTAATTTAACCTCATTTTATTTTTCTGTTCACCAAATTATCTACCAATAGGTCATGACTTTTATTAATTTATTCATTACTTACAATTTTGCAGTTGTTCGCAATAGTTTGTACAAATAAATTTAAATGATGGTCCATTTGCAAACTACTTGCAATGAGTATTTGCTACATTTGATTTAATATACATTCCATATAGTCCGTCACCTAAGTCACATGGTATTGTCTCTTTTCCCTGATTGGATGACTATCTCTTTTTTCCCATCCACAGAATATCTGCAAACAAGCATAATTGCTCAACTAATCCATTGTGTGAGTATTACATAGAACTGTTCAAAATGTCCTTGAGTGCATTTCCAGCAGGAATACTCTCACAGCTGTTTAATTTCTCCAGTGTTTGTGATGCTTTTTCTTTCCAGGAATATTCTTGAAATAAAAACTCACTTATCCAAATGTTCATGTCTGAGTCTAGTTGGAGTTATCAGTCCCTCACTTTGAGTCCTGTAATTCACTCTAATTTATAATAAGAGGAAAAAATTGACAGCGGGGTAGCAGAAGTTAGGGGGAAAATAGATGTGTCGCAGATTCTTATGAGCACTCCCTGCTTGGTGACCCACTCTGATTGCTGTGAGGGGACTCTACCACTCCGGGTCCCTGGGGTGTTTCAAGCTCCTGGAGCTTGAACGGAGTTCAGCCCTTGCCCCAAACTTGGGGACCCTTGGCACACTCTGAGTGCAGACCTTCTATCTGGCAACCCTTCTGAGTGATGCCTAAACAGGCACCAAAATAAGAAGGCCTGTTTAGTTTCAAAGAGAAACTGCTGAGCTTCAGTTCATCTGCAAATTTGACACCATCAGCTCAGGATTAAACAAAGACTGTGAATGGTTAGCCAACTACAGAACCAGTTTCTCGTCCCTTGGTTTTCCCACCTCAGCTGCTAGAAGAGGGCTTCATCCTCCCTGATTGAACTAACCTCGTTATCTCTAGCCTGCTTCTTGCTTGCATATATACACCTGCCCCTGGAAATTTCCACTACATGCATTCGACGAAGTGGGTATTCACCCACGAAAGCTCATGCTCCAAAACATCTGTTAGTCTATAAGGTGCCATAGGACTCTTTGGCCTGGTCCACAGTACGCAGTTAAATCGATTTAAACAGCGTTAAATCGATTTAACGCTGTACCCGTCCACACTACAAGGCACTTTAAATCGATTTTAAGGGCTCTTAAAATCGATTTCTGTGCTCCTCCCCAACAAAAAGAGGAGTAACCCTAAAATCGATATTACAATATCGATTTAGGGTTAGTGTGGGTGGAAATCGAAGTTATTGGCCTCCGAGCGGTATCCCACAGTGCACCAGTGGCCGCTCTGGACAGGTAACTGAACTCTACTGCACTGGCCAGGTATACAGGAAAAGCCCCGCGAACTTTTGAATTGCATTTCCTGTTTGGCCAGCGTGGAGCTCTCAGCAGCACAGGTGACCACGCAGAGCTCATCAGCACAGGTAACAATGCAGTCTCCTGAGAATAGAAAAAGAGCTCCAGCATGGACCGCAAGAGAGGTACTGGATCTTATTGCTATATGGGGAGAGGATTCAGTGCTATCAGAACAGAGTTCCAGAAGACGAAATGAAAAAACTTTTGAAAAAATTTCCAATACCATGAGGGAGAGAGGCCATACCAGGGACTCAGTGCAGTGCAGAGTTAAAGTCAAGGAGCTCAGACAAGCCTACCAGAAAACCAAAGCAGCAAACAGTAGATCCGGATCAGGACCAAAAACATGTCGCTTCTACGCTGAGCTGCATACAATTTTAGGGGGCTGCGCCACCACAACCCCCCCTTGTCCGTGGATTCCAAGGTGGGGGTTATAATCTCAACCATGGATGAGGATTCAGCGGAGGGGGAAGATGAGGAGGAGAAAGAGGAGGACGAGCTTGCTGAAAGCACACAGCACTCCATTCTCCCCAACAGCCAGGAGCTTTTTGTGACCCAGACGGAATTACCGTCCCTGCCCTTCCAAGCCACTAGCCCAGACAGTGAAGCCATGGAAGCTACCTCTGGTGAGTGTACCTTTGTAAATATAAAACATAGTTTAAAAGCAAGTGTTTTTTAATGATTGATTTGCCATGAGGGCTTGCATGCATTAGCTGGCATTAAAGTTACTTGAAAAGTCTGTTAACATGTCTGGGGATGGAGCGGAAATCCTCCAGGGACATCTCTATGAAGCTTTCCTGGAGGTACTCCAAAAGCCTTTGCAGAAGGTTTCTGGGCAAGGCAGCCTTGTTCCATCCACCATGGTAGGACACTTTACCACGCCATGCCTGTAGCAAGTAATCGGGTATCATTGCATGACAAAGCCTAGCTGCGTATGGTCCCGGTGATTGCTGGCATTCAAGAAGCATCATTTCTTTATCTCTCTGTGTTATCCTCAGGAGAGTGATATCGTTCATGGTAACCTGGTTAAAATTAATGTATTTTATTAAGGGGACAGACAATTCCCTTAGGGGTAGAGTAAGTCGTCTGCTGCTCCTTGTAAAAGCAGAAGAACAGGGAGAAGATGAGCTTTTTAGCATTTGGCCAGCAGGAATCTTCCCAGCTACTAGCCATGCGGTGGGGGGGGGGGAGGAGTAAGGGGGGGTGATTAGATGTAGGCCTTACCATGACCGCATGCAAGCTGAATTGTGATCCCCGGACCTGCGTCTGTGTTGATCTGTTACACCACAGCCGCAGGCACTAAATACTAAAAGAATCCAAATGCGACCTTGTAGTGAAATGACATGTGCTACGTAAGGTGAATAGTGTAGTTCATTGTGAAAGAATATAACCATTGTTCTGTGAAATGTATCTCTTATAATCCTTCTATCACTATTTTCCCCCACTCATGCAGCTGCACATTTTTCAAGCCTCCCTACTCCATCTCGAAGGCTAGCTGAGATAAGGCGGAGGAAGAAGAGGACACGAGGTGAAATGTTCACAGAAATCATGGCAGTAACCCGCAATGAAAGAGCTCATCTGGGGGAGTGGAAGGACGTGGTAGCAAAGTACAGGAAAGATGCCAGTGAACATGAGGACAGGAGGGACCAACGTGAGGACAGGAGGGACGCTCGAGATGAGATGTGGCGGCAGGAAGATCAGAGGTGTAGGCAGGAAGATCAGCGGTGGCGGGATGCAACCCTGGAGCTGCTGCGCGATCAAACTGATATCCTCAGACGTCTGGTGGAGCTTCAGGAAGAGCAGTGGGGTCACAGAGTGCCGCTCCAGCCCATGTTTAACCACCCTCAGTACTCACCATGTTCCATATCTTCCACACCCAGACGTGTAAGAATGCGTAGGGGAAGGCTTTCTGCACCCGCCCACTCCACCCCCCGTGGACAGTCCAACCAAAAGGCTGTCATTACATTAATGGCCTTTTTCTTCCCTCCTATCCTCCTCCCAAACCACTCCCTGGATACCTTGTTATTTCTCTTACTCTTTTTATAATTACATGCTTTTTAAACGAAGTGGGAGGGTGGGTTGCTTACAGGGAATGACTTTTAATAAAGAATACAAGCTTTTTAAACGATAGTAACTATACTTCCATAAGCAAGCTGAAATGGAAGGGGTGGGGTAGGTTGCTTGCAGGAGGAGTCAATAAAGGGGAGAGGTTCATGAAGGGGAAACAAATACAGCAGTCACATCGTACCCTGGCCCATGATGAAACTCGTTTTCAAGGCTTCTCTGATGCGCACCGCTTCCTGGTGTGCTCTTCTAATCGCCCTGGTGTCTGGCTGTGCGTAATCAGCGGCCAGGTGATTTGCCTCAGCCTCCCAATCCGCCAGAAAGGTCTCCTCCCTACTTTCACAGAGATTGTGGAGCACACAGCAAGCAGCAATAACAAAGGGGACATTGGTTTGGCTGAGGTCTGAGCGAGTGAGTAACATTCTCCAGCGGCCTTTTAAACGGCCAAATGCACATTCTACCACCATTCTGCACTTGCTCAGCCTGTAGTTAAACAGCTCCTGACCACTGTCCAGGCTGCCTGTGTATGGCTTCATGAGCCATGGCATCAAGGGGTAGGCTGGGTCCCCCAGGATAACGACAGGCATTTCAACATCCCCAACTGCTATTTTCTGGTCTGGGAAGTAAGTCCCTTGCTGCAGCCGTTTAAACAGAGCAGTGCTTCTGAAGACACGAGTGTCATGAACCCTTCCTGGCCATCCCACGTGGATGTTGGTGAAACGTCCCTTGTGATCCACCAGTGCTTGCAGCACCATTGAAAAGTACCCCTTGCGGTTTATGTACTGGGTGCCCTGGTGCTCCGGTGCCAAGATAGGGATATGGGTTCCATCTATGGCCCCCCCACAGTTAGGGAATCCCATTGCAGCAAAGCCATCCACTATGACCTGCACGTTTCCCAGAGTCACAACCTTTCGTAGCAGCAGCTTAATGATTGCTTTGGCTACTTGCAACACAGCATCCCCCACAATAGATTTTCCCACTCCAAATTGATTCCTGACTGACCGGTAGCTGTCTGGCGTTGCAAGCTTCCAGAGGGCTATTGCCACTCGCTTCTCCACTGTGAGGGCTGCTCTCATCCTGGTATTATGGCATTTCAGGGCAGGGGAAAGCAAGTCACAAAGTTCAAAGAAAGTGCTCTTATGCATGCGAAAGTTCCGCAGCCACTGCGAATCGTCCCACACCTGCAAAACTATGCGGTCCCACCAGTCTGTGCTTGTTTCCCAGGCCCAAAATCGGCGATCAATGGGTAGAACCTCCCCCATTACCATCAGGAGCTCCAAAGCGCGGGGGCCCACGGTTAGGGAGAAATCAGTGTCCAGGTCCTCATCACTCTCATCGCTGCGCTGCCGTAGCTGCCGTAGCTGCCTCCTCCTCTCCTGCGTTTGCAGTTCATGGTTCACCATAGACAGCACGAGAATGCGTGAGGTGTTTACAATGTCCACGATCGCGCTAGCAAGCTGAGCGGGGTCCATGCTTGTTGTGCTATGGCGTTTGCTCAGTTCACCCAGTAAAAAAGGCGCGAAATGGCTGTCTGCTGCTTTCAGGAAAGGAGGGGTGAGGCTGTACCCAGAACCACCCACGACGGTGATTTTTGCCCCATCAGGCACTGGGGTAGTAACCCATAATTCCAAGGGTCAGGGAAGACTGCGGGAACTATGGGATAGGTACCCACAGTGCACCACTCCGGAAATCGATGATAGCCTAGGACCATGGACACACAACACCGAATTAATGTGCCCTAGTGTGGACGCATAAAATCGATTTTATAATATCGGTTTTATAAAACCGGTTTTAGTAATTTCGATTTTATGCTGTAGTGTAGAGGTAGCCTTTGTTGCTTTTACAAAATAAGAGGGCACATTTGCAAAACAGCTCAGTATATTGGATGCTGATCTCTTTTGAAAATCTGGCCCTTAATTAACTGCTTAAACAGGAGATGAGCTCATTTGCAAGCTTGGCGCTATATACAAGGAGGATTACATATAAGGAACTTCCTGCCCTCCAGAAACCAGCAGCCAAAAATATACTGGATATATTAAAGACTAGGCTGAAGACAGAAATAAGTACTTCTTACCACCAAGTACTATCCTGCATGATAGGAAATGCAACTAGACTAGGTAAGATAAATAAAGAAGGTAAACACTGGATAAGTATCAGGCTAATGGTAGCAACAAATATTCTCAGATAATAGAAATAGTGGAAAGCAAACAGTGAAAGAGTGAGCTATACAGTTAATCGAAGGTGCAGCAACATAGATGATTTGTCAGAGTCCATTCCTGGGCCACATAATATCAACTGAGCAAATTCAGACCAGGTTTTACTCTGTTGACTTCAGCAGGAGTTGCACTTGTTCACCACATTTCTGCATTTGGCCCCCCAAAGTCAAACTTAAAACAAAAAAGGAAGTAAAATCATGCCGTTTCTTTGCCACATCCATCTCTCCATTCTTAACCCTTTAGTCACTGAGTCAGCTGGACTGGTGTTGGCCATTGAACTCACTGGAATGCCTGATAGATTTCACCAGCACCCCAGCAGCATTCTATCTGGCTGTACCTTGTACGGTAAGCAACAGAGAGGGTGTGTTTTACCTAGATTTTAGCAGGTATATTCAGTAGCATGAGAAATGCATTCCACTTGGCAGTTCCTGGTACAGACCGGGTTTCTTGAGTGCTTGTGCCCTTTTGTGCATGCCTGAATTGTACACACAAACTCCAGCACATAGGTACATATGCATACAAAGCAAGGTGTGTGACAAAACGCAGTTTGGAAATTCTGGTCCCCTATAAGCAACTCAGTAGGTATGATCTACTTGGATGCACATGGTATATTCAACAGTACCGCCAATTGGGTTTACCCGGCTAAACTGGGAATGGACAAGAGAAGACAAGATGTTAATTCTAAGCATCCTCTTTCTGTGTGTCTCTCAGGATTGTATACTACTGCCCATCACCATAGTATCTGAGTGCCTTCTGTGTAAAATCAATAGCAAGTTCCTAGTGAACCTCATGGAGTCTCTTCATTTCTCCCTTTTCAGGATCAAAACTCTGCTTGGGGTAAGGTTTTTGTTCAGATTTTAATTTTCTCTTTGTGTGGTTTGGGGGAGGGGGTGTTTCAGAGATAGAGGGAGTGTCTGTGTTGTGTTTGTCATCCTAAGGGTAGAAAGGCTTTTTCAAGGAGGAATTATATCTCCCTCCTATATATATATATACCCTCTGCACTGCCATTCCTTTCTGGGACTTCACATGCTTTGTATGAAAAAAAGTAGGGAGTGTTGGCTTGTAACATAAGCCACAAAATGACTTGCATGGAACCATGATGTGGCGGTAGTGCTGTCTCAGACTCCCCCATGTGGAGCGAGGTGGGAACTCTGCAACCACAGCTTTTAAATGTCAAACATGTGGGGCAGTACACGGCTGTTAAACATGAAAAATGCTGGAAGAAAGAAAAAGCAGCAGCTGCAGACAGGCTCAGATCCCATTTTTTCTGCATTTCATTTTGGAATGTGTTGGAGAAGTCTTCGATGTTTTCTCTGTTGACACATGTTCACTGCCCAGGATAGCTGTAATAGGCCCCCGTGGGAGGTATGTAATTGAGATGTACTGGGATTCTGCATATTAATGGCAAGCACTTGTCCTGTCTTGAAAATATATCCCCCTTCTCCCTCCCCTTCCTCCACAGCTGACTAAGGGCTCTGGTCATCTTTATTGATTCCTTTGCTCAAGGGAGGGCGTGGGTTACAGAACAGATGGCATGGCAGACCATGGAGGAGACGGCTGGTTGGCGGAAGGGAAAAAGTGTTACAGGAAGGGTTTGGAAGAGTTGTAAAGGGATGTAGTTGCTTGTATAGTAATTAAATGCTGCTTGCCTATTAAAGACATGTTTATGGGAAGTTTAACAACTTAGTTATAGACAGGCGCTCCCAGAGCGTGAGCCCTTAGGCTGCTTTCCAGAAGGAGCTCAGGAAAAGAGTTGTTTCCCTTGTCTCTTTTCCTCTAGCTCCATCTTTTCTCCAACAGCTCACCTCTCCCATCTTTTACTAACACCAGTTCACCCATCTTTTATGGGTGATAGTCACTGCTTCACGCCTACCTGCACTATATTCAGTTCTGTTCTATTTAAGTTCTTATCCAGCCCTCATCATCATGGTATCTGAGCTTCTCCACTGCTGGCACCAGATAACCAATTCAAAGGTAATTGCAGCATGGAAGCTGCAGCACCAGAGTAGTTAAATCAAGAGTTCTGTCAATCAGAGCTGTGCAAGTCCTGAGTGCCCTTTCTCTACCCCATGCTCTGTCTTTTTGAAGTCTTCCTCTTCCTGTACACCAAGCCTCTTTCATCTCCCACTTGAGATCTCTCCCTAGCCCCATTCTTCCCACCTAGCTCTTCACTTCTGATTGATTACAACTCCACCTGCTCCTTCTCTCAAACCCTGTCTATAACTGTCTGTATTATTTCCATTGAATTTAGACTGTCAGCTCCTCAAGGAATAAACCTGGGCTTAAGTCATGGACCAAATTCCGCTAGTGCAGTTACACCACGGATGAATTTTTTCCTCTGTGTTTTGTAAAGGACTATACATTGTGATGGGTGCAGATGAAAACTCCTTGATCCAAACATTCCTCCACTTGGAAATTTGAATCATCTGATCCAGTTCTAGATCTAGTTCCAAATGGCCTCAACTTTTTACATAGAACTGTGGATCCCTGAACTTTGGGATGTGGAAAATCCAGATCTGAATATTTCAGCTTGAGCCCATCTCTGGTAATAAACATGATTTCTGTGCAGGGTACAGTCTGCACAGAATAACTACTGTACCTTCCATGGGATTCTAAACCTATTTCTGCTCTGCAGTGCTTCTCTCTGCAGCCTTTCATTTCATATCGCAGCCACCACCCTCCCTCCCAAACCAGCCTGATTCATAGTTCTAATCATCTTTGAAAACATGGCCCATGCTTTTGTGACCACTTTGTGCTTTCCAAGATCTGCTCAGGGTGTTTAAAAATAGCTCTGGCTCTCCTCCTCTTTCCCGCCTCTTCTCCCAGTGAGAATGAGCACATGAACAGCAGCTGTGAAGGATAATGCAGTGGTGGCGGATTCCGCCTGAGGCCTGGACATTCCAGCCTGGCTTGGCAGTGCTCTAGCTGGGATGTGATCACGTGAGGAGTTGGGGAACAGCTCAGTGTGGTCACTTCTGGCTGAGTGCTGCCTGCTAGTGTCCCAGCAGCTGCTGCTGCTTTCAACCCACATTCTGACCGAATCCTTTGGCTGCTTTGCTCCTCTGGTTGCTATAATCTACAGAACTAAATTATGCAGTTGGGGTAATTTTCCTGGTGAGCAGAAGGAGTTTTGGGCTCACCTACACATGCAGCTTGCAAAGAGCATTAAGGAAGGCTGCCCAAGTCGCTGAAGATGGGCCTATTTGTGGTGGGTTCTCCACATCGGCCACAGTGACATTTTTTTGGTGTTGATAATGGTCCAAGGAATTGTTTGGTACATGGGGTTACACTAGAAATGCTGCACTGGAAATGGTTTTTATTGATGCCCCTGCATACACATACAGGCTTTTCTGCATTAGGAAAGTAAATAGGTCATTACATACACACAGTGTTCTCTTCTTTATGAAGAGGGGAAAGGGATCCTCCAGGACTCATCATTTTCTCCTCATTATGGGGTTTCTCTCTACTGTTTACTCCTCCTTCTATGGTCCCATGCAACTTATTTTCTCATCTCTTTTAGAGCCTCTCTTGACATGTAAACACTGCCTCCATTTTCTGTGGTTCACACAACCCCTGTGGAACAGTGGCTTTTCCCCCCATTTGAGCAGAGCTGGATGTGGCTACTTGAAGAGACCAGCCATTACCTCAGGAGTCCAGGAGGGGCATCTGGAGAGTAAAGCAAGGCACTCCCTGGATATTGAGTGACTGCCTTCACAGTAATCCTATTTCGGGAAGAGGAGAACCTTGCCTGGCCCTGCGCTGGTATCCCTTCTGCTGCAGCATGCTTTGCTCCCACTAGGGAGAGTATGTGTTCATTGTAACATGCCCTCAACTGCCTCCTTGCTAGGCAGACACTGCTGATGGCTTGGACTGGTGCTATGCCTTTGCAAGGCGCATCTTTGACTGCAGTAGCTTCCAGAGTAATGCCAATGCATATCTTGCAGCCAACTGGATGTCGTCCCTAGAGCCTGTGGTAGCTTTGTGACAGTACCCTGTCTTCCCTCATCCCCACCTGAGAGGACTCATTGACCGTGATATGGAATGAGCTCACTTCTTATCAAGACACCAAGGCTGCCGCCTCAGTCCTTGCCTTTTGCCTCACCTAAGTCCCCTCAGTGTCTCATCTTTGGCTTTATGTGAGCCTATCCCTACTCTCCCCAGGACTCTTGATGCTAGCCTACCCACCCACCAGTTTACTTGGATGTCACTAGCTCACAGCCTGGTTTTAGACGAGCAAAGGTCCCTGCAGACACCTCTTCCCTTTTTTGATCCCATCTGATGAGCTGCCAGTGCAGGTATCCCCTTCAGGGTCTTCTCACTGTCCCTTCCCACTCAAACTGAACAGAGCACTAGATTGCCCCTGGGCAGCCTATTATTATTTGCTTTCAATCTTTGCTGCCTTAAAATGCCTGCCAATGTCTTCAGCCAGCTCCTAACATCTCCAGCAGCTGAGGCTCTGGGCCATGCTGCAGCCTGAGCCTGGCAGAACATGCTGCAAAGGGTTTTTTTATCCACCAACGTGGATTACAATTTATAACATTGTTGCAAATAGAGCTGGTACTGGCAGGAAACACTGTGTGTGTTGAGCTGAGGCAGTATGCGCTTTGTGTTACCACTGCCCCAGTTCGTTTCTTCTTTCTCCACATTCAGCCTCTGTTCTCCCCTTCCTCTCTACCTATTTTCCTGTTGTGGGACCCACCTTCCACCTCCCATGGCTTCCTTCCTATTGTTGCACATTATTGCAACACCAAAAATTACATTAAAATCCTGTTGTGGTAGTGGATGTTGAGGTCTCGTAAGTTAACTTCCCATTGGAGGAGAAATCAGTGACAGGGAGTCTGGATATATTCTTAGTGTAACCTGTTTTATTTATGCTCTATACACCACTCCTGGAACACAGGTGGTCACACACAGCATGCAGACACTTCCTTCTTTCAGAGATATCAGCCCAAACACGAATGCACCATTTGCAGGGAGCAGCTCTGCCTCGAGAATTGATTCTAGCAAGGGAGATGAAGGAAGAGGCTGAACTCCCATGCCGCTTGCCACAGCTCTCCTAGAGAAACAATAGCATCTAACATCACTAGATTTCGTCCATGACTTCAAACTTGCTCATGTGCTAAGAAAGAGAATGTATAAGACTAAGTTTAACAGTGGCATCAGCTGACCCATGCCACATCAATAACTTACACCGTGTCCCTTTTTCATAGTACCTAACTGTAGCTTATACAGAACTTATATAGCCAAAGGCTACATCTACACTTGGAACTGGGGGGCGGGGTGATTCCAGCATGCAGATGAACCAACATTAGTTCTGTTCCAGCTAGGGAGTAGTGTAGCTGCCCCAAGTGCATACCCATGGGGGCCAGATGAGTTTGTACTTGGGACATCTAACTTGCGCTGCCATTGCCTGTGCTCCTACTCCTACACTACTTTCGTCAGCATGCTAGCTTGAGCAGCGCTAGCATGGGGACGCCTCTGTAAGCTGGGACTCACACCCCCAGCTCCAAGGCCAACCAGACTCCATGAGCTCTGTGACAGGCTGGATGTAAAAGGTCAGAACTTCAGGTGGCTCTGCTTGGAATCAGTGACTGTACTGATTTACACCAGCTGAGGTTCTCTCCCCGGATATTCTGCACGGCAGGGTTGCTGGATTCTGCAGCACTCTGGTGCAGCTGACTGGAATAGACAGTGACAGCTTCATTTACATTCTAAAAACAGGTGAGATGTTTAATGAATTAGTTATAACCTTGGATAATGAAACCTATACAGTATTCCTTATGTTATTAAGTGTCATGTTTAATTCAATTTATTTAACTTTGCTCCCTGTTTTTGATACACCCCAGATTTCTGTACTGATGGTGCAGATCTGTGTGGAAGATGTTGCGGGGAGGCTGCCAGATTCAGCAGGTGAACAGAGGACAGCAGGAGCTAGGGTAGTGTGGGAGGGCATTTTGGGAGGGAGGGCTGCTAAATTGACCAGCAGTGAAATAGTTAATAATACTGACATTATCATCGTGGTTTCAGAATGAGCTCCTCATTGAGATGAGCAGGGCAGGTGACACCTTTCAGGCCTAATGTTTCAGGATGCCTGCAGATACTGGGGACAACTATGCTTTGGTTTATATTCAGTCATCTTTGCTAAGTTATTTCTACAGCCATGCAGGCTAGAAACATGGGACCCTATTCCCCTCCCTGTAGGAGACAAAGACCCCCTTTGAAGTTAAGGAGAGTTACACATATCCTGTGACAATTCTGCTGTGGAGGAAGGGGGGAAGATCCACAGCAAATTCCATGGCTGAAGATCACTGACTATATAGGGCCTTGCTCTTGCTGTTGAGGTCAAGTGGCACAGAGGTTATGTTGCTCTATTGGCTCTTCCCAAGACTCTTCCTCCCTCTGCTCTGATGTCAACTGCTGCCCTGTTCTTGTCCTATATAGAAATAAAACTGAGCTCCCCCCATCCAGTAGGATCACATCAAGTTCATTTTCATCTGGGTCTCACCTTTAGTGAGTGAAGATTTAGACTGTTTTAATATATTAGTTAGCACTAAACACTTTTTGTGATGTAGAACCAGGGTGCTGGATCAATGGGGAAGTGGAAGATTTTTCTCTTTCTTGCTTGAGTTTCCATGGTATGCTCATTGGTGTGGGTACATAGAGAAATACAAGAGGAAGGAACACAGGAGCAGACTATGCTAAGTATTGGTCCCATCATATACCTTCTTGCTTAATGAAACATTCATAGGCTGTAGGTAAGTGTACTCTTGTTCTACTTTATGGCCTACTCACTCAGAAGCTCTTGCTTTTGCAAAGCAGGAGAGAGGGGTGCTGCTAGAACAGACGTCTGCACTGGAAACCTTAGCAAAGTAAGTCTGCAATGGTTCAAGCCCAGGAATCTCCCAGCTGAGCCCATGGTTCTGGGCACAATCCCGTTGCCTCCTGTCTTGGGCAGAGATGGTGACTGATTCATGGAAGTGTAAGTTCCCATCTCTGGCTGGAGTTACTTCTGTATTAATGCAAATGTGCTTCAGGGAGCTTGATGCTCCACATCCCTGAATGGCTAAAGCCAACTGGATATCTTCCCTGCAGCCTCTGAGCACTGGGCGAGCACTGAACTAGCTGGGAAGCAGAATTTCCATCCTGTGGGGAATTCCGAGATTTCAAAATTTGGTTTTGTCCCAAATCAGGAAGAAAAGTTGAACTCTGAGAATTTTTTGCAGAACAAAATATTCTGGAAATATTATCTTCTGATTTTACTGAAAAATATAAATTTAACATTATATTATATTCATTTAAAAGGGATAAAGTTGAAACAAAACATTTTGATAATTTCCCATTAAAACTTTGATGAGATCAGTATGTTCCTGCAAAACCTTTTGGTTTTATCAAATCAGCATTTCTCAACAGGAAACTGTTTTGGCAGAAGATTTTTGGCTAGCTAAATGTAAGTGACTGTTACAAATTAGCATGGAGCTGCCCTCAATAGATATCATGAACAATACCCTTCCCTGAACAAAACCCAACCGGATTGGCGGACAGCAATCGATCCAACGGGGATCGATATATTGCATCTAGTCTAGACACAATAAATCGACCCCCGAGCCCTCACCTGTCAACTTCTGTACTCCAGTGCTGCAAGATGCGCAAGCAAGAGTCGACGGGGAAGTGGCAGCAGTCAACTCACCATGGTGAAGACACCACAGTAAGTCGATCTAAGTACATTGACTTCAGCTACATGAATAATGTAACTGAAGTTGCCTAACTTAGATCAATTCCCCCTCCCCCCCCCAGTGTAGACCAGGGCCAACTGTAATTACTACCCTACTGAGGTTCCCTAGAGCAGTCGGACTGCATTTCAGTAGCCATGAGAGTGGACAGAGGCTTGTGACACTACAAAGAAGACTGCCCAAGCAAAGGCGGCCCACAGCCTAGCTAACCACAGGTGGAAAACAGTGGCACAAGCCACTTCTGCTACCTAAGAATCTAATAGAAGTCAGGGTTCCAGGAGGAAATCCTTTTGGCAAGAAGCCGGCAAACCCCTGCGGTAGATGGAGCACTCACAAACCCTGTGTCTTTCAGCTACAATTAATGCTATACAAACCTTAGTGTTATTTTGAACAAGGGTCTTTATGTGTTTGCTGCTAGAATTGTTGTCCTTCTGCCTGGGAAGCCATAAAGGCTCTGTCAGAGAGGCTGCTTTGATTTTCATTGCCTGCCTGGTTCATTACCGACAGGGTAATGACTGGCAGTGGACCAATCAGATCTCCAGTATCACTCTGTCAGGTTCATAATTAATACTACTGCAAACTAAGCTTATTGTGATTTAATTAGTAATGCTGTAATAATGCTATCGCCTGGGCTTCGGGTTACTAATTTATATAAATAGCTACATTAATGTTTTCAAGCACCAAGTATTAATTGTATCAGCCTCAGCACTAGACTCTGGTTGGCTGACGGCAGCTGCAGAACTTGACAACACTTGGTGTATGAAGAAAAGAGGTTTTTGATTTCCTGCCTGTTGTTTTTAAACAGGCAAGAAAAAGCCATGGACGGGGCTGGAGGGTTTTTTATAATATGGGCCAGGAAGCGGTATTTGAGATTCAAATCCCTTTTTGCCTGGATCTGGTCCCCCCTCCCTCCCCGCTTAAATATATAAATAAATACAAGCTGTTTGCATCGACAGTTTCAATTTGCCACAATGGGAAGTTACACACATGAGAGATCCCCATGCAGTCAACATGCATTTTATTTTCAAATCTGGAATTAAAAGGAGAGAAGAAAACTATAGAAGAGGTCCACAGGCGCAGAAGAGGGATTTGCATACATCAGGGCTTTGCGCAAGCCAGGTCCTACGCTCTTTCTCTGGGTTTGGATAAACTACAATAGGAAAAATCTCCTTCCCCTTTCCTGCACCAATGAAGTCCAACGTTCCTGTTTGCCTCTGACAAGGATGCGGCTTGGAATACATACCCCTGTTGGGATAAATTAGGAGAAAGTTCGTGAGACTGAGCAAAAGACAATTTTAGGTTGAGACTCGGGGAAATTGGTCTTCCTCACACTGATGTCCACTAGACTGTGGAACAAATGACAAATTCATAGAAATTAGAGGAGAAAGACCTGTAAGCAAATTAATATGTGAATTCAAATAAGTCTAGAAGGCATCTAAATTGTTGTACTTTCCCCTTCTTCCAGTCCCCCCCAAACACTCATTTTGTCTTAGTGAGACTTTATTTAGACCCACTCTCACTTACTGAACATTCAGCCTGGCCAGGTCACCTCTGAATTTGGCCCACTGAGCCTAGATGAGTCTATATTGCTCTGACTTGGATGAAAGGAGAGTAGTATGAAAAACAACTGAGAGGCAAATGTAAATGAAAGTAGGCCACCTTCTGCATCAACTGGAACCTTCTTCCAGCTTCTCTGATGTGCGTGGGGCAAAGGAGCAGCTGTTCCAGTGGGTCCTTTCCCTCCCTTGTTTCCATGACACTAAATGGTGCATGGTACCAAAAAACTCAGAACATTCTATTCTCAGACGGGACTGATTTTTGTCAAGACAAAGCAGAATTCCACAGGCTATACGGTAGCAACATATCCGCTGAGCTACCTCAGTAGTTAATGACTCAGATCATTTGCTCAATAACCAGCAAGGAATGCATAAAACTCTAATGGAAATAATGTTAACAATACAGCAAAAACTTGCCTTAACCCAACTTAATTGTCTTCTAATGATTGGGTGGGCTTGGCCTACAATTTTTTTTTCTAATGGAGGGAAAAGTCTTCCAAGCTCTATTTCAAACCATCAAAATCTCTCTCTCCCCACATCCACTTTTTCTACTTTAAAAGCCCCATGACATAGCAATCATCCTTCCCCTGGAGGACAGCAGGAGACTACTCAGTCTGGACTCCATCAATGTTGTTTCATGCATATGCTGGGAGGGGTGTGTCCAGAGTGTGATGCAGAAACCCCACCCCCACAACTGAACACCTGGTATCTCATATTGGCCTGAGAGTTTGGAATGGAGCTAGAGATCAAAACCTAAATCCCTGAATTGTCACATGACCAGTGCAGCTAGACCTGGACCAACAAGGCAATACAAACCAAAGGAGCTATCTGAGAAATGTCCAGTCTATTTGGGAGGACATTCTATGTCAAACATGGCAAAGTTGCACTTACACAAGATGGGCATCTTCTCTACACCATCCTGCTTCCTAGGACAGCAAAGGGCGTCTCATTGAAATGAATCGTTCGTAAATGTAGAATGTGTAAAGGGAAATGCCAAACTGGGAGTCCCTTCTGTAAGAGGTTAGACAGCCATGTGCGGTGTCTGAATTTAAAAATGGGTTGGATAACCAGTAATATTTGTACGTATGTAGTAAGGCTAATCAAATCAAATTTGTTTTCTTTGGGGCATTAGTTGATCACCTGAGGAATCAGGAAGGAACTCATCTGATATGCTGCATTGCACAGTTGGGAAGGTACACCACAGAGAAGGTTTCATCTTCCTGGATATTGGATGCACAGTCTATTCCAGAAGCTTTCATCTTTTTCTGTTCCTAATATCCCTAGGAAATTCTAAGGCAACAAGATCTTTGGCATATATTGGCTGAGCATGGCTTAGAAATTAAACCACCTAAATCATACAGTGCTCTCCACCAGCATCATGGTTGTGTACCATGACTGAGATGAAGTCCCTCACAAGTTATCTAAAAAGGCTGTTCGTCCACCTTTCCCGTGGCTATGTAGAGAGGGGAGCAATATAAATCCCTCCCAAGTAGGAATTTTAAAGGTATAATCTTCCTATACTGTTCCTCAAATGAACCATTTCATCCACTATTACGCCTCCCATCAACAAGAAAATTAGCTGTAAGAATATGTATGTGTGTGTGGGGGGGGGGGGGGTTTATACACCATGCAGCATTTCAGGCTTGAGTGTTTATCACCAACGATCACACCCCTTTTTTAAAAGGGACAGTGACTCCATTAAATCTTGAACTTGGCAGGCAAGTAGAATCTACAGCAGACAGCTGCTACATAATCTGAGCCACTGAATTGATCACATTCTAGCTACTACTGTATTTTATGAAATATGGACTGTGACACATATTACTCTGCTGAATGCATTTATCTTGATCTCAGGTTAGATAGCTATACCATTACATATACAGCTGCATAGCTTTATCTCTCTGTAATGGTGTCATCTACTCACTGCTTGGTGGCACCTCCTTGTGGTCCATCTGGAGAATTAATTCACCACTGGCTACGCCCCATCTGGCACTTGTTCAGCCAGTTGCCCCAGGGACTCGTTCTGCAGCCACTGTTCTGCAAGTCTGTAGCTGCACTGCCTCTTCTTCATGTCTTAGCCTTCTGGCCAAATCACCATTGTCCTCCCCTTCCAGGGTCTTATCAGAGACTCCTTCCCCAAAGTCTCAGGCAGTCTCCATCTCCACAGTGCTGACTGCACCATTCTCACAGTGGTTGGAAGGGGAACCCAGGCCTGCCCTCTACCAGGTTACAATTCAGGGACCCTCAGACCAGCAGTTCAGGTCTATCCCTTTCAGACCTTACTGCTCCTTCCCTGGACTTCTTCCTCGCCTGCCTTTCTCAGCTCCTACTCTGCCCTGTACCAGGGAGTGTAACTACAGGCTCACCTCCCTGCAGCCCTTTCCTCAACTCCTAAGCTTTATAGAAGCCCTGCCTGTTCCTGCCCTGGTGAGCAGCATTCTCAGCCAGTCTCATTGCCCCTTAGCTCCCCAGCGGGTGCAGCCTAAGGCTAATTGGCCTCTCTTGCCACCTTAACCCCATCTGTGCTGGTGTGGGGTGAATGCCCCATCAAGCTCTCCATATCCAGAGCTTGAACATGTACCCATGGCATCTATATATGCATACACTTACCAATTTAATTTACATTGTGACTCCTCATTAAGTCTCAAATGCATTCTCTCCCTGTGATGTAGGTCCATGTTGTTATCTCCACTTTACAGATCCTATAAACTGAGGCACAGCCATGTATCATAAAGGAAGTCAGAAGTTCCCTACTTCTGGGTGTCCATCTGATTAATGCCATCAACTGTAGGGTTTTATTTAATTCCTTAATTTTTTTTTTTTTGCCACTCACTTCTTGAAGAATTAGGTCCAGCCGGGAGGGCTCATAGAAATGACTCCCAACGAGTTGGACTCTGATCAGCTCAGTTCAACTGGAATGGAGCTAAGGTCTTTCTGAAACCTCACTGCAATCCTAGAAATGGATTTCCAGTGAGTTACAGAGATGGCTGTGAAATCCACCATTAATAGCCCCATCCATCTAGCATGGCCTGAAGAAATCTCACGTTGTTACTACCCACTCATGACTTCCATCTTATTGTTCCAAAATCCTGGACAAAAGGACAAAGAAAAGACATACGCAAGCCAGAGCTCTCTTGCCATTTGCTCTTGGTCATGGTTTGGGATCCCCATAATCCTGTGTCTACAGGTCATCCAGAGTCTTGGACAATATTACTGAAGTACACTAAATCTGCACTTTGCTGCTGCTCTTCATTACACAGATTGGAAGGGAAACTGGCATGCTATATGCCAGATATTAAGGTCTCCAGCAATTCCCTTTTAAACATTATCTTCCTGTGTTTGGATCCCAGCCAGACTGTGCTCATTAAACTTATAAATTGCCTTCATCTCCTGGGCAAGGTAAAATAAAATTGGTATAAGGGACATTGCATTGTTGATGAAAAAGCACAAGTTAACTTCAACACGGTGGACTTAGCACGAGATATGAGGAATATCTTAATAGATGCAGCAGCTTCTATGGGAGACCTTGAAGAAACCACTGTTCCTGAAAGCGGCAGTAACATTAAAGGAAGAAGGGTCTTTGTTCACTTGTTCTGTGCATCTGAATCGTGCAGCTTTTTTCAACATGCCCATGAACAGTGAGATGTGAATCAGGATCTCTGGCGGTTTATAAAGGGTGGCACTGCAGTGAGATATGACCATATCTTGGAGTCCTTTCCTTTTGAAATATTTATGGCCTCTAATCTCTCTCTGGCTACAATCCCTGCCCAAGCTCTATTTCAATCCACTGTCCATCTAAGCCTTATTTTATCAGGTTTTCTTTTCTGTGGCTGCAATAATAATTGACTGTTATAGAACTCAGAGACCAGGTGGGTGAGGTAATATGTTTTACTGGACCAACTTCTGTTGGTGAGAGAGGCAAGCTTTTGAGCTACACCGAGCTCTTCTTCATGACCGGGAACGGTACTCAGTATCACAGCTAAATCGTTTAGCTGTTCCACTTGGATTTAGCTGTGATACTCTGAATACCTTTCCCAGTCCTGAAGAAGAGCTCGGTGTAGCTCGAAAGCTTGCCTTTCTCACCAACAGAAGTTGGTCCAGTAAAAGATATTACCTCACGCGCCTTGTGTCTGTAATTTCCTGGGATCAACATGGCTACGACAGCACAGGTATAAGTCTCTCCATTCTTAATTGACCCCTTGAACTGAACTGTTCCTTTAACAGAGACAGGGGTGGGTTATTTGGGAGCAGTTGGGTATGCTTTGCTCATTACACTGTTCCTATATTGAATTATCTTCTCAGTCTCTAGTTTCTGTGATTCTGAATGGCTCTACAACCTCTTCCTCACTTTTGAAACTGACTTCTGCCCTTCCTGAAGGGGCTGAAACACTTACAATTGACACCTCATTGATCTTCATTCCCCTTGCATTCAAATGTATCTGCCCTATCACTGCAACCACTATCCCTCTCCATCACATCTGTTCACCTCCTCCTCCTCCGCTTTCCCTATCATGCATCTTGAGTTTATATATATATATGCCCCTGAAAATGTTTCTGTTCATTTGGTCAGTGCCTAGGACAATGGTGGTTCTGAGTACTATCATAGAATCATAGAATTGGAAGGGACCTGGAGAGGTCGTCTAGTCAAGTCCCCTGCACTCATGGTAGGACTAATTATATAGACCATTCTTGACCAGTGTTTGTCTAACCTGCTCTTAAAAATCTCCAATGATGGAGATTCCACAACCTCCTTAGGCAATTTATTCCAGTGCTTAACCACTCTGACAATTAGGAAGTTTTTCCTAATGTCCAACCTAAACTTCTCTTGCTGCAATTTAAGCCCATTGCTTCTTGTCCTATACTCAGAGGTTAAGAAAAACAATTTTTCTTCCTCCTCATAACAATCTTTTATGTGCATGAAAACTGTTATCATGTCCCCTCTCAGTCTTCTCTTTTCCAGACTAAACAAACCCAATTTTTTCAATCTTCCCTCACAGGTCACGTTTTCTAGACCTTTAATCATTTTTGTTGCTCTTCTCTGGACTCTCTCCAGTTTGTCCACATCCTTCCTGAAATGTAACACCCAGAACTGGACACAGTACTCCAGCTGAGGCCTAATCAGAGCAGAGTAGAGCGGAAGAATTACTTCTCATTTCTTGCTTACAACACTCCTGCTAATACATCCCAGAATGATGTTCGCTTTATTTTCAACAGCGTTACACTGTTGACTCATATTTAGCTTGTGGTCCACTATGACCCCCAGATCCCTTTTTGCAGTACTCCTTCCTAGGCAGTCATTTCCCATTTTGTATGTGTGCAACTGATTGTTCCTTCCTAAATGGAGTACTTTGCATTTGTCCTTATTGAATTTCATCCTATTTACTTCAGACCATTTCTCCAGTTTGTCCTCATGATTTTGAATTTTAATCCTATCCTCCAAAGCACTTGCAACCTGTCAAGTATAACTCCCAATTCTGGACCTTAGCGTCCAAAATATGGGTACTAGCATGAATTCCCCTAAGCTTAATTACCAGCTTAGATCTGATAGGCTGCCACCAATCAGGACTTAGAGTACAGCACCTGATAGACTCTGGTCTCCCCCAAAAACCTTCCCTGGGTGTCCCAAGACCCAAATTCCTTGAGTCTCACAACAAAGGGAAATAAACCGTTCCCTTCCCCTTCCCTTCTTCCTCCCATCTCCTTCCCGCCCTGGGAACACTAGGAGATCGCCTGATTCAACTTCTTGAATCACCACACCGAAAGGAGTGTTACCTTCCCCCTCACCCAGAGGCCATACAGATTCAAGCTGTGTGAATCTAACACAAAGAGAACAATTTATCCTTCCCTTCTCCCCACCAATTCCCTTGAACCTTAACTAGGAGAAAAAAATCACACAGGTCTTAAAAGCAAAACTTTTAATAAAAAAGAAAGAAAAAAGTAAAAGGTTATCTCTGCATTTTAGAGGGTAAAAAGTTACAGGGTCTTTCAACTATAAACAATAGAAAGAAACTTTCTCCAGTAGAAACACAATTTAAGCTACTTCCAGCAAGTACACATATGCAAATGGAAAAAAAAATTAAAAGACTATGACCGCCTTTGCTTACTTACAATTCTGAATAGATAAGAGACTGTAGCAGAGAGATTGGCAGAAACCTGGTTGCACCTCTAGTCCCGTCCAGGACCCAGAGAGAACAACGCCAAACCCAAAACCCACAAACAAAGGCTTCCCTCCACAAGATTTGAAAGTATTTTGTTTCCTGATTGGTTCTCTGGTCAGGTGTTTGCAGGTCACTGTTTGTTAACCCTTTATAGGTGAAAGAGACATTAACCCTTAGCTATCTGTTTATGACACAACCCCTCCAATAATACCAGTTTGAGACATCAACCTTCTTCTCTTGTTCTTCATGGATCATCAGAATGACCATTAGTTCATTGTTCAGTGCCATTTTCTTCCTTTCTGCCTTTTGATTCAGAACTCTGCTTCTCCCTTTTCTTTCCTTGCACTGGCCTCTGTACAGAGACTTTTCTAACCTTGTGCCTCTCCCTTTCTCTCCTTGTCCCTCCCCAGAAATCCAGGAGGTTTCACAAATGACCAATAGCTGAACAGAAGACAAGATCTCCATTTTGTGTGTCCAAGAGAGAGAGAGGACAGATGGGGAAAGGGGGATTGATTAGATCAGTGGTTCTCAAACTAGGGCCACTGCTTGTTCGGGGAAAGCCCCTGGTGGGCCAGGCCAATTTGTTTACCTGCCACGTCCTCAGGTTCGGCCGATCGCATCTCCCACTGGCCGTGATTCACCGCTCCAAGCTGGTAATGAGGGCTGCAGGAAGGGCGGCCGGCATGTCCCTCGGCCCGCACCACTTCCTGCAGTCCCCATTGGCCTGGAGCGGCAAACCACAGCCAGTGGGAGCTGCGATCGGCCGAACCTGCGGACGTGGCAGGTAAACAAACTGGCCCGGCCCGCCAGGGGTTTTCCCTGAACAAATGGAGGCCCTAGTTTGAGAATCACTGGACTAAATGACTCTAGCAGGTTATCCTATTGCTGACATCCCCCTGTGCTCCCCACATAGCCTGGAAAAGGTGCAGTGCACACCAAAGTGAATGGGCTTTCATGATTTCAGTGACCACAACGCAGTGTCCTCCTCAATGTTGTGCCGCCACACAAAGGCAAGGAGTTCCTGTGGAAAGGTGGATCTGATGAATGGCAAAGTCCTGGTCAAGACAAATGAGCCTATGCTGTGTGTTCCCCTCTGCTGGACTCTGTTAAGCTGAGCTTCACCAAAATGGAAGGAAAAAAGCCAAAGCTTGCATTGACCTTTTACTGTGGGTCTGGAGTAAAAGGGGATCCAAGAAGGGTGCAATGGTGGGGTGATGTCTATTGGCCAAGTAAGGGGAACAGGTATATGGTGCTGGGACAAAGATCAGTCTGTGACTGGTGGAGAGCCCTGTTTCAGGCAGTCACCGGAGGAGAAATAAGAGATGCTGCAATGGACACCCAGTAACAGCTGGTTCAAAAGCACAGCCTGTTTATCCAGCTTGTGCACACGCTGAGTAACTCTGCAGAGGGGAGTACCCCAGAACACCTACTGGGGAAGAGTTTGTGCAGGGAATGTAGTCAGTGAGGGCATCAGCCACCACAGGACAAAGCCATGGTATGACAACAACAGACGGTAACAGGGCTCATTTGGCTCCATATGTCCTTTCCAGCACAACTCAACCTATCTGGATTGCAGTGCACAGTAAGAGCATCCAAGGACAGGGACTACAGGCTGCAGCATGGCAGCATTATCACTTTTCCAGGGAGCAACAGCCTTGACCCTCCCCCTCCTGTGGCTCTCCACTGGTGCCCTATTGGTACCACTATTTTAGCAGCCAGAGTAGCCACCCTGTGCCATCTGTGCCTCTGCTGCTGCAACAATTTCCTCATCAACACAAATGTCTTTCTGTGGGCAGCAGCATCCCAGTCTCCTTTCCCCACTAGTTGCTGGGACCAGCACTGAGGAGAATCATGTGGGTTGCCTGGTCCTCATGATTAAAAGTACTGCATGTAGCACATTTTTCCCCCAGCATCATCTTCTAGATGAAGGGGGACAAGCAAGCCCTACAGTTCAGTGAGAGAGAGAGAAATGGGAAGGGGGGTATAGTGGTAGGAAGAATTGGAGAGGATGAGGAAGGGAGAGAGAGAAATCATGTACAGCTAGAGAAACACTTTAAAAACAGTACGTTCCTCTTCATATTGGCACAGCAATGTTTGCAGCATGGCTTAGCATTCCTCATCCTGTTAAATAAATATTGTGACAGTTCTAATCCTAGTGAGCGGGGACGTAACCAGAACTTGGATTTTCACTGAGGGCAAACAGTAATGGGTACACTTTAAGTATTTCAAATAAGCCTCGACTTTAGATCTACAGAGACAGGACTATTTGTTAAATAAATATCTAACTCATCTGGTACCAGGCCAGTTGCTGTGGTTAAGTAAGATATATCTAGCTAATGGATATTTAACTCGATGTTGGGTAAGCAAGCCCACACAGCCTGTAAAATGCTTTTTAATTAAAAAAAAACCAACAACAACCCCAACCTCTATACCTTCCGAATAAGGCCTCTTTAGGAATTTTGAATGCTATCAAAGGAGACAGCTCCATCACGGCAAGGGAATTAGGCATCATTTAATTTCTAAAAAGAAAATGACACATGCCGGTTCATAACTAACAGGCTACAGCCAGTTTATGAAATGTTAATTGGAATACCTTGCAGTTCCCTCACTCCATTAATGAATGAATGGTGGTGCCAGTCTCTATTTATGGGCCAGTTAAATTCCAAAGCAACTCCATTTACCTCTTGTATATATTATTAAACCTCATATGTTGGTTACATAATAAATAAACCCTCCTTTCATAAATCTAAATGAAGGGCTTTCTGGAGGTCCTTATGGAAAGTCATTGCCCGGCTCATGAACGGTTTGTTACTTTCTGCTTTGCAAAACTGCTGTTTCCCTCAAGCCCCTTCCAGTGCATAATAATAATGTTGAAAAAAAAAGTACGCTAGGGAACAAGCTCTATTAGAGCGAAATGTTTGTCAGCATCTTAAAAAAAACATTTCCAGATGGCTGGACTGCTGTAGAAACATGTAGCTTTACTGCCGCACTCCAAATCTTTCCCACTCTGGATCCATGTACCTTTCTTACTGCTGGTTGAGCTGGTGCCCCTGAAATAAAACTCTCACTGTAGATATTTGGAGGCGCTAGTTATGAACAGTCAGAGCGTAAGATCTGTGCTGCAGCCTCTGCTATTGAATGGTGTTAAGCATTAAAGTGTGTGTGTGTGTGTGTGTGTGTGTGTGTGTGTGTAAGAAAGATTATATTGAGGGGAAAAGACAGGGCTGGGGAGCTGAAGAGCCTTTGACTTCTAAGTCATTGGTTAGGTCCATATAAGTCAATAATGACTAAGGGACAAATTCAGCTCTGCTGTAAGCAGGCACAACTCCCTTTGCAGCTGTTTATTGGCCTATGGGAAACAGAGTCCTAGAGGGAAGTTGCCCACATCACAACAGCCACCAACATGCTGCCTGGCAGCCTAGCTAGTACCCTAAAGAAGTCAAGGACTGATTGGGTCATGGAGGTTGAGCTGCTGTCAGTGCTAGAGATAGTAGCGCCAGGACAGGACTGAATGAGGTACAATACTGTACAACGAGTGAGGGAGGCTTACATTGTCTCTGCACCTTCTCTTCCTAGAGGGCTTTACTCTCCAGGGCTGCCAATCCAGCACCGTTTCCTATACCTTGAGTGGCCCCTGCACAGGGGTGCGCCCCACCCGCCCCTCCCCTGGCTTCGGGCTAATTGCACACCTAAATGGCAGACTGGACACATAAATGACATTTGCAGGCACCATTAATTAATTTACATATGCAGTCATGTTTAGGCAGGCAATTGCACATGCATTCAGCACTTGGGGTGCATATCCAGCCTTTGGAAACATTATATTTACACCCTAATGACCCTGAAAAGCAGGACCCTCCCAAATCCATTCAGCTCACTTACAAGCAAACAGCCCACCTTTTATTCACTCACTGACTTATTTACATGCCTCTCAGCACACTCAGGTCCTGTCCCAGTAGACTACTCAAGACACTTTGCTGTGGCTAACGGCTCGGGCTGCAGATCAGAATAGAGGAGTTATGTGAGAGCCAGGACAGAGTACTGAGAATAGCAAAGGGTGCTATATGCCAGGACTGAGGTGCACGGGCAGAGCTGTGATGGGAAGCTTGCACAGCACCTGTCTTCACAATGCATGGTTCAATACTATGGGTCTTTTCACATTAATGAGCTTACAGGATTGATACAAAACCAGAAGTTTCTCCCTAAAGTCCTTTGTACATGGTACATATTTTTTATGCACCCAGAGCCTTGGAGTTGGCACATCCATGATGAGCCTATCTCCTGATTCAAGTCCTGAATCATATGGCCTGGCTGCAGGATACCATTTTGAAAAAGGCAAAGAAAATCCACCCTCCAAACCAACCCCCTTCCAAGCCTGCTGTTCACTTGGCTACAGTATCTGCCATCCCTTGGCTGTAGATTACAGGTTCAGCAGCATGCTAAACAGCCAACATTATGTTCCTGCCAAGGAACAAGGCTCCCAACTACTGAAAACTCCCAGGGGCCCACCAGAGCTGTTGCTAAGCACAAGGGAAACCTGGTTAGCAAAGTCAACCCCATGCTTCTTTGACTGTGCCTCAGATTTTCTGCTCCACCAGTCCCTCTGCTCTTGGACACCACCGTCCTGATACAGAAGGCGTTTTCTAACAGGCATTCAGAAGCCAGGTCAAATCTATCTCTGCAAACAATAGCTTTATTGAAGCTGCTGCTGCTGCTTCCAAAGAGGCAGTTGGAGTGAATCTCTGAGCTGATTTGAACAATTAGGTCAGAGTTGTTCCTTCTACAGATATTAGCTATTTCAAAATCTGCTTCCATGCTGGAAGATCCTGTTGCACCAGTGGAACACAGGTAGACTGCCTGAATTATCTTTCTGGTTTTCAAACCCCGTATATATTATGCATATTACCTGGTACATTGCTGCCAAATGTACCAGGGACATGTGGCAAAATGCACTACCAGTGATGCCCTTCATACATCCCCAGGTGATGTTCACTTTGAAATCCTGACCTTCTACCCGAATGTGACAGGCCTGCAAAGAACTTTCGTGCACTATGCCACAGTGCAGCGGGTACAGCATGGACCAGCAGCCTAGGATGTCAATCAGAACAAAGCAAATGCTATTAAAACAGTGGGATTTAGTGAAGAAATCTGGGAGTGTTTTGGGGTTTGCTCTCTAGTGAATGTTCTGTGTTTCTTTAATCTCAAAGGTAGCTGAGGGCTGATGTAAGTCGATAACCAAGGGAGGAGGCTCTCCTTCTTTATCATTACTGTTCAACAATAACAAAGAAGCACATGACACACTTGTAGGGCCAATGCCACAGTAGCCCTCTGTCAGAGAGCCTTGTGCAATGAGATACACCCTCCCTCGGGTGCATCTCTGAAAGCTGAGAAATCTGCACTAAATAACAGAGCCTAACCATCCTGACCCCAGCTAATTAACGCTCATAGGAAGGAAGACTTGATTTTCTAGAAGAGAGTCTTGAAAATTTTCCAGGTGAATGTGACCAGGAGTAGTTTCAACTTGATTCTCATGCAAACTCAACTGGAAATGATTACAGCCAAATAATGGCATTAGAGTGGAAGGAAATAACTGCATTGATTGCTTGACCTGAAGAACAATAATGGCTCTCGTCTATTACGACTGATTTTCCATAACATTAGTGCTACACAGAAAAGTTCAGATTAGATCCAGGAAGCCAGAAGTACGAATGAGAAGCAGCAGCCTCTCGTGAGGTGAGCTGAGGTTTCCAGTCCCTCTAAACAAGAAGAATCCAAATGTAGTCTGGTTCTTTGCAGGAGGCTGAAATGTTAAGCACATACCAAGAACCTTCATGTTCACTGGGGAGGTTTTCAAACACACTTCTTGGGCAGGTGATGGGTAAGTGTTGGTTATGCTGCAGCAGTCATCATGGATCTTTGATATACATCCCTGCTGCAGAAAGGAAAATACCAGCTTCAGAGAGGGAGGAGCAAGCCCCTGGCATGCAGAAATTTTAGAGAAGACTGATCTCCCTATTATTGCATATTGAATTGGTTGCAATTTTGTCATGGTTTTAGCAGACTTTGAATAGAGAAAAAGCTCTCCATAGCATCTGTCACTGATCCCTTGGCCATAGCATTATTCAGTACAAACAGGGCCGGCGCTTCCATTTAGGAGACCTAGGCAGTCGCCTAGGGCGCTAGGATTTGGGGGGGCGGCATTTTGCCACCCTCATCGGCAATTCGGCGGCGGGGAGTCCTTCCGTGCTCCAGGTCTTCGGCGGCAATTCTGCGGCGGGTCCTTCACTCGCTCCGGGACCTGCCGCCAAAGTGCCCCAAAGACTGGGAGCCACGGAAGGACCCCCCCCCGCCGCAGAATTGCCACCAACGACAGGGAGCGCAGAAGGACCCCCGCCTAGGGTGCCAAAAACCCTGGCACCGCTCCTGTGTAGAAACAAAACTAGATTAATGTAATATACTATGGATGCAGGGCATGGAATGACAAGGAAATGCAAGAAAATTAATTCAGAGTGAAAGACCTGGGTTTGTTAGTAACTTTCTCTCCAGACCCTACAGGAGACAACCAATGCCCAAATTGTAACATTCTGTGTCTCTGCAACCAGCAGAAAGAGCTGCAAGGACCCTAAGCTCCAAACATTTTCCTTCCACCAGTGATGGCAGTGGTCTTACCGGCTATTTCCTTCCCAGTCAGAGTGAATGGTTGGCCAAGGCAGTCCCCTTTCATTGCCAGTCACGTCCCCTCTTCCTGGCAAGCAAATTATTGTCATTGCATCTGGGAGGATATGCAGCAGTGAAATGAAAAGGTCCAATTTGAATTTGGCAGCTGATTAGAAATCACTCATGAGAAATCACTCATGAGCAACATTGCTCACCAAGCATAGAATATTGTATGAGAGAGGAATAGAAGGGAGTGTTGACCATATACCAGGGGGTCTAGGCAGCCCTCTTTGTTGGCAGGTGGGACGTGAGTGAAGTCCAGTTCCCAGTTCCCAGGTTTTTACAGCACAAAAATCAAGGACATGATCATTGGATCAGCTCCTAATAAGGTGACCAGACAGCAAGTGTGAAAAATCGGGATGGGGGTGTGGGGTAATAGGTGCCTATATGAGACAAAGTCCCAAATATCGGGACTGTCCCTATAAAATCGGGACATCTGGTCTCCCTAGCTCCTAGGCTGGTAAGGATTCAATGATTGAAAGTCCAGAGAGATCAAGCTATCCATTTATCCATAGAAAGGACTCCTCCAGCTCAGTGGTTCTCAATCTATTTATCATTGTGGGCTGCGTATGTAGCTCTCTTTGTGTTATGTGGGCCACATCCACACAATGTATATGTTATGTGCATGATCCTGAGGATATCACATGGACTACAGCTGTGTGCTGATTGGGCTGCAAGTGAGTTGGCAAATTGATGGTCTGTGATGTATTTAAGAAGCTTACAGTGATGATACCTGTGATGTACCTGCTCTGGAGATAAATGTTTGACTCAGTCTCCAGGACCAGCAATCCAGGACCATTAACCAGCACTACCTGAAAGCAAAAATTCCTCTATCCATAGAGCTGAGTTCTTTGTTTCTTTCCTGTTGCATGGGCTTCTGTTGAGCTGGGCTTGTGTCTCCATGACTTTAAGTGTGTCCTTATGTGTTGTCCTCACAGAGAGGGAGGATGGTCTGGCAGTTAGAGAGCAGGGCTGGGTCCTGAGAGACCTGGAGTCAATTTCCTACTTTGCCATGGACTTCCTGTATGACTTAGGCATTGTGAGGGAAAATATATTAAAGATGCATTCAGATACTATAGCCATGGGGGATATAGAAGTACCTAAAATAGATTATGGGCAGTCTCTGAAAGTGGGAGGGGAGAAAGCCAGTATCTACCCTATTTGCATCCACAATCACATGGATGGCCACAAGTGCAGTCTTTGTGCTCACCTGCTCTTGGCTAGCACTGGTATATACTCTATGGATCAGTGCTTTACTATGCACTCTGGCTATGGTATATAGAGAGAAGATGCTCAAAGCTGTACAAGTTCCCAGCATATTCTCACTCACAGTCTGTCTTTGGAAGCCTGGCATCGAAAAGAATTGCTTGTTGCACTCTGAGGACATGCACTTGCAGTTGGCGTGCCCCACAATCCCTCGTATGCAGTGGAGAGAGGGTAGGTGTCAGGAATTGCGCTGGCAGTCGGATCTGCACAAACGCTATTAATAACAGATTTTTCATAACTTCAGAGAAAGAAAGAAAGAAAGAAAGGAAAAAGTCGGCTGCAGTGCCGATCATGCCAGCAGCTTGTGGAGGTGGGTCCCAACAGCTGGCACACTTCAGATCTCATGTGGCAACTGCATGCACCAAGTCCCAGAGTGCTACACAGTCTCCCTTCCTTTCCTGTCTTTTTCTTGCTCAGGTTGTTGTTTGTATCCTCCATACACAGCTGGTTGATTTCAGACAGAGGGGTGGGAGGCAAGGATGTGATGGGTAGTTTAACAGCTGAACTGACTGTCTATCACTGCCATAGGACATGGATACCAACTGAAAAACAAAACAAAACAAAAACTTTTAGTGTTGCTCCATTTCACTTAGGCACCATTTGTTACCAGAAGTATCTTCTCAGCCTTTAGGAGGGGCTGCACTGTTGCCGCTAGTACGAAGCCTGCAGCCATGTGATTTTGTACCATGATCTCCGCCAGAGCTCACAATTCTCAAACAGGATAGGAGATCTCCCAGGAGAACTTGCACTGCTACAGGAAAAGGGGTGGGGTCTAGTGCTGGACAAATACTGCAAAGCAGTGAATGTTTGGATTCTCAAGACGGTGTTGAATCAACCATGTTCCTGTCTGTTTTTGTTCTTTTTCCTGAGAACATTTAAATTAAGGGAACTGAGCATAGGTATTCAGGCATGACCACGTGTATTCCCTGTCTTCTACTTGCATCTGAAGTGTCCAACCCATGTCAGTAAAGTTACTGTCCTCCAGCCAGAAACAATACCATGTGATTTTACAGGACCAACTGCAAACCAAGAATACACATAGCCTGCACAAATAGTATGCGAAGAACCCATAGGCTGAAATATGCTTACATAAAATGTTCACCTGCCAATTACAATTAATGCATGAATTTGTAAAAGCCAAAGCTGATATAGAAATAATTTTCAGGCACTCACACAAAAAGGGTTAATTCATCGTGTACATTGCTTGCTGCTAGAGCCAGTCCAAAAAAAGGGGAAAATGTCATGGAATTCTTTTGCCTTTTTTTTTTTAAGTCAAAATGTTGATGGTCTCCAACCAGCCCTATTTATTCCTAATGGCTCACCCAGCCATAACAGAGACTCATTGGGGGGGATTCTTCCTTCTGAGTTGGCACTAAACCAATTCCCCAGCATGGCTCATAGAGAAGCTGCGAAGTCATCATCTTCAGGATCTCCACTTCAAGTTTATTAAATGTCTCATGATATTGTTCACAACAGTCAAGATGTGAGTCCCAGTGATGAGAATTTCTTCACTTCCTGTCCTAGATCATGTGGCGATGGAAGGCAGATGCATTCCACCCTAGAGATTGTAAATAGCTATTCACCAATCAACAAGGAAGTGCTCCAAACCCATATGTGCCTGAAGTGCCTTCTACAAAATGCGTATAGAGTGGAAGAGGTTCAAAAGCTGGATGGAGCAGAGTTGGGAAGTGAACTGAAAGGCAAAGGTTCAAGCTAGTTTCATTTCCCTACCTGCAGTGAGAGGCCAAGCACCAGAAAAGGAAGAGAAGGGGAGGGAAGATAAGAAGGAAGGGAGAGAGAAAAGGCTAATGAGCAGAAGTAATATGTGGAGCAAAGCAGCCTAGACAAACAGGATCGTTAATGAGCTATTAATAGGATCTGTGGCTATGGGAGGTCAAATCTGGTTCAGGCTCCGACTGACAAACATCCTCTCTGACAGCTATGTGGTGGTCCTTCGAAAGCTGGTGGCATCCGTCCACATGTCCACAGTCCACATCACAAATGCCACTGCCACAGCGGGTCCCTAATCTCAGCAAAAACAGCAAAGATTGATTGTCCCATAGTAACTGAACTCCTTACTCACCTCTAGACAGTGCTTATGCCAGAATAGTGATTTTCAACCTTTTTTCATTTGCAGACCCCTGCACATTTTTTAATGGTGGTACAGACCCCTTTGGAAATCTTAGACATAGTCCGTAGACTACAGGTTGAAAACCACTGCACCAGAAAACTGCATGCTTCCCAGCACTGCTGCAGCCGCATTGAATCTAGCAATAGCATAAGTGCTGGCATAGAGATTGGGCTCATCTGTCCTGTCACCTCATGTCATCTGCAGAGTAGCATTCTATGGATGCAGTTGTAGGTCCATGTGAGGGGGTGTTCACCCCACACTCACCCCGAAGGGGTTAATGGAGGCCAGATGGGCCAATTCACCTATTAGGTGGCAGGCTGGGAGAATTAAGGCTGAGAGGAAAACCTAATTAAGGTGGGACTGATAGTAGAAGGGCCTGTAGGGGAGTATTCTGCAGTTACTCCCTGGGTAAAGAGAGGTGTGTTTGGGACTATAGAGGGACGTCTACATTATTCCCTAAGAGGAGGGAGTTTGGTCTGGCACAAGAGAGGAGCCACACAGAGAGAGAGCAGCAGCAGGGTGTGTAGCAAGAAGCAGCAGAGGGCCGCAGAACTGAAAGGTGTTAATCCCTAGAGCAGCCAGTAGGAGGCACCACCTGCAGTGAATGGAGCCCGTGACAGTCCATAAACCATTTCAAGGCCTCCTCTGCAGTGTTGTGGATATCATCCAATTCACCTTGGAATCCATATTTGGGGCACTGTGTTTGAGTGTTTGGAGGTTCTCACCACAGTCGCACAAAGTACTGTTGTGTCACAAAACCCTCCTGGTGAAGACAGAGGCCTGGAAGAGGAGCTTGCAGGGAATGGGTGGGGCAGCTAGAGCAGATTGCAGAGCTGCCACTTGTGCAGGATGCCCATATAGGCACTACCTGCAAAGAGTCATCACTAAGATCTGACTGCCTCTCTCCTCCCCCCAGGACAGGCCCAGCAGGCAGTCAGATTGATGGCCATGTTTAGTTTACAGTTCCTTCCTCACTTCCACACACACTGCAGTAACTCTCCTTATTTTTAGACTAAAACGTTGGCAAATGCATAAATATCTCCAGTCACCAGAAAGCCATTTTGGTTGGGCTTTGCCTGAAACATTGCTCCAGTCTGATAGCCTCATGCCGTGTAATATTTTCATGAGTCCTAGGGGATGGGCAGGCAATTCACACATCATAAATTCCTGTCATGCTCATGCTAACACATTCACATCATTCAAAAGCAAAATCTACTTACTTTGAAGAAATATGAGATGTAAAAAGAAGTCTGTGGGTAAGACAATGTAAAGACCTGTAAATCATTATGTCCTGAAACTCGGGGTAGGAATTCATCAGCCCCATATCAGCTCCTAAAGAAAGCAATGCAGTGAGGTTTGTGCACATGAAAAGAACAACACCCTGAAGGCCTTTTGGGTTCTTGAAAACTACAATCTTTGCTGAGAGTCAGTAGACAATGCATCTACCCCCAATGAGCATGATGGGGAGCTTAATATACAGGATTCAGTGGTAGGTGAGGAATCAGATACACAGCATAAGCGACAATATTCCTTTGGAGAAGGGGCATATTGTTCTTTTCTTGGGGAAGGACCCAGATGACTGGGTGTTTTCCATGGCAACCAGCTCTCTGTGTGCTCTCTAGGTTGGTTCAGAGGACCTGCTTAAATTGCTTAGTGGTAAAGAAGAATGGAGTAACTGGCAAAGTCACAGAATGTAGAACCCAGGGAGTATCTATTCTCATAGCATCAGCTGTGTCACAATCTGCAGAAATGACTCAGCTCTTTACCAGGGACTGTTTTCCTGCACCACGTGCCCCCAGAAGTCCCTGTTCACCTCGCCATACTTCTCCATCCCATTCTTGTCCGACAAAATGGCATTTGCATTAATAATCTGCCTGATATCTCCCAGATTACTGAGCTGTGGAGCTGCAGAAAGCAGATTTGACTGGGTTCTTTGCACCCGTCATGACATCTGTCCATAAAGGTGAGAGTTCAAGGGAAAACCCAGCTATTCAGAAAAGGGGAAGAGATAAGAGCTATTTGGCAGGCTCCTGAGGGAAACAAGATGGACCTTGGAGTTCAGCCATTGTTAGAAGTGTCATCCAGGTCTAGTCATTTTCACAGCGAGGAATAAATGTCCCACAGGTAGGCTGGCATTTCTGCGAAGCCTCTGATGTGGGTTGTAATCCTGTCTCATCCTCTCTCTCCCCCGCTCATTCTCTATCAGGGCAGTGAGAAGTGGTCATCATGACCATAAAATCAAGTGATCCGAAGTAACCTCTAAATGTAGCCAAAATCAATCAGCAAGCAGCTTCCCTGTGTGAAGAGAAGTGTTTCCTCTATAATCACCCCTTTAATTCTTTCCTCGTTATGAGTCATCCTCTTCCATAGCTTCCTGAGCAGCACACATATCCACAACTGTCATTATAAGTAACCAAGTGGTGAGGGCTCAAGCCCACAAAGTGCTGAACACCCAGAGGGACAGAGGAGTGACAACCCCCCGCTCCAGACTGTGCCAGTTCATCTCATTTTCCACAGAGGGAGTCAGGGCACCAACCTCTGGCAGAGAAAGTGTTCAGGGAAAAATGCACTTGACATAACTCCATCTCCTCAGCAGTTCCTTCCTCTCATGCTTTGATCGTGAGCAGCTGTCAACAGCTAAGAGCTGGAGCTGTCGTGGTGGTAATTTGTATTGCCTGAGTGCCTGGATCAGAAGTCAGGGCTCCATTGTGCTAGGCGCTGTACAGACGGAATGAAAAAGTCAGCTCCTGCCCTAAAGAGCTCACAAATTGTCACGGGTGACGCGGTCAGCCAGACTGTCCTGATGGTGATGGAAAGCCCCTCCTATCCGCTCTCCTCTCACCTAAGCACTGGAGGGCAATAGCATTTTAGTGGGAATAGTATAAACCCAGCCTCACTCATCACTTAATTGCAGTGAACTGTGTGACTGTCCTCACAAGGCCTGTTTGTATTCACCAACATAACAGCAAAGTAGAGCACGGCGTACTCTCTCCTCCCTCCGGCTTCAGCAATTTCATTGCAGCTCATCACCACGCTGGGCCAGTTTGGACTGCTCACGTGGCACTGGTTCTAGTGATAGGCAGTTTGTCCTGGTGATAAACAGAGAAGACTGTGCATGCCCACCCCATAAAACCAGAGGCAGTGGAAGCTTGCTTTGAATGGGGGAGTGGAGGTACTCACTGAAACCTAAATGTACTAAGCACCATCCTAAGCATGGGGAGCTGGGAGATTCTGGGAAGTTGGGGTGGGTTCTCTGCATAGGGAGCAAAGGGAGCTTCTGAGACTCGGTGGGGAGTGGGGAGGAAGCTGGCTCCAGGCTGGGAAAGGGGCTCTTAGTGGTTAAGAACATAAGAATGGCCAGGGTCAATGGGCCAAAGCCTATCATTTCACACTAATGGTCCATCTAGCCCAGTATCCTGTCTTCTGACAGTGGCCAGTGCCAGATGCTTCAGAGGGAATGAACAGAACAGACAATTTATCAGGTGATCCATCCCCTGTCATCCAGTCCCAGCATTTGGAAGTCAGAGGTTCAGGGACACCCAGAGCATGTGGTTCGTTCCTGAGCATCTTGGCTAATAGCAACTGATGGACCTGTCCTTCATGAACATATCTAATTCTTTTCTGAACTCAGTTATACTTTTGGATTGTACAACACCTTTGGCGATGAGTTTCACAGGTTGCCTGTGTATTGTGTGACAACTTCATATTAGTTTTAAAGCTGCTGCTAATAATTTAATTGGGTTGTTGTGTTATGTAAAGGTATAAATAACTTTCTTATTCACTTTCGTAAGCTTAACAGTCCCAGTCTTTTTAATCTTTCCTTGTATGGAAGCTGTTCCATACCCCTAATCATTTTTGTTGCTCTCCTCTGTAACTTTTCCAGTTCTAATATCTCTCTTCTGAGATGGGATTGACCAGAACAGAACACAGGTGTAGGCGTACCATGGATTTACAAAGTGATATTATGATATTTTCTGTTCCAGTCTCTTTCGCCAGGGGTAGCTGCTCCTGGCTCTGTCTCCTCCCCTCCTGATCCTGGGCACTGTGGCATTGGCCACTCCAGCTCTTCTGGGTCTCACTCTTACCTCTGCCGCCAGCAGTCACAAAGCCCAGCCTGGCCTGAGAAGCTTAGCATGCATGGTATGTGGAGATTGCTTCATGTGCATGCAGTTTACAGAGAACGTTGGTGTGACGGTGCCACCCATAAGGCTTTATGGAAACATGTTTATGTATGTGTATGTATGTACATATATATGTATGTATGTACGTGTATGTATATATATATGTATATATGTACGTGTATGTAGGTACATATATATATATGTACGTGTATGTGTATATATATATAACATAACTAGAATGTGTTTTATGCTACATATGCCATGTAACATATCTCTGTAAAGGTCACGATCTACTGAATCTATTATTCCTATTTGTATGTATGTATCATTTTTGTATTCGAAGTTATGAATATTGGCTGCATACTTGTTTGATTCTAAGTAGGCCGTAGTGAAGCAGTTGGCCAGCTTCCCGAGAAAAGACTATTCTCAGTAAGTGCCCCATCAAGAAACAGTTAAGCCAACAATGAACTTGGAAACACCAATCCATATCTGGACTTTCCCAGGAATGTGGCTTGACTGGTAAGAAACTCAGTCATGCATGGACATGTGACTTGCACAGGTGATTTCTCCACTCCATTTTGTAGCTGGACTTTGCATAGGAGAGAGGAGGGGGTCTCCACCCAGAAGAGAAAGTCTATTTAATCCAGGAGAGACCCCTCCATTTTGTCTTCAGCTGGCTAAAGAGAGATCCTCTCTACCCCCAAAGATACCTGAAAGAAACTGGAACAAAGGACAGTGACTGCAAGGGTGCGAGTGATTGCTGGACCCAGACTAAAAGGAGATTAGTCTGTAAAAGGGAGCATTCTTGAATTGGTGAGATTATCTGAATTCAGTTTAATTAGACATAGATTTGCGTGTTTTATTTCATTTTGCTTGGCGCCTTACTTTGTTCTGTCTGTTACTACTTGGAACCACTTAAATCCCACTTTCTGTATTTAATAAAGTCACTTTTTACTTATTAATTAACTCAGAGTATGTATTAATACCTGGGGGAGCAAACAACTATGCATATCTCTCTATCAGTGTTATAGAAGGCGAACAATTTATAAGTTTACCCTGTATAAGCTTTATACCGGGTAAAATGGATTTATTTGGGTTTTAGACCCCATTGGGAGCTGGGCATCTGAGTGTTAAAGTCAGGAACACTTCTGTTAGCTGCTTTCAGGTAAGCGTACAGCTGTTAGGGGACGTGATTCAGACCTGGGTCTGGGTTTGCAGCAGGCTAGCGAGTCTGGCTCAAACCATGCAGAGCACTGAAGTCCTAAGCTGACGGGGCAAAAAATCAGGGATAGAAGTAGTCTTGGCACATCAATTGGTAGCTCCCAAGGGGGGTTCTGTGATCCAACCTGTCACAAGTGGTTCCCAGAATAAGTAGCAAAACAACTTAAGAACAAAGCGCAGGGACTGGAAACATAGATCAGTCCCCACAGTATTTTCATTGTGGAGGTGCAAGCCCCCTTTGCTCCCTGCCCTACCTAAAATTCATCCAGCCCAAGCTGCCAAACCTGTAGCCACACAGGAATGATCATCGCCGGTGTCTCTCGACACATGCTAAGACTGCCAGCTCTTTGGGGGAAGGGTCTATCTTTTTTTATTGCATGTGTGTACTAGCAAAATGGGCATTGAGGGGTGAGCATTGAAACCAAGTGTAGCTCCCCTCTTCACCTGGTTACCTCCTTTAATACCAATCCACTTACAGGTTTTGATGGACAGGTCTGGATTTTTTTGGATCCCACCACCCACTCAGCAGGGTGTATCTTCTTTCTTTTTTCTATGAAATTATTTGGCGGTGCCTCCACCCCCTCGCTCCTTCCTGGCAGGGTCACCAGGGCAGCTCGGGTGGAAAATTCTAACTACAGAGTGATCCCCACTTACTTGCCAGATAGTTGGAGACTTCCAAGAAATAACACAAACACATAAAAATATATTCAACACAATAATTGTATTAAACAGTAGACAAATACAACATAACAGGGTGAAACAGTATTTTTAGGGTCACTGGTGCCCACACTGAAAATACCCGTGACGTGATGTAGCAAATGTAAAATTAGTGTCCTGTTGGTACGAGTACTTTGCTGTGGCCCTTGATGACCTATAACCACAAAATTCTTCTCTGCAGTGGTTTAGCAGTGTGGCTGACTGGGTTCAGTACAGCCCAGAGGGCTCACAAGTTGGAAGAGGTGGTAAATCCCTCCACAGGCATAATATGCAGCAAGTTATAAAATCCTCAAACCCTCACTCCCTGGCTTGAGGACACAGTTCAGGGAGTAGGGGGTCCCCAAAACAAATTCCCTGACTAACTAAGTAAAAACTGGTGCACTCACAAACTCCATGAATGATCCTCAGGTTCGAAGATGATGCTGGACTCCACAGTCACTGCAGAGGGGCTGCTGTCTGCTGTCAGGGATCCTCCTCAGGCAGGAATCAGGCTGCGTCAGTTTCAGGATTTCCCCTCACCACAAAGGGGTGCAGGGCTCAAGGTGTAGGTTATACAACTACACTAACATCCAAACTGTCGTCTCCTAGCCCAGCCTCCAGTCACACACTCAGCAGGCAGCTTCCCTGGTCTAGCAGAGCTGAACATGTGGTGACTGGTCTCACCTAGGGAGCTGGAGGGTGAACCCAGCCTGCCTGGGGAACTTTCCCAGCAAACGCTACAAATTGGGAATCATCAGTGGGGAAGGAAAAACCCAGCTGAGGGATCTGCTGTCAGGTCCCTAGAGGCCTGTTCTCAGGGGGAACCCTGCATGCAGGCTTGGGTCTCACCAGCTCTCCACACAGCCAGTCCTGCCCTTCCCAGCTCCAGACTGACTACATAATGGCTTCTCCCTTGGAGGGCCTGTCACTCCCTATTGGTTGCTGGTCGGACTCTGAGTCTGCCTTGGCTCCCCCTCCCTGAGCTGCCAGCAGACAGAGCCCCAGGAATCTAAGTAATCTCCCTGGGGGTTATACACGTTTCTTGAGGGTTCATACAAACAGCTACAGTATTAAGTAAACTGAGTCCGAGAGAGGTTGAAGTGACTTACCCAAGCTCCACATAATCAGTTAGTGGGAGAACTGGGAATAGAACCAAGGAATCCCAATGTACCAGTTTGTTTCCTACTTTACTTACCAGAAACACTTTCTGTTTTACAGTGGCCTTTACCCATGCAAAATCTCCCAGGTACACTCCCATGGTGCAATCAAGAGGAGAACGCTCTCTTGTACCCAGAATCTCTGCCTTGAAGGGGTCATTGCAGGTAGATGTGTCCTTCTCGCAGTATTTCTGCTGAGGAGAGCTATGGGTATGTAATCTCATTGTTTTGTTTCTGCTAGTCAGTTCAGGGAGTATTGTATAGAAAACAACATCCTCTCCTTCAATGATAGGCTTTGGTCATGGAGTGCTGACTGTCCTTGTTTTCTAAATGTATATGGTGCCCTAAAGGAGTGTCTCTGTTTTGATTATGTGGGGAGTTCTTGGTTCCGGGCTAGAAGACTGTGAAAGGAAGGTGGTGGGTTCTTCCATGTCCCATGAACCGCGAACAAACGATACCACTGCACAGCCAGAAAAGAAGGGCCCTCGGGCCAGCTGGGGTGGTAAATTTATTATAAAGCAATGAAATATGAAATAGCAAAGCTACTTTAGGAAACAGTTTGTCTTCTTCTACCTTCCCCCTTAAAATGGAAGAATTTTACATTTTAAAATGGGACATTCCTAGAATGGTTATTTCCCTAGGCAGAGATGCCTTTTAGAGGCAAAATAGAATACGATTATTATTTTATTTGTTGTTTGTATGGTAGTAATGCCTCAGAGCCCTTGCTATGGACCAGATCTCCATTGTGCTCGGTGCTGTACAGGGTTAGGGATTGTCAGCCTGACTGGCCATTCATCATTTCACACTAGAAGTGCTGTTGTCCTGACAGGAGACTTTGCAAATGTCACCCGGTTGGATTCAATCTTTACTCTATTTCATTAGCTTACAGAGCAAATGTACTCAACGTACAAGTCAGACAACGATCGTTGTAAAATCAAGCCATGTTCTTTCTGCCTCTCTAACACACCATTAATATAGATTCTGCAATCAGCAAGTTAATGATATGCGAGGCAGAATACAATCCAGCTCAGTTTCTCTTAGCTGTATAGCATCTGCAGGGCTAAGATAATGAGTAAACACTTGATTTTATCAGGAACATGAGCAAATGTGACTCAAAGATGCACAAAGGCTCAGATATGTGGAGTCAGTGGTGACTTTTACAGTCATCTTTCTGACTACAATGGCATTTCAACTGTGTTTTTAACTATATGTTTATGTCTTGAGTGTGTACTTTATGTACCCATATATAAATATATACACGCACACATATATACATACACCCACAGAATGTCAACATTTTCCATTTGTATTCATTGGGTTTTAGGCTCCTAAGGTAAGTGGGAGAGTCAGATCTGATTCAGTGAAGCACAGAAAGTTCCCCCACCTTTTCTTGTTGTTGAGGAGGCAAAAGATTTGTGTGGGTTTTTGTGTCTGTGTGTGTTACTGTCAGATAAATTCACCTTGGAAATTCTGTGTACAGAGCAGCTGTGACATTCATTAGCTGGCTAGGTGAAACATGGAGTTATATCTCGGGGAACATCCTGAGGGGGTGGCAGTGTCTCTCCACTGTAAACTTCCCCTGGTTTTGAAAACATTAATCTTAAATCTGAAGAACTGGCTGACTCTCCTACAGAGTGCTGAGCAGATACCACAGCTGAAACATTGTTAATTCACCAGAGAGGAAGAGCCTAATTGTGCACTGCTCTGATGACTGTCATGACTATGCAAATACATTTTCTCCTACCCACATTCAGTGCACTTTGATTGTCCCTGTGGGTTTTTTTTAAAGTTGTGTTTCTCTTCATTTGCATGAGTCATGGCACCAGGATTCAAAAGAGCAGAGCCTGCAATGCAAAGGATGGGACCTCAGTGCCCTGAATCCACCCTAGCAGTTTCTGAATCTTTCTGGAAAACTTTGATAAACATTCTTGTTAGCTACAGCTCAGCTGAGATATCTTCCCCAGACAGGTTGCGTTTGAACCTCTCTGAGGTTGCTCTAAATTACACGAGGGCTAACTGGAATTCATATAAGGAAGAGAAGGTTCAGCCAACATAACAAAGTTTTCTGATGTTGTCACCCACACTCTGCAGTCATCCTCTTAACGTAGCATAGGACACAGAAAACTTTTGGTAGGAAGTAATGGACAAAACATCACATCACATAGGAGCTGAAGAAATATGTATGTCCTGGCTTAATCTCCCATGTGTGGCTCCCTTCTTAACAGTCAGGGTGAATGGCCTAACTAAAAAATCTTTTAGACTCCATAGAGGAGCCAGACAAGAATGCTCCTAATCTTTTTTCCTTGAGCAATCAAGCCCTTAGCCAGCATTGTACATTATAGTAAGGTACAAAATAATACAAGTTATAACTAGAGGGGGAATAGAGAACAAAATATATCTGTATGCCAAAGATACCTTGTTGTATATCACAAACCTGGCCACTTTAGAACCAACAAACTCCCAGTTAACACAAATATTCAGCCTCATTTCTGGTGAGGAGTGGCTGAATCCTGCTATGTGCTGAGTACCCTCGGTTCTCACTGAAGTTGGTGAGAGGTAAGCAAGCACCTGAGAGGAGCATTCTGCACCTTGAGGGACTGAGCCTGAAATGAACAAATCCAAAAGCAAGGCTACTATACTAAGAGGACAATCTGCATCAAGAAATCCAGCTCTTGAGTCCTGTGAATGTGGCAGAGATGGTTTCATGAGCACTCAGAGTCCTTACATGATAAGTATTACCTCAAATTAGTTGGTCAGATTAAAGACGACTTAGACAGATAGCTGGTATTACCTCTGACTATAGCAGGCCGAGCACGAATCATTAAAATGAATGGCCTCCCAAGATTCCACCTTTATTATTATTATTATCATTATTACGGTGCTGAAAAGTATGCTGGGTTCCAGGGTACCATAGAGAATGATATCTGGACAAACATTTTCCAGGATGTCCACACAACCATTTCTCATAATGCAGGGGAGAGAATTCCAATGGGAAGCAATTGCAGGCAGATTCTACACCCTAATAATCACCAGTAAAACTAGCTCATATGATCAGCTGGAGATGATATGGGTAAGTCAGTCTTTATGTACACATCTGTTTGAGGCTTGTCCACATTCTGCTCATACGTACACGAGAGCTTACAAACAACCTTAAATATACTTCATGATACAGAATTGACCTCTGATGCCCTCAGGGGACGTTCCCTCCGACTGTCACAGCACAAAAAGATGGATTTGTTCTAAGTATCAAATGGCTCCAAGAAAATGTCCCTCCGGCTCAGGAAAGAAAGTACCACACTTGTAGAATGGCTAAAGAAAATAAAAGAAATTAGAGGTGGAACAAATCACAGACTTGACAGTCCCAAGAGCAGTTCAAGGAGCCAGCTGACACTCTATTTACAACATTCAAACAACAAGGACAAATGTCACTAACACTGCATCCAGCCAGGGCATCAACCTGTCATCCATATGTTGGTGATATCTTTACAGAATGACTCTTCCCCAACCAGCCCTACATTCAGCTACACAATTCTACAACATCATCTTCTGTCTCTCCTCACAGATAATAATGCCACCGCAAACACCTGTGATAAATGCTATGGCAAAAACATGCCTTTGTACAGGGATATAATAATCTTGCAGCAATCACCTACGTGCCAAGCTGTATATAACTATTGCCACATCAAAGGAAACCTTGTATCCAGGTAAATATATACCTTATTTACCTGTTTATCTTCCTGAGTGTGTGTGTACATATTGACTTGTGTACTTCATTAACAATTGTTTCATGTGCATCTACCTGTAAATGCCTTTAAAAATACACATAGGTAACTTAAATATAAAACCAACTTGTAAACTGAGCCAATTTGACCTTTTTTATTTTAATTGTTCTTTAAGATATAAATATCCCAAATAAAAAAAAACTAATGAGAAAACGTGACAGATGAGGCAGAATTGTCTCTAACCAGATTATTTTTCACAGCTTTCCAGGAAGCACTGGCTAATATTAAAGAGCATCTGATGCTGTCTGGAAAACTCTGCTAAGCTTTCTCTCTGAACACAATGCTGCTTCTAGATCAGCTGTCCTGTGCAGTTATCTGTCTAAATTAATAGAGCTGTCACGGTTGGAGGCCTGTCTGCTCCTCTGACCCCTCTCTCAGTGCACTCTCTCAGGTCTCAGGCGCCATGCCTTTGTCTCTCTTTGGGACAGAGCCACACAATTCTCTCACTCTTAGAGTAGGCCCCGGGTTACCACACCCTGTATATTGACTGTGGGGTTGCCCCCTGAGGGCTCCTGGGCCACCCCTTTAGCAACCAGTTCTACACTGGCTTCTAAATTTAACAACTGGCTGTTGTGAACCGGTGTGAACCGGCTCCAGGTCATCACTGGATCTCCCCCTGTAGCGTAGACAAGGCCTTACATAAATAGTCCATAGTCTCTGGGTGGCCAAAACAAACAGTCTGGAACCCCGGATCCTCTTGTCTGGGGCAAAATGGACAACCAGTCTCGAGCCCTGCAGTCTCCTGGCTGGGGCCGGCAGCAAGGCTTGGGAATTAGCCCCCGGGGAGGGACAAAGCAGTAAGCAGGCTGCAGCCCCGGGCAGGGTAAAGCAAACGAACAGTCTATGGCCCCGCAGCTGCCAGGCTGGGGCAAAGCAAAGAAACAGTCTTATGGCCCTGCAACCCCCAGGGTGGGGCAGGCAGTTGCCACGGGGGTATTAACCCCATGGGCAGGGCAAAATATCAATTAGTCTATGGTCCCATGGCAGGGCAAAAAAACCCAACCATCTATGGGTCTTACTTCCCCCTGGACTGGGACATAGAATAAGCAGCAGCCTCCTCAGCGGGCAGTGGCTTGGCTTCCCCGGCGGTCTCCGCAGTTGGTGAGTTGTCTGGAGCATAGTCCGAGTCTTCGGGCTCTACTGCCAGAAGTGTTGCAGGAACTGGCAGGGTATGTCCTTCATCCTCCGTCGCTCCTCCCAACTGACCTGGGCTGCCTCCTTTTATTTGGTTCTTCACCTGGAGCATGTGCAGCAGGGGAAAGGGGTGTGGCTGCCTAGGCCCACAATGATTGGTCTGCCCCTGCCGGCCCAGTGAGGGGTTGGTACACCCCATCACACTTGGTCCAAAATCTAATGAAGACAGTGGGTTTTGAATCAAGCTCCTAGTGATTAAGGTGCCTGTGACATCAATGGGACTATTCACATGTTTAAAGTTAAGCATGTGCTTAAGTGCTTTGTTAGATCTCTTACTCTTCTTTCTAATTAGCTGCAGTAATTAGGAAATCTTTTATACCACATGCTGTCTTCTTTGGTTTCTTATACGCAGCTATAAGCCACAGAAAACCAAAGGGGAAAAAAATAGCTAAAAAAGAAACCTATTTAATTATATTTTTATCTCAATTTGTCTTAGTATTTATGAGTTCCACAAGTGCTTTTATTAAAGTCAGGAGGTTAATGAACAAAGTCTGAGTGGATCAATTAACCCAATGCCAAGCAGGTCTTTAAAAACAATGGAGAGCTGCACGCGCAGCCACACATTGCAAGCAGGAAAACACGTCCACTGACTCAGATGAAGCAATTTAGCATTTTAAAACCAATATCGTTTTCTTGATTTGCTTTTCTCCCACTGATAGCAAAATTGCTTTGAAAGCAAGTGTTAGACCCAGCTCTGGATTTACATTAAAATAAATAGTAATAATAATCTTACATTTCTTAAATTGTATTTAGTGCATTTTAATTGTCTGAGTGAATAAATACAACTCCACTGGGTCAGAACTCCACTTCACTCCACTCAACAGTCGCGATAAGATTCTCCTTTGTCTCTAAGAGAAACATGTAGCCCATTAAAAGGTAGGTTAAGGTTCTATGCATGCCCAGTTCTGGGCTGCCCGAGGGACTGGAGAAGCCCCTGGAGTAATTGGACTGCTGTGGGAGCCGGTCTAAGTTTCAGCAGCCTTCCTGGGCTGTCCTATGGGCCTTAGCCCTACTTAGAATCTCTGCACTCCTGTCATGTCCTTTCCGCTCCCAGACGTACTCCCTGTGGCAGGGGGTTCTCAGGAAGCAGTCTTATGCCTTAAGCATCTGCACAAAAGTTAGCACAGGAAGTTGTCAATGACACACAACTGTACGTATCCTTCACAACATATGACCATACCATTACCACCAAGATCAGCCAGGGCTTAGACAAGATCAGCTTATGGGGATGAAGAACAGCTGAATGAATCTGAATCTGAACAAGACAGAGAGATGTCGGGTGGGCAGAAGGAAGCACTTTGAAAGTTTGCAGCCATGGTGTAGTCTCCTTTGGATGAAGGCACCCATCCACAAATCATCAACTCCATCTCTAGTTTCGGAGTGCTCTTGGATTCCTCTCTGATGCTGAGCTCTTTCATAGCAGAAGCCATGAGTTTACACTTTCTGCTATCTCTGGTTGACTAGGAGACTTCATCTTATCCTGGAAAACAATAACCTGGCCTTAGTTATACATGTGTTTGTTACCTCCTGTCTGGTCTACAGCAAAGCAATATCCCTGGCATGAAGCCATCAGCCTCTAGGAAACTCTTGTTAGTATAGAATGCTGCAGTGTCTCTTTCCAGCAACGCAGGTTACCACATCAGACCTGTTCCCTGCTCTCTGTGCTGGCTTCCCATAGAATAATGAGGCACAGTCTTGATTTTTATCTTTAAGATGTTCAATAGCCTGGTCTCAAATTATATAAAAGATCACCTAAAACCGGGGACCATGGTCAACCGTTCTGCTCCTCAGACACAATGGAACCTTCTGTGCAGAAGACAGCCTTTTTTGCAGGGGAGGGGCAGCCCAAGATAGTGGAATGAACTCTCTGAGGCACTAGAGGGCCATCACAGACCTCACCACTTTCTGCTCCACGTGAAAGGCGCACTTCTTCCACCTTTGTTCTCTAACAAACACCAAGCTGCATGTCTATTAAAAAACCAAACCCAACCAAAACCCTGCCAAACCATCCCAGTGCACACACAGTTCTCCCTTTTGAGAGAGGATTGAGAGAGAATGAACCACGCATGACAAATGTTAGTGACATTGCTTAATGCACCACTGAAATGCACTCGGATACTATAGTGACAAGGTGGGTGAGGTATATCTTTTATTGGGCCAACTTCTGTTGGAGAGAGAGACAAGTTTTTGAGCCACACTCTTCTTCCTCTCTGCGAAAGCTCAAAAGCTTGTGTCTTTCACCAACAGAAGTTGATCCAGTAAAAGATATTACCTCACCCACATTGTTTCTCTAATATCCTGGGACTAACAAGGCTACAACTCAGATGCTATGGTGATGAAGACGATACAAGAACCCATATGGAATAGAACAGAATAGAAGTGAACAACTGGAAATTTGGGTTGAATTTTAAAGTGACTTTTTAAAAATCTCCCCGTGCTAGATTAACACTGAAAAATTGTCAGAACGGGGAATCTGTCAAGGACTATATTCTGTGCTCTATGTTTGTTGAATTTGCTTCTCTGTTTTGATGTTTAAAAACAAATTGTTTTTCTAAATGAATTAAGCTATCTGGGGATGGGTGATGGATTTGGGAGATACATGGTAGGTTATGAGCACGTTCTGCTGCCTACTAGGGGGAGAACTTGTATTCATGAATCTGAAGACAGTGACCTAATTACCGAGGAAGCACCTGGATTCTATCTCCTTGTGGACATATATCCAGCTTGCTGGATTTTAGTATCTTTATGCTAAGGAGGTGTTTGTAAGTGAACTCCATTTTCCTAGTGATTCTCTTCATCCTTTGAGATGTCCTTATTTTTCCCTTAGTTGTTTTAAGTAGTTCCCACTCCTCTACCACCCTCCCATCCTGACTCCCAAGCTGACCTGCTAAGTTAAATAGAAAGAGATGGCAGCAACATCCTCTTTGTCACTGTAAATTCAGGGGAGCTGTCTCCATTTCATAGAAATCAGGGATGAAAAGACTTGTTAGTGCATCCTTTGCATCCCTTGCTCCTCCTGCTACCATGATCAGGGCAGGATTATTCCCCTCTGTATGTTCTCTGGTGCTCTGTCCAATCTAGTTTCAGATGATCATGTAACTGGATTTCCTCCATTTCCCTGGAGAGACTCACCCACAGCTTAATAGACCTCTCTGCTAGGAAATATTTCCTAATATTTGGACTAAGCTTTCTTTTGCTCTGTTTCATCTCATTGCTGTTAAATTATTATCCTCTTGGATTGCCCTACCCAAATCCTGTTTGCACCAGTCTTGTAGCCATGCTGATCCCAGGATATATGAGAGATAAAGTGTGATTTGAAGAAGAGCTTGGTGGAGCTCCAAAATCTTGTCTTTTTCACCAACAGAAGTTGGTCCAATAAAAGATATTACCTCCCCCACCTTGTCTCTCCTATACAATTCCTTTCACTCATGGGTGTTTGTGTAACCGACCCCACTTGGGCTGATAGCAGGATTTGAGCGTGGGACCTTTGGCACTTAAAAGCTTGGGTCTCTTCCATTTGAAGAATGAAATCTTGGAGTTGCCATGGATAGTTTTCCAAAAACTTCTGCTCAGTGCACAGCTATTGATGGATCACAGCACTGGTCAAAAAGGCTATTAGGAACTGTTAGGAAAGGGATTGAAAATAAGACAGAAAATATCATAATGCCACTATATAAATCCATGGCTTTCCCATACCTTGAAAACTGTGTCCCGTTCTGGTCACCTCATCTCAAAAAAGATATAGTGAAACTAGGATAGGTTCAGAGAAGGGTGACAAAGATGATCAAGGGTATGAAATGGAGAAACTAAAGAGATTATGGATCTTCATGTTAGAAAATAGATGATTAAGGGGGAATCGGATACATGTCTATAAAATCATGAATGGTGTAGAAAAAATCAGTAGAGAAGTGTTATTTCCCCTTTCACATAATACAAAAACCAGGAGTCACATGGTAAAATTTGTAGGCAGCTAGTTCAATACAAACAGGAGGAAGTACATTTTAACAAAGTACATAATTAATCTTCGATCTCATTTCCATGGGATATTGTGATAAAAGTGTAACTGGGTTTAAAAAAATGGGATAAATTCATGGAGGACAGGTCCATCAATGACTATTAGCCAAGATGGTCAGGGACACAACCTCGGGCTTGGGCTGACCCTAAGGCTCTGACTATCAGAAGCTGGGAGTGGAAGATGGGGTGAATCACTCCAAAATTGCCCTTTTCTGTAAACTCCCCCTGAAGCTCTGGTACAGGTTACTGTCGGAGACAGGACACTGGGCTAGATGGGCCATGGTCTTACCCAGTATGGCAGCTCTTATGAGCTTAAAAAGGCCTAACTGCCTTACCTGGCAGCTGTAACGGACTCAATAACCTCTTATGTGGATCAGCCACTAGAGGGAGACAAAGACCCACACCGTCCTAGCATATGTCACCTGTACACTCTTCAATTATATCCTTTGTTAAACCCCTGGTAGCCAGGCAGCTACATGCAATAAGGCTGAGCACCTTTTGCGAACTGTGTAAGGCCCTCAACTTCATTAGATGAGGACTTCAGAGCTCAAAGCCAGTCTTTTCTTTCCACCCCTAGAAAAGTCCGACTGTGGATTAGAGTTGTTCAAAAAAAATATGTTGGAACAGTTTTCCATTGGAAAATACTGATTCAACCAAACTGAAATATTTTGCTGGAATATCTCTATTTTATCTAAAATTTGAACTAAAAATTGTTGAGGTGCTTTGTTTTGACTCTATCATTTAGAATATAGGATAATAGAATATGTCCAAACATAATGTCAGAATGAAGGGTTTTGATCTTATTGAAAGGCAAATGCTTTGATAAGGTCATTTCGATATTTCCAAAATGAATTTTTTCAAAATTTTCATTTCATGGGAAATTTCAAAAATTTGACTTTTCAGTCCAGTTCTGGACTAAAGGAAACTGTGAAATGTTGGAGTTCCTCATGGAGCAGACATTGGGAATGTTGGCCAGTTCTATGGCTGATCTACAAATGGCATGGGTGGACTCTGAAAGGAGCCCAAGAACTCAAACTGCCCTTGGCAGAAGGGAACAGGAAAAGAGGCAGAGGCTGGAGTCACCCTTTCTACATAGATCAGGGATCCCCAGATTTGCCAAGCACAATGGCAAGGATCAGAATGCTGCCAGGAATCAAAACATTCACTAATATGGGAACATGGGGGCAAAATGTCTTTACTGGAGAAAAAAAGACTTGCACAGTTGGGCTACATGTTTTATATTAAGTTCAGAAATATGCTTGTAAAATGGGCACCCTTGCTCAAGATACACATGTCCCCTGTGTGCACTCAGGACACATCTTGTTTGCTAACACAACAGATTTTCACTCCTGCTCTCCCCAAGGAGCTCACATAGCTATGGCATAGTGAGCTGGATTCTCCTCCGGCTCGTGCATCATCATTATCAAATCTGTTTTGCTAATTTCCATTTGGAGAATCTTCAGTGCTAGTGAGGAGGTAAGAGCCAGATAGAATTTTCGTCCGATCCCTGGTGGAGCTGGAGGAGCTGGCATTTAGAAAGATCATCTTTTTGACTTGTGAGCAGAGAGCCCTGGAGAGAGAATAACAATTGGAACACCTGGAGGTCATCTCTAGAAAGTCACTTCCCTGCCTATAACTTCACATTAATCATATGAACAGGGGCTGCCTGAGCCTTTTTCTTTCATGCTGGTTCATTTCCCCTTTGGAGTCAGCCAACATGGAAACCATCTAGCGAGTGTCGCCTGCAGCTCTGGATACTCGCTAGGGGATTGTTTCTTTGGCAGGACCCCAGCAAAAATAATGAAATAAATGAAAAAGGAAGGACTGTTCTTTCTCTTCTTGACTTTCCCCGGGGCTTGCTTGAGAACTCCCTGGAAGAGGTTGGGGTCTCACTGCGCCTGCCAGCCAGCCTCACTGTTTGAGAAGCACTGCCATGGGGGGCCTTAGAAAGCAGACAGAGTAACAAGCCATGAGCAGTGAGAACAGATTTGCCTCCAAACCTGAGAGACAAACACAAACCATTAAGCTAAAATGCTTTTTTCTTCTTTTTCTGTCGTCGCCTCTTTTTGGGCCATAGGTATTTCCTCGCTCTGTCTCCCTCACTTCCCTGGGCAGAGCCCTTCTCCTTCACCAGTTTTTCAATTCTCCCAAGAGGAACGAGCTGTTTAAGACAAGGTCACTTCGAGCAAAGGCTTTTAAGCTGCTTTATGTCCTTCGAGGACAGCCACGATACTAGTTTTTAAGACTGTGATGAAAACAGTGTTTTTTATAACATTCCCTGTTCTGCTGCCATTTTCTACCTCTCCTTATGGTGCCTGTAATGACAGCGAAACCGTTACAGATTGTTGCTGCCTGGAATATTAATAGAGCTCGTGGATAGCTCTGTGGTATCCTGAAGCTCTCCACACACTGCTTTCCACTGCACTTTTCATTGGCCCACTACGCTTTTACCTGCCTTTGCCTTTGCTAATAACCTCCCTAACTGAGAGGCGCTGAGCATTTGCAGCTCTCATTAGCTCCGATGGGAGCTGCAGCTGCTCAGCACCATCCAGGATCAGGTCCTATCCTGCAGTGGGTGAGATGGAATGGCAGAAAACCAATCAAACTAATGAATGCTGAAATTATTCTGCTAAACTCAAGTGTAGTATTAGTTGAATAGAGGATACATCCTCTCCCAGGAGGACTGTATCCTACCTTGGCAAGGAGGAAGTTCCTTATCATTCTTTAGGTCATTTTCATCCTTGTATTCCTAAAAGAGTGTTTGACATCTCCGGTCAAATTATGAAGCCTTTTCTTTGAGAGAAGGATTATACCAACCCGAGATAATGGGGAGCACGCACACGCAAATCCCTTCTTATGCTAAAGGATTGCCCCAGGAACAGCAAGTGTCTGACCCACTTTCATTACCATCTTTAAGATGCAGCACTCTGCCTCCTGCAGCAGGTAACTGCAATGCCAGTAACGGGTAGTTTTTGCACAGTGAGTGTAAGTAAACAGAGTGACATCTCATCTGCGGTGTGTGCACTCCAATGAAGCTGCCTTCCAAAGTGCTCCTTGGATTCAGCCAGTTGTGCTGGGGAGTACAAACATCAGGGAGATTACACACACCAAGCCCTGCAGATGGTAAATCCCCTGGCTGGAATCATGTCCTTAATGGAGAACCTGGTCAGATTGTTAAATTCCCTACAGGTATCATGAATCAGCACAGGATTGATCTCTAAGGGGGAAACATAATGTAGCAACAAACAGTAGCAATAAAACTAGATTCAGGTAGTGACTGACATTAATTGTATGAATTGGACCAAAAGTACAACTCACCGGGAATAGCTTCTTTAACACTTTGGGCAAGATCCTCAATTGGTGTAAATGTGATGTAACTCCACTGACAGCATTAAAGAGAAGCTGATTTATACCAGCCGAGGAGCCAGTCCTTTGTTTTAGATTATTTCTATTAAATGCAGGCAGATAATGAGGAGGTTGTTTGGGTTGAGGTAGAAAATGCCGAACTGGAGTAGAAAAATGGCCCAGCTAATTGGTGGCCCATCACTCAGAGCGGCCAATGCAAGATGATTCAAGGGAAGGTGTAAAACCAGATAATAGACAAATAAGGATAATGTCATTTGAACAATTATTTCATAGGCAACTTCTTCCCCCCAATCCAATAATCATGAATAAAATCATAAGTGAGTACAACTCTATATGCTTTCACAGCCACCCCTGCCAATAAACACAACACTGGACCATGCAGCCCCCACGTACTCTGAAGAACAAAAGCATCAGGGAAGTCCCATCCCTCACCAAAACACCCACAGCTATGAATTAAATGCTGCAGTGGAGGCAAACTCTGCACAGCTTGAACCTGAGGGGCATCAGCAACCCATAGTCCCACTGCAATGAATAAAGGCTGCTGTGCACCATTCACATCCCCTGAGCAAAAGGAATCAGGGAATGCAGCACACCGACCCATGCACCTGCCCCCATAAATAAAGGCATCAGTGGATGCAAGGTCACCCCGACTTCTGCCACCATGCACAAAGTCAGAGACGGTATCTCCCCCGTCACTATTGTGCACAAAGTGAACAGTGGAATTGCCTGCAGTTGCTGATAGATTTTCCCCCTACTTCCCCATGTTAAAGTCCCCTCCTCCCCAAACCTGTTGGCAGCTGACAATACCTCTAGAGATCCTTCTGATACCTCGCTGATGCTTTTCATACCTTTCCCTATCATATGGCAGAAGGCTGAGCCAACACTGGAAACAGCATCACTGGCTGATAGTTCGGGATTATTATTATTATTTTTTTTTTTATTATTATTTCATGGCTGGCTCCTTGGCTGCCCATCTGGAGTGCCGCCTGAGAGAGACCTTCCACTGCAGCTAAGTACCTTCGTCACATTCAGCCTTGTGTGGGCTTGATCATTCGTTAAGACAGAGGATAGGGGCAAGGAGGTGGTGGATTCAAACTTGTTTTTGTTTGTTAGCTTCTGGCAAAATCTCCTATGCACCTGTCCACTGGGTGTGACGAAGACTTCCTGAATCAAAGAGCATCCAACTGACAGCAAAGCAATGGCACTTGCAGAGTTTGCACCTTCCAGTTCGATAGGTGAGTTCTTGATCTGCACTCTGAGACAGTCTTTAGGCATGCAAGTAGAATAGTCAGGTTGCAGATTATTACCATGATCATGGGGTAGATGCAAAGTAAGTAGGGGGGGAATAAATGATAACTTAATATCTGAGAGGTAAGTGTTAGTAATTAGTCTGCAACACTTTGATCATTAATGCATGCAATCAAATTATCATCAAGAACATTTCACCACCAGCCCCCCTCTGCCTTCCCCCTTTTTTATTTAAACTATCTGGCAGACTGCAAAGGCTGGTAGCAGCAGCAGCCGTGGATGTTTTCAAAGGAAGCTGCTGCTCCCTAGTGTTTGAAGGATTCAAAGCCAGAGCCAAAACATAGGCAGAAATGGAGAGAGATCTGTAAAGAAAAATGGAGCAATAAACTAATGGGCCCAGGCAAGGCAGGAGTCTACCCTGAGTGCCAGCTCTTTGTTATCTGCTCTGATATTGATTACAATCCCAATGGATATAGCTCAGGTTTTCCTCCTTTGAGTTCTTAAGTGAAATTAAAAGCATACACTTCATTATGCACTCCTTCTCCTTCCCTCCATTTCTCTCTTCCTCTGATCCTTTGGCTGGATGCCAGTCACTGCTGGCCAATTACACCCTAGGGGTTAACAAGCGGTTTCTTTCCTTTCACATTCCCATGTACTCAGTGTCCTAAGGAAGAAGGAAAAACATATCACATCATGCACTCTGGAAACTGTACATGTCAACAGTAAACTAAATGAGAACTGAGTAGCTCTCTCGCTAGTAGTCTCTCTCCACTGCTAAAAGAGACCACTGGAATCTTAAGAAATCTGTATATATACACACACTGCAGCTGGGAGCTAGGTATGTGAGGAGTAACACACACAGAATTGCATGGGCTCGGCAGTATGATCTACCTTGGCAACAGCTGAGGTTTAGAATGAAAATCGGTTGCCTCTCAGGTTGAAAAAGTCACTGACCGAGAGTTATAATAACAATGCCCACTGGAATTCAGTTTTTAAACCCAGTGGATAGCTGTTTTGCTGTAAATGTAAAGCTCTGATCTCTCGCTAATCTGTGGCAACCAAAAAAATGGAAAGGACTGAAACACAACCTTAACTCATCTTCCACCTTTCCTCCAACATCTCCCGTACACACAGTGCCTGCTTCTCATCCACATTCCTTGCCTTCCTGCCTAGCTCTTTCCTTTTGCTTCCCTCTTTAGTTTTCTCTTGTTATCTTTATCTCATGAGCCTCCCAGTCCAGCTTCCTATTTGCTTGCCTTCTACTTAATGACAAATGTTCTCTTCCTTGCTGAGACCAGCAGCTAGCACATTGACTTTGGAGGCTCAGACACTTCTTAGGATCTTCTATGTGGCTTCCCTGTCTCCTCTGAAGTTTCCCAGTGGTAGGGGCTACATTGTGCCTCCTAGGGTACTTCTGACACCCGTTCTTAGCAGTAAAGATGAAATAACCAGTTTCTATGGAAAGTGGTTCATCCTTGAAAACAAAGTATCTCTTCCTTCTCTGGACCATATTATGGACCTGGGTCACTTATTAGAATCTGGAGAAATCTCAGGATCCACTCTGGCAGCAGGGGCAGCATGGGTAGTGCTGTTGATGACATCAGCTCCTTGGGCATCTATTTCTAAGGGGAAAGCAATTAAGTAGAAGAAGACAAAATTAAGGTTGGTTGGTCTGTCTGTCTCATCCAATTACTAGTTGGTCAGTAGTTTTAAACATCCAAAACAGCTGATCAGTTAGGAAATCAGTAGAGCTAAATTATTTTTAATCCTCTGACTGGAGGCCAAATTCTGCTCTGTTACACCAATAAATCTCCATAGTCATACCATTGACTGCAACTGTGGGTGTTTGGCACTCTGAAAATGAGGCCACTTATTTAGGTGTCTAGTATAGATTTAGGAGTCTAGCTTCTGGCAGCTAAATTTAACCATTTTGGTTTAGGCTGATTGGGACGGAGTCTGCTCATAGTTATACAATTGTAATTCTGAGGTATTGTAACTCCACTTAAATTAATGGAGTTATTCCAGATTTATACTAATATAACTGTCAAGTATCAGAGGGGTACTTGTGTTAGTCTGTAGCCACAAAAACAACGAGGAGTCCGGTGACACCTTAAAGACTAACAGATTTATTTGGGCATAAGCTTTCGTGGGTAAAAAACCACTGAAGAAGTGTTTTTTTATCTACGAAAGCTTATGCCCAATAAATCTGTTAGTCTTTAAGGTGCCACCGGACTAATATAACTGTTAGCAAAAACTGGCTGTACATGTGCAGTAAAAAGTTTGCCACGTACTCAGTGTTGATATTTGGGTACCATTCCATGCTAACCTCCCTTTTTCTCAAACAGAAGGAAAAAACACTCCCCATTTTCTCAAATGAATTTCTTTGTGTGCTATTTTGTTATTGTTATTGAGAGCTTGAGCCAAATCAGCTCAGCTGTTTGAGTGAGATGAGCATGAACAAAAATACACTTAGCCCATATGTTTCAATGGCACTGTTATGTGTGCATTGCTCCAAAAATAGCTACACCTAGAAACTCATGACTTGGCTTGTTTTATAGTCCTTCATTGGAGGAAGGAGAATCAACTCAAGTTTGAAGAGCATGGGTTAAATATTTTTAAAGTTGTAAACATTTAAAAGTGGCCACTTTCAAGTATGGGTCTGGGAATTTTTTATTTTAACACTGCATTTAATGCTGTTTTTGGCAGTGTGTGTGTGAGTACGCACAAGTGTATGTACACATGCTATATGTCTGTGTGTATGTGTTTTTCTATACAAAGAAAGAGAAAATGCTATGTGGAATGAAAATCCATTTAGCAGAAAAATTAGATCTCCTGAGCTTTTCTATTTTCTGCAAGAACTAGAAAACACTAGTACTATAAAAATAAGACACAGAATGATCTAAACCAATAAGATATGATTTTATGCCAAGATCTGAGGAAGGATCTATATCTTTATCAGGTTTCTCTGACTCAGGAGATGAAAATCACATGGAAGCTTGTTAGAAATTCGCCCTATACAGTATATCTTTCAGAAATACATTGTAAAGATATTTGCCAGTTTCCAAAATGAATTACAGACTCAGTGGCAGTTCCTGCCTCTTTCCTTGTACAAACACAAACACAGCACACTTATACCCACATTGTACATACACAGACTGTAGGAGGCAAATGCACACACAAACAACTGTCCCCACGGTTCCATGTGTCTGTCTGTGATTTTCTCAGTATCACTAGCACTCAAACATTGCCCTGATCAGGGCTGCACTGAAAGCTTTCCAGGAGCCTAAGGTTTGGCATAGTATGGCAAAATTTGCATATTACTAATCAGATTTCAACCACTTACATTTTTAATTCAGGCTTGAAACCCATGCAGTCACCATAATTCAAGGCTCCATCTTGATGTGTCTCCTCTTTGCTCCCAGCCACAGCTACTATGTTCAATGGAAACCTTATGGCCCAGGTTTCAACTTGTTCAGGTCTGGGGCAAGAACAGGTACATAATTATGGAACTTTCTTCTGGAGGACAGCAGGCTGAGCCCCACTCTCACTGCTGTAGAGTGCACTGCTAAACTAGCTTTTTCCCAAGACACCCAGCTCAGGAAAAAAGGACCCCCAGACCCTAAACAACATAGCAATCCAGCTAATAGGAGGAAAAAGGGAGTTCTAGCTTTTAAGGGGTGCATTATATGATGAATCTTTAATCTTGTACGTTTCTCGGATGTTATAATGATCAGTCTTGTGCTAATAAACCTTAGTCCAAGTGGTATGCAGTATACCACTCAGAAAGAGATGGAGCACAGCATGCTGTGATCTGTAGTCTCTTTTGGCAATACCTCATTATTAAAGAGGAAGGTGACTGCATAAGGATATGAGTGGTTTCTGGAACACTTTAGCCATCCTTCCTCCAAATGCTATCAAAATCAGCAAGTTGGAGTCCCATCCAGTGCCCTGTTTGGAGAAGGTATTATGGACTCCTACCTTCTGGTCTCTGATTAAAATGTTTATCACCTGTCACACAATACAGTAGATGACATGTAGTCTTCCCCCCGCCCCCGTCAAAGAAGGATGTGTTTGCTATTGTAACGTCTATTGAAACATAAACATATACCTTTAAAATAGCATTTCACTCTGACAATACTTCTGGAGAGAACTGAGAATAGTATGGGGGAGATAATGCACTCCAGACAATAGGAGAAGACACCAGCGAGATGCTTATCTGCCAGAACCTGTATTGACTATTTAAACAATAATCCCCTTCAAAATGATGTTTTTCTATGTACATTTAAAATGCATGATATTCAGTGTGTTCATGTGGCTTTTAATAGCCTGGATGATTTTCCATACAGCTAATTCCATAAATATATTCTGTTTTGCTTCTGCAATTTGTAGCATGGTCCCTAAAATGAAGCACTGCACTGCGGGTTCACCTCACCCAGGAACATTCTGTTTAACAAACAAGCCATTTCCCAAGTAACAGAAGTATCGAGGTAGGATTCAACCTCTCACCTGCCAGGATGTTTTGTGGTGGGTGAATCGTTGGGGAGGTCCCTGGTGCAACTAGTGGTTCACTTACAAGGACAAATCCTGAGGCCCTTACTCAGATGTTAATCAGTCAAACTCCCATTCACACAGTGGGGCAGAATGAAGCAACCCAGAGGAGTTTTGTCTGAGAAAGGGTGGAATCACATCTGAGTTAGAACCAAGGGAGAGGGTCTCTCTACCACTGTATGCTGCTCCAGTAGCTTACAGGAGCCATAAAAATGTCACAAGTAGTCAAGGGAGGATTCTTCTGGTGTAGGGTCACTATAACCAGCCCATTGCTGTCTCTCTTGCAAGCCCTAGCATGGGAAGTTTGCTGGGGATAGGGATAGGAGAAGGAGGAGGCTTTGCCAAGGGTGGAAGGAGGTGTCTCCCAGGCACACACTAGGGGGATTCTGGTCTGCAACACAGTCCACAGGCAGCCCTTGGGAGGTTGCTGTAAAATAGGGCTGCTCTCATTTACCATCCCGCATCTGGCCCAGAATCCAGGTGATACAAAGATGGCTTAAAGCCCCCTTTGCCAACCTCCACAGCGTGGGCTACTGCACTCATAAGAAGCATCGCCCAGAATCTCATATGCCAAGTGACAGCTTGTAGGCCAGATGTTCCACTAGTGTAAATCAGCATCTCTCCATCCATATGGAGTAATGCCAGTCTACCTCAGCTGAAGATCTAGTCAGGATTTGGCTGAGGGTTTGCCATTGGGTCGTTATTAGGGCTGGTTCATCATTTTGGATCTCATCCGGCACCACTGAAATCAATGGGGAATTTTGTAGTTTTCAATAGGGACAGGATCAGGGACTTCCAGCACTGCCGCAGGCCATTAGTCATTAAAGCTGTGACTGAGAGATACAGACAACTGGCTGGCAAAAGCAGCTCACTTTTTTGAAGGAAAATGGTAGCCATGGGTGGGAGAGGTTAATTAAAGTTGAAAATGAATTTAACTGGGAAGAAAGTGTCCTGAGCGATGCTGCCGTTTTATTGCAACCCTATACTCAAACTCTCTCTTTTTCTCTTCCCTGTGTAGCTGGGAACGGACTGGGAGCTTGGGTTGGGTTGGGGTGGAAGTAGTACAACAACGGACTGAAAAGAGATGATATTATTCTGTTTTCTTTATATTGTGCCTTTAAATATAGTGAAGTCCCCTTCCCATTGCTGCAGAAACAGCTGCCATTGTGTGTGTGCAATTCATATGCAGAATGCTACTGAGTGAGTAACACACTGTGCTCCTTCTTGTGGAAACTTACATTTGTTCTTTGTTGAAAAAAATGTCATCCAGGCAAGGATAGCATAATAGGAGCATCTCTAAAACAGTCCCCAGGTCCCATAGACAGTTATTGTCAACTGTGATGGTTACACCTGTCCATTAAAAACTGGATAGAGACCCACCAAATTCATTGCACTGCACAGCACCATTAAACAAATGGATATTGACTTTTGGTAATGATTTTCAGCCAGTGATAGAAATGAACCAATAATGCACAGGCTGGAGAGTTCCCAGCAATGTGCTAGGAGTCAGAACTCCTGGGTTGCATTTCTGGCTCTGTTACTGAATCATTATGTGACCTCATGTCCTCCCTGTTCCCATTTGTAATATGGTGATAATATTGTCAAAGGGTTATTATGAGTCATCATCAGTTGCTATTGATATAGATTTTTGAGATCTTCAGACAAAAAGGTGCTACATGGCAAAATTTTGCCCTCAGTTACAACCAGGCGGTCCCACTGAAGTGACAGGGACTATATAAATGTAACAGGTGGCAGAATTTGGCCCTAGAAGTGCTAAGAAACTTTTTTTATGAATGACTCTCTAGTCCATTTTCAATCTCCTGAGCCATCCTTCTCTACCAGAACAGGAAGTCGGACTGTCCCAACTGCAGCAATAAAATCTCAGGCACATCAGCAAATAAGGCACATGGATGTGCTCTCAAGTTGTGTCCTTTTCCATCACTTGTTGATTAATAAGCAAAATTACATCTATGATCATTGCAGTAAGCACACCATGAAAGATAACCATTGAAGACATCTAAATGTTTCCCTTTTTTGGCAATGCTTTAAAATAATGGCCCTAATCATTATTAGTTCCTTTGGTGTTCACTGGAATATCATCGGTCACAACTAACTCTTCTGGTATTAATGTGGATGTCAGGCATACTCCCACTCCTGTAGAGTTTCTTTCCATTAGAATTCAGTGTTCATTGGCTGGAACTTTATGTTCACCTATTATTGCAGGGAAGAATTTGGTGGTGGAAGGAATGCATAGGGACATCAAACTTTTCCTGTGACAAATTACATGCATTCTTTCAAATATAATGCTACTAATAATAAGCATTGGGTTTCTTTTCTGGCACACGGCTGCCTCCTTTATTTCAGCAGCTCATTCTAAACTGCTACAGTCATCAAAGATTAAACCCAAACTCCCACATTCTCTGAGACTGTAGCTAGAACCTGGTTTTCTTCACACTCTGTCAAACCTTATATATATATTTTTCTTTTTAAAGTTAATTTTTAATTTGCCGCATTGTCAATAACTGACAAGCCCAGACTTTCGAGATTAATTCCTGTATTTATAATGATACTAATTAGGGAAATCTCTGAAGCACTCTTATAATAATAAATAACAATAAGCTCCCCTACTTTCCTCCCACCAAGGCATTATCAAAGGAGGATGAAGAACATACAGTACAGCTCACTGAGGACAAAAAGGTGGCTTTATGCTACCTTGGAGCCTGACCTGACTTTAGGCCAGCTGTGTCCCAGGCCTGCTGTCCAAGGGGATTATTATAACAGCCAGGGTATTATGGTAGCACCAAGGAAGTCTCAGCCTAGCCCTCTACAAGAGCCATAGGGAGGACTAGTGTAACAGTGACCGTGGTGATCCTTTGTCAGTGAAGGACTGAGGTGAACCCTCCCATTACTGGCTATGCTGGCTTTAGGGCTAAGCAGTGCTGGTGGAGCAGCCTTAGCATTCCTGCTAAGTAGAGGGAAATCTCCTTTAGCTCTAGTGAGAGAGGCCTGTATTTGTGGAGCTGACAGATTAGAATTCTGATCCCAGCTCTGTGTGTGTGACAGATGGAATAGTTACGCTGTTGTCTTCAGCACATGGATTTGTTATAATAGGCATAACATTTCACCTGCCCTCTTTTTTTTTAATTTTTAAAGATTTCTACATGAGTTTTTTCTCCCCTGAACACAAACAAATTCAATGCTATTTTCCCCTCACTTGAATGAAATACATGCCCAGCACTCGTGAGCAACCCTACAATAATAAAGCTTTGCCCGTGTGTGCAATCCAAGTTCAAGTTTCAAGCTTCTGAGGATAACGGTGTGAAAGCAATGGGACGAATGGAATGGTTTTAAACCACTATTTTGAACTATGTTAATATTCCCTGAGTGTCCTTCCTAAGTTCATTGCTGGTGACAATTTCCGCAGCAGTTGTAAACCACAATTAGTATGTCACAGCTCAGCATTACATTGACTTCCAACTAGAAAGATAACCCTGCTGTTGTAATAGACGCTAAGGGTGACTTCCAGCTGAGAAAAGTTTTAGCTCAGCTCCTACTGGCTCATCTGGAGTAGGCTGCCTTTTGGCTCATCTGGCAAAGGATCCTAGTTCATGTCCTGCTTGCAGTAACATGCTTTATGCACACGGTCACCAAACCCAGCCAGTGACTTCCCAGAGATGGAGATTGGAGACTTGGAGATTTCCCAGTAGTGATGTTCATGGCTCCACTTCTTAAAGACCTTTGTGACTAGCAAAACATCAGATGCTGGCTCATAGCTTCCCCTGCTTAATACAGGATTTGGAGCTGAGGTCAAGGTCCTGAAAAGGGAAACACAAATGTAATGAAGTATTCCACCCCAAAGGATTTTGTAATCCACCAACATAGAGCAGGTCTACACTACAGACCTATATTGGTATTACTACGTCACGTGGAGTGTGAAAAATCCACATCTCTGGGCAACCTAGTTTTACTGACCTAACACCCAGTGTAGATAGTGCTATGTCTATGAAAAGCTTCTCCTTTCATCATAGGTACTGCCTCTTGGGGAGGTGGATTAACTACGCCAATGAGAGAAGCTCTCCCATTGGCATACTGGTGTCTTCGGTAAAACACTACAGCAGTGGTGCAGCTGTGCCACTGTAGCGCTATACGTGAAGACAAGCCCATAGACATTTCCAATGACTCAGCACAGATCTCACTTAAATCTTTGGATCTCCCTGTGATTCTACTCTAGAATTTTTGTCTATTCTTTTCCAGATTTGGATGCTGTAGATGTCTGTTCAACACCCCACACCTTTGCATTCCTTCCCTTTACCCCCATCAATCATCCTGTATAACTGAGAAATGTTTCCAGAATTAGGCATCTTGTGAGGCAGAGATTTAGATCCAGGCCTCTGTGTTTTTCCAAATCGATTATTGCACTCCTTTGCTTATTGCCATTCTGACTCATTTGATTAACAGGCTGTGACTGGTGACAAAGTACGCCAACCAGGATTCTGACTGGCACCAGGCAACTGAGCCATGCAGTCTCAAAACTGTCCCAAATTAAAGTGGTTAGCAGCCATAATTCGCTCAGTGACAGGCAAACCTCACAGCGTTCAGAGGTCTAGTTCAGATTTGTTCAAAGGTTTATCCAAACATACAGCAGTTAGACAAGGTATCTCATGAGACGGAGCCTTCCTGTCAGGTGTCCTGTATGACCAAGTTACGGCCTAGTAGAAAATACCTCAGGAAAAACTTCTATTCCCAAGTGAAATCAGGAAATGCAGAGGCTTTGTGGAAATGAAAAACAAAAGAACAAAGCAAACACAATGCCCTACTCCCCCAGCCATGCAAAGGAAGAGATTAACAGTATGTTCCAACTGACATAAAAGCTTCAGGGACCTGGCTGAAGGCACAGACTCTTTCTTATTTTATCCAACCCAAGTTGCCTACCCCTAATTATTAGGCGCTTATGCTGATTAGAGATAGAGGTGTGGTGTGATCCCAAGAGTGGGCATTCAGATAGCATGGTGATGAATCAATACAAATATGTAGAGAGATGAGTTCCAGTCACAGTTCTGACACTGACTCCCTTCAGGGTATGTCTACACTGCAACTAAAAACATGTGGCTGGTCTGTGCCAGCTGACTCAAGCTCATAGATCTTGGATTGCAGGACTGTTTAATTGTCATGTAGACTTTTGGGCTTGGTCTGCAGCTCCAGGACCTTCCCACCTCACAGGTCCTAGAGCCTGATCTCCAGCTTGAGCCTGGAAGTCTACACTTAAATTAAACAGTCCAGCAAGCCCGAGTCAGCTAGCACAGGCCAGCCACAGGTGTCTAATTGCAGTGTGGACATACTCTTGGAATTAGGATCAGATCCTCTCAACCCAACTGCTTTTCTTGTTGGCCTTGGGCAAGGCATTTCACCTAAGAACTTTCTTCAGTAAAAGAGGTCAAATGATATTCACTTAGTCACAGGAGGAATTACGTCGTAATCTGTTAATGTTTTTGACATGTGCTGAAGATGATGAGTTCTCTTCAGTGGAAATTCTGGTTGAAATCATTCATTTGGTTCATTCTCTCTTCAGTTGGCCAACAAGACTTTGGAGCAAAGCAACATTACCTATTGGTCTGGTGTTCCTTAGATTATTGGCTCCTAGTTTTGTAAATGACGCCAAAAGAGACCAGTACCAGCCAATAGTGACTAGTAGAGATGTTAAACCCTCAAATCAGATTGGATGTCTTTCTCAAAAATATGCTCTAGTTCAGCTAAAAGTTAGGGGTCTGATGCAAGAATCGCTGGGCGGAACTTGTTGGACTATGTTATGCAGGTGATCAGAATGGATGATTATAATGGTCCTTTCTGGCCTTTAAATCTATGAAAACCAGTAGATACCAGTTGCAGGATTCTAGACATTTCCAGTAGCCCTATAGACATTGTTAGTGTTATGCTATTGACTAATGGGGACCTAACTGTTTCTGGGGGCCGGTGATTCTGGACACAAAGCTGTAGATACTTATACACAATAGCTGCAAGAAGGAATCAAGAGCAGTATACTGTTATTGTTACTGTGAAGAAGCCTCAACAGGATAGAAATGATGTAAATGATCAAAGATGCTGCTGCAATTATGATGCACTTCTTGAGCCTGAAGAAACTGACATCTTCTTTGGCATGGAAAATAGACAAAACATAAATGGCCGGTGTCCCATGAATCTCCTGTGAATAACTATGGTGAGGCAGATCTGGGATTATGGAGATTTCTACCACTAAGCCCTAGCAGGCTCCCTGGCCTTTACTCTCCATAGTGTATCCAAGTCAAGGCTGATGCTGAATAGCTTGTCAGCGTGGAAAGTCTTGGCATGAATGCTCTTACCCTTGATCTGGTCTGTGAGCCAGTGGCCACTTGCTTCTGCCTGTCTCCTACCATTTGCATGCATTAAAATTAATCACTTTTTATTTTCAAGGACAGTGATTAATCCACTGTGCCCTTCTGCTCTTGCTACAAATGTATTAACTGCTTAGACTGGAAAAGAAGAAGAATTATTCCTGTTTTAACAGCAAACAATAAGGTTTAAATACATCCCATCTCCTCTAACGTCTCTCGGTAATTAGCGACAAAGGCCCTCCTGTTCAAGTACAGGCAAATGTTAAATACCCACCCCCATTATCATGAAATTCACTTACCAGCTTGGCCTGTCTGTCTGCCAGGCACGTGAGTTATTATGGGAGCCACTGCTCCTTTTGTTCCCCCTCTGTTTCCTAATCCCTCAAACAGAACAGAGTTCGACATCTGTTAGTGCGGACACTCGTTGCTCACTGAAGGCATTAGCAAAGAAAAGATTCTACTTAGAGGAGAGGCTGTGGAGCATCTCCTGATTTTAATCATCTTCCTAAATGTCCACTGTCCACTAGGTAAGCTTCCTAGTGATCAGCCACCCCCGCTGCCCTTCCTCCCACGCACACTTTGATTCCTGCTCGTGTATGAAAGTGACGGGGTTGCATTTCATACAACCCCCAGCACTTCATCACTCCAGGTGTATGGTAGGGGGGAAAACCCACCCAAGCAACCAAACCCATAAGTCATGCTTAGTGGCCTCAACGATGCATTGAAAACACAGTCTTCTTGAGCAGGGCAAGTGATGGGACCATTAGCAAAACAGATGACTATGCAGCAAACGAGAGCCGAGTTCTGCCTTCCTACCATGGCCTGCTCCTTTCAGAGCATTTCTCTGGAACATGGCAGACACAGATTCCAGCAGATAGAGCACTTTAACACCTGCACTCAAGGGTTGTTTTTTATTTAAAATGAATTAGTTGCTGGATTTGACAGATCCGTAGACCAAAGTCTTTTTTGTTCACAAAACAAATGCAGTCTAGATGGTGACAGAGCAAGCATCCCCCTGCCTTCTGCCAATGTCTGTCTATCTATCTATCTGAGTACTCACCCCAGCATCTGCCTCCGGGCAACCTCATCTAATATGTTCTGTCTCCATGGTTTGTTCAGCCCCAGCCACTCTGTTGATGATGAGAGTGCCAGTTAGTACCAGTTATGAGTGGGTGGTTTTTTATGTGAATATCTTTCAGGTAAGAATTAGGATCAGATCCTCTCAACCCAACTGCTTTTCTTTAAAAGCATTTCCTATTAAGACTGAAGTAAGATAAATCAAGAGGTTCGGATTGGAAAGTCTCCTCGGATCTTTAATATCCGTGCAAAGCAGACAGGGCACAGGGTTTAAGGTCTTATCTGAAAGACTCATGCAAAGTAAACGGAATGGAACTCAATTTATTTACTGGATTGTGGAACAAAGAAGGCTTGATCCAACCCTGCTGGAATGCGAGCCTATCACTTCAAGGATTCTAGGTGTTTTAAATCAGATGCTCAAATCATTAAGCCACTTCTGTCCCTTTCCAAAGGTGCACAGTAGCTAGTGCTTTTCCTTTAACCAGCATTCCACTCCCTTTCCACTAGAAATGAGCTTGAGCTGTCCTATTACTGCTGTTTCTCAGATGGCACATGAAGTGGGGTCTCAGCCTTCACTGCTCGGTAACCTCACAGGTTTTTTCTTATTAACCGTCATAATGATGGGGGAGAATAAAAGGCCTGAGAACTGCATCAGTCACTTCATCACCTCTGGGCTGAGATTTGAGTCACTCAAGCGTCAAGAGAGTTTTTTTAATTTCCAACATCAAGCCTGTCAGAAATTAAAAATAAACTGGGAGCAAAACCATCAGATTATCCAATCACACTTGAATTGTCTTTTTTTTTATTATTATTATTATTTGAGCTGCATTGGGAGCACTAAGCTATTCTGCAAATCAAAAAATGTCTTGGATTTGAATGGATTTTTATTAACCATTCTGTATTTCACATTAGTGATTGGCTAATAGCCCGAAACATTGCAGTATGCTCTGCTGGAATTGAGTTTAAATTAAAGCTACCAGTTCATAAAAATTGCTTCTGTCTATATAACTTTGATCGCTGCTTCTTAAAACATTTAATTAGCTAACGCTTCTCAGGGAAGAGCCTTAGACCCAGCCGAGCCAGTTTCTCAAAAGTGGTAGAGAATTAGGGAATTAATTTGAAGCTTGGAAGAGTCACCTGACACTCAGAAGCCAGGGCTGTATTTAGTAAGGGAAGCAGCTACAGCCTTCTCTTGGTGACCAATTTAGGAGCCTGGGTGGAGGAATCACAGCTTCTTACTCATAAAGTGGTCCTCAATCAAGCCTGAAGCCAATTCACATTCAGCCGTATACAGAGTTCATTAATTACGGGAGCGGTATCGAAGGTGCGTGCATGCATGCACTTTATCATCTGGTGGGGAACAGCGGAAACTGAACCAATCAGAACAAATGAACTCAAAGTGCACTTGTTAGCACCATGTTTTATTTCGTGCACTAGGGACAGGATCAAGAACACACTGGAAAGCTTTCACAGGAGCTGATCCTGTGCATTGCTGAAATGTCCTAATGGCAACGAGACTCAGCATTTCACAAAAGAGGGCTCATTTTTTTTTCACAGAGCTACTTCACTCCAATCCAAAAGTCACTGTAAGTGAGCAGCGTTTACATATCATGAGGCACTGCATCATTCTGAGGCTGTAATTGTGCTTCTTTCCAGAGAGGCTGGGAAGCCCATTGTTTGGTTTTGCGTAACTTTATCAGTCACATATTGGGTTTGCAAAACAAAACCAGTTGTGGTTTGAATTTCAGTTTCCATGTTATCCAGAGAGGCCAAAGTTTGTACATGCGACAAAGAGTCCTGTGGCACCTTATAGACTAACAGAAATATTGGAGCATGAGCTTTTGTGGGTGAATACCCACTTCGTCAGACACATGTACGCAAGTTTGTACATGAGTCTTTGTGGGTGTCAGGGGTGGGAGTTATACTGGTTTGGGCCAATTTCTAGTATGAATGAGTTTTTCACTATGTCCAAGTGCACTATAGGTCTAATATTAAGGTTGATAGTATACGTAGTCACCAGAGGATTTCGTTTTTGTTCCTGTGTTTATGAAAGGTGTACAGATAATATTGATTTTATTTCTGATTTTATCTAGTTAAATTGTTGCACTTGCAAAAAATTTAAACCAATCAAAAAAAAATCCAGGTGCTGAGTTATTGATTCAGAACTGAGCACCTGAGGAAGTCAGGGTTCAGAACAGTTTCTCCAGTGCATTTACAACAGGGATGAACTTGGCTCTGCAGCTGGCCAGAAAATGGAGATGAGGGATGGGTTCCATGGAGAATATAAACTGTGCAGGAAAAATAAAAAAACGAAATAGTTTAATTGGGCAGTGGCACTGCAGTGCTGCCTGGGAGTTGCAGTTTGGTTGCCTCCTGCTCCCATTTTCCTGTATAGGTTTCTCTCTCTGATTGGATTAAAGAGTGTTGATGGAAACTTTTCAACTTAGTCCTGCTTAGTCCAGTCCTGTTTTCTTATCAATTGATTGCCATATAGAATCGTCTGAAAATGTGTCTGCCAATGCCCTATAGGGGCAAAGTATCTTATCATTTCAGCATTCCCTCCCTACACTTCTGGCATGGATATTTGTTTTGGCTGTGTTTTGGGGAACTGAATGCGAAATCAGCTTTCACCAATATCTACTACTGCTTAGGATCCTGATCCAGTGACTCACTTAAGTATGTATGCAGTGACATTGAAGTCAATGGGACAACTCATGTGTTTACACACTTTGCTGGACCGAAGCCTAGGATCTGATTTTTCTGAAAGAACAGACTTTAAAGACTTTATTTGTGAAACCTGGGGATGACTCTGGCACAAAGGGGAGTGGACTTTGTATCCAAATGTTTAACTATATTAGTTATAAATACTATGATTGGCAGAGGTGGATTTACCATGAAACCCACAGTGCCCTGGCACGGGGCCCCCCAACAACAGAAGCTCCAGGTCTGGGCACTCAAGCAGCTCAGCACCAGCGCACCCCCTGTGGAGGGGCTGCTCCACGGGAGAGAGGCTGCGGGGGTAGAAGCTGTGGGGAGCAGGGAGGGATGCTCACCTGCAGCCTCAGGGGAGCAGCTGGGAGGTGCTGGGAACGTGGGCTAGAGGACTCAGGAAGAGCACAGGGCTGCTGCGCAGCTGGCTGGAGAGAAGCGGCTCTTTGAAGGGGAAACTGCTGCTTCTCTCAGGCTGCGTGGCTGCCCCTGCTCCTCCTGAGTCCTGCAGCCCCTGCTCACAGTGCTGGATTCAGAAAGGGGGCAGGGCTCTGGGGCCCCCTTAGCCCTGGGCTGCAGTCCTAAAGCACTTGCATTCCAGACCTGCCTGGCGTGCTGGGGGGAAGCAGCTCCGAGAATCATGGCCAATGGGAGCTGCGAGGGACAGTGCCTGCGGGGCAAGCACAGGGTCGTGCAGAGCCACCCGAACTCCCTGCACCTGCACTGCTTGCACCAAACAAGAGTTGCCCCAGGTAAGTGCTCCGCATCCCAACCCCCTACCCCAGCCTCAAGCCCCTTCCTGCACCTTAACTCCTGGCCAGACCCCGCATCCCCAGCCTGTTGTTCCTGCACCCTAATTCCCTCCCAGACCCTGCAACCCCAACCCTGAGCCCCCTCCCACACCCTAACTCCCACCCAGATCCTGCACTCCTACCCCAGACCACTCCTGCACCCTATCTCCCACCCAGACCTTGCAGCCCCAGCCCGCTCCTGCACCTTAAGTCTCTCCCAGACCCTGCACCCCCAACCCTGAGCCCCCTCCCACACCCGAACTCACTCCCAGACCCTGCATCCCGAGCCCGCTTCCGCACTCCAACTCCCTCTGACCCTGCACCCCAACCCTGAGCCCCATCCCTCATCATAACTGCCTCCTAGACCCTGCAATCCCAGCCCTGAGCCCAAGGAAGAGAATGAAGAAAAAAATTACTAACAAGGTGGGGGGCAAGATAAGAGAGAATGCTCCACCTGTGGGTGGGTGGGAGGAAAAATGAAGCTGAGCACAGGGCCCCCAACTCTAAATCTGCTATTGATGATTGGCATGTCTTCAACAATACACTCATATAGGTGGTGAGTTATATCAGCCCATGTTGCCTCTTCTCCACCAATATTTAGAAATGTGGACCCGGCTCCACCAATGTTTGGGCTTACTGTGCTCTGGGGGGCCCCATGCTTCAGGGTGGCCTGTGGGGCTAGCAGAGGGCCTGACGCCGGCAGCATAGAGCGACTGGGCCCCAGCCCATCCCACCCCACCAGCTCCCAGCATCGCTCGGGGGAGGGGGTGGAAGCCAGAAAGAGGCAGGGAAGGGCTTGGGGGAAGGGGTGGAATGAGGGTGGGGAAGGGGTGAAGCAGAGATGGGCTCAGGCTGGGTTGCTTGCTGCTGCTGGCACCAGGCCCCCCACTAGTCTCCTAGGCTGCCCTGGACCCCACATCCCCTGAATCGCAGGCCCCAGGGTGGTTGCCCCAGTCCGTCCTATGGATGGAACAGCTCTGGGTCCAGGGCGGCCTGGAGGTAGAGGGGTGCCTGGCTCCTCCCCCAAGCCCGCGCCTCCGCCCCGTCTCTCTCCGGCTTCTGCCCCCTCCCCTGAGTGATGCCGGGAGCTGGCGGGATGAGGTGGAGCTGAGCGGGGTGGGCTGGGGCTGGGTTGCTTGCTGCTGCCAGTGCCAGGCTGTCCTGGATCCTGCTTCCCCCTGAAGTGTGGAGACCCCTCAAAGCACGGGGCCTGAGGCGGTTGCCCTGGTCTGTCACGAGATGGCTTTGCTTGGACCCGTTCTGGGCACCACCAAAAATTACACAAACCTGGTGCCCATGTACACTCACACATTTGTACAGTGGCAGAGGCCTCCTAGGTTGTGCAAATCCTCAAAAACTCTTGTCCAGTGGCTGGGGATCTCCCAAGCCTGTGTGCCCTTAGGCCAGAGTCGGTTCAGATAGAGACATTTCAGTTTCACTTTCAGATAAGATCTTTTATGTCAGCTAAAAAGAAAATAAAAAACCCACTGGGAAAGAAAGACAACAATGTGTTTTAGAACAGCTGCCCCCAACCTTTCTCTCCTCCCGCTGCTTTGGATCACCAATCTTTAGGAGATGGAAAGATCGGGCCACTATAAATAGGTCATATTGGGGTGGGAGCGTGGGGAGGAGAATCAACTACGTACTTGCAATGCAAAAAACTCCACACATTGGGAGTGGAGTGTGCGGACTTGATCCAAAGCCCATGGAAGTCCTTGGAAAGGCTGTCATTGACTTTAATGGGTTTTGGATATGGCTTTGCATGAGGGGTTATATTTTGACCACACCATGGAACAAATCTTACCCTTAAGAGGAAGATGCATGGCAAGAACTAGTCCAATGCACTTCACACATGCTACTGACAAAGACTGGTTGGTAACGGCTTGCTATACTGCTTGACTGTAATGGAGCTAGTTCTGCTTGCACAAAACCAATGCTGAATCATCCCTGACAGTCACTGAGAAATAGATTACCATTTGCAATCTCCCTATCTGTCCAGGTAGCAGGTTGTATAAGCCCCAATATACAGTACTCCAGGGTGGAATCAATTAAAATAGATCCAGTTGCCTAGCTAGATAAATATATACAAGCTAAGACTTAAAAGACTAATATTTTCATAATGGTCTTTTTCACAGTATCAACAGACAGGCTCAGAATGCAGATGGAAAGCCAGGGAATCTGATCACTCCTTGCAATTTCAGACCACAGAGCTGGAACAGGACTCAACGAGATTGGCAGCAGAAGACAATGCCGGCAATGCTGCTGGCTTGCTAAATAGACAGTGGGCTTCAATCCTCAGAGCTGTCACACCGGCACTAAATTCACTTCAGAAGTTTCATACTAATTTGCTTAACACTCATTTATGTTCATTTCAGTGTGTTAATTAAATACATTAAAAATTTCAATGACACAAATGTATTTTTGTCATATAAATGGCCTGACCTCAATGAATGCTATCAAGGAAAAGCAGATTTAGTGTAATGTGGAAAATCTGGATGGCTCCGCTGGCCTTTAGTCATACTGCTGAGATTTTTTTTATGTAGGTGAGGAATATAGTTGAATATAGTTCAATATGAACCAGGGTCTATTCCTAGCTATGCCACTGACTCTTTTTGTAGACTTGGGTAAGACACTTCCCCTCTCTGTGTCTGAATTTCCCCATGTGCAAAGCAAGGATAACACTTGCTAGAACTGAGTCAGCCACAGGCCTTTTTTTACCACACATAGCCATTCAATTTTAAAGGGAAACTTCAGACCATGTTCCTGGCCCTCTTGTGTTAGTCCCCCAGACACATTCGAGTACTCAAGCATTGTCAGCACGAATCCACAAGAGAAACAAATGTGAAGTTAGAGAAGTCACTGAAAATAAATTTCAAATGATATGTTCAGTTGTAAAATAATATCTAGCTCTTATACAGTGCGTTTCATCAGTACATCTCAAAGCACTTTACAAAGGAGGTCAGTGTCATTATCCCCATTTTTCAGATGGTGAAATTGAGGCAGGAGGTGGTGAAGTGATTTCTCCAAGGTTGAGTTGGGAACAGAATCCTGGTCTCCTGTGTTCCAGTCCATTAGACAGCTGTTATGGTTGGCTATGTAAATCATCCAATCAGGGATGAGCAACAGGACCACATGACTCCAAACTCACCAACACAACATGAATGGCAAATATTTGCAGTTTGTGAACCATCTACAAACCAAGTATTATTGACTGAATAAATGTGTGAGTAATTTTGAATAATGAATAACTTTCATAATTTGGCAATCAGTTCATAGACACGTCACAAACAGTAAAAAAGGAGAAATTCATTGCATTAATTATTCACTTAGTTTCAACATATGCCTCTCTCCCAGGGGAGTTCTGAGGGTTATTTAGTTAACGATTGGTACAAAGCTTTGAAAATGTAAAGCTAAGACTTGTCAGTACATGAACTGGGATTTTCAGCTTCCTCTGTGAATTTTCTGGCTTGTGTGGACTTTGTCAGATCCTTAGGGTCATATTTTCAGAAAAGGCCACAACATTTGCACCTACAATTATCTGCATATGCAAATCCCCCAGTATTCTGTGCCAATGTCATTTGCACCTGCCAGTCAGGTACACCTTTCACTCTCTGGTTTTTGTGCGCAAGTTTGGGCTTGCAGTTGAAGCTCTGAGGGCCTCCAGGCACAAATTATTGAGGGTGTAAATTGTGTTTGGGTACATAATTTCATAGTTTTTGAGGCCAGAAGGAATCACTGTCATCACCTAGTCTGACCTCCTGTGTAAAACTGGCCATATTATTGCTTCCAGTAATTCCTGTAGTGGAAGGAATGAATTTTTCCAGCTGCGTAAGTGAACACTACCCAGCCCAATAACTTGTGGTTGAATTAGAGAGTATCTTTTAGAAGAACCCAATCTCAATGTAAAAGACACTAAGTGATGATGAATTTACCATTTCCCTTGACAAGCTGTTGCAGTGGCAGTTCACACTCACTGTTTAAACGTGAGGTATAGATCCCATGGAAACTGTGGTCTTCAGTTCATTGCTATGTCGCTTTTGTCATTGCTGAAAATGAAAAACTTCTTTCTGCTCTATGGGGCACTTCACAGTTTCCACAGCAGATGGTCTTGTGAATAAATACAGAATAACAGACTTTCCTAATGACACTATTTACTTGGTTCTTTGCAATGGCTCTGAATGAGCCATTAAAGACTGTTCTGTAAATATAGGATTATGGGCTCTTTAAACACATGCTATTCACTTGCTGTGCCTTCATGGGGATCTCTTCCTAGCAGTCTCCTACTGACAGACTCTTTGTTAATTCATCTTTCATTTGAAAGACAGCCATGACTCTCAGATCATTGTTTTGCAGTCCATCCAGACAACATGGATGCTGTTAACCTGAGAGAGCAGCCTGCTTGGTTTTTTACATAGCGTAGCTATGGTTGGAACGATCACATCATGATACTGGAAATTTTGCATTTTTGCCTCATATTGATACAACTTAATGAGGGTGAGAGAGCTGGTATAAATGTGGCAGTCTTTAGCTGTCTTGCACAGTTTCCTCATAAAACCTGAGATGGATTCTTCCTCTCCTTTAAGTGTTTAAGTCCTTATCCAAACACAATTGGTATCTTCCCAGGACATTACAGCAGGTGCTGGTTCTGCTATAAGGCAATGCTGTTCTGTGGGCTGGTTCTTCAATAATGTTGATAATTAATGCAGCTCATCATCCTGGAGCAAAGTCTTGGGAATCCAATCTATAATCTCTCACCACTTAGTGTTTCTTATTAAGCCTGCTGGTATTCAAAGAGACGGATGCGAACTGAGGCTCTGAAACCTGGCTGCGGGGGGGTCTAGGAGACAGCCACCAGCCCAAGAGGGAAGGTCTACACTACTATTTTTAGCCCTGCAGCTCAAGCCCCAGGAGCCCGAGCTCTGAGATTCGGCCCTACAGGTTTTTCTTTGTAGTTTAAACATACACGTACCGAAATATGCCAGCTTCCTTTATGACCGTAATTTACCTCTGAGCCGCAAGGGGAACCGAGGTTATAGACAGCTTTGCTAGACGGAAGCAATTAATAATCCCACAGCTTTTCAAATGTCCTCCTTAATTAAAAATTTTATGTCCCTTATTTTGTATCCTTGACAGATGTTTTAAGGCTATTGTCTCATATTTGTGCTTGGCAAATTTTCTTGCTGACCTGAGATCTCAGTGGGACTGAATCATAGCTGAATGGGCTCAGAAAATATTATTAATATGCTTAGTAGAGAAGTAGGGTTGTGTCTACTCATGATTCCTGTTGCCTGACCCTTTTTAAGTTTGATAATGTTAGAATAAGGACCAATTGATCTGACTGCAGTAAGGTCCTTCTCCCAGAATCAGGCTACACAGAATTTACCCTCTGGAAGTTCAAAATCTTGTGGGGATATCTCAGGGTGGATAACAAGGACCCCCTCACATTGAGGGCAAAGTAAAACCTTAGATACCTTTATTAAAATAATGGAGAAAGCTAGAAAAGATCCAAGCCATGTAACAAGATAAAGATAATATAGGATCATACTATGCATAAGCTTTTAGAATTTCATACTCACACCCTTAGTTGAGGACCTGGTGGTAAGAGACAAAAGGACCGGCCCTGCCTCTAGCATACAGTGCCCGATGGTCCAAGTTTCCAACGAGCTGAAGGGTCAAGTAGAAAAGAAACAGACAGCAATGGAAGAGGCCCAGGAAAGAACAGCCCCAGACCACATGGTGACCGTCCTGTTACAGGGCCTGAGCATCATCTGCTCACACTCAGTCTTCCATGCCCATTACTATGCCCATATTTAGCCTTTTCACCAATATAATACTGAGGTGTACTTATTCTATAGGTTAACATATTGACATGAGTAATTACCATTTCAGCACAGGATCATTCCATCACCTCTTGCTTAAGCAGATTTGTGGTTATTCCTTCCAGATTCCTTGTGGTCGCACTGACTGGAACATTCTAACTTCTACCATTGAGCAAGCTCTTCTTAGTTTCCAAAATCTAAAGGTAACCCTTGATCTGTGCCTGGTTGTGGCCCACTTAACCACCCTTATGCTAACTTATGCTCCAGCTAACATCTTACAGGATACAGGCCTGTAGGTTTCTTGCATTACAGTCAGATATGATGAAAGGCTACCCTCTCTAATCCTTGCTGGTGGAGTGTGGATCTTTGTCCCACGCTAGTGCCAGGAAAATCTGTGGAGGTTTGAGTATGCCTCTGAGCTAATGGCTCTGGTTATTTAGTTCAAACACTAGAGAATCAAGATTTTAGGTCTAAAAGTGCTGGCTTTAGTCCCTGCAATGACTTGTCCAGAGATTATGGGAAAAGTGGCAGCCCATCCATGTTTGGTTCATTTGCAGGGTTTGAACCCAAGATTTCTTGATCTAAAAGCATGAGCTCCTACTAACTGAGTTAAGGACTAGGTCTGTTAGCTCAAAGGCAGGAGCAGGCTCATTAACCTCTTATGCAGTTCAGCCACTAGATAGGACAAAGAGCGACACCGTGTTAGCATGGGACACAGTAGCAACCCCTCGTACAGCTCAACCACACCAAGCAACAGTGGGAGCACTAATGTAGACAAGGTGCCATGGATGTTTTAACAACGACGTTGTTTAGCACTGCTGTGAGCAGGGGTAGACAACACGGTGGTGAAGAGGCGGGTGTCTGGACTACACTACTGCTCCCCTCATTAGACCTGCATGACTAGCAACGCTTGGAGATTTTAAGAAAAGAAAGTCTAGTATAGATACGGCCCACACAGGAAGTAGCTAGTTTCATCCACGGCCACAATGTAATCATCTCTGAGAAAGAATGTGGCAGCCATCAGAACAGTGCAGCAGCGCTGAAGGCCAGGAAGTGAAGAACAGCTTCTCTAATTAAAGCGTCAGGGGAAGAAAGAAAAGCAAAATGTAATTATCATACTTGAAGTTTGGCCAGGACACCAGAGTTAACACTCCTGTCCTTACAAGTGCCCGACAATCATTAATAACATGTGGTCAGGGCCTCAGTTGTACACTAGCCTGAAAGGCAGCCCCTGCAGCAGCATGCATGCCCTAACAATGGGCTGCAGGTTCGGCACAGAGAAGCCTTCGCCAGATGACTCACCAGTGCACTTCCTGCCAAACTGCTATCCTGCTGTTGGCTCAGCCTGACCCTTCTTAGCAAAGGAAAACTGGTGGAGTTGCCACCCCAGGGGTAGTGCTATGCTCATTGCTCTTTGAAGCTTAAAAACAAACAATTCTATCAAATTCTTCTTCTATTGCACTTGCTTATTTAAAAGTACTTCAGCGGGCTTTGTTTGTTTGTGTTCCCAGCAAGTATTTGCAGCGGATCAGAAGTCAAGATTGACTTTTTTCTTTAGCTCGGTGACCTGGGAAGCTGGCATCTCAGACACTAATCAACCAACTAACAGCATGCTTTGTGGCACAGGGAAACCTGACAACAGTGCAACAACTAAAAATACCTTAGTGGCTGCACCTAAGTTTCGTCACAAGATCTATTCAAGCTGTTGAAAACAGCTCATAAATTTTACAAGAGAGGAACAGCTGGAGTTGGCACCAGGGAGTGCTGTTGTTTTGGCTCGCAGATACAATAATTCCATGGTAATAATAAAAAAAATAAAATTCCACTCGACACCTGCCAATTTCATGACCGCCTTTCTAGCTCCTTTTCTCCCCTCTCATTTCCCTGTGAGCATTTTGTGTCTTTGTGATAAATTGGGGACTGGAAATGTTTTTGATGGTTTCATAAAAAGAAAAAAAAAAGGCTACATACAAGAAAACTGACTGGTATATTTTGAAAAAAAAATCTTTCTTTAAATACTTTGCTGACCAGAAAATAATATCTTTCACAATGCCTACTTATGGATTCGGAGTCTCAAGTCTCAGGAAGATATAGGTACATAGCCCATGATCCTGCAGAGCCCTGCACCTAAGAAGAAGTCAACAGGCCTCTGTCCAGTTGCAGGGATCTGCCCACACATTATTGGGGCCACAGCCTATGCTGCACCCATCAGACCTTGTGAGGCTGGCGCTATACTTTGTAGACTCCAAGAAACACTAAAGCCCTACGGGAAGTAATACTAGTGATTCAGTAGGTGGTGTTCTTCCTTCCAAGTTTCCATTGGACCCAATGCCCCAGCATTGCACTTTCTAGAAGACACTGTGCTGCTGGAGACATCATCTTTCAAATGTGATGTAAAACCAAGATCTTAACTGTACACGGTTATTAAAGATCAGACAGAGCCTGGGTGTGGTGTCTTGGCTAAATTGCTACTGCTCCCAACTCTGGAAGTGCTCCAGACATTCTACAAGCATATGAGATGGCATGATCCCTGCCCCAAGGAGCCTACAGCCTACTGCAGACACAAATAAGCTGTTCAGACACATATGATGTGCAAGGGAGAAATCCAAGCTTGAGCTGTGAAAGGAATGCTGGGCCTCAAGTTCTGTGGCTGGACCACATTTTAAGGAAAGATTTCAGAAAAAGAGAATGGTCGTTTGGCAAACAAGAAAAGGGAGGTGTTTATTACCCATCATAGAAGGCAAGGATCTGTGATACTACATGAGGTGTGGTACTATCCAATGGATAGGACACTAGACTGGGACTCAGCAGACCTAGGTTCTATTCTTGACGTTTCCACTGGCTTGATGTATAACTGTGGTAAAATCACTTCACTTCTCTGGGCCTCTGTTTCCACAGTTGTTGAATAGACGTAACGCTGCTGATCCACCTTTGTTAAATGCTTTGAGATCTGCAGATGAAAAGTGCTGTACAAGAATGAGGTACTATTAATATTTCTCAAGCTGTTGGGGACCTCAGGTGGAAGGTGTTAAAGCAACACAAAGTGCTATTATATTATTATTATTTAAAATGTTATATTCCAGTATTCTCTCCTCTTCCGGTGAATGTGTCCACCTTCCTCTCCCACTGATGGAAACTGAATTGCCTTCAGTATTTTGTATTGAAACTTCTTATTGCATTTTTTAAAAAATATGATAATAATATAGATCCAGTAATTAAATTGCCGCCAAAAGATAAGTCGTGAATGGTCAACTGCATCAAATGAACAAATAACGAGCATAAAAGGGGACAAGAATACAAAGAAATGTATTGTATGACCAGCATATGGAATATTAAAAGATACAAAGAAAACATAACCCCCTTGATATTAGAGTGATGACTTTGATAGTTGATATTCAAACCACCAGTACATCATTTGTATAAAGAAACCTGTAAAAATAAAGAAATCTCTATAAAGAAAATTTCTCTGAATCGCTGATGTTATTAGTTCACTGCTTAGCTTGAGGGCAAAACTCTTGTTTCCAATCTGCATTTCAGATGCTCTTGTCTAATACTAACAATATTTAGCGCTATGGTGGGACGTACAACCTACCTGTTTCCCATGAGGCTGCTGGAGGTTTGGCCATGGTTCTGCAATAGTTTCTCTGGCCCAATCCCATTTTCTGCTGGCCATATAGGAGTGTAGAAGCAAACAGGAAAGGTTTAAAGGTTGGTGGGGCCATGCAGTTGGGCTCAGTAATCTATCAAGGTTCAAGCCCAGCTATTGGGTACAAAAGCAGAAGGAAGCAAACAGCAGTGGTGGGGTAGCGAGGACACTAAGCTCAGGCATTCTGCTCTCATGTTTGAACCTTGGAAAGGGAGAACTTTTATTTTAAAACTCTGCACCATTATTATGCCTTGGGAAAAGCAAGCAATTTTTTTCTCTTATATTCCACACAGGGGAAGATTTAGGGCCAGTCTCTCAGATCAGGCCAAGCTACAGGTCCTGAGTATGGAGAAAGGTGGCTTTAATCCAACTTGACACTGTTTACAATCTTAGTGGAGGCCATGGCATAAATTAGAGCAGCCTCAGGATTGCTCTAAATTTCACTGGCTGTCCCCCGGGGTGCTATTCTGCCTGCCCACCATCACTGATCATAAGGAACTCCAGCCATGCTCTCTCCCATGCCTCATGCACTCTGGAATGCCTCTTTATAGCGTGGGTATTAAGAAGTAAGTGTCATAGAGACAGCTGTGCCAGCTTTACATGATCCAGGGATACCTCTACACAAGAGGAATCCACAGCTGCCCGAGGAGGGCAATGTTCTGACTGCTTTGTGCTCTGGTTAGCGAATGCCTTCATCCGAGGATCCAAGGACTGGGCCAGCACCACATACCATTGATGGGTTTCATCAACAGAATTGGTTCCCTCATAATGGAAACTAGCATGACATTGCCTGCTTCTAGAAGGTGACTGAGTGTGTGCCTGATGAGGGGAGTAGCTGATTTGTGACAATGCTGGTAAATGCAGTACATACATCTCTGACCATACAGGTCTGGGGGGAATGTTCCATGCTGTGAGGTAATTCCTCAGCCAGAACCTGTGATGACTCATTCTTCTGGTGTGCTGCAGCTGCCAATCCAAAAGCCAGGAGCAGGTCAGATGACTCCCAGGAGCAGCTGCTTATTACCTCAGAAATTGCAGTGAGCCATTCTATGCAACATCACCACTCAGCTGGGAACTCTCCCTCTGCCTTGTGGTGTTACAGACTGCCTAGGCTTCCAGCCTGCACCCATTCCTGTCTGAGACCTCCAGCCTGCTCTCACCAGCTGGTCTCACACCAGTATCCACCTGTACCTGCTTGAACTGGCTCCAACCCTGCCTCATTGAGTTGCCCAGCAGCCCCTGACACACACAGCCTATGGTGGTGTTGATTTTGTGGGAAGTGAGAGGGGAGCTCTGTCACCCACACTACTTCCTCTCAGATGCAGATATCAGAGTTTGATGCCCAGGTTCTGTCGGGGGAGAGAGATAGCTCAGTGGTTTGAGCGTTGCACTGTTAAACCCAAGGTTGTGAGCTCAATCCTTGATGGGGCCACTTAGGGTTCTGGGGCAAAAATCAGTAGTTGGTCTTGCTACTGAAGGCACAGGGGGCTGGACTCAATGACCTTTCGAGGAGATAGGTATATCTCTAATTATTACTAAGATGGCCTGTGTATCAAGGAAGGTTGGGCATTGTAGACCACCCTTCAGATTTTGGCTTAGGCACTCTTCCACCACATGAATTATTGTGCATGATGCTGCTCCACAGTCAGAGATGGAAGGAAACCAGTCCAAACCAGTGCATGGTTGTGGCAACCCTGATGCAGCCAGAGACTAGCTTGTTGAGCCTGGTCCAGGATCTATCATCAAATGGAGAAGGAGGCAGGTGCAGTGGTGGATTCCTGAATTTACTGAGTGTGTTACTTAGACTTTCTCCCATCAGTGCTTCAACTCTGTAAGGATATAATTTGAGGCTCCCTAGTGGCACTGATCATCTGTACATGGTAAAGGCCAAGTGTGTGTGAGCTCCATAGCAAAGGAGAACTGAGACATCAGCTGCGATGTCAGATCCTGGTCCATAATAATGAGATCCCTCCCCTGAATATGAGCAGATCTTTGATTTGGTCCAGTGAGTTGTTCCCTCTCTGAGGCTGGGGCATCAGTCAAACCGAGATATAGTAAGTTTGTTTAATCTGTTGCAGCTCTCCAAGCAGACTTAACAGTAGTGGTATCTTGTCAAAGGTCTGATTTCACTATGAGCACTAATGAATAAAGACCAGAGGTCAGCATATAATTCAAGCAGCCACTAATAATGTGAGTGGCTGAATTCAGCTGTGTTGACAAGCTGATGTGGCAGCTGTGTCCCCAGACCTCAGAGCAGTATTCAGGTGGAGCAAACACCAGTGCCAATATAGACTTACAGAGGACAAAAAGATTTGGTCAGGAGGTTCCCATCAGTTTTTTGTATCAAGGGACGAGATCTTCACTGTCAGGTGTTCCAGGTATGTATATATTGATGACATCTGTATTGCTGACACTGGAAATGACTTCCACATCTCAGCCATGGTATGGACATTTTAACCACCTACTTCCAGCAATGGAGAAAATGCTCATTGAAACCAAGACAGTGGCAACTACTTGCCATCTGAACAAATCATCTTGCCAATCAACCCATTTCAATCTGTGTCCAAGGATGGCCATTGCCATTCCATCCATTTGTCTCGCACTTGGAAGTAAAACTCAACTATAGCCTGCCATACGGGCCTACCTGGAACATCTGCACTGCCTTGATACCCACCTTAATCAATGGATCTTTTCCATGGGACCAGCAGCAAGACATTCGTGGCCTAAGTTCTATTGTTTTGTTATATCCCATTTTCCCTTCTGAGAGGACAGCTCTTCAGTCTGCTTCCAGCAACCACACATTCTGGTCTTGGATGCAGATAGTAATAGTCTCCTTTGCTGAAACAGGGATTAGGTAAGGAGTTATCCTGCCATATATAGCACAATCTACATGTTCTTGGGTTCTGTTGAACAGCAGTTCCTCCTGGTTTTTAATGGTGGCTTCTTTTAGCAATGGGCCCGAATCAAACCCCTGAGTCTGAACTTCACATCCCCATAGATGGCAGAACTGAAATCCCATACCCATACACCCTGGAATATAGAGGTTCAAAATCCTCATCTGAGTGTGAACTTCCCTGAAGTTTTGTGTGTTAATGTGTGTCCTACTATAGGATACACTGTAGGTTCAAATTGCACACTTGGATCCAAATCCAGATCCAAGATTTCATCAAGCCTATCACTACCTTGTCAACTGGACAAGGAAGATGATGGGGAAGCCGTAGGTTAGCAGTGTACAATAATATGGCCATTTATCTCACAGTTTCAACTACCACTGGTACTATGATATTGTTACAAAGGGAGTATTTTTGAAGACCACCTCAATGGCTCTGAAGTGGATCAGCCTCTGCAGAGTTGATAGCGTGCTTCTCTAAACTAAAGAGTAGCTGATCGACATGCCTGGGTATGTGAACTCCAAGTGTTCTGGCTAGAGCCATTAGCTTTCTGCTAAACATTTCTTTCATTTGAGACCCTGTGGAAGAAGGCTGGGAAGATGAGACTTCACTGAGATATAAACCACACAGATACACATGAGAAATTGCAATGACGGAGTCACTGTAGGTGAATTAGGCTGCTGAGACAGCTTTAACTCAATTACTAGGACAGTGGAGGTAACTTGCTCAGATGCTGTAAAAACTAAATGCCACACATGCCTGTTTTGGCCAGATAAAACTTTTTTGAAGGGGGTGGGGAATTCCCCAGTAATTATCCTTCTCCCCCTTTCACTTTGTGTTAAGCTGTTGTTTCACCAGGATACAATACAGCAATAAAACCTTCTGAATCGAAGACTCAAATACTGCAGTTTCTTTTGGATTTCACATTGACCTGACAAAGCAGAAGCCACTAGAGTGCGAGAAGGGATTGGGAATGGCAATGGAGCCTGCAAAAGCAGCCCTGCAAAATATACATCTGAGGGATCCAATCCTTTGAAATATACCCAGCCAAAGAGCCTATAAACCCGAGATTTGGGGAACTGATTCTCCTGTTTACACCTGTGTGAATTCAATGACTTCAGTGCGAAAGGAAAATCAAGCCCTTTATATGAATTAATGATTTTCAGGCCATAGAATGCAAAATCTTCTACTTAGTAGGGGGCTTTGGAGGAGTAGGGGAGTGGGCAAGGGAGGACCTTCATAGAACTTCACCCCCTGATTTACACAATGTCTTCCTCAAGGGCCCTCATCATGGTGACCTTGCGTCAACCAAGGACAGCTGCATGGAGCCTAGGTATAAGAACTTTAGTAGAATAGACTAGAGCTCCCTTTGCAGCCAGTCTATGCAGTGCTAGATCTGATAGAAGGTATACTGTAGAATGACTCTAGCCTCCTCTCCTCCTAGGGAGGCTTAGTATGCTGTCACCACAGCACTCCCAGCTCCAGCTGGCTTTAGGGAACACGAGACAACTGTTCTATTAAGTCACAATAAACAGGGCTTTTGATTGCATTCCAAATGATTTCCCTTTAAACGAAGTCCCTTTTAAAAGAATAATAACTTATTTTCCAGACCCAAACATCAGTGGAAGAAGCTGGGCTTGTTTTCATGTTTTAGCTGTGAAACCATATCGGGCAGCACTATCTGATTCCTTTTCTTACCATTCTTCTGTGCCTTTCCTTTGTAAGCCAAAATGAGCACATTCAGGCGTGAGAGAAAGAGGCGAAATCAGATTGTATTGCATTTCTTTGGGATAGACAGTGCGATGGTTTTTTCTTAACTCCTGAAATTTCAGACAGCCTGAGAAAAATACAAGCACAGACAAAGGTGGGGCCAATGACTTCCCTCTAAATGCTATTTTAAAAACCCTACCAATGTAAATGGGCCTTCTTATACAGCTATTTTATTTATCATTCTTTTGACAAGTTTTAAAGTCTTTTTTCTTTAGGTGCTTTTGAACGACTTAGCTTCTTGTGAAAGTGATGGACTGTTAATAGTGGCGCCAGGCGGAAGTCACAGCGGGAGCAGGTGTTGTGCAAGCATTTCCTGCCCCCAAACACCTCTGCCAATCCAGCTCAGTCCTGACCTGCAGCACTCACTGCTATTCCAGCCCTGGGTTCCCATAAACAGCTCTGCCTGTAAACCCCCTAATTCTGACCTGCAACACTACCTGCTATTCCATTCCTGAGCACCCACAAGAGCTCTGCCAAAGCATCTCTGTCCTAATCCATTATTCCTTTCCTCAGACCTCAGTAGAGCTCTACCAATGCACCTCATTCTTGATTTGTAATCCCTCCGTTATTCCAGTCCTGTCCCCTGAAACAAACTCTGCCAATGCACTTCACTCTTAGACTGCATCCCACTCCCTCTTGCTGTTCCAGTACTGAATCCCACACACCAAATATTCCGGGTAACGATCTCACTCTTAATTTGGCTGAATTTGAGCATATGAGGAACCGGTTGTTTTGTGATCTATTCAAATAGGGGGATAGGATAAGACCTGGACCAGACTAATTTCTCTTTGAGGTCTAACCCAGAATCTGAACTCCCTTCTCCAGATATGAAAGGCTGGTGCCTCTAGCCCCTGTGCATCATGCTTCATTCCCATCGCTGTAGCTGCTTCCTGCTACTGTGTCACCCCCTGCCCCGCCATTGCCCTTTCTCCTCTGTAGTCCCATCGCTGGTCTTCTCTTCAATGCCAGACAAAACACAGGCACATTTCTATTTGTAGAGTCATCATGATGGCTGCCAGTCATGCCACAAAGACCAAAAGGAAGAAACAACGGTCTCAGGACATGACTTTTGAACACTCAGCATTATTTATTTGGACGCAACTCCACTAGCGTTAGTCCTAACTAGAATCCATTGTTAGCAGGGCAAGGTGCATGTGCACATGTGACATAAATCACCCTAACAATGGGTAGGGAGCTACACTCATGTTGATGGCCTGATACCAATTTTTTGTCCATTGCTAATCAGAAGTAAAATTTTAACTTTTTTTAAAACATACGTAAACCAAGTGACAGAAAATATATTTGATCTCCCTTCCCACCAGGTTTTGTGTGGATTGATATCTGATATTTTGTCCTCTCCATCTCAGAAGAGTAAGCATGGGGATTTCATAGAAAGTCTGCAGTAGTTTTATGAAGTTGTAGAAATTTTGCAGACACCATGGGGTTTTTTTTAAAGTAGAAAAAGCACTGTAGTTTTCAAAGGTAAGAGAAAGTTTCTCCCAACCCAGGAGGTAACTTCTAAGACCTTTGTTCCAGGTTTTCTCCTATCTCTGATTATATAGTCTGGACATGAATCAGAGAAACAGAGCTTCTTAAAGCATAGCCCTGCCTGAGGTGCAAAGGGCATTGCATTAGCTTCAGCAGTGATAGATGTTAAAGGCAACGTTTTAAGCAAGGGCACTAACAAGCTGGTGGTAGTAATAATATTACTTAGCCAACATTTTCAAACCTGGGGGGAGATTTTTACAAGCGCCTACCAGATTTAGGAGCAGAAGTACCATTGAAAATAATTTCATGCATTGGTACCTAAATAAAACTAGCCTCATCTTCAAAGGCACTGGACACCTGCAGCACTCTTGGAGTTCACTGGAATTTGTGAATGCTAAGCATTTATCCCACTAAAGTAAATGGGAGCTGCTGGGTTCTCAGCACGCTTGAAAACAACTGCTTAAGGCTTGGTCTATACTTAAAAGTTAGGTCAAAGGTGTGAAAAAATCACCCCTCACCAACATAGTGATGCCAACTTAACCCCCAGTGCAGACACAGTTACACTGAAGAGTACTTCAATCTCATAGACTCATAGACTTTAAGGTCAGAAGGGACCATTATGATCATCTAATCTGACCTCTGCACAAAGCAGGCCACAGAATCTCACCCACCCACTCCTGTAACAAACCCCTAACCTATGTCTGAGTTATTGAAGTCCTCAAATCATGGTTTAAAGACCTCAAGGTGCAAAGAATCCTCCAGCAAGTGACCCATGCCCCACGCTGCAGAGGAAGGCGTAAAACCTCCAGGGCCTCTGCCAATCTGTCCTGGAGGAAAATTTCTTCCTGACCCCAAATATGGCGATCAGCTAAACCTTGAGCATGTGGGCAAGACTCACCAGCCAGCACTTAGGAAAGAATTCTCTGTAGTAACTCAGATCTCACCCCATCTAACATCCCATCACAGACCATTGGGCATATTTACCTGCTAATAATCCAAGATGAATTAATTGCCAAAATTAGGCTATCCCATCATACCATCCCCTCCATAAACTTATCAAGCTCAGTCTTGAAGCCAGATATGTCTTTTGCCCCCACTACTCCCCTTGGAATGCTGTTCCAGAACTTCACACCTCTAATGGTTAGAAACTTTGGTCTAATTTCAACTCTAAATATCCTAGTGTCCAGTTTATATCCATAGCTACTGTCGTTTGAGGAGTGGTTTTTCTACACCAACAGAAAAAGTCCTTCCTTTGTTGTCGGCTGCATCTATGCTGTGGGGTAGCATAGCTACGGAGACCTAGTTATGCTGGTATAGTCTCCATAGTGTTGACATACCATAAGGGCTGGTCTACACTGGAAACTTATGTTGGTGGAAAAATCTACACCCCTGAAATATGTAGTGAAGCCGACCTATCCCCCAGTGTAGACAGCACTAGGTCAATGGAAGAATTCTTCCGCTGACCTAGCTACTGGCTCTTGGGAAAGTGGATTAACTACACTGATGTGAGAACACCTGCCATTGGAACAAGTAGCGTCTACACTGAAGCATTACAGTGATGCAGCTGCAGTGTTTTGTCTGGGAAAAAACCACCACCTTAATGATTTGATCAGACAGCCTGAGGCTCTTTTATTGATACACAGGTATGCATACCGGAAGAGCTAGCATATCCCCTAACAAGGGGTAAGCTGCTCTGCCCTTACAGATTTTCCTCTACCTTATAAAGCTTAAAACCGCAAATTATCATATCTTGCTTAAGCTTTAACACAACCTTATTTGGATTATTATATAGCTTACACTGCAAAACACAATTAATATTTTCCTTATATAGCATACATGCAATTTTGCAAGCAACTGACTTTTATATTTCCTTGTTGATGTCCTTTGGCCATTATGCGGCCCTGACTGTTCTGTTACTCCTACTTGCACTTACTTTGAGCAAGCTTCACATGGTCTCCTGGGATCCTCTTTTGGAGTTCAGTTTCCCCAGTTCCGGCCAGATGGCTTTTGCGCTGACAGACAAGTTTTAATTTTATACTGATAAGCAAGCTTTTAATTTTATACAGACAGACAAGTTATTAAGGCAAGTTAGCATAAAACCAACAAAGCCTTTGTTATAAAACTTACTCAAGCTAAAGGGGAATTCCATTAGAAGCCATTATCGAGTATTATATGATAGGGCAGTATTGAGCCGGTTACCTGGTGACTCCTCCTTGGGATCCACCTTATGCATCATATGCAAGCTAAAACAAATATATTTATCTATAGTGGAACAGGTTTCTAAGGGACCTGTTGTTTCTTTTCCAGATCCTCTTTTGTCAGTGTTGCATACCCTGTTTCTTTATCCTTAATTCAATTAAGCCTTTAACTCCTATTAGTTAGCAGAAGCCTAAGGCCTCTATATGTATGCCCGTAAAACTTACATATGCAAGCCTATTAAACTAAGGGCGGGGGGTTGTTTTCCCTATCAGTTTTAAGTGTAGACATACCCTAATTGCCTAAATATTGACTTAGGAGCGAAACTTAAGATGTTCAGGTTTGAAAATTTTGGCCATGGTATTTAAATATTCATTTTCCAAAACATTTGGCTGCAGTCAGAAAAGTGGCTCTAAAAATAATATTGAGGGGGTCTATGATTCATTTGATTCCACTGGGTGCTAGATAAAATTTGCCCAGTTTGAAAATCAAAAGAAAAATTTTCATATTGCTAAATGCTGCGTAGTTAAACTTGGCCAGGCTCTGAAAATCAAGCTGGGGTCTTTCTACTTCTTACAGCATCACTAGCATGCAATATTGATTCTGCAGCTGAAATCTAGCTGGCAATTTTTGCTGAGGAGGCCTGAAGCAGAAGAGATGAGATCTTGCTTTCTTGTAGCTGTATTGGTTATGGCAGAGTAACAGGAGTAAAAGGTTATTTTTACCAATTGCAATATGTATTAACAATATATAGGGAGTTGTAATGTACAGTATGAAGGTGTTGTGGACAGAGCTCTCAGAACTCAGGAAACCTGGATTCCAAAACCATCTCTGCTGTAGATCTGCTGGGTGACCTTAGACAAGTCACATCACTTCTATATGCCTCATTTTCCCCACCTGTGAAGAATTTTGCAGGAACAACTGATCTGCCATTCAGGGCCAAAAGGCAGAAATATTCTGGTATGGAATGCATCAGAGCCCAGTTCCTCATCCTGACTGGTCCTCAAACCACAAAGCTAATCAGCCTCTGAGCACTGCCCATCTCTAAATCCAGTTCAGTTCTGCTTGACATCACCAGGAATTGGTTACCACACCATTATCGTGAATAAGCAAAGCTGTAAGTCAAAGGCTATAGTTAGCAGTTAAATATTGTGTGTGTGTTTTAAATTCACATTGGAGACTCATCAGAATATGGCTTTGTTTTAACCTTCAGTGGGGAAAGTTCTCTTCTGTTTAAGAATGTTGCCGGGAAGGAACTGAGAGCAAAAAATCCTTCTCAGCCTTCCCCAGGCCTCATCCTAATTAGGTGGTGAAATAAAGTCCCTCCGCTGCTATCAGTATATTCCTTCCTTTTCCTGAGGAACCAGGTCTCATTTGTCCAGCCATCCCTGAGCTCCTTGGTAGACCAGCTGAGAGAGGAATGAGAGAAGTTCTGACTCCCCACAAATACTGCCTACTTATTGCTCATTCAGGACTCTGTGTCCAAAATATCGAGAAGGCTGGCAGGGGCTGCTTGAGGCAACCTCTGCATGGAGCTAAAAGGCAATGGAATGTGAATAAATAGCAGCCCAGCACTCTGGGTCAGCCAAGCATAAAGCTCTGGCACACCCCTGACAGTCCAGTCAGTTCCTTTATTATCATATGAGGGGAGAAAGGTTTTTTTCTCAGACATTCTGAAGGGAATATAAGGATTGCATCTGTGTTCTGTCTTCTGTGTCCTTTGGCAGGGACAGGGAGGGAGATATTTACTGATTGCAAAGGGGATTGATGACTGCTGCTGATCTGGGAACATTCCGTATTGATTTTTTCATGTACCTGGAGATATACTGTGTAAGTAATGGTTTAATTGTATACGTATATATACACAGTCATTTATTTGCCTTCATGGAGCACTGCTGATGAAAAATGTGTTCAACTAGACAGATTGTTTTTATGTGTATAGTCTTTCACACTATAGCACTAGGTTCCTTACAGAACTGTAAATTCTGTAGGCAAGGCCAAACTTTTCTGGCAATTTATGCTTGCACGCATGTGTCACGGAGTGTGGGGAGTCCGGTCCTGCACCCCTCTTCCTGGGACCCACAGTGACTCTCAGCCAGCCAGTAAAACAGAAGGTTTATTGGACAACAGGAACACCGGTTACAGCAGAGCTTGTAGGCACAGTCAGGACCCCTCCACCGAGTCCTTCTGGGCTTTCAGGGTGCTTGGATCCCAGCTAGGATACCCTGAATTCCGCCCATCCAGCCCCAAGCCCAAACTCCAACTGCTTCCCTCCTGCCACTCCTTTCCTTTGTTCCCCTTCCCGGGCCAAGGTGTTTGACCTTTCCCCTCCCTTACCTAGCTCAGGTTACAGGCCCTGGCATCGTCCATCCCTTAAAGTCCTCCCCTGCTCTCCCACTCCCCACACAGACAGTCCCTACTGCATCACATCTCTCCCCCCTTCGAGACTGAACTGAGCGGGGTCACTCCGCCCAGTGACCTGGGGAAGTTCAGGGTCCCCTCTCCGGGACAACGCATCCGCTGTCAGGTTGGCACTTCCCTTCACATGGACCACGTCCATGTCATAGTCCTGGAGGAGCAGGCTCCACCTCAGGAGCTTGGCGTTGGCTCCTTTCATCTGGTGCAGCCAGGTCAGGGGAGAGTGGTCGGTGTACACGGTGAAGTGTCGCCCAAAGAGATATGGCTCTAGCTTCTTAAGGGCCCACACCATGGCCAGGCATTCCTTCTCGATGGCCGCGTAGCTTTGTTCCCGGGGTAGCAGCTTCTTACTCAGGTACACGATGGGGTGTCTCTCCCCCTTTTCATCCTCCTGCATTAACACTGCCCCCAGTCCCGTATCTGAGGCATCAGTGAACACCATAAAGGGTTTGTCAAAATTTGGGTTTGCTAGAACTGGGCCACTAACCAGAGCCTCCTTCAGCGCCTGGAAAGCCTCCTGGCACTGCTCAGTCCAGATCACCTTGTCTGGCTTCCCCTTTTTGCACAGCTCAGTGATGGGGCCGGCTATGGCACTAAAGTGGGGCACGAACCTTCGATAGTACCCCGCCATCCCAATAAAGGCCTGGACCTGCTTTTTGGTTTGGGGAGCAGGCCAGTCTCTGATCACCTCCACCTTGGCTGGTTCCGGCTTCAGGCAGCCGCTCCCCACCCGATGGCCCAGGTAAGATACTTCAGCCATCCCCACCTTGCACTTCTCAGCCTTTACTGTTAACCCAGCCTTTCGGAGTCGGTCCAGGACTTGTTTAACCTGGGACACGTGGTCCTCCCAGGTCTGGCTGAAGACGCAGATGTCGTCAATATACGCCACGGCAAAACTCTCCATCCCCCTCAGTAACTGATCCACCAGGCGCTGGAAGGTGGCCGGCGCTCCCTTGAGGCCGAAGGGCAGGGTCAAAAACTCATAGAGCCCCAGAGGGGTGATAAAGGCCGATTTCAGCCTGGCATCTGCGTCCAGCGGCACTTGCCAGTAGCCTTTGGTAAGATCCATAGTGGTGAGGTACCGAGCACCTCCCAGCTTGTCTAGGAGCTCATCAGGCCTGGGCATAGGGTAGGCATCAGATACGGTGATGGCATTGAGCTTTCGATAGTCCACACAGAACCGGATTGACCCATCCTTCTTGGGAACCAGCACTACTGGCGAGGCCCAAGGGCTGGAAGACGGCTGGATCACCCCCAAAGCCAGCATGTCCCTGACCTCTCTTTCAAGATCCTGGGCAGTTTTACCAGTGACCCGAAAAGGGGAGCATCTTATAGGGGGGTGTGACCCGGTCTCCACCCGGTGGACAGTCAAATTAGTGCGTCCAGGCTGGTTGGAAAACATCTGTCGGTATAGATGCAGCACCCCTCTGATCTCAGCGTGCTGGCCCGGGGTCAGTTGCTCAGAGAGGGGAATCGCCTCCAGGGGGGAACCAGTTTTTGTCCCAGGGAATAGATCCACTAAGGGGTCATCTCCCTGCCCCTCCCAATGTCCACACACGGCCAACACCACATTCCCCCTGTCATAGTATGGTTTCATCATGTTCACATGGTACACCCGACGGTGATGTGCCCGGTTTGACAGCTCCACCACATAGTTTACCTCATTCAGTTGCTTGATAACCTTGAAGGGCCCTTCCCAGGCGGCCTGGAGTTTGTTTCTCCTCACGGGGATGAGAACCATCACCTGATCCCCTGTGGCGAAGGCACGGGCTCGTGCTGTGCGGTCATACCAGACCTTCTGCCTCCTCTGGGCTCGGGCCAGATTCTCCCTGGCCAGGCCCATGAGCTCGGCCAGTCTTTCCCGGAAGGTCAGGACATACTCCACCACTGACTCTCCCTCGGGAGCGGCCTTCCCCTCCCATTCGTCCCTCATCAGGTCTAGGGGCCCCCTCACCCGCCTTCCATACAACAGTTCGAAAGGTGAAAACCCGGTAGATTCCTGGGGTACCTCCCTGTACGCAAACAGCAGGTGAGGTAAGTACTTGTCCCAATCTTGCGGATGCTGGTTCATAAATGTTTTTAGCATCATCTTCAGCGTCCCGTTGAACCTTTCTACCAGCCCGTTGGACTGGGGGTGATACGCTGAGGCCCAGTTGTGCTGGACCCCACATTTCTGCCATAAGGACCGGAGCAGGGCCGACATGAAGTTGGACCCCTGGTCCGTTAAGACCTCCTTGGGGAACCCCACCCGGCTGAAAATTGTCAGCAGCGCATCTGCCACTGTGTCTGCTTCGATAGAGGACAAGGCCACCGCCTCGGGGTAGCGAGTGGCAAAATCCACCACCACCAGGATGTATTTCTTCCCTGACCGGGTCGTCTTACTGAGGGGTCCCACTATGTCCATGGCCACCTTCTGGAAAGGTTCTTCTATGATGGGTAAAGGCCTCAAAGCCGCTTTCCCCTTGTCCCGGGCCTTCCCCACCCTCTGGCAGGGGTCACAGGATTGGCAGTACTGTCGGACATGGGTAAAGACCCCAGGCCAGTAAAAGTTCTGTAGCAGCCTCTGCCTGGTGCGCCGGATTCCCTGGTGCCCTGCGAGAGGGATGTCATGGGCCAGGTACAACAGCTTGTGACGGAACTTCTGGGGAACCACCAGCTGCCTCCTGATCCCCCATGACTCTACTTCCCCTGGGGGAGCCCATTCTCGGTACAGGAACCCCTTCTCCCACAGGAACCTCTCCTTGCAACCTCTCCTCATGGTCTGTACCGCACTAAGGTCAGCCCGGTCCCTGTGCTTCCGCAAGGAGGGATCTTTCTGCAACTCGGCCTGGAACTCAGCAGCTGGGACAGGAATGGGGACCGGCTCTCTCTTGCTGGCTGGGTCTGAGGCCGCAGCCTCTCTGCACCGTGCCCCTGGGCGTTCCCCGCTCCCTGAGTTAGGGTCCTGCACCTCAGGTCGAGTACCTTCCCCGTTGTCGGGGAGCAGTGCCATTTGCCGACTCTGACTACGAGTCACGACCAGGGCACTCTGGGTGTTACTAGGCCAGTCCTCAAGGTCCCCTCCCATTAACACGTCAGTGGGCAAATATTGGTGTACCCCCACATCCTTGGGGCCCTCCTTGGCCCCCCATTTCAGGTGTACCCTTGCCACGGGTACCTTGAATGGGGTCCCGCCCACGCCCATCAGGGTCAGGTAGGTGTCGGGCACCATCCGATCTGAGGCCACCACCTCGGGCCGGGCCAGCGTCACCTCTGCGCCCGTGTCCCAGTACCCAGTGACCTTCCTCCCATCCACTTCCAGGGAAACAATGCACTCCTTCCGGAGGGGTAGCCCCGCGCCCACCCGGTAAACCAAAAACCCTGAACCGGGAGCATCCACAGGTGGTATGTTGCCAGCCCCCCTTTCCTGGGAATGTAGCCCCTCCTCCGATTGGGTTTTTACCCAGTCCACCCTCTGCGGGTTGGGTCTGCTTGGTCTGTCCCTGAGCTTGGGGCACTGGGCCCGTATGTGACCTCGTTGGCCACAGCGATAGCAGCCCATATCTCGTGGGTCCCCTTGAGTGGGTCGGAGGGACCTGCCGCTGGATGTTCCCCTTTTGGGGGGGGTTCTCCATAGGCCCCCTTTGGGAGGTCCCATGATGACTCTCTCTCTGCGTTGAGGCAGGCCTGCTCCTTCGAGACTCCTCCCTGCCATCCCCTGCCCGACTGTCCACAAATTGGTCGGCCAGCTGGCCTGCGTGCTGCGGGTTCTCCGGCTTCTGGTCCATCAACCACAGCCTCAGGTCGGACGGGCACTGCTCGTACAGGTGCTCCAGTATGAATAGGTCAAGCAGGTCCTCTTTAGTTTGGGCCCCAGCTGTCCACTTGCGAGCATACCCCTGCGCCCGGTTGACCAGTTGTAGGTATGTGACCTCACGGGTTTTACGCTGGCTCCGGAACTTTTTCCGGTACATCTCAGGAGTCAGCCCAAACTCGCGGAGCAGGGCCTGTTTGAACAGTTCGTAGTCCCCTGCCTCCGCCCCTTTCAGTCGGCTGTACACCTCCACGGCTGTGGAGTCCAGTAAGGGGGTGAGAACTGCGATCCTGTCTGCAGGGTCAACCCTGTGCAGCTCGCAGGCATTCTCAAAGGCCGTCAGGAAGGTATCTATGTCCTCCCCCTCCTTACGCCGGGGCAGCAAGTGCTTATCAAAGCTCTTTGTAGGCTTGGGTCCCCCCTCACTCACTGCAGCCGGAGCCTCACTGCTCCTCAGCCGGGCCAGGTCCAGCTCATGTTTACGCTGTTTCTCCTTCTCCTCCCACTCTCGCTGGCGCTGGTTCTCCTCATGTTTACGCTGGTTCTCCTCATGTGTACGCTGGTTCTCCTCATGTTTACGCTGGTTCTCCTCATGTTCACGCTGTTTCGCCTTCTCCTCCAGCTCTCGCCTCTTTAACTCGAGCTCTTCCCGTCTCAGCTCCCTTTCATATTCCAGCCGCATCCGCTCCACGGATGCCGAGCGTTGCCGGGAGGATCCCCTGCTGGCCGGGGGGGTCACGGTGCCCTCGGTATACACTGGGCTCCTCCCCGCCCTTCCTCTACGCCTAGGAAGGGGGGGTCTCGGGAAGCCCTTGTCTGCCGGCTGACCACTCCCAGCAGGGACAGTCACTGGTGCCTGCGCTGCATCTGCTCGGCTGCTTCCCTCAGCGACAGGGCTCCGTTCATTCATGCGGTCTCCCTGCTCCAGCTGGGCAATCAGCTGGTCCTTGGTGCGTCTCCCCGGGTGCAGCCCCCTCTGCTTACACAGCTCCAGCAGGTCACACTTGCGCCGCTTGGCATACATCTTCCTGCTGGCCACTCACAGGCCGGGGTGCTCGCCGCTCCCCGGGTTTCCAGGGGGACCCCTAGTGCACCAGCCCTTCTTGAGGTCACCACCTCTCTGCCAGGGTCGAGCTGCAGACTCCTCCGCCCCTGGGACCGCTCGCTGCAATCCCCCGGGGGACCCTGTTACTGCAAAGTCCTTCTCACTGGGCACACACTCCCAGGGGTTAACCACCCCTTCGTTTTACTGCTCCCCGGTCACTTACTGCAGGAAGCGCCGTCCACGGGGTGCAGTATCTCCCGCCGCTGCCACCAGTTGTCACGGAGTGTGGGGAGTCCGGTCCTGCACCCCTCTTCCTGGGACCCACAGTGACTCTCAGCCAGCCAGTAAAACAGAAGGTTTATTGGACAACAGGAACACCGGTTACAGCAGAGCTTGTAGGCACAGTCAGGACCCCTCCACCGAGTCCTTCTGGGCTTTCAGGGTGCTTGGATCCCAGCTAGGATACCCTGAATTCCGCCCATCCAGCCCCAAGCCCAAACTCCAACTGCTTCCCTCCTGCCACTCCTTTCCTTTGTTCCCCTTCCCGGGCCAAGGTGTTTGACCTTTCCCCTCCCTTACCTAGCTCAGGTTACAGGCCCTGGCATCGTCCATCCCTTAAAGTCCTCCCCTGCTCTCCCACTCCCCACACAGACAGTCCCTACTGCATCACAGCATGTACCAAATATGTCTGTAATTAGGCATGCAATAACTACAGTTGAATGCACAAATACAACCAATTAGCCACTTGTACATACAATTACCTAATTGGTGTGGGAAATTAGTGTTTGCATGTAAATTAAGAATACAATTATGCATTACATTTTGTGCATGGGTTTGCATGCCTAGAGTCTAGTGAAAATCTGGCCAAGTGTTTATACATCTGTGTAATATGTGTGTGTGTGTGTGCATGCAAACTTCCTGTGCTTTCCTTTTTTCTAATTCCATAAGTTTTGTCCACTGAAAAACAGAGCAGAACCCATATAAAAACTACACACAAACATGGATCACTTCATTTACCACTCAAATGTGGCCATCTCTGAGTTGATATGAAATACTGCAGCTATTTTCAATGCACCACAACACTACACAAAAGTTTAGGAGCAAGTGATGAATGCTTTTTCCAGTTTATCAACACCCCATATTTCAAGAATTGATACAAACTCCAGAGATAGACTCATAGACTTTAAGGTCAGAAGGGACCATTATGATCATCTAGTCTGATCTCCTGCACAATGCAGGCCACAGAATCTCACCCATCCACTCCTGTAACAAACCCCTAACCTATATCTGAGTTATTGAAATCCCCAAAATGTGGTTTGAAGACCTCAAGCTGCAGAGAATCCTCCAGCAAGTGACCCGTGCCCCATGCTGCATAGGAAGGCAAAAAACCTCCAGGGCCTCTGCCAATCTGCTCTGGAGGAAAATTTCTTCTCAACCCCAAATATGGTGATCAGTTAAACCCTGAGCATGCGGGCAAGACTCACCAGCCAGCACCTAGGAAAGAATTCTCTGTAGTAACTCAGATCACACTCCATCTAACATCCCATCACAGACCACTGGGCATACTTACCTGCTGATAATCAAAGATCAATTGCCAAATTAATTGCCAAAATTAGGCTATCCCATCATACCACCCTCTCCATAAACTTAGCAAGATGGGCAGTGTGGCTTAGGCACAATAAGGCATGACCCAAACCTTCCTTCAAAATTCAAACTTAAACCAAATCTTCTACTCATTATTTTTCATGGTCAAGGTTTTTTTATGTACAGTCTGTTCACTTTGGGTGTTTTCTCAACCACAAGAAAGATAGGGAAGCCAATGGGTATTGCTGCAGGGGGTCCATTCCTTCCAGATTCCTGACCAAGACTGTGGAAAAACTAAGGAAGAAACTGACCTGAGGAATCCTTTCCAGATTCTATACTGAGTCCAGTGCATGCTGGGACAGGGCTATTGGGATATTTAGTAAATGCAGTGTGGACACCTAGGAAGTGCAGAAGTGAACAGACCTCATGAGTTACACACTGGCTCACCAGCAAACTTCAACGGTTTGATTAAGTAGCTCTCAGGAAGGAAAGATGTAGCAATGGTCATGAATGGAGTTTTAGTGGTGCCACTAAATGTAAATTTTCATAGAGATGTGCAGGACTTCAGCGGCATTGACTTTAACAGTCAGCAGAGGTGAAGCTAAAGGTTATGTCATGTGTCACTGAAAATTTCTGAGTTAATTTAAAGTGAGACCAAATCCCTCCTAATATTGCTCTGCTATGGCACAGAATGTAGATACCGTCTAGGTTGCTGGGCATTGTTAGTGATGGATGGCTTCACTCACCAGATGGGGGATGGTGATTAATGGCCAAGCCAGTGTCCAAGCCAATACCTACTGAGTGACGTACTGGAGAAAAATAAATGGATTCTGTTACAGTCCTCTTAGAAGGTGCTGGCTAAAGCATTTCATTAAGTTAGCCTCTTGCATGTGGGCTGTCAAAATATTTTAACATCCGCTTCTGACTTCCAAGTGTTTTCCTTTCCCTTCACTGACTGATGCAGCCCCAGACCTCCCTTGCAGTCACAAATGACAGCATTAGCCATTAGAAATGCTCTTTGAATTAATTACCCAGAAATATGCTTTCAAATCTTCTGCTCCATGTAACAGCAAATTAAAGGGCAGCCTGGGTGGGGTATTACACATCGTGTTTTGACTGCCCCTCTACAGCTAATGCAGCTGTTAACACGCCATCCACACCATCTCTAGTGCTGCTCTCACTTTCTCTTTTCACAATCATCGAGAACATAATAGGGAAATAATCTTTTTTTCAAACTTGTGTGCATGTGTTCGTATAAGCACAATGCCGTGTTGATGAAAGGTACCAGATGGAGAACACAGGAGACTAGAGGCCTCTATTGAGGTTCAAATAATTACAGAGGACAACAAATGAAAAACAGAGTCAAGAGTGAGGGTCACAGGTTCAAAATCAGGGATCCAGAAGGGGACACTCAACAGAGAACCCCGGACAGCACCCACTGCTCCTCGAAAGTGTCTAGGGAGCCAGCAGACACGGCCCAGAGGAACTCTGCCTAGAGACCTAAACCAAAGGAGGAACAGAAAAGGCCCCACAGTCACTGAGCACCTCCCTGTCCAGCTTCCTCCTCCTGGTTTTATAGATGGTCACCGGGACCAGAACTAGGCGGGGGTTGATGAGGAGGTCTCACAATTGCATGGGGGCCCAGATATGGTGTGCATAAATCTGGAGATATGGGGAAAGGTGCAGCCACAACCTAAGGAGAAGATTCTAGAGGAGCTGGAAATATGTAAATATGTGCCAGGGTCTCCCTGATGCCACAGAAGGGGCAGGTGTCAGGGCAGGGGTTGAACAGTGCCAGATACACGCCCGTGCTCACAGTTCCATGAAGGAGTCACCAGCTACTATCCCTAGCAGGCCGTGGGAACAAGATGGAATATGGGCTGGCCCAGCAGGTTTCCTCAGCGAGCAGGTAGAACAAGAGCAGCAGCAATGGAACATTCCCTCCTGCTGCCAAGGTGCTGCTGTACTGACCTGAGAATTTGGTTTCCCCGGCCCACTCATCACTTCACCTCAAACCTGGTATTACTTACAAAAGCCACACTGCAGTCTCAATTCACAATGATGGTACAGGGAATCAACTGAAGAGTGTAATAAGATGAGGCCCTGAAACATAAACCCTTATCAGAGGCCCGATATGAGGCCTGAGGCCTGAACTAAAGTAATGGTCAAAACTTTGCTAACATAAAGCAAAGTGAAGCTGTGAGCCAGAAGCAGGGCCTGCTCACAGAAGCTGGCAAGGAAAGGGCTGATGCTGCAAAAACAGACATACCTGAAAGGTACTGGACACCAGATATCAGAACATTTGCATACTTGTACACTCCACACAGATAACAAGGAACAGACTGACCCATCCCAATGACAGGGCCAAAAGGGTAATATGATGGATAGAGTTGTTTGGTTCGAACCAACATGTACAAGGTGAGAGGCGGCACCTTACTACGTAGAGGGGTTGTACCTTGCTATGTAGAGGGGTTGTACCTGGCTACGTACAGGGGTTGCACTTCAATACGTCAGGAGTGATGTGTAACTTATTTGTACCTCTGTATAAGAATGCATCCCTGAGTGGATGTCTTTGTCCAGCCTAGGGGGCAGTGGAAAGTCCGCCACTGGCTGAGCTGAGTCCATTGCCAGAGAGCACATATGTACTGGCTAGCTGCACCTTAGCAGCACCTTGGACTTTGTTTGCCAGGAAGCTGGAGACTGTGTTTCTCTTCGACAATAAACTTGGCTGACGTGCCTTCGTTCCTTACTAGAGTCTGTGGTCATTGGGGGGTCTGCTGTGTCAGCTATGTGTGCAGAGCTGGGGCAGCACACAGAGGGAACACACACACGCAGCTGATTGCTATCAACATTGAACAGAGCGGAGCACCACACCGCTAGCATCTGACAACAAAGAGCACAAGTGAATCCTGTGAACAATACTGACAGAAGCAGACCTCATTCTGAAGGCACTAAGATGAATGTTTTGACCATAAACACCCACTGCCTTCTATATCCCCACACCCCACAGAACCTGCCACACCCCGGATAGGTCCTGATGACTTCCCTGTAACCAAGGAGGATTTTATTCCACCACAGAAGTGGCAGCTGCCATTAGAGGTCTATGATGAGCTGGCTGAACAGCTGCTGCCTCTGGAGTGCTCCAAATTCCTGTCAGTCCAAGGAACTGGAAACCAAGTCTGGAGATGTCGATGAATTGGTAGCTCTCTCTGACACATGGATAATTCACAGCTCTACACCTTGGCCAACACCAATACTTTTTCTGTTCACCTACTGAAATTCTGCACTATGCCCTACAATAAGAATGAATCAGCAAAAGCTGCTGGATAATTTCAGACCAAGGATTCTGGTTCAGGCCCTGCTACTGAGTCTGATTTTTTTTAAAGCAAATGCCTAAAATGCACCATGCAATTGCATGTCTAACTTGATACAGAATTTCCACTATTACAGGTTAATGTGTAACCAGATCCATAACTCCATCTATAACATGGTCCAAACAACCTGAGTAACTTGGAAATGATCGACAAGTTTCCCAATCGCTGTGCCTGCACACATCTTTAGGATGTGCAACATTCGCCTCATGTCTTGGATCCGGACATCTATTCCTTATCTAAAATTAGGTGATGGTCTCCTTTCTACATGGGACCCCTATCCCCACTCCATGCTCTATTGAATAACTCCTCAACCTAAGCAGGCCCTATGAAAGCAGAAGGCTTTGTCTCAAACCCAGCAAGGGGGAAAGTAACAGTCATTTGCCAATAGCTAAAAGAACTCCGGAAGGGAATTTTGGAAGCCTATAGGAAATGAGTCTTTTGTCTGAATGAATAAATAAATAAATAATAACCTCCTTCAGGTGTATTGAGTTGCATCATGGATCTAAGGGCTGTCAGATTCCCTTAATCACTGACAGCAGTTTGGACTTTCCCCTGCCAGTCCTACTGGGATACAGAGTGAGGAAGGGAGGGGGTTAGAGCCTCCCTCCTTCTCCTCCCTTCTTGTCTCTGCCTGAGCAACCCTTTTTCTCCACTCCTATTGCAGAGCTTACTGACTGGAACAAGGTTCCCTGAAGCAGAAGAAGTGAAATCAAATGAATTTGCAAAAACTGATTTGTTTATCTTTTTTTATTAATAGCAGAACAGCATTCCCAAGGGGGATAGTCCAATCTGGTAGCTGGTGACTCTTATCCAACCAGGCAAACATACACCCCTGGCTGTTTGGTTTTTTCCCCTGGCTTTGCAGTTGGGAAAGAAAAGCAATAGTCTGAATTCTCCTCATCTTTTCCAACTTTCCTTCCATGTGAACTGTGTAATCTGAGTTTTACACTACAGATTAAAGGGCTGATGCCAAAGTACTGAGCACCCTGCTTTCCTGTGGGTTCAGTGGAAGTTCAAGGTGCCCAACATTTGGCAGGGTTGGATTTTTAATCCCAATGTGGAGGTTAACAGGTAAAGGGTGGGAGAGGAATGAGAGGTATCCCGAGAAGAAATGATTAGCTCAAGATCACAGAACCCTGACTAACAAGGCACACTGTCTGTCTCTAATGATACCTTTGCTGCCCCATGGCCTGAGACCTCTGGTTGCCTTAACAAGTTTATAATAAAAGCATAGTTACAAAAAATGGCCATATGCCCTAAATCCTCCTCAAAGTGAGGGCAAAGATCAAGGATAAAACTCTGTCCTCCCCAGAAAGACTGTTATATATTCTGATAAGTTACAAACACATTCTCTAGGGTCAGGATGGAATCCAAAAATATCTTGGCTCTGGCCTTGAAGGGTACACCAAGGATCGGCTTGCTATGAAGTATACAAAGGATGGGCCTTACAGCTTTTGAAATGTATCCAGGGAAAAGAGAATACAAGAGCCATAGATCTTCCTTGGAAAAGAGTCCTGCTGCCTGCTTTGTCTTGGTTATAATGTAAAGGACTGGCTATTTTAATGAATACATCTTGCTGCTCTGGATGTCTGCAGAGGACATCCAAAGTCCTCTCATAGCATGCACTGTGTCTCAGATAGGAGCCTCTGGAGAACATTTGCTGCTTTGGTTGGGCCAAAGGTCTGGTCTAGAAGTTGGAGGTGATTATCTCAGGACATTACAGAGGAGATTTTCAAAGGCAACTCACACTGAAAGCCAAAAGGAGATGGGCACCTAACTGTCCCTTGTGATGCTGCAAATCTCTTCCCACATCACTGACCTTGCTGTGGGGATTGCAGTGTCCCCAGGAGCACTCGGCAGTAATGAAGGGAACTCAGTATTGAGGTTTCTGGACACAGACACTTCCTGGGGTTCTCCTTGGCTTGCAAGGTCCCCAAATGACTTGCCACACAGTGTAACCACCTGAGGTGCCTGTCAGTCCTGGCTTGGACTAAGCAGTCATGGAGGGCACATCTGGCTATATGCAACAGGGATGTTCAATGGTTAGAGACAAGCCCAGCCTTGGTGTGAGGAGGTGCAGCTAAACTGAGTCAGTCAAGTTATACCTGCTTATGCTAACACAGAATATGATCCTACAAACCCTTAGACATGTGACCAATCCTACTAGAGTCAGTGGTTTCAGCATGAAGTCACTGGGACTATTCAGGTGAGTTTTACAGGATCGAGCCCTTAATATATAACAGTCTGTACCTGGAATGAATGAGCATTTTCAAGCATGCAAAGGGAAGCACACTCCCTGAAGACTCCTGTGAGTGGGAAGGAAGGGGGAGCTCTAAAGTATTTTTAAAAGCACTTAATTAAGGGGGTTAGAGAGAAGGGATAAGTGTGTATGTCAGGAGGGGGAGAGGGAATTGTACCTTGGTGACTGGAATGTGGCATGTGTGCGAAACTGCTGAGAGGGATGTAATCGTCTCTGCAAATCAAGATGAGCTAGCTGGCCAATGAAGCATGCCTGGCATTTTATTTCTCATATTGTTTGGAGATAGGGATTCAGCTGAGTGCATTCAGCAAATAAAGATCAAATAACCTGCTGTGAATAATGTTTTAAACCCGGGTTCCTATCAGGATCTAGTTATAAGCCCATATACTCTGTTGGATAAAAAATAAGTTACACATGACTGGAGGCAGTATTACTTTCTATGGAAGATGAAATCTGTTTTGAAATAGAAAATGTTTAGTGCTTTTTTTATTTTTATTTATTTATTTTTTGGAAGGACTAACCTGCATAAGGAGGCCTAACAGAGAGGGTCTAGGAGCTTTCAGTTATATTTCACCCATAGTGCCTGCTTCCAGAGCTAGGGATTTGTGCTAAAAGAGGAGGTCAGTCCAAGAAGGGAGGGTGATGGAGAGTCCATATTGGTGGCCATGATTCACTCATTATGGCTGGAATCAACCTAGTCTCTGCTGCACTAAGCTTATCTGTTGTGGAGTGAAACCCTGATGAGATGATTCTCTGCTTTCCGATGATGAGCATCTGAGGGTATGTCTAGACTGCAATTAAAAGCCCGTGGCTGGCCCATGCTGGCTGCTTCAGGCTCGTGGGGCTATTTAATTGTGGTGTAAATGTTCAGGCTCAGGCTGGAGTCCCGGCTCTAGGACCCCATGAGGTAGGAAGGTCCTAGAGCTTGGACTATAGCCTGAGCATCTACATCACAATTAAACAGCCTCGGGAGCCTGAGTCAGCTGGCATGGGCCAGCCACAGGTGTCTAACTGTGGTGTAGACATACCCTGAAAGACCAGCCATAGGGCAAGGACAGCACTGCCCACTAGTCTCACTCACACACACCTACCTCAGTGTGTGGCTTCAAAGCCTGAGGGAATTGATATAGGGTTGTACTGTTTGGGCCAGATTTGGGTACCCTTATGCATTTTGAACAGCATCTTATAGCACAAGTGCTCCTGTTTACAATGGGCTGCTGAGGGAGAAAGGTACCACTCAGCATGAGTATATCTACACTACCCACCGGATATTGGCGGGCAGCGATCAATCCAGCAGGGATTGATTTATTGCATCCAGACTAGATGTGATAAATTGACCCCTGAGTGCTCTCCCGTCGACTTCTGTACTCCAGCTCAGCGAGAGGCGCAGGTGGAGTCAATGGGAGAGCATCAGCTGTTGACTTACTGCCGTGAAGACACCACGGTAAGTAGATCTAAGTATGTCGACTTCAGCTACATTAGTCACATAGCTGAAGTTTCCCTTTAAATCACTGCCCAAGCCCCTGGATGCCGCTGCTACTCCAGGGCTCTGTAAGTGCGGCTCAGGTAGTGATTTAAAGGGCTCAGGGCTCCCACTGCTGCTACCCTCTGGGGCCCTTTAAATTGCCACCCAAGCCCCGCCGTTGGAGCCCTGCGGTAGTGGCAGCAGGGCTCTGGCGGTGATGTAAAGGGCCAGGGGCTCCCAGCTGCAGCTACTGCAGCGGGGTCCCGGGCCCTTTAAAGCTCCGCCAGAGGCTGGTGATTTAAAGTGCCCGGAGCTCCCCTGCAGAAGCAGCAGCTGGAGCCCCAAGGCCTTTAAATCACCCCCGTGGCTCCCAACCACCTCTGCAGCTGGTAGTTCCAGAGGTGATTTAAAGGGCCCGGGGCTCCCAGATGCTGCTACCACAGCCTCATCCCCTTTAAATCCTGATTTAAAGCACCTGGGTATTTAAAGGCCCCGCCTCTTCTGGTAGAGGTCACGCCTCTTCTGGTTGAGGTCCCTCCCCCTCCTCAGGACTTCAGAGTACTGGTAAGTCCTTTAAGTTACTTTCATCCCTGGCTACTGGCATGTAAAGGACAATTACATACAAAAGTTCTCCCATCACTTTAGTGTGAAATCAAATCTAGGAGTGAAAAGGATAGTGGTATTATAGGTGTGTCAATCAGCCATCTTGCACATCACATATCTGAACTTCCAACCAGCAAGGATTTCTCATGTCTGTTTGAAGGACAAACCAGCTTTCCTTGTGTAAAACTGAAATGATCTTAGTGCTGAATCTCTAAAACATAACAAAATGGAGATCGCCTGTAAACTGAACAGAGGTCGCAAATCTTTGCCTTGACATAACTCAGGCCTAGAATGCTCATATTGGGTTAAGTGGAAACACATCCACCATTTTCAGCTTGTAACCTTAAAAGGCACTTCCAAATTCTTATTAGATAGAAATAGCTAAGAGATCTGCAGAAGTACAAATATCTTCATTCCAGCTCTAGCTGTAGAGGAAGGTTATTCTGACTCAGTGAAAAGACTGGAGATGAGATTACAGGCAATATTTCGGTTCACAGTGAAAGGCGTAACATAAAGAAAACCCCTGTGGAATGCAGAGATGGACACATATTTAAACTGCCTGTTGGTACTCTGAGGAACTGCTGTTGTATTGTGATTGTTTTCTCCAGAAATGCGGCTTTCTGGAAGGCAATACTCTCAGCCAGATGTTGCAGTTCCTGCCAATCAGCAGTGCTGGCATTCTGTGATGGAATTCCCCCAAAACTTGGTTATTCTTAAACAGAAGGATGATGCCTTCAGTGCAGGTCTTGAGTGCTCTAATAAATGGAGAGATTCAAGAAATAACATCTTATTCTTGCAAAATGAAAACTGAAGGTGCAACTCACAGGACCTCAGCACCTAGATCCTAAATTGGAGTATCTTCAAAGACTTGGAAGGCCCCAGTGCGTTGGGTAAAGAATAAGAGATAACTTCCTCCCATAACATTTTATGTATCTGATTAATGTCTTGAAGCTGATCATTTTCAGTAGCATTTTCTGCCAAGCTTTCCTGCTGAACAGAGCAGGGAAGAACAGCACTGGAAACCACTCTCAGTCATTGAATACTTAAGCTGCCTCTTTAAACACAAAGTAAATCACAGGTCTTCGAGACAATGAGGTTCGTGAAAGGCAAATTAGATGCAAGTTTTGATACAAGTGCATGTATCATCAGCCTCACCCGGAGCTGCCTGAGCATTGTTTATCTGTATTGCATTTGTCTCACTGCATGGGGAATCACTCAAATGAACCTTTACATCTACTGCAACCAATAAGAGTTTAACACTTCATTTTTAACAACTAATATTTTCTCTTTTTCATTATAGATGTTCTGATTCCAAACCTCCTGATATGAATCTGAAAGAACTGGCAATAAAGGGAAACTGACAGCCCAGGCAGAATTGAGCTGTTTTGATGCTGCCATTTTGTTGTCTCTCTCTTTAAAAATTTTTGAGAGTGAATTTAGTACTCATAGTGGATGAATAGTGCTGGAGGGAAGGTGCTGTGCAAGCTTCCTCTTCACCCATCAATACTAATGCTCTTCAGATCTGACCTACAACAGCCCCCAATGTTTCAGTTTTTAGTGCCGCCCCCCGCCAACTACTCTGCTTGTGCATCTCAATCCTGAGCTGCAGCACCTCCAGTTACTCCAGTTCTAGTCTTCTCTCTCCAGTTCTGCCAATATCCTCTAATCCTGACCTGCATCAGTCTCTACTATTCTATTTCTGGCCCTATGCTCCCTTTGGTACTTGCACGGCACACATATGTGTACACGCACACACAAACACACACACTTTTTACAGCACACCTCTTCAGAGTTACCACTGATCATGAAGCCCATGTCCTGGCATAGGACTTCAGCCTACAACCTTCCAGCCCAGAAATCAAAGTCTCACCAGCTGAAACTGTTCTGTAGAGCAGCAGTGTAGTCTAGCAGTTAACGTTAAAGACTAGAAATTGATTCACTCCCTAGCTCTGCCACTGATTGGCTACATGACCTTGAGCAAGTCATTTAACTTCTCTGTGCCTTGCTTTCCCCATCTGCACAATGTGGTTAATAAGTGCAGCCAGCTTCTTAGTGTGCTTTGAGATCTGTGACTAAAAAGTTCTGTAATAGTGTGAGCTGTTAGGATGACTGTAGGCACCTAGCAAGAGGCCAAACTGAGGCATAGATGAAATGTTGTCAGAATGTCTTAAAATACCACAGAAAAATAGATAGGCACATACCTGAAAAATGGTGAATAATTCAAAATCCTGTCTATTACAGGAAAAAGGATTTTGCAGCTGTGTTGCTTGGCTCTTTAATTACGTTAGTAGGAAAAGGAAAATATGCCCCGTTTAGACTTGAGATTGCCAATTGCCATGGTGCGGCAGAGTGCGTATAATTTTATTCAGTAATTGGACATGGAAAGAGTCCAGCATTCTAAGTCAGATAATCTGTAGACTGAAATTCAGACAGGAATTTTTGTCCAGATGCATCAACCCAAATGGAAAATCCCTGGAGATTGGCATATCAGACCAAGCCTTTGGGCAGATTCCTTAAAGGACAAGCTAGAGCTTGTCTGCCTGGTGTGTTTGCTACAAATAAAAGGCCTGATTCTTCACATTTCCCCATGCTGAGAAGTACCTTATTCTCCAAGTACTCCCTTGATTATTCATAATGTAAGGTGTGCCACTGCGAATAAGGGTAATAGAATGTGGCCTTCTGAGATTAATTGATCACAGCCTGAAGCATGCGATATATCAGACAAAACATACTTCCCGTGCAGCCCCATGTAGCAGGTATAGGGGACTAAAACCTACAGGAAAGAGGTGGAAATGAACTGTTCTATGTGGCAGGTTGCTATGTGGAAGCAAAATGTGTTTTATAGAATCAAACACATACATCCAACACACAGGGCCAGTGCTACCATTAAGGTGAACTAGGCAGTTGCCTAGGGCACCAAGATTTGGGGGTGCCAAAAAGCAGTGCCCCCAATTTTTTTTTACAGCATTCCTCCCCGAGCGCGCGGTCGCTGCTCCACTTCTTCCGCCTCCCAGGCTTGCAGTGCCAATCAGCTGTTTGGCGCCGCAAGCCTGGGAGGAGAATTTAGAGCAGGGGCGGCGTGCTCGGGAAGGAGGCGGAGCAGAGGTGAGCTGGGGTGGGGAAGTGCCGCATGGCTCCCCGGGGGGAAGGAGGGAGCTGCCGTGGGGGGGGCGTCTTAGGGCGGAAGGAGGGAGCTACCATGGTGGGGGGAGAGCCTCAGGGCGGTGGGCGGGATGGGGAGCTGCCGCAGGGCTGGGGAGGGCGCAAGGTGGAAGTTTTGCCTAGGGCGCAAGTTTTGCCTAGGGCACAAAACTTCCTTGCACCGGCCCTGCCAGCACAGCCCATTGGCCAGGCGTGAAGAGGCTAAAGAGAACTCCAGTGTTGCTCTGTTGCTAGTTACAAGGCCTGCTTTGAACTACCAGCGTTCCACTGACACACCAGCATGTCACAGAACACCACCAAGTCCACCACCAAAAGACTGCAGGGCCTAGGCAGCAGCCACTGAGATAATTAAAGGCAACAGCCACCAGGGAGTTAATTAAACCCAGCCTGCCAATGGCAGGACCTCCTGGGTTTGCTGTTCCCTCCCCCAGCATGCTGGGGCTTCATCGTGGTCATCTGCTGTTTCTAAACCACCTCCGATGCTGAGCTGACATTTAAGCTCTTCCTCCTTCATGCTCCTTCACACAGCCCTGAAGATGAAGTGCACAAGACAGTCGTTAAAGATAACCTTGTAATGAATGACGTAAATAGATCTCTCGCTACAAAGCCCTATGTCTCATACTTGCTGGCATCGTGTCAGGTATCATAACACTTTTCTTTCCTGGAGAATTCGTTCCTCCCACTTGAAAAGCAGTAACTGTGCTGTCACCACTGACAGATCCTGTTGCCAGTGCTACTTGCATTGTTAATTAGCAGCCCCTTGCTTAACTTCCATCCATATAGATTTTTGGTGGCTGCCTCCACTGGCTTCCCAAGCATTTAGCCACAATGCGTACCTGGTACAGAAGACCTCCCTGAGGTCTCTGGAGTGCTGCAGAGAATGAAAGGCTCCTCCCGGTAAATAGACTTCCCTAAAGCATCACTTACAGTTTGCTTTGCTTTCTTTATTTTTTGCGGTGAGCGGAGGGCTGGCCAAAGGTACTGGCTTGACAGCCCTGGAGGGGCTTATTCACATAATGGAGTTGCCCCATGGGCAGCAGCAGCACAGACAGCCCACGTACATTGTTCCATGCCAGCATGCCCCGGCATAAGGGCAAGCAGGGCGCTCAGTCAGTGCTCAGTCAATCTTCTGCCTCGTTAGAGTGATTGTCAGCAAGGCATATCTGTGGGTGATTTTGGCAGTGTGGACACCATTCCACTGGGGAAATATGCAAACCATGGTCACAAATTCATTTTGCAGAGGCCACCATCAGGAACTAATGACTTTCAGCCACTATTCACGTGGGCTGTTAAAGTGAACCAAGAGGTGTGGGGTTCCTTACAGTCCTTATTAATCCCTGAACCACTGAGTAGGGTGACCACATGTCCCATTTTGGCCAGGACGGTCCCTTTTTTAAGTCATGTCCTGGTCGTCCCAACTTTTTTTTTCAAAAGGAGGCATTTGTCCCCTTTGGTCTTGCTGAATGGATCAGTTGGTAGAGCAAACACCCACTTTTGTCAAAAAAGTGGGGTGCTGAGTGGAGGAACGTGTGGGGGTGGGTAAGCAGACATGCCAGCCCTCCTTCCTCCCACTATGTGGGAGGTAGAGCTTGGGGGGGGAGGCAGCGTTACAATGATGGACATCAGCCTCCTGAGGGGGATGGGGAGCAGCTTTGTCAGGGTCAGGGGAACTTGGGCAAGTGGCTGGGGGGGTGTCAAGTTTTCTCTTTTGGAAATACAGTCTCTCTACTACTGAGTCACAGACACGCACTCACCTAGCACTGTGTGTGAATAATAGATTGTTCAATTCACTGGCCTTTCCAAAAAAAAAAAAACAAGGGAAAAAAGTTTTCAGGTCAAGCCGAGAATAAAATGTTTCAGCAAATCGAAAAGTTGAAAAAAAGTTTGACCCAAAATATTTCATGTTGATCTCGGGCATTTTTTTTTAACATTTTTGAATTGCTTAAAATAAAATAAAAGGAAATTTCAAAACAAAATCATTTTGAACCGAAAAATCAAAATGTTTCATTTGGAAAATGTTGAAACAAATGTGAGGGGAGGAGAAAAGTTTTCAACATAAACAGTTTGGTGAAATTAACACAAATTCTCAAAATAGTTCAGTGTCACGAATCTGCATTTTTCACCAAAAAAAAGTTGGGGCCAAAAAATTTTGCCCAGCTCTACACTCATCACTTTCTGTCAGGATTATCTACCTTCGTACTGAATTAAACTGATGTGGGGAGTTGGACATTTTGGGGGCTTCATCTGCTTTTCAAGGCTGTGTCTACCAATGGCTGGGCTTGTCTAGTCTATCACTAGGATCCTGCAATGATGGTGTGAGCAAAGCACCAGAGCAGGATTTTCCTGAGCTTGTCCAAAAAGTCCTTTCTCCTGCTCTGATGCCAAATCTAAGAAACAAAGAGCCATAGGGAAGGGTAAGCCACAAAAGATTTGGATCAGAAAAGCACCTGACTTTATCTGAACTAGCTTCTCCGTTTAGCTCCACAAGGCTACAGAGCTTATCCAAACAAGATTACTAGATGACTAGCAATGGGTGTAAACCCACATAGGTCCTAATTCTCTGAACATGGATGAAATATAGCTCTGGATCCCAAACAGGATTTGGAAGCAGTGGCTTGGCCCCCATCTCTCCCAGAAACCGTGGGCAACCAGGCTTTCTTGCCATAATTTAGCAATTCTGTTTCTGGTCCTGGTCAATGGAAAGTGGGGTGTGAAAATAACAAAGTGGAAAGGTTAACTGGAGCTTTTTCGTAGTCACAAAAGGATCAGGATTTGGGCTGGGTTCAAGTTTTGGAAGAGAGTTCAGGGTCTCTCACCTTCTCCTACCAGTATCAAAGTTCTGTAGAAAGAACCCTTAGCCATCTCATCTCTCTCCTGCACCTAAATGAGATCACCACATCTTATTAAGAAAAGGAAAGTTGGGGACACCCAACCAAGTCATGTGATCCAACAGTTCAGCCAGCGCCGCCACTTTTGACAGGCCCTAATAAAATCAAAAGGGACATTGCAAGTGCAAAGAGCTACTGAGAGATTGTCATAAACAGATAGTTAAGGGTTAATGTCTCTTTTACCTGTAAAGGGTTAACAAACAGGGAACCAAACACCTGACCAGAGGACCAATCAGGAGACAAGATACTTTCAAATCTCAGTGGAGGGAAGCCTTTGTTTGTGTTTTTTGGGTTTGGCTTTGTTCTCTCTGGGTTCTGAGAGTAACCACACGTACCTACAGGCTCTCTAATCTTCTGTTCAAATTTAGTAAGTACAAAAGGTAGAAAGGCGGTTTAGTCTTTTTGATTGTTTTTTCTTTATTGCAAATGTGTATCTGGCTGGTAGAGTTTTAATGTGTATTTGGCTGGAAGTATTTTAAATTGTATTTCTGCTGGAGGAGGCTTTTTCTCCAGTTTCTAGAAGCTGACAGACCCTGTAATATTCCATCTTGAATTTACAGTGATTTTCTTTATTCTTTTTTTCTTTTATTAAAAGTTTTGCTTTTAAGACCTGTCTGATTTTTCCCCTTGTTGAGGCTCAAGGGAATTGAGTCTGTACTTAACAGGGAAGGAGAAGGGAGGGGGAGAGAAAGAGGGGAACCCACCTGATTTCTCTGTGTTGTGATTCAAGGAGTTTGAATCACGGTGATCTCCTAGTGTACCCAGGGCGGGAAAGATCTGGGAGGAAGAAAGGAGAAGAGGGAATCCCCTTGTTTAGATTCACGGAGCTTGAATCTGTATATCTCTCCAGGAGCCCAGGGAGGGAACACCTGGAGGGGAGGAGAAGGGGAGGGAAATGGTTTATTCCCCTGTGTTGTAAGACTCAAGGAATTTGGGTCTTGGGGTCCCCAGGGAAGGTTTTGGGTGGACCAGAGTGTATCAGGCACTGAAATTCCTGATTGGTGGCAGCTTATCAGATCTAAGCAGGTAATTAAGCTTAGAGGAATTCATGCTGGTACCCCAACTTTTGGACTCTAAGGTTCAGATTGGGGAAAGATACCATGACAGAGATGCAGCTAGGATAAGGCTGAGGTGGGTTGGGGTGACCATGCCCGAGAGGGAGATCACAGCAGTGAAAGGAAAATGGAAGGGAAACTTCACAGTTTAACTTTGCATGTGGCCTGGGAGTTATTCACTGCTTCATTGAGGCATATGGTGTCTTGGCACCAAAGTAGTACATTCACTCTGTCCTCTCTGATCTTACGCTAGAGAAATGTGATTTTCCCCCTCCCCTTTGCTCGGGGTATGGGTTCATGTCATCCCTGGACCTAATTGTTCTGGACTGCTGTATCCTCTCCAGGCCAGAGAAGAAACCGCAAAGTGACCAATATACATCAGGTGATGGCTGGAAATGTGATCATTAATTCTCTGCAAAACAAGGCATCAGAGCAGGAAGTGCCAGTTATGAATGAAATACTGCAACAACAGAATTACTGCCTACCATGGCTTTCTCTTTGCACATCACTTTTTTGCTCAGAAAAGGCTTTGACATACAGTCAGTGGAAGGTATATGGGATGAGGCCCCTTTCTAACCACGTGTTTTCCCTCACTATTGTTTACAATAACTAGAGCTGGACAAAGCTGTTCTAACAAATCCCCAGCCAGGCAAGATCATTACAAATCTGAAAACTGGCCCAGAGTTCACCAACATTCATGTACTTTTCTGAAAACCTCCAACCATATTTGGGCATGCCCAGCCCTCCTTGTACGCAGGTCCAATCTCTCCCTGCCCCATGACTTTGGACATATTCTGGATGCAGTTGTAGATCACTATCCTTTCATCTCTGATTTTTTAGTCCCCCTTCTAGGCTCTTTGGGGCCTGGGGAGATGGATGTCTTGTTCCCTTCATCATCAGTTTTCTGAGAGGGCTGGCCAATACCCCAAATCCCGAGGAAGGATCTTCAGGAGAAGGATGGGGATGAGCCACCTGCCCATGTCTCAGTGCTGCAGCTTCTGGACCCCCATAAGACTCTTCCGGGTCCCACTATTGCTGCATATTGAATGATAGGTGAGTCCATGTGTTCCTGCATTACAGAATCCTGGAATGGGTGTGGTGGCAGTCCTAGTTTAGGGCTTTGTGTGGAAACCATGTGAACCTCAGAGGTTTCAGCTGAATTTGTTTTAAGTCATTTGGATTAGTCTGAACCTTGAAATTCAGGATGATGTAAAACCCATGGCTAAGGAAACCATAAAGTGCTGTCCCATATGCCCTTAGATACAAAAGGACCAAGGGGCAAACACCTTCAACCTGAGGCTGCTCTAAACTGAGCTGGGGCCCCAACTGGTCAACAGCAATCCCAGTACAGGGGGAAACACAAATGTGGCATTGGCCTAAACCAATGTTGCTGCCCCCTCTATTCCCAGCCTTTGCTTCAAGGTCAGCTGAGGAGTAGGGCTGAATCTGTCCCTAAACTGTTTTCTTTGTAAAATTTGTTTTCCTCCATGGCACTTCACTCTATGGCAGATTTGTTATTGTAGAGTGCTGGGTGCTCACTGGTTTGTTATTGTAGGGTTGCTCATGGGCACAGGATTCCAGACACTAGTTTCTTATTGCAGGATTGTCGTGTGGTTGGCATTAAAAAAATCTCATTAAGTCATTGGCCTGCGGGAATGACAAGGATGAACAAATTGAAATCATTAAATTGACTTTGCAAAGCGATACACACGTCTGTCCTGGGAAGCAGTGACTTTGATAATCAGCTGAACATGAGTTCCCTGTGTGACGCTGTGGTCAAAAGGGCTAATGTGATCACTGGATGCATAACCAGGGGAAATCTCAAATACAAGCAGAGATTATTTACCTCTGTATTTGGCACTGGTGTGACTGCTGCTGGAATACTGGGGCCAGTTCTGGTGTCCACAATTCAAGAAGAATGCCGATAAATTGGAGAGGCTTCAGAAAAGAGCCGCAAGAATGAAAAACCTGCCTTATAAAAAGGGACTCAAGGAGCTTAATCTATTTATCTTAAAGAGAATGGTAAGGGTGACTAGATTACAGTCTCTAGGTACCTACATGGGGAACAAATATTTAGTAATGGGCTCTTCAATCTAGCAGAGAAAGGTATAACCTGATTCAGTGGTTGGAAGCTGAAACTAGACAAATTCAGACTAGAAATAAGGTACATTTTTAAGCAAGAGTAATTAGCCATTGGAACAATTTACTACGTGTTGTGATGGATTCTCCGTCACTGGCCATTTTAAGATCAAGATTGGATGTGTTTCTAAAAGGTCTGCTCTAGGAATTATGTTGGGGTTGTTTTATGGCCTGTTTTATATAGGATGTCAGACAGCACTAAGTGATCAGGATGGTCCCTTCTGGACTTGGAATCGATGAATTAAAAAAAAATAGATCAAGTTTTGGGTCTTCACCCTAAACATAATGCCCCTTCAAGCATGAGTCTAACTGAACAGTTCAGGGAGAACCCCCGGCAGAGCTGCCGTCCATTCAGAAAGCCTGGGAGTGAATCAGGTTCTTTGGAAAGAGTCATTAACATTTGTTTAGTTATTTTCAAGCAGAAGTTGGCAATCTTTAATCTGTGAAATTTCCCATAATTTATTGACACTTACACATCTTTCTTTTCTGCAGAAACACTGCTGTTTTTAATTAGCACAAATTAATCAATAGCGGGGCAATGCTGCGTTCCATTGAAGTGCAGGTGAGGCTTGCCGGTTGCATGCTAAACATAACAATATGTAAAACTGACAACCTGAGACGAAGCTTTCTGGGGCTGCACTTTTCAGCAGGCAGGAGTAAGCACAGTACTGAAAGCGCTGCTCAGCGTGTGCCCTGCAATAGAAGTAGGTGCTTTTAATTATGTTTTCAACACTTTAATAATATTTCAGCTCAACAGGGATGGGGAGGAGGAGTAGAATGGATCGATCCTTCTGTCTAGCAATGTCGGGTGAGAGGTTAAAAGACCATCAGGGCATTTTTTGGAAAAGAGTAAAGATATTGCCCCAGTGTCCTTATAAATGTTCCCACACTCTCACTGTCCCAGGATCCTGATGTCCCAGGTTCTGTAAGACCTCGTGCTGAGCTCACAATGGCTACTATGCAAGCCTGCACCAAACACAACAGGCACTTTTGAGCTCCCCTGAACAGGAAAACTGCTGCAGACACTAACATTCCGGGACACATTTTCTCCTGCAACCTGGCCCCTTTGCACTCTTCAGGTGCTGCAAAAATGCCAGATATTGGTCATAACTGGCCAGCTGACAATTTCCCAAGTAAGGGAAGCTCTCAGCTGGGGTAAAGCCCCCTCATCATTTCTGCTTATTGGGTGACCCGAGGTGTGGCCAAAGTTCCAGTACAAGCCATCATTTCTCAGCTGCTGGATAATCCGTTGGAGGCTCCTGCCTGCTATGAGTACCTGTACAACTCATGTGAATGGGAGAGACGTTGAAAGGGCCCAAGAGGCAGAATGGTGGTTCTACGCAAACCTTGAAAGGTTAGGAAGTTTGATTCCAACACAAAATTTGGATGCATACCTGGAACTCATCAGAACTTCCTCCACCTGGTAATGGTGCCTTGTATAGATGTGAAACTACGTTTCTTTACTAGAAGTTGACATGTTAGAACTGTTCAAAAGCTATGTCCCCTGCAGTAGCTGGATACCCTCAGAGGATGTCAGATCAATTGCTACTAAACCTAATAGAGTTTCTACTGCAGTGCAAGTGTTAGGGGCCTGTGTTTTTCCACCAGAGGGATGGCCCACTCTGACTGTCAATTACAATGGCCACAGATCTGTAACACAGGTCCACAGATATCACCTCATTAGCTTTCCACAGGTTTTTTGATTCTTGTTCCATTTCTGGCTGCAACCAGGAAGTGCACAAATGAAAGACATTTTCACTAGGCTAGGAAAACTTCTTCAAACAAGTTTGGTGTTGGTTGGGGTTTGGGCTAAGTTTCAGTTGGGGTTCATTTCAACTTTGCAGTGAAGATTCATTGAGAGGGGTTGGGGCTTGGGTGGAGCATTAGGCAATGATTAAGACTTTTCTTGTTTTATACAAATCAGCTTGTCTAGTCTCAAAAGCAGTGTAAAAGATATTTCAGGGGGATGTTTGAATGCCACGGAATACTAATCTGGCTGACTCCTCTTCTGACCCTTCTTCTGTGTGCGCATCAGTTTCCTTACTCATACTAACATGGTTCCTGGAATGCAAAACCTTCTCTCCCCTCTGTGCCTTGCTTTAGTTTAACCTCATCAGACCACAGCTGCATCTGCCATGGAGACAGACACCACTGCCTTGCTCACATGGTGTGTACACCACGTTTACAAGGCACAAGGCATTTCTTCCCATTCCCTAGCCCTGATAAGTCAAACCTCTGAAAAAGCGTTTTCCCTCCTTTCACTCCATTCATGCTGCATCTTTAGGAAGCAGCAACAATAATCATTCCAGGATCAAAACCTGCTTCCCATTATCTGGCTTTGGTTGATGATGATGTATGAAGCAGAGAGAAGGGTGACAGCTTGATTTTCATAGGTTAGGTGTTGACCCTGCTGGGCTCAGTGTAGCATGAAACTAGTTTTGACTAGTAAACTGAATAAATATGCCAGGGAAGTCATAGAGGGACAAATATATATGCAAGGCCAAGGTGCCAGTTTTACAGAATGACTTTGATTCACCAGAGGGCTCAGCTGAAGCCCTGCGCATTAAAAATGCTGTAAGCTGGAGCTAGGAGAAAAGAGAGTATTTCATTGTATAATTCCTTAGCAATATGCAGCCTCCTTTCAGACTTCAATATGTGTATCAATTAGGAAGAACCATGACAGCCCAGTGCTGGAAGATCTGGACATGCTGCCCACAACCAGCCCAGAGAGAGCAAAGAGCAGATGAACAGAAATGAATCTATTGGAATTTACTGGAATATAAATGAGGCAAAGAAAGATATTTTTTTCTGGCAATAAGCATATTATATGTTACATGAAATGCAGGGTTAGTCCAAGAAGCATCTAGTAATGTTAATGCTCGGAGTTGTTGCTCTGCTATACAAAAATCAAGGGTCACCTGATGAAATTAGTCCAGCAGGTTTAATACAAAGAAAAGGATGTACTTTTTCACACAATGGACAGTCGACCTGTGGAACTCATTGCCAAGAGGTGTGGTGAGAGCCAAAAGTATAATTGGGTTCATTAAAGAACTAGATACGTTCATGGAGGTTAGGTCATAAGTGGTATTAGCCAGGATGGCCAGGGACACGCTCCATGCTCGGAGTGACCCTAAGCCTATGATTGCCAGAAACTGGGAGTGGAAGACAGGGTGGATCACTCCAATTGTTCTGTTTTGTTCACTCCCCCCTCAAGTTCTGGCATTGGCCACTATCTAAGACAGGATACTGGGCTAGATGGACCATTGGTCTGACCCAGTATGGCAGTTTTTATGTTCAGAGAACCTAATAATTGAGGTATGATGATGAGTATTTTATATTTTTATGTATTTGTGTAACTGTAGCTTCTAGAGGCTACACCTAGCTTGGGGGCCTTATTGGGCTAGGTGATGTATGCACATTTAGGGCTTGATTCTGCACAGTGCTGAGCATTCTGGGACCAATCCAGCAAAGCCACTGTGGTCAGCTGGGTTGTTTAAATCTAAGCACCTGCTTCAGTGCTCTGCTGGATGAAGCCCAGAGTGCCTTGGCACCTTGCAGGGTTGAACTCTTACTAAAAGACAAAGTTTAACTTGAAATGACCTATGGATAAAGAATTAGAGCAGGGTAGAGACACAATGTTTAGATCTGGATCTGCATCTCAGTATCTCCAAAACTATGGGGTGATCAGATCTGTGGTTCTGGTCTAGTCTGGTCTTTTGAAAGCCAAATCCTGCTCCTTAGACCTCTGGCTCTGTAAAACTGCTGTGGAAAGCTAGGGATGGGATGGGAATTTTGCAGTAGTATCTAGGCCCTTATTTTGATAGGTGAAATATGAAATGAAAATTATATACTCACATACACCAGGCAGAACGTTTCTAAGAGGTTCCTGCACATCATCATGAGTTAGTCACATGGCCTTTGTTTTCATCCTTTATATTATTATTGTCATCAGAAGTAGGTTGTAACAGTCACCCAGGAAGGGAATGCACCTCTTGTCATACCTTATTGCTCCATGTGCTGTCAATGATTTTTAGGCACTCTCTTTTTCTGGTGGGGGTGGCTGGTGACAATTTGGGAATCTGTCTGTACAATCTCTGTGAGATCGGGACTCCATATATCTGGGTCAGGCTGCACACTCCAGGTTGAATGTGCAGGTTTTTGCCTTCTCTATGCCTGTTTGCCTTTATTCTGAGCTGAAGTCCGAACATGGAGAGATACAGACAGACAGTAGAGGGTAGCTGACTTTAAGTACCCAACTGTTGGAAATGTAGTTACTCTAGACAAAAGACTGGTCCTTATCCAAAACTAGTTTAGCAAGAGATGGTTGTCTTGGCAAAGAAGTTACATGGCAGAGGTTTGTGCTCATGTGGGAAAGCTGGCAAGGGTGTCATCAGATGTGGGAGGGGAGCCTGAACATTTGAAAAGGGCAGAGCCTGGACTGCTCAGGACTCGTTTTCCTCCAGTCCATGAGACAGAAGCAACCCAATGCGTAAGACCTCATGAGGAAGGGGACTCCCTCCCTGCCTGGTCCCTAAGGACTCCCAAGGGACGAGTGAGCTAGAAAGTGAGGAAAATGAGGCAGGGACCTGTGCAAAGTGCTCATTGTTTTGTACTATCCCATACGTTACATGTTTAAGTCTGAAAGATCATAGCTGTGTTAGACTCTGTGCAAAGTGTGTCTCTGTATGCTCACTGCTTTACAGTTGTTGCATGCCCCTGAGAATTATACTGTAACCCAAACCTTCACACCTGGAGGTGGAGTTGTGAGACAGGGTGTGTTTAAGTATGGGGAACTCTGAGGGGTCACCACTTGACCCAGAGAAGCTAGGCATCTGGACAGCACATTCCAGCTTTTAGAGGGGGGTGCCAGGTAGAAGGTCTGCACCCTGAGAGTGTGCCTAGGTCCCTGAGATTTGGGCAGTGGCTGGATTCCATCCAGGTCACCCAGGAATCCAGAGCATGAGCAGTTTGGCTTCCCCTCATAGCAGTCCTAAGTGAATGGCTGGAAGAGGACATTCACTATGCGCTGGCAGGAGTGCAGGGGAGAAAGATAGAGGTGTAACATGACTTATATTTATTATCTAATTCAGTACCCATGAAGCAGGACTGGTTCTAGAGCAGGCGAGCAGGGCAGTTGATGTGGACACTAATTTACAAGAGGCTGCCATACCACTGTACCGCTGGGCTTTTTTCCCCTGCGTGTTTATTTTTTTGCTCCACTCTGTTTGGCCATTGACTTTTTTGGAGGTTTTTTGGCTAGTCAACCGGACAGGGGTACTGAAAACGCTTTCCACCCTGGCTGGCAATTCAGCTAGGTCCTAGGGCTGCTCCTGAATGGAAGTTTGGAAGCTGTAACAAAGTGTTTAAAGGCTGGATCAGAAGAAACTCAGCTTTCGAGGGTTGGGAACTCTACTTTCCAAATCTTCTGCATCCTCAGAGAATTTCTTGCTCCTCCAGATTTGAATGAAGTGGAGGTGGATGGGGCTGGCCAGGGGGCTCTCATCAGGGGCACATGTGCTTTGTTAATCTTCAGTGATGCAGCAGTGAGGACTAGCTAGAGTGAGGTCAATGGAATTACACCAGTTTGTGAGCAAGAAGAGAATCAGACCCTCTGACTTTTAATTCCTTTTGAAAGATAAAATCTCTTTCCTGCCCGCCCCCTCCCCGGACAATGAGGTTTTCTACCCGTTGAAGAGAAAATGCAGAAAACAAGCAGCCAGTATTAAAATGCATTTTCTATTAAATATAGAGGGCAAGCGAGATTAAGTGAGAGAGGGAGAGATCCTGGAAGAGGTTTCTTTAATATAAACTACATTTATATTTTTGGTAAGTTGAAGAACACAAATTGAACGCTTAATGCATTCCATAATACTGCAGAAACATGACCTTGACGTTAGCATAGAAATCAATTTCAGTTTTTATTTAGCAGCTGCATAGCTGTTTAAAACATGAACTTCAATACGACTTGAGTTAACAACCAATAATCTCTGCACCCCTTTGCTCCAGGCATAGTCATGGGCTGGTTCACCCGCAGTTAGAACTCAAATATTTGGCTTCTTTTTTTATTACTATTTTTTATAACTGTCCATTTAATGTGTTACCTGTCAAATTAAAAGTCTGAATTCCTGTCCTGACTCCAGAGTCTAGTCTCAGGGCTGCAAGTGTGCATTCAAACCCGGCATAGCTCCCCACAAGAAGTATATTCTCTGGCTCTAATCCTGCAGACTGTTCCACATGCTTAGATCCCTGCTACCATCTCTATTGACTTCAATAGGACTATGCCTAAGCATAAGGTTCTGCATATACGGAGCAGCTTGTAGAATCTAGCCCAATGTTTGGCGTCATGTGTGCAAATGTTTCCTTCTTTGCTGGCTGAGACTCCCTGCTGCATTTCTTTGCAGAAACCTCTCTCAGGTTTCTCTTTCTTAGCAGATCCAAAGTATTTCTACTTCCTCTCCTAGATGCATCATATTGCATCTCTGATTGGATGTCTCATGGAAATTGTACTTCATGTAGGTGCATCCTCATGGCTAAGGAAGGTTGCTACAGAATCAGATTCGCCTTGTTTTTCTCCTCCCCTTCCCTAATGCTTCTTAACCTCAGCCTCCACCTACTTGCTTTCCCCAATGAGTGGGAGGAAAGCAAGAAACTGTCAATTTAGTCATTCTGCGGGCACTTGAGTTCCTGGCTAGCTAGCTTTCCACACAATAATCCTGCCCTCCAGGAGTCACCATACACTGAGGGGGCTGAGGCCATGATGATGCTGTTCCATTGTGCTCCCAGGCTAGAGATGGGATCTGACACAATAGTGAATCTTGGAAGGGTAAGACGCTTTGATAGTCTTCTGTAATTCAAAACATGTAGATCTGGCTCCAGCCTACCTGGCTTATCGGTAATGGATTGAAGGAAGGAAGGAAGGAAGGAAGGAAGAATAAACTCTCCTCTTGGTGATAAACATATCAGCATCAGATTCCCTTTTTGCTTGTCTGTCTGGAGGCAAATGACAAGACACAGCTCACACTCCTGCACCTGCTCCAGCAGAATCCACAGGTGTTGTGTGTGCTCGGTATCATGGTATCACATCTTAAAGGTGCATTCAGTGGTCTAACTCACCAGCCCTGTCCAAATCTGTCCATTATGGTGCACAAGTCACAAACTACATACAAAAGGATTGTCCTCTGTCTCACCGTTTAGCCACTGGATACTAAATGAAAGGCAAAGGAATGGGGAGGGAGGGGAGGGAAGTCATAGCAAATGGTGTGAACTGAACAGATGAGGGGGAAAAGCTACTCATCCAAAAACCATACACACGGTGAGCATGACTGACGAACTGTCACTGCTGGTGTCCTTCTCGTCTGACACTGCATTTATAATTCATCAGCAGCACAGAGAGGACTCAGAATCATATCAAGATGGCATCTTCTAGCATCAGAAACTCCATTGTTCTAATTAGCTTTCCCACTGACCCGGAGACAAACATTTGTGGGGGGTGGAGAAGGGGAGAAGGGGGTGGGGGGAGAGTTAGAAGGGGTGGAATTGGGGAGTGATACTGTGCTCAGCTGCCTGTACATTTATGACACTGCTGCTTGATTGCTTTGTGTTTTTCCTTTAATATGTGTCTCTATATCATGCACGATAGTCTTTAGATTTGCTTGAAACTGAGATTTTATTTGCTGGCTGAGATCTACTCTCTTCGAGTCTAAAAGGAGCTAAAAGAAAATCTGAGTTTATTATAAGCAGCAATGATAAAGTGTAACAGTGATCATTTGATTTCTTTGGCGGTAGATCCAGGATCTATCTATTATTCAATACCTAATCAAATTTACCTGAGTTTTATACTGATGAAATGCTATTTAATGGAGCTATCCCTGATTTACACCAGTATAACTAGAATCCCCTCCATCTCACACCAGTGAAGCAGATAATTGTTATCTCCATTTCACAGGTAGGTAAACTGAGGCACAGGGACACAAATTGGCCTGCCCAGCAAATAAATGGCACAGCTGGGAACAGAACTCAGGAATCCAGACTCCCATTTCCTTGTTCGTCAGGAAGTCTAGAAATGAGTTTGTCGGAGCACAATTAGTCATTGCAGAATAAACATTGGGCTTAAAGATTTGATTAATTGTCAGTGTCAAGGGATTAAATAATTCTTTAATGATCCCATTGTAATTTAGCAGGACTCTGTGTCATGCTGGACCTAAATATTGCAGCAAGGTCCCTTGGATTCTGTAGCTGCCTGATGTAGCAGACTGGAAATCTCGGGGCCATGCCATTTAAATTAATAAGTAGTAATAAGGGGCTGAATGCATTAAATGTTACAGTGAATCACACAGTCAGTTAAGTAGCTCCCAATGTTGATGGAAGATGACATTTGTTTTACTCTTCCCCCAGGATTTTATGTTGACCACGCAGAACTGCATTGTAGATGTTATTAAGGGGGAAGCTGGAGGTTTTAGCAGCTCAGCAAGGGACGCTTTGGAGTTCTGGAATGTAACGAGGATGTCTACACTGCATCTGGGAGTGAGCCTCCCAGCCTGAGACCACAGCCTCATGCTACGCGCACTCAAACTACCTGTGTAGAGGTTGCAACTCAGCGTAGAGGCCCCCCCAGACTTGAGTGCCCAAGCTCCAGCCCAAGCTACAATGTCTACATAACTATTTTGAGTGTGCTAGCATGAGTGTGCGGACCCAGGCCAGGGGGCTCGCTGTCAGATCCAATGTAGACATACCATGGGAGGCAGGTTGGGATTGACTGTGAGATAACACATTGGTTGAATGATTCTGCTAAAAGGATCAGCAGTGAAATAGTTAATGTCCACATGTAATCTGCCATCTTCAAGGTTTCAGAGACAAGGTCCCTGTCTCTCCACCACCCAACCCCGCTTTGTCTGTGGGGCGGCTCCCACCTCTCAGAGCTTTTGTTTCCAGTACTCTGCTGCCCCAAGGAGACATCGGGGCCTTGGTTTTCCCTTGGTTCTTAAGGGTTATACATGTATTTTGTTTAAAGGAAAGCCTGGATTCTGGAGTACAGTGCTGTTTCTGTGTCAGGGGCTGATTCTGTGTCAGGTAAGAATCCACTACTGCAGATTCACAGAACTCATGAAGCATTTCCTACCAGGAGGTTTTAATGGGGTCTTCAGGAAGCATGAGCTGCAAAGACTGTCAGAAGCATGTGCATGTAAAGGGATCTATCCTCCTTCCTGGGGAGGAAAAAAGGGGCGGGGTAGGTGGAGGGAGGCCTGATGCCAATTTTTTTTGTGTATGTGCTATAGTTTATCCTCTATGCAAGTTTTAGCAGCCCCTGAAAGGAGCACAGAAAAATTCTTTAGCAGACTAATTATCTGGGAAGCTATTTTTCTTATTGCAGACAAATGCGCTCTGGTGGCGAAAAGAGTCTGATGAGACAGCAGAAAAGTATGGCTCCTAATGAAGATGAAAGCCCCTCTTCCCGTTACCATGCCTGGAAAACATGTGAAGAGGAGAAGGGGGGGATAGGAGGGAGAGAGGAGGGAAAGACAAAGCTACAGCTGCTCAGAGATATTTTAGAGTCTCAACTGGATTTGCAAAAAAATATCCTGTTTCACTGGTCTGATTCTACAGGGCCATTCCTCATACCTGATGCTGCTGATTCTGCATGTAAAAGCGTGCAGCTGATTAAAAGGGTCTATTTTATTTTATTTTATTTTACATAGATAGAGCCATAGGTTCTCTGGGCTGAGACATGAAGGGCTGTTCAGCTTCTAAGACTGAAAATTTCCACTGATCCTAAAGACTTTGAATACTGCAAAGCTTTTGCAGATTGTCAGTTCATCGCTGCAATCTCCACTCCACTTGTTATTTTATTTGTGGTGAACAAACAGTCTATCACCTGATAAGGTTTATGACTAATGCTGAGCAGCTACTGTTAGGAATTGTACAAGAGAGACTCTTGGAACTTGCACCAGGAAGCATCCTGGCTTCACTAAAGAGATCTGTTTCAGGATAGTACGACATTAATATACTAGCCTTTTCCTCTGGAGACCTGACTTCAGGATTGGATTTCTTGTCACTAGTGAAATGAGTTTGTCAGTTTGTCTTCACTCAGTCCATCATAGTCTCTTGGGGATGTCACATGCATGTCAAGATTGAGGCTATTGGACAGTTTCATGGGGAGCCAAGACGGCAATTGCAGGAGCTGTTGCATATCAGTTGTGAGGTGCATTGATAGAGTTACATGGGGAAATCTGGCAGTGTACTGTCTCTGGTGCTACAGATCAAGACAAACATTTATACAAGCCAAAAATCTCCAGAAATGTAATTTACACACACACACACACACACACACACACACACACACACACACACACACACACACACACACTCTGCACGTCATGGGACTCAAAGGACCCAATACATCAGTTGTTTAATGGACATGGTATTGTGTTTAATGAAGGTGAAGGAAAATTATAACCAAGGAGCCAAATTCTGCTCTCAGCTATGCTGAGGAAACTCTTCTAATCTGTGGCATTACACTGGACTGAAACACTGAAATTAAGAACACAATTTGACCCAATATGTTGAGGGATATTTGAGGGTGGAGAGAGATCCTCGAAAGGTCAAAGTTTTCTCAGAAGGATGCTTGCAGGTACTGTCATGTATTATTTGTATTGCGAGCTTGCCTAGGACAGGGGTGGGCAAACTTTTTGGCCCTAGGGCCATATCGGGTTCAGATATTGTATGAAGGGCTGGGTAGGGAAGGCTGTTTGGCTATGCATCCCCAAACAGCAAGGCGTGGCCTGGCCCCTGCCCCCTATCCAGCCCCTTGGAACCCCCACCCCCATCCAACCCTCCCTGCTCCCCACCCCTGACTGCCTCCCAGAACGCCCATTCCCTATCCAATCTCCACTGATCCTCACCCCTGACTGCCCCCCCACCTCCTATCCAATCCTCCCTGCTCCACATTACCTGTGGGGTGGGGAAGAGGGGGGCTCAGTCCTTTCCCTGCACATTTCCCCTGCTTGTTTGGCTGGTCTCCCTGGCAGTTGGGCATGGCTTGCTCCCTGTCTGGGCTTGGCTGCTGGGGACAGGGGCCAAGCATGCTGGGAGCGGAAGGGCGCCCTGGCTTGCTCTGCCCCTGTCCCTGTCAGCAGAGTCCAGGCTCCTTGACCACCCCCCTGCTCCTTCCCCCCCAACTCCCTCTGCTCCTCACCCCCTTACCACGCTGCCCTGGAGCACCAGTTCTGGCTGCGCTATAGCTGTGCCGCCTGTCTGGAGCTGCAGCCATGCTGCCCAGGCATTGGGGAAACTGTGACTGCGGAGGAGGCAGGGAGGGGAGGGGAACAGAAGAGGAGGGGCCAGGGGCTAGCCTCCACCCTGTCGGGGAGTTGGGCTGGCTTCTCCGCAAGCCTGTCCTGACCCCGCTCCCTGGCAGGAGCTCGGGAGCCAGAGGGAAGGGTCCTGCCAGCCGGATGTGGCCCATGGACCATAGTTTACCCCCCTCTGGCCTAGGAGCATAAGTCATAGCCCATGACCCCCATGTGCTAGGTGCTGTACAAACACAGAACAAAAGGGTGGTTATGACTCCAAAGCACTTACAACTGAAGTACCGGTCTCTCACAGGATGCTGTCTATATCTATATGGGCACTGAGGTTGCTGCAGCACTAGGAAGACTGCAGCTTAATTTAAGTCAATTAACCAGTTTCCCTTGGGGGTTACTGACACTTGGGTGACAGTTGCTGGGCTAATGAGGCAATTGGCTCAGTAATTAGGTGGATAAATATTTGGGAGAAAGAGGAGCTACAGGGGAACTCGGAGAGTGAGCCTAGGAAAGGTGAGTGGGGAAGTCTCCCGTTGTCAGCCTGTGGTATGTTCTGTTATGCTTTGTAACGTGGTGAAAGAGAAAGCAGCCTGCATGTGCTTGTGGCTAGGAGACCACAAGAACAGGCTAGGCTGTGATACTTGCAGGGACACTTTGTGACAAGGTCATTCTGTCTATCAAACACTGAGCACTCACTCAAGCACTGGTGACGTATAGGCCACATTCCTTTATTCTGAATGGGCAGGACACTTTCTGGCTGGGAACATTCACTTGCTAAGAAGCGTGTCCTAGAGAGGCCTGTTTAAAAAGCACAGCCCTCCAGTTGTATCTCCTGCTCAAGTGTTTTACTGCGATGAAAGTTAACAAAGAGCACTACACAGCAATCTCTCGTCCTCTTCCCTGGAAGCTGGCCTTTGAGCTGTGGAGCGTGGCTAGAAGAATCATTAGAGACTGATAAATCAACCTGGAGCAGGGATAACAGAAGCTCTTAGCTGCACACAGCAGGGAAACAGGCTCAGAAAGAGGTCATGATGGGGAGGTGAGGGGGCAGGACAACATCCCGCTAACATTTAGAAGGGAATTAGATTTTTTTTTTTAAAGGGAGAGAAAAAAATCCTCCAAGGTGTGGTGGGGAGGAGTTGGAAGCAAAGACTTTAATTTGAAATAGAAGCTATGATTTTCATATGGCTTTATATGCCAGAACTAGTGCACACAGTTCTGTCGCTTCCAGGCACAGCCACCTCTGAGCGTGGAGGCAAGTAGCATGCTTCTTCCAAGCTATATGCCTATTTTTTCCTCATCCCCTGAACAACCGTTGTTGGCACTAAGAGGCTACAGGGTTGAGTATCGTGTACATGCACAGATACACAGATGGACAGTATGTGCAAGGCTGTTGCACTGGGTGTGACCTTTTATAACTATCCTCTACTGAGTTTATGGACTTACAGGATGTTAATGAAACATTTTTTAAAAAAATCCTAGTTAAAATTTAGGGCTGCCAATTAATCGCAGTTAACTCATGTGATTAACTCAAAAAAATTAATCGCAAATAACTGCAGTTTGAATTGCACTGTTAAACAATAGAATACCAATTGCCATTTATTAAACATTTTAGATGTTTTTCTACATTTTCATATGGATTGTATTCTGAGTTGCAATCGAAATCAAAGTGTATATTATTTTTATTTCAAATATTTGCACTGTAAAAGTGATAAACAAAAGAAATAGTATTTTCAATTCACCTCATACAAGTACTGTAGTGCAATATCTTTATCATGAAAGTGCAACTTACAAATGTAGATTTTTTTTGTTACATAACTGCACTCAAAAACAAAAAAATGTAAAACTTCAGAGCCACTCAGTCCTTCTTGTTCAGCCAATCGCTAAGACAAACAAGTTTGTTTATATTTACAGGAGATAATGCTGCCCTCTTCTTATTTACAATGTCACCAGAAAGTGAGAACAGGCATTTGCATGGCACTTTTGTAGCCAGTATTGTAAGGTATTGTGATATAGCATGGCCAGAGGGCAGCAAGAGAGTGATAGATGGGAGATACGTAAGCCTCAGGATGATGAGAGCCTTATTCCCTGTAGAGGGAAGAGAGTCCACTACAGATTAATTAGAGCTCCTGAAACTAATTAAGCCAATTACAGCACCTGAAGCTAGTCACCTGATAAACCCCCCCCCCCTGCTTCAATCAAACAGTTGGAGGAGTTGAAGCAGAGTGGTTTGGTGTTGGAGCTGAGAGCAGTTTGGAGGAAGGCAGTTTGAAGGAGTTGAAGCAGAGTGGTTTGGTGTTGGAGTGGAGAGCAGTTTGGAGAAGTGCTGTGGCAGGCCAGAAGACCAAGACCCTAGGTAAAAGGAAACCCTGCTTGTACAGAGCAGAGGGACTGTACAGACACACGGGGTTGGGAGAAACTTGGCCCAAGCGGAGAGAGGGCAGGAAGCCCCACAAGCTGAAGGGCCGGAGAAGGAAGTAGCTCAGGGGAAGGAATCGCTAGTTCAAATGGTTTACCGCTATCCCTAGGGCCCCTGGGCTGGGACCCGGAGTAGAGGGCGAGCCTGGGTCCCTCCCTCTCCATCCCTCTTTTCTGGGACACTAGTGGGACAGTTGATATCCCAGTTCAGGGGTGAGAAACAGCGCCCTGAACCCCCACAAGAGGAGAAAGTATGGGAACCATCATAATAGTGCCTGCAATTTGCCACAGTAATTACATTCCAGATATGCTAAACATTCGTATGCCTCTTCATGCTTCAGCCACGATTCCAGAGGAGATGCTTCCATGCTGATGACGCTCATTAAAAAAATAATACATTAAATTTGTGATTGAATTCCTTGTTGGAGAATTGTATGTCCCCTGCTCTGTTTTACCCGCATTCTGCCATATATTTCATGTTATAGCAGTCTTGGATGATGACCCAGCACATGCTGTTCATTATAAGAACAGGTTCACTGCAGATTTCACAAAGCGCAAAGAAGGTACCAATGTGAGATTTCTGATGATAGCTCCAGCAGTCAACCCAAGGTTTAAGAATCTGAAGTGCTTTCCAAAATCTGAGAGGGACAAGGTGTGGAGCATGCTTTCAGAAATCTTAAAAGAGCAACACTCTTGTGCAGAAACTAAAGAACCCAACCCCCTAAAAAAGAAAATCAACCTTCTGCTGGTGGCATCTGACTCAGATAATGAAAATGAACATGCGTCGCACCGCACTGCTTTGGATTGAGCAGAACCCATCATCAGCATGGACGCATGTCCCCTGGAATGGTGGTTGAAGCATGAAGGGACATATGAATACCTAGCACATCTGGCACGTAAATATCTTGCAATGCCAGCTACAACAGTGTCATGCAAACACCTGTTCTCACTTTCAGGTGATATTGTAAAAAGAAGAGGGCAGCATTATTTCCTGTAAATGTAAACAAACTTCTTTGTCTGACCAATTGTCAGACTGAGTGGACCTGCTGGCTCTAAAATTTTACATTGTTTTATTTTTGAATGCAGTTGGGTATTTTTTTTTGTACATCATTCTGCATTTGTAAGTTCAACTTTCATGATAAAGATATTGCACTACAGAACTTGTATTAGGTGAACTGAAAAATATTATTTCTTATTTTTTTTACAGTTCAAATACTTTTAATAAAAAATAAATATAAAGTGAGCACTGTGCCATTTGTATAATGTGTTGTAATTGAAATTGATATATTAGAAAATGTAGAAAACATTCAAAAATATTCAAATAAATGGTAATCTATTATTGTTTCACACTGTGATTAATTGCGCTATTAATCACCTGCTTAATTTTTTTAATCACGCGATTATTTTTTTTAATCGCTTGACAGTCCTATCAAATTAAAATGCCCCTAGTTAAAGTAAAAAACAGGCTAGATAAATCAGCTTAGAAGCCAGAGCAAATAGGGTGACCAGACAGCATGTGTGAAAAATCGGGACTGGGGTGTGGGGGTAATAGGAGCCTATATAAGAAAAAGCCCCAAATATCGGGTCTGTCCCTATAAAATTGGGACATCTGGTCACCCTAAGAGCAAATAATGCTGAAAATAAGCTTACAATTACATTTATACATACATACATATGTTAAATATATCCTGGAATATTGTTTTCAAATATTGTAGATATTGAAAAAGTTTTTCAATGATTTACATAAGTTCTGTCAAAAGCAATAAACTGTTTCAATCCCATGTTTAGCCAGATGGGCTGAGAACATATATTCAAAGGCCCTTTCTGAGAATTTGACAGTAGTAAAAGAAATCTGGGTAGATTAGGGCATACAGCAAAGGTTCAGCACAGAGAAGGCTCCTACAGTCTAAGCCTTGCTGTGGCCACGAGTCGCTGAATGTCCTCTCGTGAGTCACTTGACTTCTTTTTGTGCCTCTGTCAAGACCCAGCTGGAAAGTGGTTAGATGCTGCTTGTGAATCGCACTTTCCTGGGGGATGAAGAAATTACAAAAAGAACAAGACGACAGTGGTGACAAATAGAACAAATCCTGACATTTGCTTGAGAGCAGACGCCTTTTTTTCAGAGAGTTGCAAGGAAACTGACCACCAAAATGGAAATCCCCAAAGGGATATATTTTCTGTTGCAAAATCTGGATGCATCTGTTACTTGTGCAAGGCAGGGATGTCCCCCTGCATGCACCCTCTTGCACATGTAAGTTGTGTTTTTCACATTCGGTGGGGGCGCATGCATTTTTGGCATAACTTAAGCTCCGGTGTGGGAAAGATGCCCATTGACTTCAGTGGAGTCAGAATTTCACCCTTCAACTCTTTGCTCTTTCACCTGGGGCCTGAGGAATAAAATGAAGGCCTACTGTGTGGATATTCAGAGGACACCAGCCTTCAAGGGCTCCCAATCCACAAATTCTGTTTCAAATGTTTTTAACCATATTTTACACAAGATGTACATATCATTCCATATTTGTTTTCATTATCACTTTTTCATGTGTATTTATTGCTCCTGAAATAGACTGAATGTACATCCTTGGAGACAGCTCCCTTAATAATCCACAAAAGAGGTACTGGCATGCAGTCGCAATGCAAACTTTTCCTAGAGAGCTCCATAACAGGGCCTCCATGCTGATCTGGAAGCACAACCTCTAAGGGCCAAGAAGATGACTCCAGGACATATTCAGTCACTGGTCTGTCTCCTGAGAGGGCTGACAAAAAGGCCAGTTAGTGCCACTTGAAGTGGTGGAGGTTTTCTGTGTGTGATGTAGACACCTGTCACTAGGAATTGGATTGATATTTTACATAGGTCATCAACTGATAATCCACTGAATGTTTACAACTACTAACCAGTAAAGGTTGGCCAGTTGCTTCATATTATGTGGTAGGACAATATCAGCATTGAGGTTATTTGTAGCCAAGTCTACCATCTGCCTTCATCAGCATTGGTTCAGTTTTGGCAGCTTTCTTGGCATGAATGTATTATTAGAATGGAAGACCAAGAATTATGAGGAATGTTTACCAAAAATGCCACTTCATGGCCATCCATCACCTGGGTGCCAAATGCTTCAGTAGTATAATAAGACCACCAGTGGTGGACATAGACAAACATCCAGCCAGACTGTCTGAAAGTCCTAGCTAGAGATCAATCTGAGTGGTGCCTGGACTGCAAGGAGGCTACATCCCTTTAGGATTTTCCATAGTGATAATGAGTAAGGAGTGGACATGAACCAGCATCTTAGAGCTAAAAATGTCTGACCACACCAATGATCTGATGGATCTCTCAACAAAGGGTCTATATCCTATAACCAATATCTCACCATGAAATCTACAGCTGGTAGAAAAAATTTGAAATTTCAACAGTATTGTCTATTGGAACAGTGAATATCAATGAAAAAATGGGATGATGTTTACAACGAACATCTTCACCAAAATGTCTTCTCATATTTTGATCAGTTGTCTTGAAATCCTGCCTTCCTTTTCACCTTACCGCTAGGGATTGCCAGGGTACTTGACTGCAAACAGAAGTTTATGGCATTCTTTTTCTTGTTCTTTTATTTTTAGTTGAATCCTTATTGAGATTTTAACAAATAACATGTAACATAGCACAGATTGTTTTCTTTCTTTCTTGCTTGCTTTCTTTCTTTCTTATCCTTAGTAAAATACAGGAAAGAAAAAGGGGGGAGAAGAAATGTTCCAGTCATTCTTATATCAGAATGAGTGGGCCTGTGTGCATCTGCCTAAGCTATTTGGTGGTCTGAATATTTTCCCTGTGTATTTACACGTTTCTCATTACATAAATCAGAAATGCACTCATGCGTTTGACTGGATTCCTCTATTTCATTCTCTTCCCTGTATATTGTTTTTCATAATATGTCATCCTCTAAAGATCCGAGTGTCATTTCATCATTTCTGGCTCTGACATCTCCTTTCGCTGTCTCAGAATAATCTCTTATGCCACCACTAAATGAAATGGCCTTTTAAATCCACTGCCACCTTGGTCTGACTCACTCAGTGGTATCACAATATATGTCTTTGTGACGTGCATTGGGGATAAACTGTGATGCCATAAACATTGGGATTCTGACAGCTCACCCAGAATCTCTTTCTTTCTCATGCTTTTTCATCTAGAAAGACAAAGGAACCAGGCCTTTGACTTTAGGGAGGGTGGGATCCTGTCTTAAGATTTTGGTCAGCAATGTTGCTGGGAACTATGTGGTAAGGACATTACCTTGATACTTGAAGTCTAGTTTGTTAAGTTTTAGTTATCAGAAAGTGTTTTATCTTTATTTCTCTTGTAATCATTTCTGACTTTAATGCCTTATACTTGTACTCACTTAAAACCTATCTCTTTGTAGTTAAATAAACTTGTTTTATTTTTTAATCAAAACTAGTCCAGTGTTCTCTTTAAACTGAACTGTTTGATCAGTCTAATTAAAATAGCAAACTGTTTCATGTTGATCTCTGACAGGGGCTATGGACCTCTAAAATCTGAACTGTCCAGGAGAGGACTGGACAGTGCAGAACACAGGTTTTGGGGGAAAATTCAGGACTGGGAGTGGTTTGAGGTCACCCTGTAAGTAGTTACCTAGGCTGCTGGAAGCCAAAGTGTGACTAGAGTGTTGCTGACAGGCAGCTGGGATCAGAGTTGCTGGACCAGGACTGCAGTTATACACAGACATAGTTATGAGTGGTCCAGGTTGGGAGATGCAAAAACAAAACATTGTGAGGCACCCAAGGTTATGGGGCAAATGGTGACACAACCTCTCACTGGTCTGGGTAGGGTGACCAATGTCCCGATTTTACAGGAACAATCCTGATTTTGGGGGCTTTTTCTTATATAGGCTTCTATTACCCCCCCACACCTCATCCCGATTTATTACACTTGCTCTCTGGTCACCCTAGGTCTGGGTTGCACCATAGAAGAGGTTAAAAGGTAGTAGTGCTGCTATGCTATACTTAAACTTCTGAAAGGTGTGTGACTTTGTTACTGCACAACGTTTTGACTAAAAGACTATGATAACATAAAATTAACATGTTATACATTAAATGGATTAAAAGCTGGCTAACTGATAAGGTCTCAAAATGTAATTGTAAGCGGGGAATCATCGTTGAATGGGTATGTTTCTAGCAGAGTCCTGGAGGGATCTGCTCTTGGCCCTGTGTTACGTAAATTTTTTGTCAATGACATGGAAGAAAATATAAAATCATCCATGATAAAATTTGCAGATAACACACAAATTAGGGGAGTGGTACATAGTGAAGAGGACAGGACGTTGATATATGGCAATCTGGTTTGCTTGGCAAGTTTGGGTGCCAGCAAACAATGTGCATTTTAATATGGTTAAATGGAAACATCTGATGTCCCACTGACATCAGAATAATCAGCATCAGTAATAGTAGGATGCAAAGAGTACATGATGGTTTAAGGAATCTATCACTGTGGCTTCTTAGCCTACTGGGGTGGTTCTCACATTGGTTGTGAGAGCTCTCAGAGAGACATCGTGGATTATATGTAGGTGCTTAGATATCTCAGGGATGGGTGCAGTATAACTACCAGAATAAAATAGAATAGAAAATCTTATAGGACCTGCCCCAAAGCCAGCTGAAACCAATGGGAATCTTGCCATTGAAATCAATGGGCTTTGGATCAGACCCATAAAGAGATCTCAGTGAACTTGCTTGCCTAATTTTGAAAGCTGAAGAGGCAAGGCCCTTCTATTTCTACACCTAATATGGGCTCTGCTTTAACTAGAAGAACATGTTGATTTTATGTTTTTCTTGTATCACCCTGGAAAAAATATGGAGCAAAGAAAAGGTTTGCATGCTCAAACCGGTTTACAAACTCAAAACAATAGTTCTTGAATCTTGCAAACCTCCAAGTTTTCTGAAAGGAAGGCAGTTTGTCTTTGGTGCTGTCATACAGCTAAAGAAAAACCTAAATCCATTTTAAGAAGAACCACATGCTAGTCAACAGGTGGTGATGAGAGGAAAGATGCATAAATAATCCAATTAGTTGAATTCCCTAGGGGCATGCTCACGCTCCTCTGAAATCCACCACGTGAGTTAAACCAGTATCTCCTTATAGCATAGACTGTGGGTACCACCTGTTATTCTGACCCATATATGACATCAGTCTTTATAGTTTCATAGCCATGGGCAAAAGGTAAGAAAATCCACATTGGAGCTTTGTCAAAGGAATGAAAGAAGCACTGCTTCTGTGTGTCATTGTATCATGGTTTGTGGTTCCTGGGTCCCTGTTCCTAGAGGTCATCATCAGCCCTAGATAAAACGTTATTAATAAAGACCTGCTGTAAATGTAATTTTCACCACTGACCTGAATTGCACAGGTCAGAAATGAAAGCAGTACACCGTATGCCAGACATTAAGGTCTTGAGAAATTCCCCTGCAACCGTTACCCTCCCTGGATTGGATTGGATCCCAGCCAGATTGTGCTCATTGCAAATTATAAACTGCCTTTTTCTTGCTGGCAATGTAAGAAAAAAAGGTAAAAGGGACATTGCTTTGTTGATGAAGACACACAGGGCAGCGTTAACGCCGATGCAGTGGATTTAGCACAGATTATGAAAGCTATTTTAATAGGCTCCACAGCTTCTTTGAGTGGCCTTGAAGAAATCTCTGTTCCTGAAAGCTGAGGTGACATTAAAGAAAAGGGGTCTTTGTTTGCTCACTCTGGACATCTGAATTGTGCAGCTTTTTCTAACATGCCCATGAATGGTGAGGTGCAAAACAGGATCTACAGCAGTTTATAGAGGGTGGCACTGTGGGAAGCTATGATTGTCTCTTAGAGTCCTTTTCTTCTGAAGTATTTATGACCTCTCAGCGCTCCGTAGCTACAATCCCTGCCCAAATTCTATTTCAATCCACTGTCCATCCAAGCCTCATTTTATCAGGTTTTCTCATCTTTACCTATAATGACAATTGAGTGATGTTAATCTGAGAGCTGCAGGGAGTTGGCGGTTAGAGAGTTGAACTTCAATGAACATTAACCCTTGTGGGCTCTCTTAACATTTAGACCTAGGCTTTGGAAGCAAATGAAAACGAAAATCATTCTAGTGCTTTTATCATCTGTGGGGAATTCAGTCATAGAAATTAAAGATGGAACAGAGCTTATAGATGAGTATGTCCCTCTGTCATTGTGTCAGTATCTACAAGGCTTCTACTATTTCTCTTTGAAAAATTAGGGAATTGTTGTACTCCACAGTTGTTGTGTTCCTTTTAGAATATTGTGGGGGGTGCCAAAAGGTGCTAGATACTTTCCAAACACAGAGAGAGACAGATTCTCTGCCTGAAAGAGTGCATAGGGATAAAGAGAGACAAAGAATGGAGGAAAGAGATGCAACATACAAGCAAAGTGATCAGGGTTGTATGTACATGGCTTATTAGTAGATCTGGGTGAAAAATGTACTTTATTTTCCACTACAAATTTAATCTACATTTTTCATGGCATTTTTTCATTTTTGTGTTGAAGAACCAAAACTAGATTTTGTTTGTTTATTGAAACCACAAGAATTTTAGTTTTCAACAACAAAAAATCTGACCACAATGGAAATGTTTGTTTTCTCTCTCTCTCTCTCTCTCACACACACACACACACACACACACACACACACACACACACACACACACACACACACACACACACACACACCGCCCAAAACCCTCTAAGTCAAAATACTATTTTTCATTGAAAAAAAATTAAGAAAAAAATTCACTCAGCTCTATTTTTAGCTACAAGTTTGAGTGTGTTTGTTTTTGGATGGGAGTGAGAGATCACTGTTGGTTTTAGTTGAACATATAGGGCTAGATCTGCAGCTGGGGTAAATAAATGTAGCACCATTGATTTCAATGACATCTTTGACTTCAATAAAGCTATACTAATTGACACTAATTGTAAAGATACTTTCCCTGTCCTTCTTTCATCATTCATACCTCCTGTCTTCTCCTCACAGCAATTCCCACTATCCTTAAATCCCCTTCCCTTTCAACGTTTGACCCCTTCCCTCCACATAAATAAGCAGTTCACTTAGGCTATGAGATCAGTCTCTTCTCTGAGACAATCCTCCAGTGCAAGATAAGGCATGAAGGATGTTGTAATTTATACTGGCGCCATCACTCCCGAGGTTGCAATATGGCAGCCTGTTATCTTCCGAGCACGGGGATGCCTCTGCATCAGGTGGCAGAAGGTATATGGTATAGGAGTTGCTATGGTGGCTTTCTGCTATCCTAGGATCCTGTACAGGAGATCTCTCAGAGCTGGAGTTGGCTGTAGGGCAGCTTTATATCACCAGAACACTGCTGCACTACCCAAGTAAACCACTCCAGCGGTGCATCTGTAGCTGCATCTGAAGACATGGCCCATTACTTATTATCTGAACAACACCAACCACATTCGACTGTTTTCAGGCAGTTACAAGATCAAACCCCTTCTCCAAGGAGCTTGCAATCTAAATACACAATATACATCAGGTTTAGGACTAGGGGTGTGATATAAAGCAGTATGACAAAGCAATGAAGACAGCATGGGGTCTGATTAGTTCCACACAGTTTTACAGAGTACATGGAAAGGTGGAAGTAGCCATGCCAACTGTAAGAGGCCAATCAATTGAGATGAGCTATCATCAGCAGGAGAAAAAAAAACCCTTGAAGTAATAATTGAGATGACCCATAGAAGGTGTGAGGAGACCTTAACATGGGTAAATAGATTCAATTAGTGTAATGACCCAACCAATCCCAATAGTGAAAAGTGCAAGATCATGCATTTGGGGATTAATAACAAGAATTTTGGTTATAAACTGAGGACACATCAGTTGGAAATAACAGAGGAGGAGAGGGACCTCAGAGTATTGGTTGCTCACAGGATGACTATGAGCCATAAATGTGATACATCTGTTAAAAAAGCTAATGCAGTCTTGGGATGCATCAGGCAAGGTATTTCCAGTAAAGGTAAGGAGGTGTTAGTATCGTTATACAAGGCACTGGTGAGACCTCATCTGGAATATTGTGTGCAGTTCTGGTCTCCCATGTTTAAGAAGGATGAATTCAAACTGGAACAGGTACGGAGAAGGGCTACTAGGATGATCCGAGGAATGGAAAGCCTGTCTTATGAAAGGAGTCTCACAGAGCTTGGCTTGTTTAGCCTAACCCAAAGAAGGCTGAGGGGAGATACGATTGCTCTTTATAAATATATCAGAGGGATAGATATCAGGGAGGGAGAGGAATTATTTAAGCTTAGTACCAATGTGGACACAAGAACAAAGGGATATAAACTGGACACTAGGAAGTTTAGACTTGAAATTAGACGAAGGTTTCTAACCATTAGAGGAGTGAAGTTCTGGAACAGCCTTCCCAGGGGAGCAGTGGGGACAAAAGACATATCTGGCTTCAAGACTAAGCTTGATAAGTTTATGAAGGGGATGGTATGATGGGATAGCCTAATTTTGGCAATTAATTCATCTTGGATTATTAGCAGGTAAATATGCCCAATGGTCTGTGATGGGATCTGAGTTACTACAGAGAATTCTTTCCTGGGTGCTGGCTGGTGAGTCCTCCCCACATGCTCAGGGTTTAACTGATCACCATATTTGGGTTCGGAAAGGAATTTTCCTCCAGGGCAGATTGGCAGAGGCCCTGGAGGTTTTTTGCCTTCCTCTACAGTGTGGGGCCCAGGTCACTTGCTGGAGGATTGTCTGCACCTAGAGGTCTTTAAACCACGATTTGAGGACTTCAGTAACTCAGACATAGGTTAGGGGTTTGTTACAGGATTGGGTGAGTGAGATTCTTTGGCCTGCATTGTGCAGGAGGTCAGACTAGATGATCACAATGGTCTCTTCTGACCTTAAAGTCTATGAGTCTATGACTTTGCTGAGTGTAGGGTTTTGTTGATCGGTCATCAGACTAGCTGCCACTTCTCTGTGCAGGGACTAGAGATTATAGGGAAGAGACCCATTTTAAAGAAGAATTTGGAAGGAGAGAGAGAGTGGAGGTTTATCTGTCTGGGTTAGGGAATGGGTTCCAGGTGTCTAAGGCTGCATGGAATAAAGCCCTGAGGTGCGAATCAGAGAAGGACACAGGGCCAGTTAGTCGATTATTGATTATTGGTCATTCTCAGCCCTCTGCAGGCCTTGTTTGCTGATGCTTTTGTTCATCTATATCTGTATCAGCCATTCATAGCCACTTTGAAGAGAGAAGGCTTCTTCATTACTGCTCTTGTCCATCCATCTAGACCAACTGTTCTCCATCGTGCCGATAGCTTTTGTTCAGAATCTCAGGGTCCTTGGTCCATGCAGTGTGGAGAGGGATATGACGATGCTGTCACACTAGATTTGCTCTCTCTCTCTCCAGTGATCTTAGGTTGAGTCTGCAAGGGATTGTGTTTGTGGTGGCCTCACTAAGGGGTATACAAGGTGCTACATTGCAAAAGATCCTTTTCTCTTGTCAAGTATCAGAGGGGAAGCCGTGTTAGTCTGGATCTGTAAAAGCAGCAAAGAGTCCTGTGGCACCTTACAGACTAACAGACGTATTGGAGCATGAGCTTTCGTGGGTGAATACCCACTTCATCGGATGCATCTGACGAAGTGGGTATTCACCCACGAAAGCTCATGCTCCAAAACGTCTGTTAGTCTATAAGGTGCCACAGGACTCTTTGCCACTTTTTCCCTTGTCATTTTAAAGGAAGTTTCAGCATTCGGAGATTGATGCCAGCCAGGCTACCATGACCAAAGTAGGACTCTGGGATCACTGCACCACATACACTAGCTCCCTTCATCACCCGTGCTAGCCAAAAGGTCTGGCTTCAGGAATTAGAGGCTTTTCTATATAGAGTGGTGTCACAGGGCTTGCCCTTTAAGGGGAGTCAGATGCCCAGCTTGCCTGTGACAAGCTCCTGAGGGGAATGAGCCAACCTAGGTCCACCTGGGTATAGCTAACTACCTCAGCAGCTGGAAAGCAGTTAAATAAGTAAGCAACACCTAGGCCTAATAAAAGGCTTAGGAGAGCTCAGTTGGGGAAGCACCAGAGGAGAAAGGAAGCTCTGGAGGAAGGGGAGCTTCCTGGGCATCTGAACTAGGCAGAAATGGTGGTCCTAAAGCAGAAAGAAAAGCAATTACAGCCCTCTCCAGGCAGGAAGACCTGGGAAAGACCATGCCCAGAAAAGGCCTGCAGATCTCTCCAGGCAGCAGAGTTGCCTCAGGCCTTAGAGCAGGAGAAGCTGCTGCTGCTGAGGCCCAGGGACTTCTGTTTTAGGACTTTGAAGTTTTATCTAAGGTAAGAGCCTTTAAACTGTCATACAAATGCTCCTGTCAAACGGCTTTGTTAAAGAGAGATACCTTACTGCTATACAGCGCTTGGCTTCTTCTTGACTGGGCTGTTAAAGGGACCTCATTGTTGCCTCAGTGAGGGGGAAACTGAGGCAGTGTACATCAGAACTGTACTCCGCCACAAAAGAGTGCTGGGGGGGGTAATGTCCTTTTTGCAGGCGGGGTATCTTTTCCAACACACCTTTTCTTTGTCCTCTGTTCAATGAACTCACACAGCAACAGGATTTATAGTTCTGCCATAAATCTGCATCTCACCTGAAAACTGGGGCCTGTCTATGAATCGGACATATTTTTTGGGGGAGATCCCAGGAACCATCCCTGCCAGCCATCCTACTCCGGACTGTGGAAGAATGGCACCTATCAGCCCTTCGATATTAGGGTGGGGGATGCTTTAGCAGTCCAACAGATGGGTGGATGAGAGAAATTCTTCCCCAGGCTGAAGGAACACAGCATCCAATTTTCTGAAAGGCTACAGAGACTCATATCATTGAAAAGAAGCACTCCACAGACACATACTGACATAGTACCAGTGGACAGTTAGCTAGTTTCAAAAGAGCTTCCTACACAAAGGAACTCAAACTTGTCCAAAGAGCTGAGAACTATCTGGATGTACTGGGTCCACCCATTTTGTCATGCTGTGTCTTTGCAACTTGCTTTTATAGTTCTCAGTCCCTGAGCCCTCTTTCACTCACCTCACAATCTAAACCGCAGCGCCATCTTTCACTGCCAGCTCCCCTCCTCCTTTTCCCTACCCACGCTCACTGCAGAAGTCTTGCTGCGTTGCCTATGAAAGGAACCTTCTCCCCAAATTTCTTTTCTTATGTTCCTGAAGCATCTGAGAAGAGCGAGAGAGAGAGAGTGAGCAGCATCCAGGTTGTACATGGACCATCTTTTGAAAGTAAAAATAATTTAAAAAAAGATTTCATTGGAACATATCCATTAACTGGCTTTTTCACCTAATTAGATGTGGAAAAGTTGCTAGATGGACATAGATTTTAATGATGGCTTCATTTGAAGTCTTGGAGGAGTGGGCTGGACGTAAGAGATAATTACCTTGACTTTTAGATGTAAAAGGCTTCTATTTTATTCTGCTTCTCTTCCCCCGCCTCCCCCCCAACCCCACTTCCTTAGTTCATTTTTAATGAAAGAGAGGAGCAGTGAAATTCAAAATATCAAATAAGAAAGGAAGGTTTGTTTAATCTCTGCTCAGCGCCAGCCCAGAGTGACACTTCTGAGAATTGGTTTGATAGGGAGCTTGGTTGTTAAATTGTCACAAAATGGCATTCAGAATGTAACTGGCCCCTTATCCCCGCACTGTACAGTGGGGAGAAACTTCAGGAATCAGTTTAAATGCTACAGGGGCAAAAAAATTAATTTCCTGACAATTTGAAATAAGGAGTAGAAATGCCTCTCACATATACTCTCTCTCTTTCTCTCTCTCCCCTGTTCTCTCACACAATTATGACATGGTGTATCCAGAAGGGGGACAGATACACGTGCACAAAAGCATGCTCACCTGCATGTCTATACTATACTGTGTGAAGTAGTGGAGGGTGCTACACAACAGCCCGTTAGTGGGTGTAATGTCAGACAAGGTTAAATGTGATCATGTCTCCCTCTACTGGTTAGATGCCCACATGGAATATAGACTTTAGCACCGCCAGAGCCAGTGGCATTCTCCTCTAGCTCCAGCAAGGAAGCCTGTATTTTCAGGGCAGGAGGGTCTATGCTCCGTCCTCACAAGTAGTATGAGTGAGTGATCACTGCCTGATCCAGCCTGTTACCCCCCTGCCTACAGTAGTGATAATACTTCGGCATTTATAGAACTCCTTCCATCTGGAAAGGTATTTTCAACTTCTTGCCTGGTAGAGCTCTATTCATACTCCATTCTGCAGGAAGAAGAACATAAGCCACTGAACCATTTTGGGACTTACCCAGAGTCACAGAATGAGTCAGGAACAAAGCCATGAACTGAACTGAGGCACTCCCAGTCCTATCTGCATTAGCCACAAAACCATCCTCCCTAATTTTACCATCAGTGTTTTCTCTCCTATGTTTCCCTCTGCCCAACATCTCCTTGGTCCTCCACCATTGTCTCCTTCTTTGCGCACCCACTCCATTTCCCCAGGTCTTCTACCAGTAACGGTCCAGTCTCCTACCCATAACTCTCCCTTTCACTCCCTTGCATTTCATCATTACCTCTTCATCAGCTCCTGGCTCCTCCCCATGTCCTGCCCTCTTCCACTGCCCTGTGCTGGGCGTGCAATATGTGGCTGTTGCTGAGGGACAGGTGGCAAGTGAGTGAGTGTGAGGCAGGCCGTGCTAGCCCCTGCCTCCTTCCTCATATTGTCTGCCGTGCTGTACTGCACTAAGAAATATAGTTGATGAGCAGGGAGGCGGACCAGCATTGTGAGTGATCAGAAAGGGATGGCTGAGGAGGATGAAGCTGGGGCTGCTTGCACAGCAGCCCACAGAGTAGTCTTTGTTAGACAGAGGAGCAATTGCAGGGCAAACCTTGCTTCCTTCCTTGCAGCCTGGTTTCTGAGGGACTCTCCAGTCGAGCTAAATGGCTGTGTTGATGGCAGGGGCCAAGCTGTGACTGTGACCCCCACTTTGGTGACACTGGGCAGGGATGGACACCGCAGATAAGTTTGCAAAAAAGACTAAAATAGTGTGAGGTCAGAAAATCATTCCAATGAATCAAGATTGTATAGTTTGAACTAAATATTGTGTACACATCTATTGCATACTCGAACACACACTTTTAGTCATATTTCCTTCAATTCAATTGGCCCCTTGTGACTGACACTTAAAAGCACATTTCAATTAAAGCCTGTTAGCAGCATGCACACTTAGGCCTTTAACAGGTCAAATGCCTATAAATATATCAAGCAAAGCAATTTCTGGCCTCTAATCTTGTTTTCTTGAAAGAAGCCTGATTCTTTGCCAACAAAGACCACCCTGTCTCCTCCTGTGAAATCTGAGCATCCGATGGAAAAGCAAGAGCACGCATGAGAAGTGTAGCTTAGCAGAGCTGTTCTGTACAGACACTTATTTCATAACCTTTGTGGTGATTAACAGATTTGTGATGGAGGGGGCAAGGGGTATTCAGATACTGCTGGTGATAGGCAAACTGTATACACTCCAAAGCTTCTGTATGGGAAAGGACCCAAAATTTTATTATTAGAAGTCACGGTATATCATGAATACAATGGTAATGGGCATTATAGTAACACTTTGGATAGATGAGATGTATGGAAAAATAAAAAACGAAAGGGTGAATAGGTTCAGCATAAGAACCCACCATCTGGTATCAGAGCAACTATACTAGGAGGTAGATGTTACACCTACTGTGTCTGCTAAAGGAGACTGGCAACCACTTCAGAACAATCTTTCTAGCAAGATTTCAGCATCTACTTGAGCTAGAAAGGCCATGAAACTAGGCTTTCTCATGAAGTTTCAGCAATTCTAGGGCTAGTTCCAAGCAGAACTACAGAAGAAGGTTTGCAGAAATGAATGCTAATGTGGGTAATGTAAGGAGATGTCTCTGAACTTTCACAGGGGTGCCCTTTCAAGTCATTTCTAGAAACAGAGGAAAGAATAAAAAAAGGAGGAGGATTATTTTTGTCCAAGTTTGTTCACCCATTTTGTATTATAATGAAGTCCTGAGATATTCTGGGCCCAATCCTTGTGGCTGTAACCTAATATAGATCTGTTGATTTCAATGGAACACCAATTTAAACCAGCTGAAGCTTTGACCCTTTGTCTTGAGAAGAAATGGTTAGGACTTGATAGATCCAGATTCTATCCCTGGCTCTGCCACAGACTGCCAGTGTGACTTTGGGCAAGTCACTTAGTTTGCCTTTGCCTCAGTTCTACAAACTGGACTATGGTTTTACAAACGGGGTAACAGCCCTGACCTACCTCACAAGGGTGTTGTGAGGGAAAATACCTTAAAGACTGTGAGGCGCTCAGATTCTATGGTAATGGGGCCATGTAAGTACCTCAGACAAAAAGAATCTTGACTTTGTCTTTTCCTGTACTAACTAGAGACATGGGCCCATACCACTGTGTTCAGACATACAGCACTGTCCAAAGTCTAACCAGGTTTGTTCTTTTCATTATACTGAGAGGGGCCAGTCACAACATCCCGATCCATATAAAGTCTGAGGGGCTTGGGGTCAACCTCTAAAACTGAAGTGAGAAGGGCTGAGGTCCTAGCTCATTTGCTGTTGAGTAATGATCAGGCAGACCCTGCTCACCATGTCTGAAACATTGCTAGCAGGTTTGACACATCTTTTCCTGTAGAGTGAATCTGTGTTTGTGTGCGGAGAGCCCACAGCCCACAGTTGGATTGTCTTTGCAAAGCAGCATGGTTATTATTAGTCCCTGCAAGAGCCTACCTGTTCCCAGTTGCCTTGAGAGTGTTCAGAATTTCATATGAGCCACGTGGCCAGGGACAGAGTGCCCGAATTGTTGACAGCTTCTCTTTCATTGTGTAAAAAGGACCTGTAGTGAAACTGAGCCGCTCTGTCACTGCAGAGCTCCAACCTACCATTGAATGTCTACTTGATGAAAACATCAGCAAGGTCAAAGGGTAGCCAGGGCAGTTAGTTATTAGAGAGACTACTGAGCTGTGCCCACAGAGGAGACTAGCATATAAATACTCAACTCAGCCAGCTGCTTGGGAATGGCAACTGAGTTTCTCTCTTCCTCCTGGGAAGTCTGCAGCTGAGGTTGAGGTAGAAAATAGGAAGAGTTAAATCAGAATCATCTGCCCAGCTGTATGTGGACAGGATCCAGGCTCCTGTATAATGCTGATAACAAAGATTCACAAAGGTCCTTTTAAACATTACAAAGGGTATATGTAGGACTTGCTGTGACTGCTACTGAGAAGCAGCAACCTCTGGTGTGGCACACCAGAGCTGTTTAAAAGTGCCCAGGAAAACTGCACAACAGTTAGAGACAGGAAGTTCACTAGTATACTGGATCACATTGAAATTTCAGGAGGGATTTAGGAAGGCAGCATGTAGTCTGGAGATTGGACAGGTGTGACAGGGCAGGGAGGCACTGTCTGTAGCACCCTGGGCACTGAGGTTGCTGCAGCACTGGGAAGGTTGCAGGCTTAATTTGTCAATTAACCAGTCTCTGCTGGGGACTACTGACACATAGGTGACAATTGCTGCACTAATGAGGCAATTGGCTCAGGATTGGGGAGCATATATTTGGGAGAAAGTGGGAAGCAAAGAATGGGGCTGAAAGAGGAGAGACAGCTGTGTGAAAGTCTCCGCCTGCTGAATACCTGTCACTCCTTCTGTTGTGCTTTGCCCACCTGGTGAAAGGGAAACAGTCTGCATGTGTTTGTGGCTAGGAGATCACAAGAACAGGTTAGGCAGCAGTACTCACAGGGTAGATGAAGGGACACCAGCTTTCAAAATTAGGCAAAGCAAGTTCACTGAGATCTCTTTATGGGTCTGATCCAAAGCCCATTGATTTCAATGGCAAGACTCCCATTGGTTTCAGTTGGCTTTGGGGCAGGTCTGTCATAAACAGATAAGTAAGAGTTAATAGAACAGAAGTACTTCATATCTCTTTTGCCTGTAAAGGGTTAACAAGATCAGTGAGCCTGGGTATCACCTGACCAGAGGACCAATCAGGGGACAGGATACTTTCAAATTTTGAAGGAGGGAAGTTTTTGTGTGTGCTGTTAGAATTTGGTTGTTATTCACTCTGGGGGCTCAGAGGAACCAGATGTGCAACCAGGTTTCCCTCCAATCTCTCTGATACAGTCTCTTATATGTCCAGAATAGTAAGTACTAGGTAGATAAGGTGAGTTAGGCTTATGTTTGTTTTCTTTATTTGCAAATGTGTATTTGGCTGGAAGGAGTTCAAATTTGTATTTTGCTGAAAGGATTTTAATTTGTACTTGTATACTTAGGCTGGGAGGGTATTCCCAGTGTCTATAGCTGAAAGACCCTGTAACATATTCCATCTTAAATTTACAAAGATAATTTTTACTGTTTTTTTTCTTTCTTTAATTAAAAACTTTTCTTGTTTAAGAACCTGATTGTTTTTTTATTCTGGTGAGACCCCAGGGGACTGGGTCTGGATTCACCAGGGAATTTGGGGGGAGAGAGGTTAAATTTCTCTCTGTGTTAGGATTACTTTCTCTCTCAGGCAGAGTCTGGGAGGGGGAGAGAAAAGGAGGGGGGAAGGTGAATTTTCCTCTGTTTTTAAGATTCAAGGAGTTTGAATAACAGTGATCTTCCAGGGTAACCCAGGGAGGGGAAGCCTGGGAGAGTCAACGGTGAGGGAAAGGGTTTACTTTCCTTGTGTTAAGATTCAGAGGGACTGGGTCTTGGCGGTCCCCGGGCAAGGTTTTGGGGGGACCAGAGTGTACCAAGCACTGGAATTCCTGGTTGGTGGCAGCGCTACAAGTACTAAGCTGGTAATTGAGCTTAGAGGAATTCATACTGGTACCCCATATTTTGGATGCTAAGGTTCAGAGTGGGGAATTATACCATGACAAGGTCCTACAAGATTCTATTCTATTTTATTCTGGTATTTATACTGCACCCATCTCTGTGATATCTGAGCACCTACATATGATCCACAAAAAGTGTTATGTGAATGTTAACAACCATGAATGGAGAACCTTGGTTTTATATCTCATTTGAAAGAGGAAACCTCTGTCAGCACTGCTCCCCAGTGCCCTGCTGGGGACTAGCTAAGCACTGGCTCAAAACCACTCTTGACAGACCCTAGCACCATGCTGAGGCACTGACCCAGCGTTGTCTTGGAGCACTCCTCCTTGAATGCCCAGTATTGTTTCTACAGGGCCTTTACTAAAGTATCCAGATCCATTCTCAGGCTTAGAGAAAATAGGGTAGCTATTTCATAGAATCATAGAACTGGAAGGGACCTTGAGAGGTCATCTAGTCCAGTCCCCTGCACTCATGGCAGGACTAATTATCTAGACCATCCCTGACAGGTGTTTGTCTAACCTGCTTTTAAAAATATCCAGTGATGGAGATTCCACAACCTCCCTAGGCAATTTATTCCAGTGCTTAGCCACACTGACAGGAAGTTTTTCCTAATGTCCAACCTAAACCACCCTTGCTGCAATTTAAGCCCATTGCTTCTTGTCCTATTCTCAGAGGTTAAGAAAAACAATTTTTCTTTCTTCTCCTTGTAATAACCTTTTACATATTTGAAAACGGTTATGTCCCCTCTGTCTTCTCTTTTCCAGACTAAGCAAACCCAATGTTTTCAATCTTCCCTCATAGGTCATGTTTTCTAGACCTTTAATCATATTTGTTGCTTTTCTCTGGAGTCTCTCTCCAGTTTGTCCACATCCTTCCTGAAATGTGGCACCCAGAACTGGACACAGTACTCCAGTTGAGGCCTAATCAGAGCGGAAGAATTACTTCTCGTGTCTCGCTTACAACATTCCTGCTAATACATCCCAGAACGATGTTCGATATTTTTGCAACAGTGTTATGCTGTTGACTCATATTTAGCTTGTGGTTGACTATGACCCCCAGATCCCTTTCCACAGGACTCCTTCCTAGGCAGTCATTTTCCATTTTGTATGTGCGCAATTGATTGTTCCTTCCTAAATAGAGTACTTTGCATTTGTCCTTATTGAATTTCATCCTATTTACTTCAGATCATTTCTCTGGTTTTTCCAGATCATTTTGAATTTTAATCCTATCCTCCAAAGCACTTACAACCCCTCCCTACTTGGTATCATCCGCAAACTTTATAAGTGTACTCTTTATGCCATTATCTAAATCATTGATGAAGATTGAACAGAACCAGACCCAGAACTGATCCCTGCGGGAACCTACTTGGTATGCCCTTCCAGCATGTGAACCACTGATAACTACTCTCTGGGAACAGGTTTCAGAGTAGCAGCCATGTTAGTCTGGATCTGCAAAAAGAACAGGAGTACTTGTGGCACTTTAGAGACTAACAAATTTATTTCAGCATAAGATTTCGTGGGCTACAGCTCACTTCTTCGGATGCATAGAATGGAACACACAGACAGGAGATATTTATACATACAGAGAACATGAAATGGTGGAAGTATGCATACCAACAGGAAGAGTCTAATCAATTGAGATGAGCTATCATCAGCAGGGGGAAAAAACTTTTGAAGTGATAACTGAGATGACCCATAGAAGGTGTGAGGAGAACTTAACATAGGGAATAGATTCAATTAGTGTAATGACCCAACCATTACACTAGTCTCTGTTTAAACTGAAGCTAATTGTATCTAATTTGCATATTAATTCGAGTTCAGCAGTCTCTTTGGAGTCTGTTTTTGAAGCTATTTTGTTGCAAAATAGCCACCTTCAAGTATGTCACTGAGTGGTTAGAGAGGTTGAAGTGTTCTCCCACTGGTTTTTGAATGTTATGATTCCTGATGTCAGATTTGTGTCCATTTATTCTTTTGCGTAGAGACTGTCCAGTTTGGCCAATGTACATGGCAGAGGGGCATTGCTGGCACATGATGGCATATATCACATTGCCTGGGAATGGTTGGGTCATTACACTAATTGAATCTATTTCCTTATGTTAAGTTCTCCTCACACCTTCTATGGGTCATCTCAATTATCACTTCAAAAGTTTTTTTTCTCCTGCTGATGATAGCTCATCTCAATTGATTAGACTCTTCCTGTTGGTATGCATACTTCCACCTTTTCATGTTCTCTGTATGTATAAATATCTCCTGTCTGTGTGTTCCATTCTTTGCATCTGAAGAAGTGAGCTGTAGCCCATGAAATCTTATGCTGAAATAAATTTGTTAGTCTCTAAGGTGCCACAAGTACTCCTGTTCTCTCTGGGAATAGTTTTTTCCAACCAGTTTTGCATCCACTTTATAATAGCTCCTTCTAGGATTGCATTTCCCTAGTTTGTTTATGTGAAGGTCATGTGAGACAATATCAAAACTTTTACTAAAGTCAAGATATATCATGTCTACCATTTCCCCGCCATCCGCGAGGTGTCAAAGAAGTCTATCAGGTTGTCAAGTATCAGAGGGTAGCCGTGTTAGTCTGGATCTGTAAAAGCAGCAAAGAATCCTGTGGCACCTTATAGACTAACAGACGTTTTGGAGCATGAGCTTTCGTGGGTGAATACCCACTTCCTCAGATGCATGTAATGGAAATATCCAGGGGCAGGTATATATATGTGTGCTAGCAAGCAAGCTAGAGATAACGAGGTCAGTTCAATCAGGGAGGATGAGGCCCTGTTCTAGCAGTTGAGGTGTGAAAACCAAGAGAGGAGAAACTGGTTCTGTAATTGGCAAGCCATTCACAGTCTTTGTTCCTGAGCTGATGGTGTCAAATTTGCAGATGAACTGAAGCTCAGCAGTTTCTCTTTGAAATCTGGTCCTGAAGTTTTTTTGCTGCAGGATGGCCACCTTAAGGTCTGCTATAGTGTGGCCAGGGAGGTTGAAGTGCTCTCCTACAGGTTTTTGTATATTGCCATTCCTAATGTCTGATTTGTGTCCATTTATCCTCCGATATCTCCTCAGTCAGCTCCTTGAGTATTCTAGGATGCATTTCATCGGGCCCTGGTGACTCGAAGACATTTAATTTGTCCAAGTCATTTTTAACTTGTTCTTTCCCTATTTATCCTGTTGGGCTGCAGTTCCTGAAACCCAGCCATTGCTTGCCATGTAACTTCAAAATCTACACCCCAACTACACTGCATGCCACAAAAATCCCTCTCAAAATCTTCAGGTGGCACAGATGTGTTTTATGTATTTCACTTCCTTAATAAAAGGAGGTGGGTGAAAAACTCCCAAGGATGTTGTTTCACTTTGTTTAAGTGACTCTTAGACAGATGTACAGCTTAACACTTTCAGACTCTAAATGTGCTTGAAAAGGGAGAAAACACTCAGGAATTCTCTGGGCCCTTTTCTCCCAAGAACTGAGCCTCTCCAGAGTGAGTTCCCTGAGCTCACATTAAAGCCAAGGGAACCGAGAGTACTCAGCACTTTGTATGATTTGACCAGGCATCAGAACTGCAATGGTCAGATAAAGGCTGGCATGGCTGCACGAGGTGACAGCTATGTTATTAGTGATGTCTCTCAGAGAGGGTGATTCCTTGTGCCCTGTGGCTTCCGTCCTCTGCGTGATAACAATATTTCTGCTCTCTTTTTATTTATTTGCTTTGAGCAAGGCCACCAGAGTGACAAGCTGAATCAACGAGATGGTTCATCATTTTCCTATCTCTGCAATTTTAATTTGGCAGATTGCTACCTCGGATGTGCGTGTGTGTCAGCGCCTCTCGAGCTTCTCTGACACACCATCTTTCGGGGGGCTATCATTTTTCATCCAAGATTATGGACAGGCATTTGGGAGAGTGGCCTCGACCAGTGAGGCGAGGAGAAGTCGGATCGTTTTTATGAACTGAGGGGTAGAGTGAGCCATAAAATATATGTCAAATTAGAGCCAACACTTCCCTGTAAGAAAGACACCAATTAAGGGGTTTAGATTTAACAGAGCAGAAGATTTACCAGCCTTTAAAAGCTTAATACCAGCAGCGGGTGTTGGGTGAAATCGTCCGTCAGTGGCTAAGAGGTGTGAGCTTTCTGATTCTCCTCATCCTCCTGCAAGCGGCTACAACAGGCCTGCACAACTCATAAAGCGGCGAGGGCCAAATTACTCCAAGGAAAACAGCTGAGGGCCGAAACCTCCGGGCTTCACAGAAACACCCGGCTCCAGGGCTGCCCAGCCCTGCAGAAACAAACCCTCCTTCCTTAGCGCTGCTCCATCAAAACAGCTGTGGGCCAAAAAGGAAGATTGAGGGTGGGGAAGTGATCAGGACCAGCGCTAGGGGTTTGAGTACCCTAGGCAGATGGCAATTTCGCCGCCCTGCGCGCTGGTCCCGCAGCATCGCTGGAGCTGCCGCAGTGGTGCCTGCAGAGGGTCCGGTGCTCCGCCGCTCTGGTGGAGCTGCCGCAGTGGTGCCTGCGGGCGGTCCACTGGTGCCACGCGAGCAGGTGACCGTCCGCAGCACCACTGCGGCAGCTCCACCGGAGCCGCGGAGCACCGGACCCTCCGCCGGCACCACTGCGGCAGCTCCACCGGAGCTGCCTGCCGCCCCCTCTGGCAAAACGGTGCCCACCAATTATTCTGGCTCCCTAGGCGATTGCCTAGGCTGCCTAAATGGTAGCGCCGGCCCTGGAAGTGATACTTTATTTTAAATCAACCAGGGGCTCCCAGCTGAAGAGGTGGCTGGGAGCCCTGAGGGTCAAATTAAGGGGCCCGGGGCTCTGGTGGCTGGGGGAACCCAGCACGGCCGGCTCTAGGTTATTTTGTTGCCCCAAGCCAAAAAAAAAAATTTGGCTGCCCCCCATCTCAGCCCTGGGCTCCCCCCTGTATCCCCCTGCTGCCCCAGTCCTGGGCTCTCCCCCCACTGACCCACACCCCCTGCCACCCCAGTGCTGGGCTTCCCCCTTTCGTCCCCACCAGTGCCCTCCCCCCACCCCACTGCTACCCCAGCCCTGGATTCTGCCCCCCCACACACACCTCCTGCTGCCCCAGCCCTGGGTCACTGGTAACGCTCCCAGGGCGGGCCATTCAGCAGGAATTTTGGATGTGCACAAAACATAGACAGGATTGGTTCCCATATGGTTACAGAGCAGCACTAAAGTGGAACAATCTTCAGCTTGTGTGATTGGAGGATATCTGGGTGCATATTATAAGACTGTCGTCCATAAATGATGAAAAGTTGAGGTGCCTTTATTATTCTTTTGTTCCAGTCTTTCTTTCTATGGGGAATTTGCCAATGCAATATCACTGTCTTCCTTTTAAACAAACAAAAAGGCAACGGCTGTTGAAAATAGCAATTCCAGTCCTAATAAGCATTTCTTGCTCAATTTTATCCTGCTTTTTCTACAGTAAGTTACAGTGGATCAGTATATTTGATTTGGGAGAAACTAAGTAACAGCTGCCCAAACTGAGCTTGAGCACTCCTGAATTTTGAGGTGTTCAAATCTGGAAGGCAGGTGCTGGTGGGGGGAGTCCTGTGGGCTCCACGGGAGAGTGTAGCAGCAACGTGTCTGGAGCTTCATGGAGCCAGACACGCTGGTCTGAGTGGCACGGTAAGGGGGCTGGGGGTTAGAGAAGGGGTAGGGGGTTCCAGGGGGCAGTCAAGGGACAGGGAGCAGGGGGGGTTGGATGGGGCGGAGGTTCAGGGAGGCAGTCAGAGGCCAGGCAGCAGTTGGATAGGCATGGGAGTCTCAGGGGTTTATCAGGGGACAGGTAGGGGATGGGGTCCTGGGGGAAAGTTGGAGGGGGTCTCAGGAGGGGGCAGTTGGGGACAAGGAGAAGGGAGGCTTAGATAGGGACTGGGGTCCCAAGGGGCAGTTAGGGGCTGGGGTCTTGGGAGGGGGCAATCAGGGGCCAAGGAGCAGCGGCATTTAGATAGGAGGTGGGGTCCTGGGGGGCAGTTAGGGGCAGGGGTCCCAGGAGGGGGCAATCAGCGCAAGTGGGCCAGGAGTCAAAGGGCTCTAGGCTGCCCACAGCCTGAGCCCTTTAAATCCCAGCCGCGGCTGGCAATCTCTGCAGGCAGCTCAGAGCCCTTTGACTCCTGGCCACTGCTGAGATTCAAAGGGCTCTGCTCTCCCCGTGGCTGCAGGCAGCCCAGCACCCTCTGACTCCTGGCCGCGGCCGGGATTCAAAGGGCTCTGGGCTGCCCACAGAGCGCTGTGTGTGGGGAATTTTAGAATCTCCCCTCGGGCTGCACAGTGAGGCTCCGCAGGCCGCATGTTGTGCAGGCCTGGGCTACGATCACAGCTTTAGAGATCCTCTGCTGTTTACTGCAGCTTGTTAAGATAGTCTTAACCTTTCCCATAGCTGGGATGCGGGGGAGGGATGCCTTCTGCTTTGGGATCTGTAAAAATAAAACCAGCCCGTGAGAAGAGCACCTGTATGCAGCATTGATTTGCTCTCACTGACAGCAGAAATGTTAGATTGGAAGGGGGAGTTTCAGTGATCATCTCTGGTCTGTTAATTACCAGGTCACTTGTTTGGATTTGCTGGTTGCTTCTTCCTCTTCCTGTTCTTCTGAAGTCAATATTGCTTTTTGAAAGCTTTCCGTCCGCGGTCGGCCATCGTGGCTCAGGTGAACTAGAAATGCACCTTTTAATCCTCTAAGTTGAACTACTCTGGCTCAGAAATGTTGTGTAAACCCAGCAGAGGTCATCATGCAGGTTTAGAAATATTGGGGGAATACCCACCCCCACTCTGATAGAATGCATCTTGGACACCACCAATTTGCTGCCAGTGGGTTTGAGCCTGCAAGGTGCTGAATTGCCTTCACCTCCCAATGTTTTCAGAACTTCACAGCAGGGAGCTGGACAGTGTATTTACTACACTGGGGCTGTCAGAGTTTATTTTAAGAACTCCCTTTTGTTTAACCTTTTGTGCAGTATAGCCCGCAATACATTTCAAGCCATTTTGTTTTGTTTTTGTTCATCTGTGAGTCAAGCATCTTCTCCCCTTCACATTTCCTCTGGGAACCTCACCCAAGAAAACTGGCTTCAGGACCTGTCATTTGTTCTCCACCATTTACAAACAAAGTGGACTATCAAAGATTATTTCAGGAGAATTTTAAAGGTTATCTGTTATGCGGAGGAAAGCGTGCATGTGATTTATCTGCTGATATACTTTCAGCAACAGATGGTAGGGAGCTTAAAAAAAACCCACCCAAACAAACAAGCAGAATGTAAATAAGAGAAAATAAACTGCTGGAACCTTGGGATTCCACCTGTCTTGCAGAAAGGGATTACCCATTTTAAAAGGAGTTGGTGTTTGTCAGTGGAATTCACCCTGCAGCGCAAAGTAGAATTGTAAGGCTCCAAGACTGTTGGGGCTGTCCATAAATTACATAACATTTTTTGGTGATTTTTTTCAAACCTACCCACCCCCTTATAATACTTTGAACACTGAAATAAACATGTAGAACTAAGGCCCCACCCACTCCATAACGCTTTTTGTAATATTTGGACAGTTCTGTATAGAAGCTAAAGAAAATAAAATCAAGGTCATAAAGAGACATGTGGTGGGTTTTTTTTTTAATGACACAGAGCTTGAGGAGGCCTTATCTTGGGTTCTCCTATCAGGTAAAGGTAGTCATTAGCAGAAAGAGTTCACAAAGAACTCAATCAAAGAAAAGGCCAGAGGTGAATTCAGGTAGCTGCAAAAAAGTCTGTTCAGGTAAATCTCTACCCAAGATCAATTAAAGTCCAGATCTACAACGTGACTTGTCATGGTATAATTCCCCACTCTGAACCTTAGCATCCAATAGATGGGGTACCAGCATGAATTCCTCTAAGCTCAATTACCAGCTTAGTACTTGTAGCGCTGCCACCAACCAGGAATTCCAGTGCCTGGTACACTCTGGTCCCCCCAAAACCTTGCCTGGGGACCCCCAAGACCCAGTCCCTCTGGATCTTAACACAAGGAAAGTAACCCCTTTCCCCCCGTTGCCTCTCCCAGGCTTCCCCTCCCTGGGTTACCCTGGAAGATCACTGTGATTCAAACTCCTTGAATCTTTAAACAGAGAGGAAAATTCACCTTTTTCCCCCCTCCTTCTCTCTCCCCCTCCCAGACTCTCCCTGGGAGAGAAAGTAGTCCTAACACAGAGAGAAATTAACCTTTCTCTTCCCCCTTCTTGCCTTTCTCCCCACCAATTCCCTGGTGAATCCAGACCCAGTCCCCTGGGGTCTCACCAGAATAAACAAACAATCAGGTTCTTAAACAAGAAAAGCTTTTAATTAAAGAAAGAAAAACAGTAAAAATTATCTTTGTAAATTTAAAATGGAATATGTTACAGGGTCTTTCAGCTATAGACACTGGGAATACCCTCCCAGCCTAAGTATACAAGTACAAATTAAAATCCTTTCAGCAAAATACACATTTGAACTCCTTCCAGCCAAATACACATTTGCAAATAAAGAAAACAAACATAAGCCTAACTCGCCTTATCTACCTAGTACTTACTATTCTGGACATATAAGAGACTGTATCAGAGAGATTGGAGGGAAACCTGGTTGCACATCTGGTCCCTCTGAGCCCCCAGAGTGAACAACAACAAAAAACTAACAGCACACACAAACTTCCCTCCCTCAAGATTTGAAAGTATCCTGTCCCCTGTTTGGTCCTCTGGTCAGGTGACAGCCAGGCTCACTGATCTTGTTAACCCTTTACAGGCAAAAGAGATATGAAGTACTTCTGTTCTATTATTAACTCTTACTTATCTGTTTATGACAGACCTGCCCCAAAGCCAACTGAAACCAATGGGAGTCTTGCCATTGAAATCAATGGGCTTTGGATCAGACCCATAAAGAGATCTCAGTGAACTTGCTTTGCCTAATTTTGAAAGCTGGTGTCCCTTCATCTACCCTGTGAGTACTGCTGCCTAACCTGTTCTTGTGATCTCCTAGCCACAAACTCATGCAGACTGTTTCCCTTTCACCAAGTGGGCAAAGCACAACAGAAGGAGTGACAGGTATTCAGCAGGCGGAGACTTTCACACAGCTTTCTCTCCTCTTTCAGCCCCATTCTTTGCTTCCCACTTCCTCCCAAATATATGCTCCCCAATCCTGAGCCAATTGCCTCATTAGTGCAGCAATTGTCACCTATGGGTCAGTAGTCCCCAGCACAAACTGGTTAATTGACTTAAATTAAGCCTGCAATCTTCCCAGTGCTGCAGCAACCTCAGTGCCCAGGGTGCTACAGATAGTGCCTCGCTGCTCTGTCACACCTGTCCAATCTCCAGACTACATGCTACCTTCCTAAATCCCTCCTGAAATTTCAGTTTGATCCAGTATACTAGTGAGCTTCCTGTCCCTAACTCTTGTGCATATAAGAGACTGTATCAGAGAGATTGGAGAGAAACCTGATTGCACGTCTGGTCACTCTCAGAACCCAGAGAGAACAACCACCAAGCACTAACAGCACACACAAAGCCTTCCCTCCCTCAAGATTTGAAAGTATCCTGTCCCCTGATTGGTCCTCTGGTCAGGTGACAGCCAGGCTCACTGAACTTGTTAGCCTTTTACAGGCAAAAGAGACATGAAGTACTCCTGTTCTATTAACCCTTAACTACGTGTTTATGACACGACTGTACAGAAGAGAATGCAGTTTATTAAGAGTCAATAATGATAGTTTATGGCTGTAGTCAATAGAGATGTCTCAAGAGACTTACTGAGGTCTCCCTGGAGAGTGAAGATACATTAGACATCATCTTCCCAGCTCACTGATCAGAAAGGGATCTCTTATGGGAAAGTTCTACAGATTTTCACGGGGATAGGGACAATAGAATTCTATAGAAATTACTCTACTCTCAGCCCAGTGAATTAAATGCAGTATGATAATCTTTCTGTAGATTTTTTGAGCCATAATATAGTACTCTATATTAGGGATATAATTTTTAAGTTTGCATTCCTCAAAAAACTTCAGAAAATATCATTTCCTAATGAATTTTATAGGACTTCTCTATAAGGGATAATTTACTAAAAGAGTGAGCTTTTGATTATGAAGTTTTAATTTTATTTTATTGCTATTTTAACGATGTAGTGAGCTCTGGCTTGGGAAACACATAGAAAAATGATTATGGTTATTTATTATTATTATTGTTTAACATTTATTATTAGAATGATTCCTTGTTCTTGTACTATGGGACAGGATAAATAGGAGACAAATTAGTCTTCCTTACATCATTCATTATTTCATATAAGTATCCCTACTACATTTCTTTTGGTCTTTCAAAATGAACTTTAATTCAGATGATTGGTTCATCTATTTTGTATGCAGAGCAGAAGCCCAATTCTGCCAGAACTGGCTGGTGTCTGGTAAGAAGAGACAAAAGTTACAGTGGACAGAAGAAGACTTTGAAGTGAACTCTCAGCAGCATACTCAAGACCAGAATTGAACCAAGCAAAGCATGAACAGAAATGAGATGTGTATCTAATGACAGGCAGATATTCAGTGGAGTAACGGAATGGTCTGATGATAAATGATGAGAAAGTAACAGAGCTGGCTGAGGACGCTGCTGGATGGCACAATTGTACCATATGGTCCTTCTATCCCATTCTCTTCCACCACTGGGTGAACTGCTATAAGAGAACCTCACCTTGCAAGTACTGTGCCACATTCCTTGTTGATGATGATGCCCTTGAATACAGCCAGTTTAGAAGTAAAGCTGCCCCAACCACAAAGTTATGCTCGGATGGAAATCTCATCCATCAGACTTACTCACTGGAACAAAGCAAGACAGCCACAACTCGAGGCAGAATTTAATTCTGTGATAACAAAGCTGGAAAGTACTTGGCCATCTTGTCTAGGCTTTGACATACTGATGTAAACTATCTCCACCTTCCGTGCCACTCCAGTAACTGTGACACACTCGCTGATCTGCTATAATAGCTCTTCTCTAAAAGTTGCAATGTCAATCAGTTCCCTCATCAGTACTTTCCATCTGTCTGTCCCTCTAGGGCAGCAGTTGGCGGGATTGTAGTACGGACAGAATTGCTGCGGGAAGTGGATAGTCCGTTTCAAGGAAAGGAACACTGGGTGGATTGATGCCAGTGCATGCCCCTACTGGAAGAGAGATAGAAGGATTACAGTAGAGCTAATGAAATCCAAAGGCTGTGCCCACAGAGAAGAAGCTGAATGAAGGGAATGGTGCTGATCTACTGGGTGGAAATGTGAGGCTGGAGTTAGCAAGTATCATGAATAACAATGGCCAAATGTTTTGTTAGCCACAATTTCAACTGAAAAGGCTATGGTATGCAAATCACCATGCAAATCAGGCTGGCAAAGGCCAAACAAGCACCAGGAGTTGCCAAAGAGTTTGATAACAGCTGAAGCAACAGATGCGCCATGCCAAACAGTGCCAGAAAGGGGGCAGACAAATGGTCCTGGAGGTGGTTTCTCCCTCTGTGAAGTGGAACCTGGAACTGGCCATTTGGCAGCATTTTGGTCTGGGCTCTGCATGAGTAGCTGGACTTGATTTGCAGGGCTGCTCTGCATTATGTGCACCTACAATGTGTGTTTCCCTAATAGACCAGAACCTAAAAACATTTCAGCATGCAGCCCAGATAAAAATGTGTCCTAGTCCTAACTCACTGGGAGACAGTAATTGGTGTAGCTGTGGCATGTAAGTTGAATGAAAATTGCATCCCATAGCTTTTTATGATATAATTTATTTATACTCTATAAATTATATAAAAACAGAGAAAGGGAGATAATAAATACAGAGTGAGAGGGTTACTTTTTCATTTATGTTTGAATATCAGTCGCTTCCTCTTGTCTAGAGCAGTGAGGGTACTTCAAAAGTTTCAAACCTTTGCACAAGGAGCAGTGGGCCTATAACCAGGGTTTGCAGGTTCCCACAGTGGTCCCCCTCCATGCTGCCATCTAACAGCTTTGGTAAGATAAACACTCAGCAAGTTATGAGTCTTAGGGGCCCACCCACCCCCACAGGATATGACACCCTTGAAAGGCCTGATTGACAGGCCATTCCCAGTTCCTGATTGGCCCATATATCCTATTTAAACCTAGGGAGGATACAGGAAGTTTGTCTGAGCAACTAAGCAGAACCTGAGCTATAGACTTTGCTTTCTTGTCCTGCTCCTGCTCCTGCTCCTTGGTTCCTGCGCTTCACTTTGCCTCACAGCTCTGACACCCAGTTACCAATCTGGCCTGGTCCTCTGCTTCTGACTCCTGGTTCCTGACTCTGGCACTCGTCCCCTGGCTCTGAGACCTTGTTTCTGACTTGGCCTTGTTTCCACCTCTGAGTTCTGATTCCTGACTCCCAGATGGACAAACAACTCAGATTCCTGACATCTGGCCTTAGTTTTAGTCAGTAGGCTGGCCACCTATGACTCAGTCCTGATGGCTTGGCTTGGCTCAGATATAGTTCCTGTAAACTGCAATGACCTAGAAATTGCCTTGTACATTGGACTTGCTCAATTTCACATGCCCCTGGAGCTCAGCTCTGAGTGATGGTGAACCTAGCAGTGAAGGAACTTAGGATGAGATGTGACTGAGCCTGGGCCAAGCTTTGAGCACTTCAGAGACTTGAGGAAGGATCGTCTTCTGGAACGAAAACATCTGTGCCCTGTTTTCAGCTCTGCTTCAGGCTCCCTGTGTCTGTGGGCAAGTCATTTAATCACAAAATAAATGGGATACTTACTGCCTCCTATCTTACAGAGGCGTTTGGAAGTTGTGAGAATAAATTACATAATGTGTATGAAGTGCTCAGATACTACAGTGATGGGGACTGTATAAGTACCTAGATTAGAGAGGGTGGAAAAATTGGAATTTCTATCCTGTAGGGAATTCTGATATTTCAACATTTTGTTGTTATCCCGAATCAGGACCAAAAAATCAAAAAAAAATTTTGATACAATGGAAAGTTCAAAAAAATTCAATTAGGAAATGTCAAAATGTTTCATTTTGATTCAGTTTGATGCAGAACAGCATCTACTTGAGCTACCACAATGCCTCACGGGAGCGGTAGTTCATGTATCTCATTCCTCATTATATTTTATGAGCTGGGCTCTCCTGTCAGACTACGTTTCCCATGATGCACCATAGTCATGGAATTCTCATGATACATTGTGGTGATTCGGCCACAGGTAAGAACATGGTGCATCCAGTGAGCTCTATTTCAGCTACAGGGCCTGGACTATGCAATATAAGGGACCTGACCAACTCCCATGAGACATTGCAGCACTTCAACCATGAATTGTGGCTGAACTTCTTCTTGATTCTGTTCCACAAAACAAAATGTTTTGGTTCTGTCGACCTGACCCACAGCAAAATAATTCATTTCAATTTTCCCAACAAAATATTGAAGCATTTCAGCAATATCAAAATTTTCCCATTTCTGTTTTGCAGATGCCACATTTTCCATTGCAAAAGCATTTTGATATAAAATTCCCAGCCAATACAACCTGATAGATAGGGCCTAATTCACATTTAGGTAACACTCCTAAAGTGTGTGTGTAGATTACAGTACTAACTGCTAGACTTTGGCATGAACATATAAAACATGAAATGTGGGACTTTCCCTGATTGTGACTCTGAAGCGGGCAAAATTTGCTAACTCAGCTGAGTGTCCCTTTGACTCTGTGGTTTAGTCTGAATTCCAAAAATCAAAGCAAAACACAGCATGTAAACCCACAGGAATTAAAATTCAAAAGTTTTGATCCAAATTCCAGCAAACCAAAATTGCCCAGACCTCGTGGTGAGGCCCAGGCAAAACTGGAGCATAATGATAATTGCATTTTCTTTTGAGCCCTCAAAGAAGGCTGAAACTTGACAAATGTGATGGAACTATTCTCTCTTCCATGGGGAAAAAGCGTTTGGACCGCTATATTATATTTCAGATGAGAATGGAGCCAATCCTCCCTCTCCATAATGCACTTGGCCAGCTGCGGTGCTGCACAGGGGAAGGTGAGGAATTGCTTCCTCTTCTTTGTAGCACATTTCCAGAGCACGCTGCTCCTAAGACATTAATCTCATCTGCAGGCTCACCCCAATAAGAGATGTAGACATTGGGCTTTGTGGTTCACAGCTGGGGTTTTATTGTCCTTGCCCACAGTTCAGAATCTCCAGCAAATGCCTGAGTAAGGGATAATAATTCATTCCATCTTCAAGAGCACTAATTTATACAGCTGGCAGTTCTGCTTTGGAGCTCTTGAGGCTTTCACCACCCTACCAACCTGAAAAAAAGAGAGACCCCCTCTAATCCTTTCTCACTCCAGTGGCTGTGCCAAGAGCAACGTCAGCGCCTTTGATTATCATCACATCTGCATCTTCCACAGCTGACACGCTGACTTTCCCCCCACACAAAGTAGCCAAGTGAGGGGAGGGGCAGCGCTTCAAAATTCCCTTTGAAATCTTGCCTGTGAGGCATGGATTTATCAAAGCAATGAAACATTCTGTCTGTGTGTGTCTATGCACCATCCTTCCACTAGATCAAAGAGGAGAACAAGAGGGAGTTCCAAAGGGGCAACTTTGCTACACACACACACACTTACTTACTTTTCCTCCTCTCGGAAACTAATGTAGTCCCGCCATGGCTGCTTCATATCTTGTTGAACTCTCTGCTGCTGTGAGGGAGTGCACAATCCTTCATTCCAACTGCACAATCTGTCTCGTCTATTCAAGGGATTGAACAAGTAAAGCATGGTATTGATTCCTTCTATCCACCAAATGCTGACAAGACCATCGTAACCTCTGGCAGCCATTGGCTTGTAAATGCACCAGTAAACTGCCAGATGCTCCTACAATATGATGTTTGCTCCTTGGCCAGAAGGAAAAAGGATGCATGTATTCTGAATGAGGGACAACTGATCAAACAGGCTTTCTCCTGCTTTGCACTTATTTAGCACCTTTAATCTTGCTGCCAAAGCCCTATGCACATATTTGGTTACTAAGCCTCGCAATACCCCTGTGACATTTTTCAGGATGATTGTCCCCATTTTACAGATGGGGGAACCGAGTCACTCACAGTTGCTCACTATCAGGGTGACAAAATGAAACAGTGGCAAAGCTGAGGGTAGAATCCAGGAGTAGAATTTCTATTCTCTGCATTAAAACAATAATTCCTTCTTGGCATGTCTGAGCATGCAAATAAAATGTGTTGTTTGTTTTTTTAAAAAAAAAAGCAGTTTAAGGGAAGTTCAATTGTGTACATTTACTTAACTCAAAAATGGTGCTTTTCACACTGGCTTCAGTGAGACCAAATGCTTTGAGCATGTTTGAAAATTGAAGTTTACAAACACTTAAGTCACAGGTGATTTCAATGTGATAAGTAGATGCAGCCATTATGACAGTGCTCATCACTGTAGCCTCAGCTCACAGGGCAATTCTCTCTGTATGGATGCTATTCATAATGCTTTGCTGCAGGATCCACAAAACAGCCTGCCAAGGCTGGTCAAGGCATGGTGCAGTTCATGCATTACCGCTTGCTCAGCCACAAAACAGCATGTTGAGTCACTGGACATCTTGGTGTGGGATTCTCACAAATCATGCTAATGTGAAACCTGTCAGTTAAAGAACAGCAATACGAATATTAGAAGAGATTATGCTGGTTCTGATTAGTTCTCTTGCCGTGTAATGCTAGCTAAGCTAGTCTGTGAACAGGACAGGACATTTGCTACCAAAAAGATAGGTTGTTACAGCAACAACTCAGGAAAAACACAGTGAGGTATAATCTGCGAAATCTTGTCAACAGAGATTGTTGTGGGTTACAACATGTGACTTTAAGTTAGAATGGCTACTGGAGTCTATTCTTAGCTCTGCTACTGGATCCTTATGTGACCTTGAGCAAATTGACTCACCTCTCCATGCCTCAGTTTACTTATCTTACATAGGGATAATGGCATTAATGTGAGTAGAACTGTATGAGTAAAACATTACAAATTATCCAGTTGAATTTAGCCTTCTTTTTTTTTTTTTTTTTTTTTTTTTTTTTTTTGGTCCATGAAAAATCTGTTTTCTCAAAAGTATTTGTTACCCTTTTTGATCTAAGCAGGTAGAAATTATTTTCAGTCTTATGAGTTGTTTCCATTATCGGAGGAGAAATTGATGGTGGAGTCAGGGTATTTCTTTGATCCAGTCCTGTTTATTTGCATTAAATGTATACAAGTCCTGTTTCCCTGAGCATAACAGGTATCAAATAGCAGAAGGCAGTTTCTTTGCTCACAGGTCCAAGTCTCTTTCCAGACAGCACTTTGCCCAAGAGTTCTCTCTATTTTTTCCTCCCAACATCATGTTACAAATGCTTCTCTGGCTGACACTGGGGCTTCCTTGTTCTCTTCTCTATGTACTTCTGTGGTGTTTTCTTGGCTGCTTTTCTCTCACACACAGCTCCATCTAATAATAACCAGCCCTCTGCATTTGTATTCATTCCCCAGTGAAAACCCTCCACCTATATAGCTCAGCTCCTGACCAGCCTTGCATGGGACTTGTGTTTTGTGAGGTGGCTCCTATTGTTTCATTTATCTTCAATAGAGAAGTTTAATTGCTTCTATTCTGGGCAAAGGGCAGCTTTGATGCCCACCAGCTTCCACCAGGTTTCACTCAACTCCCAACATAACATTATTCTAAATTATTTTATGACCCTTTTCACCAAGCTCACTCATCCTATAACTTTGCTTAGTTGTGACTGGTCACATCAGTCAGGTAGTTTTGTTTCTTTTCCAGAAACAGGTGAATGTAACTCTTCTAAGCACATTTCAGGTGTGAAAACCTGTGGAAAGGAATATAAGAGGGGTAGACAACCTATGGCACATGTGCCGAAAGTGGCACGCGAGCTGATTTTCAGTCGCACTCACACTGCCCAGGTCCTGGCCACTGGTCCAGGGGGCTCTGCATTTTAATTTAATTTTAAATGAAGCTTCTTAAACATTTGTAAAACCTTATTTACTTTGCATACAACAATTGTTTAGTTATATATTACAGACTTATAGAAAGAGACCTTCTAAAAAACATTAAAATGTATCACTGGCACGTGAAACCTTAAATTAGAATGAATAAATGAAGACTCGGCACAGCACTTCTGAAAGGTTGCCAAACCGTGGAACATAAACTTCTCCTCCTGCCAGTATTCAAACCCATGAGCTTCATGTTTACTTTCCATGAGCATTCATGCTAGTGAAACTAGGCTCTGAATGCTCACTGGAAGAGAATACAAAAGGGGCAAGGGGGAACACGCTCAATGCAAGTTATTGACGGTTTTCAATGGATATTCCTGAGAATCTTTTTGCAGCATTACCCCAATTCTAGCTGGCAGGCTTTGGATGAAATTCACCCTTGTGAAGTGGGTCAGAAAAAGATCTATGCCTCACTTAAGTACTCTAATCAGGACTTCCATAGGGTGTATAGGACTGTGCCTCCCCTTTGCACAGAGGTGAGTTCCACCTTTATTGAATTAATGTCTGCAACAGGAGCGGCTCCAGGCCCCAGCACGCTAAGCACATGCTTGGGGCGGCAAGCTGTGGGGGGCACTCTGCTGGTTGCCGCAGGGGCAGCAGGCAGGCTGCCTTCGGTGACTTGCCTGCGGAGGGTCCGCTGGTCCCGCGGCTTCTGGACGTCCCGCAGGCACAGCTGCAGGAGGTCCGCCGAAGCTGCAGGACCAGCGGACCCTCCCCAGGCAAGCCGCCGAAGGCAGCCTGCCTGTCGTGCTTGGGGTGGCGAAATGCCTAGAGCCGCCCCTGGTCTGCAAAGAGCTGTGAGAACCTTGGGTGAACCTTTACTTCTCCCAAGTGTCAATTTATTAATATATGGGCTCTCAGCCTGGGTGTGTGACCCCCTAGAGTGTCACCAACAGGCATAAGAGGGTCCTGACAACCCTTCACTTCTCATATTACTGAATGGGAGTAGGTCCTGGCTAATGGGAGGAGGCCCCTGTGCATGCCTCAGTGTGATAGAAAAGAGGGTCCTGGTAGGGGAAAGGTTGAGAACCACTGCATTATTTATTATATAATAATATATAGATGCATTTGTTTCCTTTTAGGACTCAATGTTTTAAGTCTCCCTAGTGCTCTTTTACTCAGCTTCTTTTAAGCCTATTATCCTCCGAAAGACACACCTATCTGAGACTCCTCTTCTTCTCTTCACTCCTCATTTTTCTTCCTAAGCATGGACATCTTTCGTTAAACTTAGAGCACCTCTCCTCAGACCTAGGTTTCCTAACTAAGCTTATTTATTGATGGTCTTTTTTTTTCCCCCCTCCATGTCCCATCAGTTAACTGGAGAGTGTATTGATCAGCAATTGTGTCAAGTTTCCAAAAGCTTTCTGGGAAATGCTACTGCTGCTTCGAGTGATTGTACACATTCTCCTTTTGATTCACAGAGCAGAACTAGGGAGCAGTTTCACTCAAACGAGGCTTAAATGAGCCATGCACTCACCATTTACCCTTAGGAGGGTATTATTTTCAGTGCCTGCTAGCTGTGTATTTGACATTAAAAAGAAAAGAGAAAACCCAGAACCCTAACAATTAATTCCCGCTAAGCCAAAAGAAATATTAAATTAGGGTCTGTGGCAAATGTTTCCCTATAACATTAGACTATCTGGGTGCATATTTTGTTTCTGGCAAACCAAGAAAGTGATTTGTATCATGGCTTCATTTTGGTCATCCTCCATAAAAGGCTCCCTAAATTAAACTTGCGTTCTCAGCATTTCTGTGTGGTACAACTGCTAGCATATTCCCAACTGGGTCTCCCAAATGCTTGCACAGCTCTTTTAGGATCTAAATATGGGATTTATTTGCTTAAAGGAACCAGCTATTGATTAATAAGGCCTTTCCCCCTCGTGCCTTTCCCTTCACCTAGATGATGGATAATTTTGTGATATCCAGCCATGAAATTCCAATACTGCAAGGTATTCATGTAGGGCGGTTAAAGGTGTGTGTGTGTGTGTGTGTGTGTGTGTGTGTGTGCACAAACCTCCTTTCCCATGCTGAATAGCTATTGATTTTAGTTAAGGAGTAAATGTGTCATTTCTGTGGCCTTTAGGATGATTTTCATTGCCTTACAACTGACAAGACATCTCCAGCTCGAGAGCTACAGTATCACTTTAACTGACAAACACCAGCATGTGTGTTTAAAAAGCAGCTAAAGTGGGTGGGAATGGAGACAGTTGCATTAACCTATCAGCAAGCAGTAGGCACTATATGTTATGCTGGGTAAGAGAGTCACTTTACTTATTTGAATATGGTAAATATTTCACAAGTACATTGCTCATGTTATGAAGTTAAAATCTCTCCCCGTTTATATCTTCCAACAAATTCACACCAGGAAAGGACATCAGGCAGATCGTCGCCAGCTCTGATCTCCTCACATCTTACGCTCTGAGCAGGATTGGGTGGGGCAAATAGTTGAATGGACGATCCCCAAGGGAAGATGCTGTAGGGAATGGTTTTGGCTATAAGTGACACTCTTCTTGCCGAGTGAATAACAAGGCAATGCTCCAGCCTGTCGTCAGGAGGTGCTGTGCTGCCAGGGGGGCTCTCTTTTGGATGTGAAGCAAAAGGCAAGCCCACTTGTGGTTATTAATGATCCCCTTTTAATGGGACTGTTAATAGTGTAAGGTACAATTCAATGTAAATGTGCAGAACTGGGCCCTTAGCAACTTTTGTAAAAAAGCTTTGGGTGTCATTTGTATGACACATGCTATAGATGATGTAAAATCATTTTCGTTAAGGTGTAGGTTGTGGCTTAGACTACATGGTAGTGCAAGGATGTGAGAGGAATAAGATGACCTCTAAGTGCATTACACAGAAGATGGGACAGGGCATGTAGGAGGAATGTAGCCTGTATGATGCTTGGTTGTGTTATATAGATATACATCAAAATGTAAGTTGGCCCAAAAATGTATTGACTAAAAATAGGCTGGACAATAGTCAAGCAAGGCCTGGTAAAACTATGAGACAAGTGAAATGAGACCACTCAGAGGCAAGTTAGAGCTACGTTAGAGCATAATCCCAGGTTATGTTGTAAACATGTTCGGTTCTCACTGGTTTTAACAAGAGTTTTAGATGAAATATGAATGTTTTAGAAGAATGCTATCTCTAGCAATAGTTATTGGAATGGCATTTACACAGGTGCTAATTAATGATGTTTAATATTAAATAGCCAATGTTTTTAATTATGGTAGATATGGTTAAGAGGCGGGCTTAATGCTAATTAATTGTAGGAAGTTGTTGTGAGTAAGTATAAGAAGGACTCATAGACTCATATGACAGGACACTGATTTTAGAGAGATGTGCCCATCCACCATCAGGGTACCATTAGAAATAGGATTATATATCCCCCTTCTCATGCAGGGGCTGATCACTCTTGGATACATCATTCTATGGTTCTATAGGAATGCCTGTTTGCCTAACCAACTATTTGATTTTAAATAAAGTCTTCAATTTTATCACTCGTGTCATTCACAATCCTCCACTGAATTAAATTATCTGTAACTGCCCTGGATGTAAAGAACCTTAAAGAATCCATTTTGTTTTTATTCCTTATCTTTAAATTATTAATTGGGAACACATCGATTAAAAGATTCCAGGAAGCAGGTGCTGCATACCTGCTCATTCCCCTCCAGAGCAGGTGGTCAAGGAGTGAGTAGGGAGAGAGAAAGAGAATGGTTATAGCTTTGGCTCTCCCCTCCCTGCTCCAAGACTATGACTGGTACCGCTGAACTGGCAAAGATAGTGGCATAATTTGCTGTTGCTTTAGGCCAGTAGGAAAGGGCTGTAGTCCAGGGCAAGGAGGGAAGGGAGCAGTGGAGAATTTTGGCACAGAGATGTGTCTCTAAGGCACACTGTCTGCCCGGTCTTCTCATGGGGTGGTACAGTTTATGCATTACCCCTTGCTCAGAAATAGCCCTGTTTTTTGTAAACCTAGCACAATAATAAAAAGCTTGTTAAGATTTGTTTTTATAACACACACCCACATGGATGCCCATGTTTCTTACTGCTCATAGTTGTTATATCCTGTAGATCTTTATGCTGTAGATTTTATTCTTAATATTTGTACATTTACCTGCACCAGTTGCAGCATCAATTTGAAGCAGCGTGTGTTGTGTCTCTTACAACAGCTGCATGTACCCATACAGATTATGCATGCACCAGATCTTCACAATTCCCTTGTTGTGCCTGGCACTAGTTTAGGTGAGTTGAACTGGAAAACAATGGTTTTCTCCCATCGCATCACTGCATGAAAATCTTCATCAGGTTGGTGTTGTTCCAGCGTGTCATACTAGTGTTGGGTTTTTTTCTAATCTGTTAGCTCAGGAGTTCTCAAACTGGGGGTCAGGACCCCTCATGGGGCTGCAAGGTTATTCTATGGGGAGTCACGAGCTGTCAGCCTCCACCCCAAACCCTGCTTGCCTCCAGCATTTATAATGGTGTTAAATATATTAAAATGTGTGTTTTATTTATTAGGGTGGTTGCACTCAGAGGCTTGCTGTGTGAAAGAAGTCACAAGTAAAAGAGTTTTAGACCCATGGGCTCAACAGATTATTAGTCAGTTAATGCCTCCATGCATCACAGAGGATCTTTTTATTAGGGTTATCCTTACAGGGTGGCTAGCCCTTTAAAAGGAGATGAATCTCACCCAACTTGTGACACAGCCAACTCTCCTCCCCAGGTGGGGAGAATGTGACTGGTGAGTCATGTGACTAAATCAGGGCTCTGGGATAGACAAGGGAGACACCTGGGTAATGAGATACTGGGACTGGGGCTTCAGAAGAGATCTGGAATGTTCCTACAGGAGCCCCTGAGATATGAGAGAGGAACATCTGAAGAGAAAAGTCCCTAGCTAGGTAGGGCTGGAACTGGCCTGCCAAGGTAGGAAAGACTCCAGCCAGGAAGGCCTGTGTGTGGCTTGATGAAGAATGGGGAAGGATGAATATATAAACTTTAAAATGTCTGATGTTTTGATCTGAACTTGAAGGACCTTATTTTGGAACTGCTTGTTTGTGATTAGATACCAGCCTGAGTCTGGGTGCCATTGGCTCTGAGAACACTTTTGTGAAATTACTGAGGAGCCCTGAAGAGAGGAAAACAGAGGCAGGGATGCTGTAGGATCACCCTATGCCATAAAGGGGTGCTCCAGAAGTGGTGGCTCTGTTATAGTTACATAAATTCCTTTGCATGAGAGGAGTCAGTGTGTGAATTTTCTAGCCACTTGCATGGCACCTTCTGTACCTGCATTTCTTGTTTTGCCAGTTCCCTTGAATCTTGACCTGCAGCCCCCTTTTCTGCTCCAGTCCTGGCGACCTCCACGCTGGTTTAGAAAAGTACCTAACTCCAGATCTCAACACATCCTCCTGTTCCAGACCTAAATCTATTCTTAGCAGATACTGCCAGGGGAGCAGTAATTGTGTCATGTGAGTAAACATGCACTCTGGACTATGTGGAGATGCCAAAGTTATGTGGGGTTTTCTGGAGCTTTTGTTGGGGCTGGTCTATGCACAGGAATCAACTGCAAATCTTGGACTGGGCACCAGGTTCAGATCGAATTTCCCAAACTATAGTTTTGTTCAGATACAAGACTATGGTATGGATCCTGTGCTAAGTCACAGCAGATGAGTTAGAGTACGTTCAAAATGAGCCCATTTAAAATGTCAGACCCGAGCACAAATGCATGTACACATTAAAGAACTAATGTGAAGAAACAGTTTTATTTCCTTTTAGCATCCCTGCATGTGTGGTGAAAAACATTCCCTCCTCTTCACTCATCCTAAGGAACGTATTTGCCTAAAGCAGTTGTGAATGAAAGTGATGTAATGAAATCAGCCTCAATGGCCAGGCTGGGAATTCATCAAAAGATCCAGCGATCTTCTTAAAAATGTATCATTGCCTGTTGAATTGTGGCGCCTAATGGAAGTAAAATTGGTCGACAAAGTCAGTTTTATTTTCCCAGAGTTATGGACTTCAGTGTATTTCCAATACCCTGCTAAACGAAGCTCTGAACCTGCCTCTTGTTCAATTCAAAGCATTTAATAACTGCATAAAAAAACTAGGCCATTGAAATTTATATCCATAAGTTGTCATCTCTGCCTTATTTTCAGTTTTCCTGTGAAGTTATTAAAACATTGTGATTGTAATATATTTACAGAACTGTGGGAAATGAGGTGCGAATCTGATTGAAAGCACGAGTCTGATAAGATCTAGATAGCGGCAAATACCACTAACATCTAAAGTAGAATACATATATATTCCATACTTTTGTGTGGCTTTTCTCCTCCCAGCTCCCATAAATATTAATGGGAACTACAGGCATCAAAATCTGCTCAACAAGTTAAACTTCAAACTTCTAATGTTTTTGAATTGCTGCCTGTTCTTTTTCTGCATTCAGCATTATGGAAGATTGAAATAATGGTGCAAACTTGATGGCGCTGTTATTCAGCTCACAAATATTGAGTCCATTAGGCTTGGGAGAATGCTATCTTAATTCAGAAAAAAATATTATTAACAGGTGAAAGTAACTGTATAGAATTCTCTTTTCTTCTAATAGAGCATCCATCACTGTGATACCTGAACACCTGGACTTCTGGCCTGTTGCACAGTTGTCAGTAGAGTTAACTCAGGACTTTTTTAAGAGGGATGTTAAGACCTGGATCCACAAAGGTGTTGCAATGCTGAGTGTCGCGGCACCTAAAAGTTAGATGTCTAGAAAATTACAAGGACACCCTGTCATCCCACAAGCCTGAATTAGGGATCTAGGCTCCCTATCCAGTGAATGGGGAGAGAGAGAGGCACCTAAGAATGTGATCCACAAAAGCCAGCATGCTAAATGAGGAACCATCTAAGCTAGCCAATGGGAGATGCCAAGGACAGGGGTGTGCACTAAGGCCCACCCCCTCTCTCAGAGATAAGCATGGGCTGCAGGGAAGCACCTATCTTAGCAATCCACAAATGGGAACCTGTCTCCTGGAGTCGGCGGCTCAAAATCCTGTTCAAGTCATTTTCCTCCCTGCTCTGGCAGAGAGGGGAATTGAATCCAGGTCTCCCACATCCCAGACTAGTGATCTAATTGGTGAGCTAAAAGCTATAAATACTGATCTTCCTCTGGTTTATGAATCATCCAGGCAGGAGATAGGCATCCAGATGCCTAAAGGGAAGCAGAAGTGTACATGCTCAGAGGCGGAAACATGGGTACCTAGGGAACTTCTATCCCACAAATTTAGGTGCCAAGTAAGATAGGTGCCTACAGGGTTTTGTGTATCGCAGTGGAGCTGAAACTGGGATGTAGGTGCCTAAGTCTGCAGTTTAGGTGCCTAAGTGCTTAGACTGTAAATTCTTTGGGGGGCAGGGACCATCTTTTTGTTCTGTGCTTCTGTAACACTGACAGACCCCATATGTTGGTAGGCGGGATCGAACCTGCAACCTCTGGAGCTAAATGCATGAGCTAAAAGCCAAATGCCCCTCAGTGAGGGCTGTAGAGCAGATTAATTAAGCTTTAAGTGGTCTGAGTGCCACTAGAGGGAACAGAGTACCACACTCAGGAGATGTGCGGGTTACATTTGTACAGCACCTAGCACCCTGGGGTCCTGCTCTGTGACTTGGGGTCCTAGGCAATACGGCAACACAAGTCATAAATAATAATTAATTAATAATAATGGTACCCAGTGCTGACACCACACAGTCTTCTGTGTCCTCTGCCTGTCTGTCTGGACTTCTAGTGCAGCTATCACTCTGATAGGTAGGCTCCGTATGGAGCCTATGCATTATAAAATGTCTGTGACTGACAAAAACACTGAGTCACACCAGCTGAGGAATTGGCCCATCAAATTTATGTTGCACCAACATATCTTATATGAAACATATGTTTAAAATATATTTTGGAGACATTAGGTACTCAAAGTCATACAAAGCCTTGCAGGAAATATGTAAATGAAGCATTTCTGGCACAGTCACATATGTTTTTCATGCACCTGTGCAATCTATTGAGAGTCATAGGTCACAAATATTGAATGAGATTTTCAGACACGCTCAGCACCCGCCTAACTCTGCTGCCACTGAAGTCAATGGTTCTGTAGACTTTAATGGGAGCAAGGCTAGGTCAGCGCCAAACACTTGTGAAACTCCTACCCATTGGCGGCTTTAGAACTGTCATGTGTTTGAGTCTTTCATCTCAGGCAGCCTAGTTTCACATGCTAGTTTGGGTGGCAAATGAAATCAAGTTTACTGATTTCAGCCTAATCCCTGTCACTGTGCCTAGCATACCATACCCTCTGCACAATGCAGCATGATTGGTAGTTTCTGCTCAGGACTGGCCACAGGCCTGGAATAGCAGGCGTGCAGGGCTGCCTGTGGGCTCAGGGCTGGAATAACAGGGGTTGTTGAAAGGCAGGGCTGAGGAGTACTAGCAGAGCTGTGTCCCAGTGCCAGGGCTGAAATAAGAGGGGTGTTACAGATCGGGAATGAAGTGCCTTGGCAGACCTCTGTAGGGAATCCTGTAAAACATCTGCCCAAGTGGTGCCTGGCTGAAATCCATGTTATTACTCTCCTCTCTCTTATGAGCACTAAATTCACTCCTAAAACATTTTTAATTAAAAAAAAAAGATGTACAAGAAATATACAGGGATATTTCCCCCCTTTAGGTGCAGCTCAGCTCCATGAACTCCAGGTGTTTACATCTGAAAAGCTTTCCAAAGGCAGAGGCTGAGTGCCCAGGCACAAAGCAGTGAACATGTTCCAGTTGCTCCAGTCAGCGCATTTCCTGTGTTTTGAGGGGTCTTTTTCCATTGCTAATTTTTCTTTGACAAGAAGCAGGGGGGCCCAGTATGTAGCTCTCTGCAGGGACTGTATTGAATGGACAGAACAGATCTGCAGTCCCATTTGCTGGCACTTGAAAGAAACTCCAAGCTTTAGTTACATTAGGAGCATTTAAGATGCCCCTGAGAGTCCCTCTTATAGACAGCTTTATTCCTGCTGATTCTGACTGTATAATGCTAGAGCAGAAGCCAAGGCCCAGCATGGCTGGTAGGAGAGGGGTTCATTATTTTCATTCTTAATTTTCATTTCAGCCTGGTTGGTAATGTGTATTGCTGTTGTTCCTAGGAAGGGGTGGGGGCGAGGAGGAGGGGGAGAGATGTTGCTCAGTAGATTTAATGGCATTTATTAGCATTCTCTAAAAGCGAATTTTTGTGCTGGTGAAGAATGCCAAATTGACAGTCCACCAAGATGAAGCCTCTTAATGAATCTACATAGCAGGATCAGTGCAGAAGTTTGAGTTGCTTGGACGCTGGCCATAAAATGCCTGCCTTAATTATAGGGGCAAGAGGGGGGCTCAGTCTCCATGGCCTATTCAGTCCTTAGCCTGTCTGTTGAGAGTGCCAAGAAGGTGCCCGACAAATGCCTGATGAAGGTTCCTGTCTTATGGGAAATTTTCCATTCGGAACTGGGTTGAGACCACTAGTCCATTCCACACAGGTGACCAAAGAGTTTTCAAGGTCACTTGTGATCATCACTCTGCTGGCTGAGTTCAAACCTGTGATCCAGAGGTGAAAGGTATGGGTCATTGTGATGGGGTGTCCCAGGCATTTGCAGCTCTCTACCAGAGGCCCCACTGCCTTTCAGAAGAGAAGAAGAATGAGTATGGACCCCAAGGGACTGCCTAGAGAGGTCTCCCAGGATCAACTGCTGGCAGATTCGGCAAGGCTTGGTCCTCCAGCAGCTAGAAGGTCCAGAAGCAGGCAGAAGCCAATCAGGACCCAGCAGGTAAGATCAAAAGGACTGTCTGCTTCACTCAGGGAGCCAGTTCTGGACAAGGCTCTGTCAGGGAAAGGTAACCCTGTCTTAACCCAAGAAACTTTTCCTGGTCAGGGGCTTGACTCGGCCAGTATTTTAGTTGGATCAGCAAAGGACTATTGTTTTATGTTGGGGGTTTAAAGTCCCAGGTGACCATTTTGAGTTAATTATAAATTTATTTTTTGTTAAATTAAGGAGAGCCAGATCTGTGGGATGCCCTGGTTCAGGTAAGCCCTGGTCATATTACCAACCCAGCTGCCATTGGTAACATCACATTTGCTGCTCTGAGTGGATAGCAGGAAATAATAGCATTGACATTAGGGTGTGGGTGAACTGTTTCAGGAAAATTCTAAATTTGCCCATCTGGGAGCCATTTAAATATTCCCCACAGAGTTAACTTGTGTGGCATAGCTCTAGATATACAAACCAGAAGGTTGGTTTTTCATTTCCAGAGCAGAGTTCCTATTTTCTTGTTGGGTTGGATTATCCTTGAACAGTTTGTTGAACCATTCTCTGTAATTTGGTTATCACAAAATAACAACTTAAATACAGAGCATGCCTTTCACTCCAAAGCACTTTGCAGACTGTATACTTATTGCAGCAATCGCTTCACCCACTCCAGCAGCTCCGATTGTGCTGGGACAGGAGAGTGGCAGCTGGCATACTGCACAGCTTTGGGCAGGGGAGAGTAATTTTGGACAAGGACGCTAGTAAAACCCTCTTCTTAGATACAGGGCTTCTTAGTCTGTGCAGAGCAGAAAGGGCCTTAGTTGTTAAGTGCTCAGATAAAATCGCACACACATATAACTAAGTTTGCCAGCCCAGAAGAATGAGGAGCTGTCTCAGAACGGACTGGAGATGAACTTATGCTGTTACAGAATCTCAGTTTTAAATGTAGGGGTCACATTACTAGCTCATCCCCTCTGGGGTGGCTGGAGACATAATCTATTTGTACATTTCCAATCTAATACAGCATGTTACTGAATATATATGTGCCGAACTGATAGTAACAATCCATTCATTATTCTGGAAACATAAGGCAGATTTAGTGCTTTGCTGCAATTTGCTGATCCTCTACTTTTCAATCCATTTGAACCTGTTTCCCTTCATGTTAAATATCTTTTGAGCAGTGTTGGCTCTGGAATTTTTGATGACCTAAGCAAAGTTTGGAGGTCATTTAAACAGAGTAAGTGGTGAAGACTGAGCAAAGTTCCAGTAGCTATTGAACAGAGTCCATAAGCTGCTCATAGTTGTGTCTCCTGGATATCTGTTTTGCTTCCTTAATGGGAATTGCTGGCTTGGCTTTTCAGGATTTTAGCAAAATATGCTACTCAAAAGCATCAGTTATATCAGATTTCAAGCACAGATAATGTAACAATAAAAGGTAATATAACTGTTAATATTTTAACTTTACAGCTCAGAATGGTATATTGCACTTATGCTGGCTAGGAAGAAATTCTAAAGGCAATTAATCTTCATGCTTCAGGGCATAAAACCGATCATGGGCTGAGTGACAGGAAAAAAGTTCCCTTCTTCCCTCTAAAAAGTTTGAGGTTCACAGAATCTGATGCTGGCATTAGGTTCACTGGTAGATATGGACAGAATCATATTCTTGATGCTTTCCGGCACTTTCCATAAGCACTGACAAGCAAGTTGATCTTGCAGGGAAATGTTCTGACGGGGAAACTTTGGGATTCTTTGCTTTAATGGAGTGCAGATTACTGCATGTTATGCGGTCATACTTGGCAGAGAGGTAAAGGCTAGGGAAGTGTTAAGTTGTAGTGTAAATTGAGTTTATTGCTCTCTGGCAGGACATTTTGGCAGCCATTTGTGATGAGCCTCTGCCACAAATACTTTTTGCATTTGGAACTAGGTCAAACAGTTAATCTGCGTGTCTGCAGAGAAACGCACTGTACTGTAGCAGCTCCTACTATCAAAGGGCATACATACCTCCATATTCACACTAAATGCCTCTTTCTGATTGTCTGGAAAATATTGAGCCTGATTCAGCTTTTACTTTCTGTATGACACTATAGGCAATAGATTTACACCAGTGTAAAATGGTTGTAAACGTGGGAGAAGAATGACTGACTCAAAAGATCCTATGTCAAAAGAAAGTTTCATCAAGTTATTTTCTTTGTGTAGTGAAACTCATGGGTTTAATCACCTATTTAAGGCATCTTGGTAGCTAAGCACTTTGGGCCAGATTCCAAAACCCTCACCTGAGTTAAGCAGCATTCTACTTTATGAGTGGTTCACTGGATAGGGCCCTAAGTTTGGCATTAAGAGAGCTTGATTCTATTCCTGGTTCTGCCAGTGTCTTCCTGTGTGACACTAGCCAATCATTTCACCTCTCTCCATCTGTTTCTCCTCCAATCTTTGTCTGTTTAGATTGGAAGCTGTTTAGGGCAGGCACTGTCTCTTTCTCTGTTTGTATAGTGCCTAGAACCGTGAAGCACTGATTTTAGTTGGGGCCTTTAGGTGCCACTTATAAATAAATAGTCCACTGAATTCAGTGAGCCTATTCATCAAGTCGGGCATTAGTCAACACGAGTACGAGTATCCCAATCTAGCCTTGCCAAACTAATCCCTGTGTAAGATCTCTGGCTTTGCAGTGATATGGGAAGAATCCACTCTTGTGATTCAAGAAAGAATAGAGCTGAATAACGTATTACTGGGTACAAACATGATTCTTTCTGACATGCACAAAGTACTACTGTCCGCTAGATCTGGGACCATGAAAAAAATCATCCCACGTGACAGCGGGACCTTCCTTTCTGGCTTGTTTGCTTTTTTTCTGTAGAATGAGCAAGAATTATCTATTAGGGTAGAACAAGTATATTTGACACGATCCCTTCTCTGTAATTTCAGGGAGGGAAAAGAAAGAATTAGCAAACTTCAGCCCTTTTGTTTTGTTTTTTTTCTTGCTTTTATGTTCCAACAGCAGCACCAGTTGAAATGAATGGGACTGGTGTTTGTGAGTGGTGAGGGGTGGAGTTATTTGTCTAAACTACAGACTGGAGGGTCAATTATATGCCTAAATCAGCCTTGGTATTCAGATACTTTCCTAGATAGCTTTGGAATGCTAAGCCTTTGTAATTTTTTTTTAAATTAACATTGATCATTGGCTGTACCAATTAATGCAATTACTTGGTGCAAAATAAGGCATCCTATCAGATCTGTATCAGACTCTAGCCCTCTCAGAAAAACTATTTGGGCAGAACAGCCTGGAGAAGGGGATTAACCAAAGAAAACATTTCTGTTAAAATCAATTACTTTTTTTTCTGAAGAAATGATACATAGCCTGCATGCGGAGTCCTAACCCATGTCCTTTTCAATAGGAACTAAATTGTATTAATAACCAGGCTGTCATATTAACTATCTTTGATTTTTATTTTAAAAACACAAGGGAAATAAATGTTAAAATCCAGGAAATTGGCTCAATATTGAAACTTCCTCTTGGGATACAACTAATATTTTAAGTTACATTGGCAGTGATGGGAGAGGGATGCTGTATGTATTCAGGCCTGTTTCTTCCCAATTAATTTCAGAGACCAATGACATTTACAGGCATGAAGTCAGTTTCACAGCTGGTGGACACAATGATAAACAGAGATGTGCACTGAGCACAGCCTCTAATCTGTACTACAACACTGAGCACTAAAAGGGCAGAAGAGGGACTTGAACCTCCAGATCTGAATGTGTCCCCTATAGTTTTGGTTCTTAAATTGGAATCAAAATAGGAAGGGGCCTTATTTTCCAGATCCGCTTTGGATATGAAAATGGTGGAAACATAAACAGACCAGCTGGTGAGAGTTGGCTGTCAAACTTGAATCAGAACCTTTGCTCTGGATCAGCCTGGAAGTACAATCCCAGTTCTGATTCTGATCTAGATCCAAATATCGCTTCCCTGACCTTGTGTTTTATGGTTAGAGGGCTCCAGTGAGATTTGCTGTAGATCTTATGCTGTGCTTCCTCTTTGTACCCACAGAGATTAAGTCTGAATAAGCAGCAAAAGATGCCATCTCACTGGCCCTTAGTGGGGCAGATTTTATCATCTCCTCTATACTCTTACAGAGTCTCTGCTGTGACCAAAAGAGATAGGTAGTCCATCTTAGTAATGTAAAACAGACTCCCTTTGAGTGTGCTCAGAAAATGCAGTGGAACAAAAGCTGATAGAAAGGACTTCTTAGAGCAGATTTACAGCAGCGTCTGGTTAGGGAGAAGGAACTACCCAAACTCACCTCTGGTGTTTTACGGGCTCTGAATCTGTGAGTTATAGCAAGCAGGAATACGACAATGCTAGATCAGACTGGATTGTGCCTAGTGCACAGAAAAACTATTTCCCCAACATGTCTCTACTGCTATACCACACACAAAAAGGAGTGCTCCTCTGGCACAATAAACAGGTGCAAAACTCTTCTTTTTCTGTGCCCCACAAGAAAGAACATAATAGTCTCACTTCTGCTGTTACTCAGCTATTACTGGCAAGGACCTGGCATCTTTACTTGACTTTGCCAGTGACAATTTTTCCCTTGGGCAGTATGGCTGCATGACATGCTTTTCCCTGTATACAGAATGCATGAGAGAGAGATGCATTTAGCTTGAAAGGAGTAGGTGCCAAAAGTGGAGCTAATGGGGTTACATGGAGACAGTTTATATTGTCCAGGGAAATGTCACACAATTTACCTCCAAGAAAGAAATCTGACACTTTAAATAGAGGGAAGGGAAGGACTTGGTGGTGTGTATGTGGGTGTGTAAAGGGGAATACAGAGAGCAATTCAACTCCTGTCTGTACAGTGGTCGTAAGTGGCACAGATGGTCATGGTCCTAGGGGAGAGGGAATGGGAACCACCACTGATGCACATGGGAGCATTAATGCCAAACAGAAAGGGAGTGGGATTGATTCAGCTGAGCTAGAAATCTTTTGACTTGTCTGACAGGAGATGTAACACCTTGTACTGATCCATACTGTTCAGTTCTCATCCCAAGAACTGTAAGCTGGGATTTTCAAAAGCACCAGCTGCCCAAAGCCCATGGAAATTCAGTGGGAGGTGAGTGTTTAATTCCTCTGAAAGCCCCAGACATTTGGTGTTAGAACCTACAAGGCTGGAACTTGAGACCATAGGAGTTCAGATCTACTGACATCACCTCATTGCCATAGGCAGAGCTCCTACAGGAGGATCCTTTAAGGCTGGGCTCAGAAAGAAGAACTGCCCAGCAGAACCTGAGTGGTGGCCCCTCACAGCCCCCTGACTGGCCAATACCAGTACTTAAAGCAGGAAGCCATGAAAGGGAGCTGTCTGAGCAACAATATAGACTGCCTGACTGTCTCTGCTCCAGACACTGCTTGTGATGGACCCTACACTCTGGCTTCTGACCCTGGTTTGTCCTCAACTTCACTATTTGATGCACAGCCCTGATCGCTTCCCTCCAAGGTCTGTGAGAATGAGGAACCTTGGGAGGCAGGCCAGTCCTCACTTACAGACAACCCCCCAACCTGAAGCAAATACCCACCAGCAACTACATACCACACCACAGAAACACTAACCCAGGAACCAATCCTTGTTGCAAACCTTGTTGCCTACTCTGTCCCCATATCTACTCTAGCGACACCATCTGAAGACCCAAACACATTAGCCAGACCATCAAGGGCTCATTCACCTGCAGGTCTACTAATATGATATATGCCATCATGTGCCAGCAATGCCCCTCTGCCATGTACATTGGTCAAACCGGACAGTCCCTACATAAAAGAATAAATGGACACAAATCAGACATCAGCAATGGTAACATGCAAAAGCCAGTAGGTGAACCCTTCAACTTCCCTGGACATTCTATAACAGATTTAAAAGTAACGATTCTTGAACAAAAAACTTCAGAAACAGACTTCAAAGAAACAGCAGAACTAAACTTCATTTGCAAATTTAACATCGTTAATTTGGGCTTGAATAGGGACTGGGAGTGGCTGGCTCACTACAAAAGCAATTTTCCCTCTCTTGGTATTGACACCTCCTCATCAATTATTGGGAGTGGACCACACCCACCCTGACTGAATTGGCCTTCAACACTGGTTCTCCACTTGTAAGGTAACTCCCTTCTCTTCATTTGTCAATATATATTTATGTCTGTATCTGTAATTTTCACTCCATGCATCTGAAGAAGTGAGTGTTTTACCCACAAAAGCTTATGCCCAAATAAATCTGTTAGTCTTTAAGGTGCCATTGGACTCCTCTTTGTTTTTGTGGATACAGACTAACATGGCTACCCCTCTGATACTTGTAGTTAAAAATGCAAAAAATGAACCCTAAGAGTAATGCCACCCATTGGCACATCTTTTTCCATAATTTTGTGGCATTGGGACATTCTTTGGTCACTTACTTATGTCAAGCATTTCTTAAGCCTATGGCCAAGTATGTCTAAACTGATATTTTACAGGCCTCAGCCTGTAGGCTTTTGCGTTTCAGTGCCACTTACTTAAGGCATACTTATCCCTTCTGACTACTGATCAGTCTTATACTTCTATCTTACAACTTAACTCTATTCCATGACATATTAGTTAATCATAATATCACACAACAAATGAATGACAAAATGAACTAATTGGCTACACGCCTGATGCCTGATTCTAGATTTGCCTTCCAGCCTGTCTTAGACTCTGACCTATCAGTAACCTGACTCACACTCTGACCACTAGGTGTGACCACCCTTGTTCTAGTTATGACATATGGTCTCTGAAAGCAGAGATCTTGATTTAATGGCTAAGAACTCTTCATCCTCCTGACCAGGCTTTATGGCTCCCCTTTGGGACTCAGTTGCTGAAGTGCATGTCACCACTGGGCAGTGGTTGCCAATCTCCATACCTGTATTAGAAAATAAAAGAGTTAAAAGTAGGTCACATATCCCATTAGTGCAAACTCTTCCTTCTGAGGTGCATCAAGGCATTATTTCATGTGTTCCTAAATCAAAGGCCAACAATCCCAGCACATGCTGAGCATCAGTGGCCCATTGTCCGTTTTATCTCTTTCTGTGAATCCTGAGAACCAGGAATACAGTGTATTTAGAACACAGCAGTGGCAACAGGCAGAAGAGTCTACACAGAGATACTAGTGACCCTAGCCAAGAGTGGTAGTCACTCTCAATAGCAAATTTTATTTGTCACTGAAACACGTAAGTATATTTGTCAAGCAAGAGAATGTTGTCTTTGCCTATCGCACAGAGAGCAGCGGCATTATGGATATGCAGGTATTAAGATCTCAGGAAATATAATATTGGGACTTGTTTTCACTATTTTAAAAAGTGTGTTTTTACATCAAGGTAACTATACCCCACCTAGGGCTTAGCTAGCCTATTTTACCTTGTGGCAAAACTAAAGTGCTTGTCTTCACTGGGATTTTTAACTCAGTGTAGCTCATGTCCCTTAGTAACCTCAAAGTAAAAATACACCTTTCATTAACAGTGAAGACAAGGCCAAAAATGGATTTACTTTGTATAGTGAGGTTAACCAGAAGCTTTACAGACAATAGCTGTACAGTGATCTTTGTATGTCAGAAGATACAAGAAAATCACAAGGCTCACTTGATCATTTTTTGAGACCAGAGGCAAGGATGCCAGAAAAATTATTAGTGTCCTTTCCCTGAAGAAATGAGTTCCTCATCTCATATACTTACACACACAAGAAGGGTAGGTGAATGCTATAAGCTAGGACTTACCTTTGTCCTCAAGCTTGATATCCCGGCAATTGCTTTGGAAGTTACTAGCTCCGCAGGATGTCCCTTGCCTAAGACATGGAAACCTGATCGCTATCTATGTTGATTTGCTGTGCATTTACAGTGCAGTATTGAAACTGGCAGCATTACTACATCACTTAATGACAGTGCTGGTTTAGAGAATTTAATCAAAAGAGGAGGTACGTTTTGTTTGCTGCTTCCAACAGTAGCTAATGAATAGCTCCGGCTGGTTGAAAATTTTCCATCAAAACTCTTTTAAAACTGAAAATTGGGCTACTGACTAAACCAAACTTCCATAGACATTGTCTGTCTGATTTTTTTTGCAAACCATTTCAATTTTTCATATCCAAAACCTGAGAGTCAAAAATATTCCTTCAAAAATGTCCAGTTTTGGAGTTTAAGATTTTTGAGCGAAAGTCTGAATTTTCTGACCATCTCTACTAATGATGCTTAGCTCTCTTCAGTTTCTATCCACAGATCCCAAGGTGTGTTTGCCCACATGCTCAGGGTTTACTTATTACCATATTTGGGATCGGGAAGGAATTTTCCTCCAGGGCAGATTGGCAGAGGCCCTGGAGGTTTTTCGCCTTCCTCTGCAGCATGGGGCATGGGTCACTTGCTGGAGGATTCTCTGCACCTTGAGGTCTTTCAACCACTATTTGAGGACTTCAGTAACTCCGACATAGGTTAGGGGTTTGTTACAGGAGTGGGTAGGTGAGATTCTGTGGCCTGCATTGTGCAGGAGGTCAGACTAGATGACCATAATGGTCCCTTCTGACCTTCAGTCTATGAATCTATGAAAGTATTGTCATCTCCTTTTTACAGATGGGGAAACTGAGGCACAGAGAGACCAAAGATCTCACAGCAGGTCAGTGGCAGAGATGAGAATAGAATCTAGGTCTCTTGCACCCCAGTCAAAGATAGTGTCCACTAGACTATGCTACCAGACAAAAACCTTCAGCCAATCTATGCTGTATCATTCCTCCCGTTTACAAATACAGTAGATACTGCAGCAGTGATCGTCAGCACACTGGCATGTAATGTTTGTGCTCTACATAGGGAATTATACCCAGAGCTCACATTAATGCTTGCAAGAGCTGTGCTTTTGTTTCCCCAGCTACAGTATCACGTTGATCATTTACCACTTGTGTGTGTTTTTATGTGTTAGCCTAGGTGGCAGATGGATAACCCTAAATGGGAGTTCCCTTATTGATCTACTGGTACAACCCGGGCCCTGAAAGCACCAGCTTTCACTCACCACCCTACTTAAGTGCTTTGATCCAGACAGAGGGGATAGTTCTCTTCCCAGGTCTATTCATTCTTAGCCTCTCTCTGAGACTGACAATAAGCATCCTAATTAGTGATAATTCTGATGATGCTTTTAAGTCAGAGATGAAACCTCCCTGCCTGCTATGTACTGGGCAGAGATCATGAACTCATTTCATAGGGGCTTCTTGAGCTGGGCAATCATGCAAACAGAAGTTCTGAATGGCCAGGCGTTTTGCATTGTGAAAAAACATGCTCCTGAACAGTCCATTCTGCTGCAGTGCTTCCATGCTGTGGGAAGGATGGGACTGCAATTTCTAGGAGTATTTCTAGGAAACTTAGAGTTCTTTGGAAGATACATCATAAAGTTTAGGGCCTGTTTATTTTTTTTAATTAGGTGCCCTACTTTGTGCCCTAATTTTCACTTGCAATTGCTGATTGCCTGTACAACAGGTAGCATGTGCAAACGAATCCAATTAATCATGCACAATAAGTAACTCAGTTTGCATATGCAACTGCGTGCAGAAATTAGGCATACCACTTTTATTAATGAGGGGTGAAATCCTGACCCTCTATTGAAGTCAATGGGAAAATTCCCACTGACTTCAACAGAGCCTTAATTTCACCCAAAATCTTTAATTTTTTGCATGCTCTGCTATTAGATTGTGGATTTTTCTGACCATGTAGAAATCCTCTCCAAAAAAGATAAATTAACACAATACCTACCCCATAACTCACAGGTAAACATTCACTGACAAGTAGTTTGAGTGGGATTCTTCTCTTACTTCTCTGCTAGGCCAACTCGACTGCAGGTGTATAACACCCGGCAGGATTCTCCCAATGACAGCACTCTGAAGGAAGGAGGGGGGGCATACACTTATACCTACCTGCCTCTTTATATTATAGAAAGCATTGAGAATGGAAAGGTTGGATGTAGCCCATAAGTTTATAGCTATAGCATTCCTGGCTAATTGAATTTCTCCATTACAGGCAATAAATATTGGATTATTTATTTTACTTTATAACTGCCTTTTCTCCAACCCCCCACATACCTCTCTCTATCTCTATGGTAGGGAGAGGAGCGCATGATAAGTGTGCTATAGTCCAGTTGAATATTAATCTCTTCTACTCTGTCAGTACATGCATTTATTTACATGGATGATTTGCTAGTTTTGTTTGAAATACACATACATATTTAACAGCAAGGTTTATTATTCAAAATGTCATCAAATTGACTCTTTTAAAAGATGCCAATACTATTGGCAAGAAATGCATTTTATTTCTTTGTAAAGGTGCTGCTTGCTCAGACATTCATTTCTTAGGAAATCTAGTACTTTTCCATAGGCAGAGACACCGGTGATGAGCAACTGTCATTCCCGCATTAAAAAGAAAAACCCAAGCTTGATCTTCCTACGGCAGATTAGAGAAAGAGATAAAAATGAGACGAAAACCTCAAATGTCTGTTCCACTAGGTTCGAGGCATTCTTTTTGTTTTAGTTCTGCACTCTGCCTCTTTAATTCCCGCTGGCTCAAATGCCAATTTTCTGCTATGCTGGCACAACTGCCGAAGAATTGCTTCTGTTAATAAACTGCACAAAATAGCTGAGCAATTAGGCAATTAAACTGTTTTAAATTTAATTTAAAACCCTGGCATTTTGCTAGGAGCTTTGGGTTTTGTTTTTTTCCCCTCCCTTTGCTTTTTCTTGTTAATAGGTGGAAGGCAAGTCAAACCAGTGGAAGTGCAGTGGGGCTAGGGAAAGGACTCTTCTGTCATCAGAATTCACCCTCGCTTTCATTCCAGAACTGCACCAGGGTTGATTGTTAGGGGGAGCACATTTTGTTTCTTGCACCATATTGGAACAAGTCATTTTTTCCCAAACATTTAACACACAAACAAGCTTAATCTGATTTCTGTCCTGATCCCATGTGGGTATCAGGGCATGTAAGCATTTGAATTCAGGAGCTGCCTACCTGATCTCTGCTGCTAATGCCAACTAAAGTGGGAAGGAAAGCACAGGTAGTATTACGCATGGGCTTGGGCCACCTGCCATGCTCATCCTCATGATTTCCCATTATCTTAAAGGGGTTTTCCCGGGACCTATAAGATTTATGCGAGTTTATCTAATGAGCTTATCTACTCAGTACTGAAATGGTTTCCTTTTTGACTGTATATGATACCTCTCCTCTTACCTTTTATACAAATGTTTTCAATTGTTGAGATGAGAGACGGAAAGGCACCATGCTCCTTCCAGTGCAGCTCAGTCCTGACCTGCAATGTTCCCGCCTCTTCTTTCCAACCCTAGGCCCTTATTCAGCTCCGCCAATGCAGCTCATTCGGGACCCGAAGTACGCACTGCTATTCCAATCTTGGACTGCTTTATGGTTCTGCCACCGTGAAGACATCTTGCAGCACCCCTGCTATTTCTGTGCTGACTTCCAGATAGCTCTGCCATTGTACCTCAATCCAGAGGCACAGCCCTATCCACGACTAGTGCAGCCCTGGGTCCCCACACAGCGCTGTCTATGCACCCCAGTTTTGATCCACACGGAGGTGATGCGTGGGTAGGATGCAGGGTCACATGCTCCCCTGCCCACCAGATTTCTGCCAGAGTTTATATGCCCTGCCCTGAATTGTACTGCATACTACCAGACATTTAAAACCCCACCCCATTATCAACAATTACGCATTGTCTCTGTATCCACACCTCCTTCTATTCTTATCCCGGACTCAAACCAAGTTGCACCACTGCACCTCAATCTGGCACTGCAACTCCAAGCCCAATTACTTTCCTGTGCTCCAAAGATGCTCTTCCAAGATGCCTCAGTCCTGGTCTACTACATATTTTGTTATTTCAACCCAGGGTCTACCCATCCCCAGCTCTGTCAATGTACCTCATCTAACACCATTCACAGGTCACTGCAGAGCAAACACTTATCTGTATCATTTTCAAAGGCTTTTAATCTCATTTCTTACCACAGCTACATTCCTTCCAGCAACTTTCTCCACAGTGCCCTTCCAAACTTTCCCACACTGAAGACTAGTTTATCAAGCTAGCTACACTCAGCTGAATGATGCCATAGCGAAGCAAAATATAGCATATCCTGCAGGGTTGAGGTGGCTGCCTCTTCTGAGAAAAAACAGAGAAGTTCATATTTCCATGGCCACAAAATGGCTATTTTTAGTGAAGCAATCATTTTAGCTATTTCCCCAGTCTAAAAAAAAAAAAGTATCATTTGAAAATGTTGCAAGTCACGTATTTGTTGCAAAATTCTAAATGAAAAACTTCTTCCTGCTGTGCTAACTTGAGGATATCAACATTTATAACATTCATGTCATCATTATAATCAGTGTAACATTATCATTACAACTTAATACACCATAGGGAACAATCCTTTGCTGGCTGAGGAATATATACGATGATCTAATCAGTTTTCCATATGATGGCACGATTAATCTAGATTTCCTGTTCCGCACAATGAACTCATCTGTTACCTTCAGAATAGTCTTTGTGTTAGCTAATCCCAGGAAAGTTACATGGTACATATCTGGCTACTTCCTAATAAAGAACTATTAGTAAAGTATGCTCCTGTGATGATTGTTAATTAGAGCTGGTCAGAAATTTTCTGATGAAATGTTCTTCAGTGGGAAAATGCTTATCTGTCAAAAGCTAAACGTTTTGCAGAAACAAGTAAATTTCAACAAACTTCAAAATTTCTGGAATTTCCTGTGAAACAAAAATCTGTTTCCTGCCCAGCTCTAATTAACAATCACCTTAGGAGTAATATAATGCTTTGCATGTGTATATCACCTGTTCTCTGAGATACTCAAAGAATCAAAGAGGCTAGCAATAGAACAGACTGTTTAGTCAGTAGGTGGACCACGGGCCACATTCAGGCCACCAGATGCTTTGGAACAGACCCAGAAGTCTTTTTATTTACTTATTACCATTGTTGTTATTTTTAAATTATTTTCTTTGGAGCCTGGACCTTGACTATACCTTGACCAAGAACTTTGGACCTTGACAAAAAAAAAATTGAGTACCCTGGCATAGATCTTCTAGTCCATGTCCCCAGCAGTGCAGAATTATTCCAGTAGACATCAAATGACTTGTATCTAGCACTTTCAGGGCCTGATTTTCAAAATGTATATGCAATTGCTTCCCTAATTCACCCTACAGTTACTTTAGTAGTGTCTGCATATTGGGTATGGGAGGGCATAAGATGGCCAATTTTGCACTTCAGCATTTGCAGTTTACCTGGGTGGCCTTTCATGTGTGCAATGTGCCTTTTCCCCTCTACTCTTTGTCTGTCTTGTCCATTTAGATGGCAAGCTCTTCAAAGCAGAGGCTGTGACTATGCATTGGTACAGTGCCCAAAACAATGGGGCACTGATCTCAGGTTAGGCCTCCAGCTGCTACGATAATACTAATAACAATATTACATCTTTAAGCCATCTGTCTTTTCAACACATGTGACATCCTTCCTAGTAAGAAAGATATTAAGCACATGCCCTGATATGAAGTAGATGGCCTGTAATTCCAGATCATCCGTTGAGTGCCATAGATAGCCTGTCTGACACAATCCTGCCATAGAGAGGCATAATTATTATAATGAGCTAGCTAGTGGGTTTGTGCATCACTGCACAACCGTGAATGGACTTAAAGCTGCTCAGCTGTGTATCATGGTCCTTATATTACAGACAGCTACTGGGGATTCTTCATTAGCTCATATGGTAGGACTTCTGCTTTCAGAAAAAGAGGATCCAGATTTTATCTTTGTTACTGTTATGAAGTTCTCAATGGCTGTGATGTTTAGCATAGCGACAACCATGAAGTCCTAGGAAGTCATGCATTTATTATAGTACTTATAAACTCCAAAAGAGCTTGCATTGAAATGTGAGATAAACAAGCAGACAAAAAATAGCCACCGTGGCACTGATTGTCAAAATGACTTCACCAATAATATACAATCACTTTATAATACATTAAATTTGTATATTTTAAACCCTCTAACTGATAAAGGCATGAAAGCATTAAATTAGCATATAGAGAGACAACTATAGCAAGCTACACGTCTATTAACATACTGCATGTCAATCAGTATTTTACCAATTAATGGCTATCTAATTATCTTGCTATAACGAGCCTGTTAAATGCCAATTAAGCTGCAAGATGTTTGAATGCATTAATAAGAATGTAATTACACAGTTATTGGTGACATAATTTTCACTTCATTAACTGGCAACTTATATACTTATTAAACTCAATAAGGCCTCTTTTAACATTCCATTGATCACGAATCAGGATACAATAGCTGGCTTGTTAATTCCAAATGAGATGGCTATAATTATTGAGAACATTTGTTTGAAAGGCTTCAGGTCTCAAATGTTATGAATAAACAATAACTAAAGAAAGCAGTGGAGGAAAAAACAGACTGAAGGTGTAACTATGCACAATAATATGTTTGATTAGAGATGCCTTGTCATCTTTAAAATGAATGTACAGCTGGCGAGAGGCGCCAGGCTTGTTACCCAGGTGGACCACAGTTTTTATTCACAGAACAGCATAGATGGCGGCCAGTCAAGTTTCCCACACCAGACATTGTCCCCTGCCAGTGTACCTCTGGTTTAATGAATAGGATACTGAACTGGGACTCAGGAGACCCTGGTTTCATTCCCACCTCTGCCTACTGTGAGAGCTCGGACAAGTCACCTAATCACCCCTGTGCCTCAGTTCTCCATCTATAACATGGAGATAATGTTCCCTACCTCACAGCGGTGTTGTGAAGATAAAACCCATTGATGATGGTGACGTGCTCAGACGCTATGCCAATGAGGGCTGTATGAATTCATAGATAGGGGCTTATTGTAGAGCTGATATTAGAGCTACCCAAAGCTGGCCCCGAGGAATGTGATTGAGATCTCCACTTTACTTCACAGCCACCAGAGGGTAATGACATGCTTAATAAAAACTGGCCTTTCATGTACCCCGAATCCTCTATTTATGAATAGCCCAAAAAGCACCAGAGATATTTCTAACACCAGAGGAAGCTATTTAATGAAATCGGTGTATTTGAGCCATTGCAAGTATATAAATAGTTCAATGTAAATCTTTTTCCTCCTCACCATCATGTTTTTGTAATTTACTTGGTTCATACTGTATCTACTCTATTTAAACTGAAGAACGAGAGTGATTATTAGGTACTGAATTAGACACTGTATTGAGTTACGTATTCAACTGACTCAGCCTTCCTACTCAATGACTTAATGAGCATTTGGTGGCTTCAACACCTATTCATTATCCTTGATAAATGCCTCTCTGATCCTAACACAGTACAGTATGTCCCACTAAAAAGTTCCCGGAGTTATGTGCTTGAGACTGTATCTATGGCTATTATATGTACACCTGGAAATTCTTGTACCATGCATTCTTTAATGGAATATAGCATAGACTCCAGGAAACAACAATGTACAAAGTCTCTCAGCAAAAAGGTCCCAACTCAGCAAAGCACATGATTAAGTGCTTTAAGTGCCATTGGCTTTAATGGTTAAAGTTAAGCATGTGCTTAAATGCTTTGCTGAATTTGGGCCAACGACACTTCCTCATCTTTTCCCAGGATATAATATCCCCCTAAAGAACCCTCTTCAAAAGTGTTTCTTTCTTCATCTCCTCAGATACCAGCAAGGTTTGCAGAGATTCTTTGCTACATGCTCCATCTCTTAAGAGGAAAGCATATTGTTCCTATATTTGACAAGCCAGATGGGTAAGCTAACCAGATCAGCCACACCATCACTGGTTCATTCACCTGCACATCCACCAATGTAATATATGCCAGCAATGCCCCTCTGCTATGTACATCGGCCAAACTGGACAGTCTCTACGGAAAAGGATAAATGGACACAAATCAGACATTAGGAATGGCAATATACAAAAACCTGTAGGAGAGCACTTCAACCTCCCTGGCCACACTATCGCAGACCTTAAGGTGGCCATCCTGCAGCAAAAAAACTTCAGGACCAGACTTCAAAGAGAAACTGCTGAGCTTCAGTTCATCTGCAAATTTGACACCATCAGCTCAGGATTGAACAAAGACTGTGAATGGCTTGCCAGCTACAGAACCAGTTTCTCCTCTCTTGGTTTTCACACCTCAACTGCTAGAACAGGGCCTCATCCTCCCTGATTGAACTGACCTCGTTATCTCTAGCTTGCTTGCTAGCATATATATACCTGCCCCTGGAAATTTCCACCACATGCATCTGAAGAAGTGGATATTCACCCATGAAAGCTCATGCTCCAAAACGTCTGTTAGTCTATAAGGTGCCACAGGATTCTTTGCTACTTAAGCACATATGTGTATCTCAGAGTAACATCACCTTCTATTGAATTTCACTGATCTAGTCACATTGGGAATGTGATTTGTTGGTTTAAAGAACTGTTTTCAGTGGATATTTGTCAGGTTCTTCCTCTCCCTCATTTTCATCTCCTTAGGAGAGACAAGGTTTTGTACGAAAACACTAAGCAGCTTTACTTTTCCTCTATTAAAAAAAAAAAACTCCTCACCCACGTACAGCTTTTGTTTTTCTCCCAGAAAATGATATGAAATTTCACTGCCGGGGTGCATTAATAAATAGCAGCGACTACTGTAATGATGTGTCTGTCGCACTGAAATTCCTGGCAGCAAAATCATGACCTGCTCCCCACAGGTATCAAAGTCACTAATTACCCGTCGTGCTCACAGGATCGGTTGGCAGTGTGTTGTTCAGTCATGAAGTGTCTCTTTCAAGTTCCTACACTATTTTCTTTGTTAGAAGAAGAATGCATCACCACCATCAGTGTATTTCCTTTCAGTTATCGGGCTGTATATTGCACCATGCTGGCAGGCAGTGCTTCAGACAAAGTTGAGGACCCTGCAAACTCAGCAGCAGGAGCAGACCCCAATGACTCTTGGAAATTATTTGGTACTAGAGCATGGATAAACCCCTAGATGTCCACATTCTGCTGCTGCCCATCATGTTCAGTGAAGCTAAAGAGCCTGGACCTGGACTTGGCCACTTCCTCCCAGTCACACTGTAGGGATGGGTGCCCAAAGCCAGGCTCTTCCTGGCCTTCTGCTTCCCCAAGTGAGCAGAGGTTCCAAACAAAAGATTTGTTACCAGCTACTTTCCTCGGGACTAGTCTAGACTGAGTTGGATTTGTAGGGTTCAGTGCGGGTGGGTTAGAGTTAGAGATGGGGCCTAGCTGCTAAATTCAGATCCAGCTCTGGATCCAAAGGTTACTAAAGTTTGGGCTGACCAGATCTGAGATTCTGATTTAGGTCCATCGCTATCTGAGACTTACAGCTGACTCATTCTCTAAGTCCTTTTGATTCCAGGGTGGTATTTGGCCACATATAGTGTGTGTGTGTGTGTGTGTGTGTGTGTGTGTGTGTGTGTGTGTGTGTGTGTGTGTGTGTGTGTGTGTGTGTGTGTTGCTCCTGGTTCTGACAGTTGAATTCCAATGCTGCCCACCCTCACACACAGCCCAGACAATGCTGAACTTCCAGAGAGAACGTGGAATTCCCAAGCAGGCTCAAACTCCCCTTAGACCCTGTGCATCCTCAGCAGGTGGTAAAGGGAGCTCAAAAGGAGGAGCTTCCTCATTTCTTAAAAATCAATCTTGAAAATCTCTTCCTTTTCCTTCTCTCTATTCTGTATTTACTGTCAAGAATTCTGGAGAACAACCCCCTTTCTCTCCCAGTCCCCCATATGGTTTGGAAATCTAGAAATGAGATGCTTTGGGCCTAAAACGCACTATCTGAAGCCACACTACCTTTTGGGTGTTCAGACCTGGACCTGAACTTAGTGACTTCGGCCCAACTCTAAGCAGCTCACTTTGCAATATGAAGGAAAACATCAGTGCAATGGCTCAGGGACTATACCACTGAATCCATTCTGCTGCTGCTGCTCAATCTTAGCCCTCCCAAGGAAGCTGGGTAGAGTTGAGTCATGTATCATTTAACAGTTTTTGTTTCGAATCCAGTTTGACACCGTAGATGCTCGGCATACATTTGCTGTGAGTGCAGAAAGTAAAGGTCAAGAAAGATAGGTACTTTTTTTTATTATTAAAAATTAACTGAATGATTTATCTGTGTACAAATTTATGAATTTACAATGCCATATATGTGACCAGCAACTACATGGCCCTATTTCCCATACTCTGTATGCCCTACCTACAGTGTGTGCAGCTAAGTAAATATTATTATTTTATTGCCTGCTGTCTGTAGAAGACAGGTGCCATTTGTAAGGTAGAAGGGATGCAGCATGTCACCAGGGAGATGTACACACTGTGCTCTCTCACTGTCACTTTATTTTTGTTCTTTCTTGTTTTGATGTTTTCCCTTCATCAAAAATAAAAGCAGTTCAGAGCAAAAGTACATAGTTTCCTCTGCATATGGAAAAAAATAACATTGCCTCTGCATTTAAATCAGTGTGGAATAAAAGGCCTGGCCCTGGGCATATAAGGGGGAATAGTTATTGAAATACTGCGAAGCAATGTTGTTTGCAGGTATATATATAAAATTAATAATATCATTGCCATTTAACTTACTGGGTATCTCCTTCACTTTCCCATCATTTGGCATAGCTATGGCTATGCCTACTGATGATGCCCTTTTCAGCCTGACCATACAAATTATTAATTAACTGGTGGAACTCACAGCTGCAAAATATTATTGAAGGAAGTGTCTTAGTCCTTAAAAATAAAAAAAGGACTAAAATAAAAAAAGAACTTGACATTTGTATACACTGTAGTGTGAAACAGGAGATGGAAATAGTAGGTGTTGGGAAAAGCACTATTATAGAAGAATGGGGTGGTTCAGTGACAGATGGCAAGGGAGAGTAGGTGAAGGGGAGAGGAAAGAAGGGAATAAAAGGAGGATGGGGAATCATGGAACTACCAAGACATGTCAGATTCCACCTCAATCACCTTCCATGTTAGATCCTTTCTCTTTATCCTCTTTGTGAACATCAAATGTAAGCTCTTCAAGGCATGGATCTGTCTTTACTCTGTGACTGTGAAGCCATAAGATGATCCCCCAGCAACAGTCAAAATAGAGGGACCATAATAACAGTTTCCAAGTACATAAAAGGTTGTTACAAGGAGGAGGGAGAAAAATTGTTCTCCTTAACCTCTGAAGATAGGACAAGAAGCAATGGGCTTAAATTGCAGCAAGGGCGGTTTAGGTTGGACATTAGGAAAAATTTCCTAACTGTCAGGGAGTTAAGCTCTGGAATAAATTGCCTAGGGAGGCTGTGAAATCTCCATCCTTAGACATTTTTAACAGCAGGTTAGACAAATACCTATCAGGGGTAGTCTAGATCATACTTAGTCCTGCCATGAGTTCAGGGGACTTGAGGTCCCATCCAGTCCTATGATTATATGATTAACTTGCTAGCCTAGGATAGGGGTAATCAAGCATCTCATTCCCCACCCCCAAGGTCATTCAGCTTCTCCCAGTTCATATTGACCAAAGTCAGGTCCCTTGTCGCACCCCACGCCATAACTACTTTCCTGTTTCCATTCCCATTCACACCAGAAGCCAGTATCTTCTCTAATGCACTTAACAGTGGTTGCCACGACTTAAAAACCACCTATCCATTTTTGCTTCTCAAAATAAAAGTAATGTACAAAACACTGCAAACAAAAATAAATGTTACGAAGACCATAAGCACAGCTAAACTAATCACTATGAAAAGCATGGCTAGCCAGGCTCAGAAATCAGATGCATAGGGGACTAGCCACCTTAACAATCTGAACACCAAAATCTCTTCCTTAGCAAACCCAATTCACAAAGAAACTGAAGTTATGTCTTCTTCTAATCTGAAGCATCTAGCTTTGACTACTGTTGGAAATAGAATACCCAACCAGATGAACCATTAGTCTGCTCTAGAGTGGCAATTTCATGCTGCATATAGAAGATATTTATAGATCCATAAATGCATGGTGCTCTGGGGCTCTGAAGGAACTTAGATACTATAATATTGAGCACCATTCAAGAGCTAGGCAGATAGATGAAAGGAATGAGGGAAACGACATCTTCTCTTATGAGACCACTGTTTGTTTTCAGTCCTCTTCTGTCAGGGGCAACCTGGCAGTGTGATTATTATCTGAGCGTATGTGAAGCATTTGTGAAAAACTGAGAGAATTCCATTATGCCTAAGCTGCTTAAAACTGTGGATCATTTAAGGTTATTACATTGCTGCTTTGGGTTATTTTTGTTTAATTCAAACTCTGCAGTGGCTGAGAGCCGATTTCTCTTTAAACAATCACTTCAGTGCCTTATTGCCATAGTAATCTTATGTATCTACTTCATACACAGCATGTGAGAGCAATGTAGGCCTCCACACAAATAAATAAATAAATGATTACACACACACACACATCATCTTTCCTGGGACAGTCTGCTTTCTATGAATTAAGGGAATGTCTTTTTTTTCTGTGCAAGGTGAATGTTATTGAAAGGTGTTGTTAAGCACCAACAAATTCACTCTTTCTGTATTCTTGGACTTAAGCCAAGAGATACATTTGCAGTGGTACAGCCCCCCATTTTGAAGGCACAGTTTGAACCCACAAAAAATTCACCTGACAAACTGGGGCTCCGGTAAAACCTTATCCCTATCCATGATCCCCTTTGATGTGCTCCACCTAAGGACAGGAAGTAACATACTTACCCCTAGTCCTTGTAAGCTGTTCCACCTGGATAACACCACTGATTAAATTACCCACCTGAGCAAGGTAAGCAGGATTTGGCCAGTAATTTTGCCCCGGCCCATAGGAGAATACAGATTGGTAACCACTGGATTAGCTGTGCTAAAGCCTGAATTCCTGTGTGTGAGGATACCAGTCTGACAGAATCCAGAGTCTGACCAGCTGTAGGAAACACTGCAAAACCTTTCTTTTCAAAAAGGCCATTCGGTCATTAGAATGAGTCACAACATTGCCCTCCCCTTCCATCTAAAAACCCAATCCACTAAACCAAACTAATAATAATAATCCTAATTAATAATACAAAATTGAAATGAATTAACCTTAGAAATAAATTAATATTTTTTTAAAACCACATCCCTACCCCACATAGAGTTTTTACTTTGAAAAAGGGAGGACTTCCAGAAATTCTATGAAGTCCACTGGAGACTTCACTATCACTATTGTTTTATGTGGAAAATGCTCAGATCCTACAGTGATGGGCACCAGAATACAACCCTAAGATAGATCAATCTTTTTGCCCATCAGAACTACCGAGAGATCCAGCTAATTATGCACACCTATGGCACTATATACAAATGTCATCCAATAATCAGGTTGCCATTTCTGATCTGGAAACCTGCCCCAGGACTGAGAAAGATGGACCAGAGGGCACCAGCTAGTTGTCAAATGGTAACAATCTTCTGTCACTGCCTATCTATGCAACCTAGCAAGGAGTCTTAATATGTCTTTGAATGGAGTTTGGTGCCTATCCTGCTTAGGCACTTTTGTAAATTTTACTAGGTATCTATTTGCATCTGGGTGCCTATATGCCTTTTGTAAATTTGGCCCAAGATGACTAGCACATCTCCCAGGAGAAAAAATAACCACGCGCATACCACCACCTACACATCAGCACACTCAAGGAAATGAAAGCAAAGTGCCATTTAGCTTAGATGGAGTGGCTCATATTGTCATTTTTATGCAATCCTTACTCAGGCAAAACCTGTTGTCTGTGACAGTTTTGCCTAAGGACTGAGTAAAAATTGAGTATAGACTTCAAAATTTGGCCCAGTGATATTGATGATCTTGCAATTATGTAGCTCCATTCATCCCAATGGGTCCCAAAACTTATGTTAGGTGGGAAAGCCAGAATTTACTGAGGGTTTGTCTGTAAAGCTATTAGAAGTGAGCACAGATTTAGACTATGCATCCAAGATTCTCCTCCCTGATTGAGACATATTTTATTTAGAAATTTGCATTTCTCTAGGTTTGATTCCACATGTAGGCAAGGCCATGTGTTTCTTGTTTCTCCATCATTATAATGAGGGATAAGGGAACCATGAAAAAAGAATTTTGGATTCAGTAGATGTGTGTGTTTGTATGTGTGGTTATTTAGAGTCTAATCCAAAGCCCACAGAACCCACAGAAGTCATTTGAAAGACTTCCATTGACTTCAAGCCGTGAGTCCCTTGGAAGGTGTGCTCATCATCTTGCTGAGTTTGGATAACTTCCTGGATCGATGAGACCCCTAAATAATCCTGTGCAAAACTACAGCAGTTTGGGTTCCTGGTAGAGTTTCAGCAAAATCATAAAACTGTCTTTTTTTTCTAATACAATTCTTTGGTCTGCAGTAGAAGACAGTGACTCTTTCTGTGGTTCTTTCCTACCGTAACATGATGGTTTTGGGGTTGGTTCCCATGAATTCATAATGGCTGAATTCCACTTTGAACTTAGGGTAAATCATCAAACCTCTGGGGAAAACTATACCCAAATCATCATCAGTTCTGCTGCTTTTAGATTTCGTTACACAAGGTTTGCACAGCTCTGTCAGGATCGTGATAATGCAGCTTCTCGTCACCAGAGCATGTCTTTATTCTTCTAATTCTACATCTGTTTCTTCTGGCCTCTCTTCTATCTGATGAAGGTAAATGACTGCTGGCTGCAAAACCATATAAATCCCTCTCTCTCTCTCTCTCAATCTCTCTTTGCATATCTCCAAATTAAAGAGGAAGTGAGAAAGTTTAATTGTGCCCCCTGCTCTGTGTTCCTTCTCACAGATTGGTGAAACTATGGTAGGGGTAAATTGCAAGTACATTTTAATTCTGCCTCATATAAGCTTATCTCAAGCTTTTTAGCTCATTACGCCCTCTGTTTTTTCTCCAGAGACGCTATAGAAATACAACAGTGTAACTAACACTTTTCCTCATTTAGAACCACAGGTGGTGGGAGTATGTGTGAGCTGATTGTCTTTACTAGGTAATTATAGGTTTGTGCCTATTCCCATTGTCTCTGCAGGGTACTTGTACAGTACATGTGGTTGAGTCTTTTCAGGGTGGGTATAAGGTGCATTAACATGGAATACTGTCTTACTACAAAATGGTACACATTGATACACCTATGAACTCGTGTTAATGGGATGATTATGACTGAGGCCTGGTTAACCTCATCTATCTATAGAACGGTTGCTGTATTTCTGCGATCTGAGTGTCTCAGTAGAATGATTGTAGGTATAGCCTAGAGGTAGATTAAGCGTAGGTGGATTTCCTTTATCTATACGTTGGGTATAGACACATCAAAGTCCCTTTTGTCTGTGCAGATTAGGTATGTGGGTTTTATCATACATCTAAAGTGTAGTTGTGGATACATATACGTTCATGAGTGTATGGGAAATGATATATCTATATATCAATGTACTCCTGGCATTTCCCATCTAATTTAATTAACGTTCTTGTGTACTGAATTTGTTTTTCCAATATAAAAATGTCTGAGGATGCTGTATGATGACGAATTATCGGTGTGAAGGTGACTGGATTGACATTTCCTCTGGTTTAATGCACATTCCAAGTCCATTTAAAGATGTAAATATTATCCTTTGATTTCAACTTCTGATTCTTCCAGACGTTTGTGGCTGATAAGCCAGTCTCCCTTCAGGTTCTGCCTACTTTCATCAGTGTGTATTATGTTTATCAGGCAGAAATCAGTGTACAGCAGGAATTGATAGTGCATAGAACATCCAGCAGAAGCATCAGTATGTTAACTTAATGTTAATACAGCACATTAAGGTAAGCCTTTGAAAAACACACTAGCTGAAGTTGACTCTGTTACTGACAGAGCAGATCTTTTCTGAATTTCTCTTCCCCTTTTCTAAGTAGGTCAGAATAATTGCATGAAGACCTGGGATCCTATCTTTCTCCCACTAAAGTCAATGCCATATCTCATATTGACTTCAACAGGAGCAGGCCCCAATTCAGCACCTAAGTATATGGCTAAAGTTAAGCATGTGCTTAAATCCCATTGAAGCCAATGAAACTTAACCACACTTAAAGTTACTCGTAAGTTAAGCTTCTTTGCTGAACAGAGAGAACAGGGATTACATTTGAAGTCACCCAAATTCCGGCTTCCTAAGAGTCATACTCACCTGCTGCCTGTTTGCTACCTGAAGTCATAATATTCCCCGTGTAACATCACAATCATTTCCATGGCAACCAGACATGATGTTGCTGAAGATAACAACTTAATGTGAGGAATGAAGAGCCATAGGACTAGATGGGATTGCGAGAAATAAGAGCAGGGCCGCCCAGAGGGGGGGAAGTGGGGCAATTTGCCCCAGGTCCCGGGCCCTGCAGGAGCCCCCACGAGAGTTTTTTGGGGCCCCTGGAGCGGGGTCCTTCACTCGCTCTGGGAGCCCCGGAAAACTCTCGCAGGGCCCAGGCCCTTGGAGCTTCTTCTGCTCCAGGTCTTCTGCAGCAATTTGGCAGCGGGGGGGTCCTTTCCCTCTGGGACCCCCTGAAACCTCTGGGCAGCCCTGAATAAGAGCAGTGCTTAATTTGTGCCGGAGCTTGCCAGGGCTGAGCCCCAGCATCTGTAGGCCTAGGCAGTTCATAGCCCCGGCACCGCTGGACTTACTGCATCAGTTATGAAAGTAAAACGATTGCTTGAGCCCCGGCACCTCCTTCATTACAAAGGAAGCACTGAATCAGAGTCCTGTTGTCATTTCTCCAGTTGTTCCTGATTATTCAAAATGGCCAAATGCTATGCCATGGAGAGCAGAGCTATCAGTATAGACACCTGAGCTGTGGTATTGCAATTTTTTGGGCCCTGAGCAATAAAGCTACCATTGGATTCCCCCAAAATCACTAGTCCTACCTCCCGTTGGAGCTGCTGCTGGAGGCAAGAAATGGACATATATGATGGATGCTACTGTGGGGCCCTCAGAATAGTGAGGACTGACTCCAGTCCTTCTCACGCTATGAGCTGCTGAAGCTCAATGAGATCTGCAAAAGCATGAGTTTCAACATAAACATATGTGCTTAAGCTTGGCCCTGTGATTACTGACAAGGCCTGGGTGTTGTTGCTGAGGCTGGCTACGTTATACTGGTATGTTAAATGGCAGAGATGGTCAAAAGTTAAAGTTGGGGGTCTGAAAACACCTGTACTATGAGGGTATTGGAAAGCTGAATCTGGATCCACATTTTGCAACAGCTTTTATCTGTGAATGGAGGCGGCCCCAAAACACAGATCCAGATACACTAAAGTGTCCAGAATCCAGGTGAATATCCAAATATTGCTACTTAGGCCCCTCTATTAAATACTGAAACATGATCAGTGGCTAAAAGACTAAGTTAGCCAGTAGGGAAGAAACAGCTGTACTAAATGTTGCCCATGCAGTTTCCAATATGCCAAGTAAAGATGTAAAAAGCTGAAGTGTGAGGGGAAATTGCTAAGGCTGTCAAGCGATTAAAAAAATTAATTGCGATTAATCACACTGTTAAACAATAATAGAATATCATTTGTTTAAATATTTGTGGATGTTTTCTACATTTTCAAATATATTGATTTCAATTACAACACAAAATGCAAAGGGTACAGTGCTCACTTTATTTTTGATTACAAGTATTTGCACTGTAAAAAAAAATAGTATTTTTCAATTCACCCAATACAAGTAATGTAGTGCAATCTGTTTATCATGAAAGTTGAACTTACAAATGTAGAATTCTGTAAAAAAAAACCCCAAACCAACATTCAAAAATAAAACAATATAAAATTTTAGAGCCTGCAAGTCCACTCAGTCTTACTTGTGATTCAGCCAATCACTCAGACAAAGAGGTTTGTTTACATTTACAGGAGATAATGCTTCCCGCTTCTTGTTTATAATGTCACTTGAAAGTGAGAACAGGCATTCTCATGAGACTGTTGTAGCTGGTGTCGCAAGATATCTATGTGCCAGTTGTGCTAGAGATTCATATGTCCCTTCAAGCTTCAACCACCATTCCAGGGGACATGCATCCATGCTGATGATGGATTCTGCTCAATAACAATCCAAAGCAATGTGGACTGACGAATGTTCATTTTCATCATCTGAGTCAGATGCCACCAGGAGAAGGTTGATTTTCTCTTTTTGGTGGTCGGGTTCTGTAGTTTCCGCATCAGAGTGTTGCTCTTTTAAGACTTCTGAAAGCATGCTCCACACCTCATCCCTCTCAGATTTTGGAAGGCACTTCAGATTCTAAACCTTGGGTCAAGTGCTGTAGCTATCTTTAAAAATCTCACATTGGTACCATCTTTGCATTTTGTCAAATCTACTGTGAAAATGTTCTTTAAATGAACGTGTGCAGGGTCATCATCCGAGACTGCTATAACATGAAATATATAGCAGAATGCAGGTAAAACAGAGCAGGGGACATACAATTCTACCCAAGGAGCTCAGTCACATATTTAATTTATGCATTATTTTTCTAATGAGCGTCATTAGCATGGAAGCATGTCCTCTGGAATGATGGCTGAAACATGAAGGGGCATACGAATGCTTAGCATATCTGTCATGTAAATATCTTGCAATGCCAGCTATAGAAGTGCCATGCAAATGCCTGTTCTCACTTTCTGGTGACATTGTAAATAAAAAGTTGGCAGCATTATCTCCTGTAAATGTAAACAAACTTGTTTGTCTTAGCAATTGGCTGAGCAAGAAGTAGAACTAAGTGGAGTTGGAGGCTTTGAAGTTTTACATTGTTTTGTTTTTGAATGCAGTTATGTAACAAAAAAAATCTACATTTGTAAGTTACACTTTCACAACAAAGAGATTGCACTATAGTTCTTGTATAAGGTGAATTGAAAAATACTTTTCTTTTGTTTATCATTTTTACAGTGCAAATATTTGTAATAAAAAATATGCACTTTGACATCAATTACAGAACAGAATACAATATATATGAAAATATAGAAAAACATCCAAAATATTTAATACATTTCAATGGGTATTTTGTTGTTTAACAGTGTGATTAATCACAATTAATATTTTTAATCATGATTCATTTTTTTAGTTAATTGCGTGAGAAATTACCACTTTGGGTTATTTATAATTTTTTCTTTTGCTCTCTCCCCATCTCTCCTCACACACAGCTCCCTCAGGAATGGCTTCTGGGCTGATCTCTAGGCTGTCTTGGGGCCAGCATTAACTAACATGAGGCTCTGGTTTGGGCAAAAGCTTACTCTGCTCTCAGCCAACTGCTGAAAATTCAGTCACAATTGTGAGCTCAGCTTTGTCTTTCCCACCTTGGTAGAAAGAAAAGCTGAGACTAGGGTGACCAGACAGCAAGTGTGAAAAATCAGGAAGGGGGTGGGGGTAGTAGGAGCCTATATAAGAAAAAGCCCCCAAAATCGGGACTGTCCCTATAAAATCAGGACATCTGTTCACCCTGCCTAAGACTCAAAAGCTTTTGTATGACTAAGACCTGTTCCTAAGAGGCTCTGAGCAGCCCCAACTCCTGTTCAAGTCAAAGGGACTTGCAGGAGACTCCCAGACTAATGATGGGCTAACGAACAAAATTTAGATGCAAAGGACATTTAGTATCTCTACAGCACATGGAATAACAAGAAAATGCATTTAACTGTTCAGAATATGTATCAGAAATAAATGTTTTACCTCTTACCTTTGCAAAGCAGTCCCCAGGAGCCTATCTGCAGGAGACCCATAAAACATAATGGACATCACATAAAGAAAACCCAGGCGCGATTTTGACAAGGTAAGGCTATGAGCCTGCGAATGAACAAGCAGAGGCAGGAGTTGGAATCTTCATAGAGAAAGTTAAAAAGGCCTGAGAGGCTGCCTGGCTTAGGGGGATTGGCACTGACCTAAGGCTGTTCATCTCTAGTTCACCAGACCAAAACGGTCTTAGACTGTGAGTGACTGAAAATCACGACCTTCTGATGGCTGTTAATGGGATAGGCGAAAAAAGTAGGTGATCTCAGTTCAGTCCCTCCAGATAATTTGCATCCTGGTCTATACCGGTTAATTAGCATCCTTATGAACGGTATAATCAAGAGAAGCCAAGGGCTGAATGGGACATGGGGACAGAACGCCTCCTTTCCTTGCTAGATATCATAGGAGGATGGGACCGCGGCACATTAGAAAGTGGAGGTATGTGTGGGAAGCTTGGAGCTGCTGACCATCCTGTACTTGTATGGTTAAATAGAGAACTTCACTTTACAATGCTGATTAAATTCTGCCCCTGTATGAAGTCATCAGGGTGTAGTTGGCAAAATATGGCCATATTCTGCCTTTTGCATGTATTTGCATTGTAAACCATAAAAAAGACACAAAGAACCACTATCTTCTTTCTTTTCTTCATAGTAATGTAGGAATTGCCATACTTAATCAAACACATGGCCTATCTAGTCCTCTGTCCTATCTCCAATAGTGGCAAGTATGTGATGCTTGCTATCATCCTAGATAGACTGATCTTATAACTATTTTCCTCTCTTCTGTATAGGCTTATGTGCCTTTTTCCCCTATATATACTCCTTTTTAAATATAATCATAAACACACACACACAGAGGAGAGTGACCTTGAGAAATATTAAAGGTCTACAATATAATTAGTTTGTATATAGAACTTTATGTACATTCGGAAAGAGTTCACAAGATGTAAGTAAAATGTTGTAACGTTAAAGTAAGAATTGTTAGCCTGCATTTTTTTAGAAAAATGCAACTTCATTTGTAAGTGCAAAAATGCAAATATTTTTATGTGAATAACTTGCACGCACAATTACAAAAAACATACATGCAAATTAGACCTGAAAATAATGTCTGTATAAGAGAGAGGCATTTTCATCTACAGATCTCAAATGCACAGTTCAAGATAGCACATACTTTACTTTAAGCACATCCTTAAATCCATTTGAACAATGTGCTGAAGTGCTTTCTTGAATTAGGGCCTAAAAAGAAAACATGGGAACATTTTTATTGGTCTTAAATTTTGCTTAAAAAAATATTTTCTCAAAATCTAAATATGGGTCCAAATTTGAGCTGACAGTACTCTTCTAATGCCAGTAAGAGTGTTGCATGAAAATGGGATGCAGAATTGGACTCCTTGTGTGTCTGTCTGTGTGTTGTTCCTCATTGGTTCCAGATACTGTATCTGGATGCATAAAGATAATCTTAGGACAAATCTTTAGCCTGCTTTTATGCATTTATGACAGTTAACTGGCATATGAATATGCTTTTCAAAGACATATGTGTTTTTGTATCTGTGCATGCATTATTATATTAATAAATATCTGGGAGAAAAATGGGTTTATTTTCCACAGACATTTTCAATTGAAAAAATAATTGGTTGGTTTTTTTGGTTTTCCAACAAAAAGTCCATTTTTTTCATGGTAAGCAGACACTTCCCATGAAAATTTTCATTTAGTTGAAACCCCAGTTTTTCACTGAAAACCCCTGTCTCTGTAACGGCGATGATGCCAAATCTGAGCGAGTGGTGTTGTGGCTTGGAGCAGAGGGTAAGTTAGCAATGCAGGGGAGCCATTTAGGTGGAACAGGAGGAAAGGGCAGTTGTCCCACCCCCGCTATGCTTCATCCCAGCTCAAGCCAGGCTAACCTATCTTCTGCCATAACGTACATGTCCCTCCTTCCAACTCCTAAGCCATGTGTAAACCGGGCTCACCTCCAAGAGTTACAGCTTCAAGAAGTAGAAGTAATCACACCATTCCCCTTTTTATGTTTTTCTTCTTCAGCCTTCTCTGTTCGTTTATCATATATGTGGTCTAATTAAAGCTTCCTGCAGGACACTGCATCCAGAATAAGTAATGACATGGCTTAGAAGGGCTCTAGATTACTTTTTCTTTTCTTCTAGCAGTGCTGAAAGGTAGGTTGCTGTTTAAAAACTGTGCCTGGGCAGAAGAGACAGTTTTATAATTGCATTTGCAGTCTTCTTTGTATCCTTTTGTATTATCTGCATGTACAGGGATAAACTGGACAGGCCTGTTGGAAAGCAGCCAGGCAGAATTGTCAGAGAGGGAGAGACTAGATTGAAAGTGAAATAGAAAAAGAAAATTAAAAAAATATGAAGAGGTAGCTCTCAGAATAACAGCCCTGGGAAGTAGAGTTAACCAGAGGATAACAATTCTGTTTCAAAGCAACTGGCCTGGGATGTAGGAGACCCAGATTTGAGTCCTTGCTCTGCCTGGCTCAGAGCAGAGGTTTTCATCCCAGATCATTCTGAGGGCACATCTACATTGCAATTAAAAACCTGCTGCTGCTCTCTATCAGCTGATTTGGTCTCCAGGGACTAAGCGGCTGTTTAATTGCAGTGTAGATGTTCAGACCGAAGCCTGTGATCTAGGACCCTGCAAGGTGGGAGGGTCCCAGAGCTCAAGCCAGAAAGTCTACACTACAGTTAAACAGCCACGCGAGCCTGAGTCAGCTGGCACGGGCCACCTGCAGGTGTCTAATAGCAGTATAGACATAGTTGGGATTTGAGGTTGGGTCTTCCATAGGCCAGTGCCCTAACCACCAGGCTATCAAGTATGTGAGTCTCTGTCTCTCTTCCCATTCCCCTTTCTCAGCATAACAGCCTACATCATCAAAATTTCATTTTTTGGCCAGCTCTACTAGGGGAACAGACCATTAGATAGTCCAAGTCCATGCCTTCTTCAGAAACACCCACAAACTCACGGTCAGTTAGCCTTCATGACCGGAATAAAAAAAGAAACTCCAAAGCTCTGGCATAGGTCTATGTCTGAGCCTGTTGTCTGTGTTGAGGGAGTGTGAGAACAACTGAAACAAGAGGAGAAAAATAAATGGGATTTATGAAGAAACTATATGGTGAACGTGTCTCTTTCACGCTTTCCTTGAGCATGCCAGGCGTGCATGTCCACCATTCAGAATGACAATGTGATGTGATTCATAGCAACTGCTTCTCTCCAGTAAATTATTTGACGACGCATCATTGTACCACATTGCAGTGGCACATATGAATTATATTAAAATACTGAACAGATGAGGCGATAGCATCTATTACAAAGCCACTTACAAATCAGAGTCCATGGAATCATTTGTACCTGTCTCCTTTGCCTGTTATAGGTTACACATCTTATCGTAGTTTATTAAGGAGAAGACAATTTCTGTTGTTAATGCATGTCTCAGTGTCTCATGTTTTCCCCTCCCCTGCCCTCCCCACACACATAAATGGCTCCCCAGCATTGGTATCCTGTGCTTCAAGTCACAACCCCACTTACTCAAATTTTGCCTGGCCCACCCCTCTTTTATGACTTGGGGTGACTGGGCCAAATTTCAGTAGCATTGCAACCCTGTGCACTAAGTCACAATGCACTCACTCAAATTTGGCCTGACCCCCGACCTCCCATCCCATGGCAGAGGGGCAGCTGGCCCAAATGTGAGTGAATGGAATTGTGACCTGGTGCACGAGATCGCAACACCACTAAAGTTGCAGCAACTGTTAAAAAAAGTTCCTGTTTCCACAACAAAATCATGGCCCATGCTTTTCTTACTGCCTTGTTTGTACTTACCTAAGCATTGTATATAGTTGCCACCATCATACTCTCTCACAAGCACTGGGGCATTGATCTCTGCCCACTCCTGTGAGATAGGGAGGTATTTCCATTTTACAGGCAGGCAGCTGAGGCCCAGAGAGACTAAAAGAGCCTGATCCAATGTTCACCAAAGCCAATCAAAGGGATGCCATTGATTTCAATGGGCTTCTGTTCATAGCCTAAGTGACTTGCTCAAGGTCACACAGGAAGTCTCTAGGACAGCTGAGATTTAAAGCCTGGTCTCTTGAGTCCTAGGTCAGTCCCTTAACCAAAAGATCATCCTAGCTCCACAAGTCTTTGCTTAGTACTTTCTCGGGCACTGGAAGCTGGGTGCTCAGCACCCTCAGCTCTCAGGAAATGCTCAGCACCTTGTTGGATCAGACCAAAGGAGAACATCATGTTGTGTTCATCTGAGCCCCCTCTCTTCTCAATGACCTGGACACCAGATTGAGATCTTCCTTAGACCAAAGGACTTCTCATGGACTTCTCAGTGTGGGAAGGGAAAAGGGAAAAAATAGGGTGATCCTAGAAGAGCCTCCCCATGCATTCAACAGGTTTTACAGTGGCTGGCAGGGTTTTATCTATGTGATTCACATCTCTACTTGGGAGAGATGCATGGCTAGCACCCTGCACAGCTCATGGAAAATATACCCTTCCAGGGAGGTCAATAGTTTTGTCAAAATTATATTTTTACAGAGTGGAGCAACCCCTCTGTGACCACTGGAGGAATGGACTAAATGACCTAGTCAGGCATCTCCATCTCAAATTGCTGCGATATGATGGTATTGCCAATGTAAACATGCTCCAGGAGGATGGCTGGCCTTGCTAGCAGTCAGGGAGAGTGGGTCTCAGGCAGTCATCTGTCCTTTCCAGCTCTTTTGATACGATGTGTCAGGTTTATTAAAATGCTCTCTACAGGATTCTCTCCTAGTGCTCACAAGTGTCTCTTCCATGCACAGGTAGCTGGAGAAATTGTTCCTTTAAGCACCAGACACTTAATTAAGAATGAAATAAACTCTCCAGCTCTTGGTCTCTCTCTCTTTTTAAAGCATCTAGTGCATTAAGAAAGTGCATGGCAAGGTCTTGGCCAAAGAGTTTGAACTGCAATCATCTTGGGATCCCCTTGGAAGCTAATTACCAGCTTTGTTTCGCCCTCCCCCACACCCCTTCTTCTCTCTGTGCAGATACTCTAATGACAAGAGTACGAAGCGGATACTCAGCCTACCTTCGCCTAGATAGGAAGTCCTACGTGTTCCTCTTTCTTTTCCCACTAAGGAGTCCCTGGTGAGATCCACTCTGTGTGCTCTAATGACAGCACTGACATCTCTCCTCTTAACTAGGCTGGTCCCTCTTGTAAGTGATTGAGTACTAATCTCGCTGCTACAGCCTTTGAAGTTCGAGCTCTTCAAGATGGCTCTGCAAATACACGGATGGAATGTTGTTGTGCAGTGGTCAGACTAGCTCAGGGCTGGGAGTGCAGGCTCCTGGGTTCTACTCCCAGCTTTGTAACTGAAACTGACTTACAATGTGGCCCTGGGCAAGTCACAGACGTCGCCACTCTGTGCATGTTTCGCCATCTGTAGAATGAGGTTGTGAAGCTTCTTATTGTTTGAAATTGTTCTTAGTAGGTTTAATGAGAGATGTAAATGATCATACAGAGTATGAACCCAAACCTGGAGTCTAAGGGCCTAATCCAAAACTTACTGAAGTCAGAGTAGAGCCCTAGTGCACGCACAATTCCTATAGATTTCAACAGTAGTTAGGCATGTATCAGGCCCTAGAATCCTGTATACAGCAGCTGAAGGCAGCATGCAAGTTGATTTTCAGTGGCACTCGCATTGCCCAGGTCCTGGCCACCAGTCCGGGGGGCTCTGCATTTTAATTTAATTTTAAAATGAAGCTTCTTAAACATTTTTAAAACCTTATTTACTTTACCTGCAACAATAGTTTAGTTATATATTATAGCCTTACAGGGCCGGTGCAAGGAAGTTTCGCGCCCTAGGCGAAACTTCCACCTTGCCCCCCCTCCAGCCCTGCAGCAGCTTCCTGTCCCCCCCTCCGCCCTGAGGCACCCCCCCCACGGTAGCCTCCCCTGCCCTAAGGTGCCCCCTCGCGGCAGCTCCCTCCCCCTGGGGAGCCATATGGCACCTCCCCACCCCAGCTCACCTCTGCTTCGCCTCCTCCCCAAGCACGCCGCCCCTGATCTAATTCTTCTCCCAGACTTGCAGCACCAAACAGCTGATTGGCACTGCAAGCCTGGGAGGCAGGAGAAGTGGAGTAGCGACCGTGCGCTCGGGGAGGAATGCTGTAAAAAAAATTGGGGGCACCGCTTTTTGGCGCCCCCAAATCTTGGCACCCTAGGCAACCGGCCCTGTAGACTTATAGAAAGAGACCTTCCAAAAACATTAAAATGTATTACTGGCACTTGAAACCTTAAATTAGAGTGAATAAATGAAGACTACACAGCATTTCTGAAAGGTTGCCAACCCCTAGTCTACAGTCTCCTTTATATTTCCTTACTTCTCTTGTGTAAGGCATAGGTACTGCTGTTTATTACTCCGTTTTATCATCTAACCTGACTAATTCTTCTGATTTAAGGAGAATGAAGGAGGAGTTCCTAATTTTCTTAGTAGGCAAAGGAGAATTAATACAGAACGCACTGGTCATTAGCTGTAGTAACAATTGGTAGCCGAGGGATTTTTGGCCTGTTAAGTGGCAATCATTTCTGGCTTAATAGCTGCAGAAGCATGTAGGAGAAGTCTAACACAGGGTCAATAAGGTACAGTGATGAGTAGAGGATGGAGCAGTGATGTACATTCCCAGGGGAGAAGAGAAGGCACAATCTATCCTAGGTTGCTCAGTCAATGAACCACTTCTTCAGAAGGTGCAGTGTGTACTTGCCTCTGAACCCGGCTGGGCCTAGACCTGGGTATTGGGATATGTATTGGTCTTCTTACACCCATTCTAACATGGGCCTAATGCATCCTGTAGAACGTGGCTGGCATGGTCTCTTGATTATTCCCAGGTTGATAGCAAGCCTAGAGTGTAAGTTGAAGAGTGCAGGTCTTCGGGGGGGCGGTTTCTTATCATCAGCAGACCCCTCTCCAAAGATTTGGCAGAGACCAGCGTGATGCATTGTCCAGTGTTGCAGCTATGTGTACTGCCAACAGGCTCTCCTCCCCTTGTTTAAAGTGCAGTTCTCTGCGGTGCATTGAAAGCTCCAATAACACTGAGCACTTGACACATTCTCAGCTCTGTACAGACATTACCTAATCAATCCTCACAATCCCACACTGAGAGGAGCGAGTAAATATTCCTGGGCCCAGTTCACTCCCACTGTACAAGTCAGGCTAATGGCCCATGGTGGCAACAAGTCACCCAGGAGCGGGCACACAATGTCACAAGCTTCCCACCACCCCTGCTCCACTGGGGAGGGGGCCTTGCAGTGCATCTGAAGTGCATTTCGCAGAGGGAGCCTCAGCTATAAATAAAGCTGGCCTCCCCCAACAAAACCTCCAAGTACAACCACCATCCACCTTCCCCTGGAGATGACTGGGGCAATGTCCTTGTGCATACAAGGGAAATTTATTCCATATCCCTATCTATGCCCCTGGTGATGAATCTTGTCCATCATCTATATTTGACAGAGAGGGTGTCATGGTATAAATCCCCAATCTGAACCTCAGAGTCCAAAAGATGGGGTACCAGCATGAACTCCTCTAAGCTTAATTACCAGCTTAGATCTAATAGGCTGCCACCAACCAGGACTTACAGTGCCTGGTACGCTCTGGTCCCCCAAAAACCTTCCCTGTAGACCCCAAGACCCAGATCCCCTAGATCCTGATACAAGGAAAGTAAACCCTTTCCCCCACCGTTGCCTCTCCCAGGCTTCCCCTCCCTGGGTTACCCTGGAAGATCACTGTGATTCAAACTCTATGAATTTTAAAACAGAAAGGAATTCCACCTCCACCCCTCCTCTCTCCCACCAATTCCCTGGTGAGTACCGACTCAATTTCCTTTGAGCCTTAACAAGGGGAAAATCAATCAGGTCTTTTAAAAAGAAAACTTTTAATGAAAGAAAGAAAGAGTAAAGATCATCTCTGTAAATTCAAGATGGTATATTACAGGGTCTTTCAGCTTATAGATACTGAGAGAAGCCTCCCCCCAGAAAAAATACAATTTAAAATATTTCCAGCAAGATACACATTTGCAAATACAGAAAACAATCAAAAGACTAAACTCGCCTTTTTCCTGGTACTTACTAAAATTAGAACAGAAGAGATTTTTTCAGAAAGATTGGAGGAACCTGCTTACATGTCTGGCCCCTCTCAGAACCCAGGTAGAACACGGACAAAGAAAGAACACACAAACAAAGACTTCCCTCCACCGAGATTTGAAAGTATCTTGTCTCCCAATTGGTCCTCTGGCCAGGTGTTCCAGGTTCACTGTTTGTTAACCCTTTACAGGTGAAAGAGACATTAACCCTTAACTATCTGTTTATGACAGAGGGTGATTGACACAGAGAGGTTCAGTGACTTCTCCAGTGTCACAGAGTGAGTCAGTGGCAGAACTGGGAATAGACCCCAGCAGCTCCTGTATGTATTCCAGTCCTGTGTTCCGCTCATTAGACCATGCTTAATATCTCTTATCTCGACTCATTCCATTTAGTGCCTTGGCATGCCGTATGCCCATGCCACACCTTTCCAGATTCCCATTTAGTCCCCCTGTAGTGGGGTGATCACACGCTCCTGCCTGGGAGGGCTTAAAACACCCCTGGCAGAGGGCTGGGGCAGGGGAAAAGTGAACTTATTGGCAGAGCAGCCACAGCTGGGCCACACCGCAGTCAGGCCACAGCTGGCCTGTATAAAAAGGCTGTGAGCCAGAGGCCCAGGAGGAGTCTCTCTCTCCGGCTGGGAGAGAGCAGGGCCTGGCTGCCTGCAGGAAAGGTACTGGAAGTGAAGCAGGGCTGGGGAGAGCTATAGGAGCAGGGGAGCTCAGGCTGGCAACTCCCCAGGCTGCAGGGCCTGGTCCAAGGCCCATAAAGGTACTGGGAGGCAGAAGAAGGCAGCAGGTCCAAACCCCCTTGCCTATGATGAGTGGCATTTACACTGCAGTCTGCCCCAGGGAGCAGGGGCTTGGTGATGACTGGCAGTAGATGACTGAGGCAAGGTGGGGATAGAGGGCAGGGGGTTCCCCAGAGAGGGGAGACCCAGAGGCAGAGCATGGGTATATTGCCAGGGGGCAACACCCCAGATAAAAGAGCACCGGGGTCCGGGAGGGACACGGGGCTGGAAACAAGCGGGACACTGGCCTGCAGAGGGCACTCAGGCTGGAAAAGAGCTAATTCCCTGAGACGACCAGCAGGAGGCACCACAGGGGTGAGTCCCGCACGCTTACGCCCCCCTTTATTATTCACTGTCCGCTTGCATATTGGAACACTGCGTATGGCACCATCCAAAGGGGCTGTGTTGGGAAGTAAGCACTGTCGGGCCACACCTGACTCCAAATGCTGCTGAGTGCTGCTTCTTCGATCAACTTCTCTCTCTCTCCCTCCTTGGCTACGTGCTCCTGCTCCTGTGTGCTAATGAGCCACGTGCATGACAGAGGATGGTTTTGCAATCGCTTCAGAGATAGTAGCCTGCACAGTAAATGGGGATTCTCCACCAAGCTTATATAAACAGTATTGCCCTTGAAGTGCATCATTTCCCCACTGTGCTGAGCTTTGTAAAGATCTCTTTCTGATTCTGTTGATGGCAGCCGTATTAACAGTCACACTCGTAGCGTGGAATGGCTTTGTGTAGCCTAAAGGTTTGCCTTCATGGATCGAGGATCATTAGCAATGGGAAACATTTAAATGATTGCTTGATTCATTTCTCTCGAAACAAGGTCTGCAACCATCTAGCGTGACATGGAGGATGTTTGTGGAGCTAAAGTGTGCATGTTTCATGTTACGTAAGGGGGTGACACATGAGTACCCCTGGGTTCTGGAGCGGGGGGATTCTTGCTCCTCAGGTCAGAAAAGGGTGAGAGGGTCACAGAGTTGTCCCTCAGCCTCCGAGGCAGTGAGAAGAGGATAGAGTGGCTTCCGAGGAATCACTTGCTCCTCCAGTGGCTGTTCATGCGAATATTGAGATATACCAGGCCCACTGGTGATTGCTGTGAGGATGCGTCTCTAAAACAAATGGATCCATGAGGCCATATAATCTAGTAATGGTAAAGGCCTATTCAATCATCTAGTCCATCCCATGGTGCCCAACACAGGACTGTTCCTACAGTGTTGCCCAGTCTCGTTTTAAATTAGTCAGATCATGGGGCTCCTGTCTCTGCAGATTTCTTTGATATTTTCCTAAACAGATTTTTACTAGTTTTTTTCTTTTGTGTGTGTGTAGGTGCATTGGTTACCCAAATAGATAAGTGCATGAAATGCAAACAAGAAATCACGGGAAGCTCCCCCCTCCACCTACAGAGTGTGCATAAAAGCCTCATAGGGAGAATAATGAAATAAGCCTGGATAGTAAAGTGGGGAACAATCGGAAATGGAGCAAAATGGAAAGAAAAAACAATAAAAGCAAGAATGAAAATAGTATTTCAGCCACAGTGCTACTGAGCAGATCGCAGGCTCAAAGCCAAATCTGTGGTTTGCAGATGAGAGAAAAGATAATTAAAGATCTCACACACACACACACACACACACACACACACACACACACACACACACACACACACACAATCTAAGTAGTCCTGCTCCAGGTCCCTTGAAACAAAAGCAAACATAATCTAGTTGCGCTCATTCTCTGCAGTTTAAAACAGAACTTTTAAGAGTCATGGTGTCCACTAATGTTGGTTTGCTTGGCTGCAAGCTCTAACAATCTTCAGTTCTGTGCAGGGGCTCTACTTCCCAGCAGTTATCTCAGTAAAGACTGGTTTGAAACATGCATTTCAAAATACAGCCCTGCAGCAGTCTGCTCAAATACATACCAAGATCATGGCCAGATCTATGTATGCATTGTGTTCATTGGGGCGGTGTTAAAGGGTGCTGCCCGTGATTATCCCAGTCCAGTTGTTTCTTGGAAATACTATTCATTTCAAACATGTCCCTTTTCTTCTCTGTGTGAACAACCCCATTTGCCAAGAATATTTGCTAGTTGTAAAGGGCTCAATTATGGTTTTGCCATAAACCCTGTTTAAGGGGCAGCACATAGCTGTGCTACCCCAGGCACAGCTCAGGAATCAAATTTTGGCTAAGAGTCATAATCAGGTTCCCTGTATCTTCCTGCTGTGGGCGAGGAAGTACTGTGCATCAGCCCCTATACCTGGTGTAGCGTATGTCCACCAGTGCGCTGGCCCAGCTGTGCTGGCTTGCTTATTGTGGTGTAGAGCCAAAGTCGCACCCATTCTTCACTCCTTCCGGCTCGCTTCCCACTCATGTGTGCAGGAAGAGGAGAAGCATCTCCACAGAGTCTGCTGTCCACCTCGGAGTTGCTACCCATAGTATCATAGGCACTAACTCTATGGGTGCTCTGGGGCTTAAGCACCCACGGGAAAAAAATAGGTTTCAGAGTGGTAGCCATGTTAGTCTGTATCAACAATAAGAAAGAGGAGTCCTTGTGGCACCTTAGAGACTAACAAATTTATTCTTGACAACTGATTTGTGTCCATTTATTCTTTTGCATAGAGACTATCCAGTTTGGCCAGTGTACATGGCAGACGGGCATTGCTGGCACATGGTGGCACATACCACATGGGTAGATGTGCAGGTGAACGAGCCTCTGATGGTGTGGCTGATGTGATTAGGTCCTATGATGATGTAAGCAGAGTCAGGATGAGCACTACCCTGACATCTGGTGGTGAATTGTAGGGAATGTGGAAAGAATTCCAAGAATTTCAAAGAGTGGGGAAAGATTTGCATTGGCATCCACCCCCCACTTAGCATAAGCCCACAGCAGACTGGGATGGTTATTTTAACAGCTCTGGGATCCCCAATTTCTTTGTTATTGGGGTAGGAGGAAAAAAAGTTTGTCACCCTGATTGTGTGAATGGGGAGCTGTGAGACTACTTTGTGACAGAGGTGACTCAACCTCAGTTGGGTGGTACTTTCTAAACATGGGACATGGGTTCCAAAACCCCGTGAAGGGAGAGAGGTTGGGGACTGGTGTGTGTACCTGATGGTATGGGCCCCTTTTGAGGGCCTGGAACACCAATTGCGCATTCTCTTCTCTCCACTGTTAAAGAGTAGAGCTAATTTTGATTCCATTAGGAGTCCATTTAAAGAGTGCTGAGCTGAATTCACGTTGAGCTAATGGTGCACCAACACCAGGGCTCCCCTACTAAGAGCTGAAATCACTGAGTGCTGTGTTAACCTGTGGGGGAGCCTGAAGACCTATTGTTAAGCGGCTGGCAGAGCGGAGCGATTTGCAGCGTGTTGGAGCAGTGAGCAGAGTGAAGTGGTTTGCAGAGACAGCTGGAGGAGCGGCACAGCTGGTGTGGTGGAGCGGGTCATGGTGAAGGCTGCAGCAGAACTTCATGGAGAGGTAGAGCAGTTGGCCCTAGCCCACGTAAGGTGCCCCTTTCCACCCAGGTGGAGGGGGGGGGAAACTCGGCTGATAAACTCTTGAATTGTGAGGTGGCACTGACCAGAGACTTTTGGGTTGTTGCACTTTGGGATAATTGGACTTAAGACCCTAAAGGGGAAAGGACATTGCCAAATGTACTTGGAGGTGGGTTTTTTGTTTATGGTTTGTGTTATAATCCTGTTTGTGGTGTTTCTCCAATGGGATGCCGCATTGTTTCTTTCCTTTATTAAAAGGATTTTGCTATACTCGGACTCCGTGCTTGCGAGAGGGGAAGTATTGCCTCCTAGAGATGCCCAGGAGGGTGTGGTATGTAAGTGTCCCAGGTCACTGGGTGGGGGCTCGAGCCGGTTATGCATGGTGTTATTACAACGGAACCCCTGGACACTGAACCTGGCCCTTTTTGCTGCCAACTCAGAGGGGCAGAAGGGTTACAATGCAAACAGGGAAAGATTAAGAACGAGTTCTCAGAACTGGATACTTTCATAAAAAGCCAACCTTTCACACAAACTTCCTTGTGGCTGGACTTTACAAAAACTAGACAAGCCATTTACAACACACACTTTGCTTCTCTGCAAAGGAAAAAGGACACAACTATCTAAACTGCTACATACCACAAGGGGCCATAACAGTGGTTCCCTTAAATCACCCAACAATATTGTTAATCTATCCAGCTATACTCTTAGCCCAGCAGAAGAGTCTGTCCTATCTCGAGGCCTCTCCTTCTGCCCCTCCACCCCCACAAACATGTTACAGTTCTGCAGTGACCTGGAATCCTACTTTCGACATCTTCAACTCAAGGAATATTTCCAACACATCTCTGAACAGCACACTAATCCACATAAAACTTTTTACCAACACTAAAAAAAGAAGGATTCTCTGTGGACTCCTGGTGAAGGTCGAAACAACAGACTGGACTTCTACATAGCGTGCTTCCACCGACGTGTGCAGCTGAAATTGTGGAAAAGCAGCATCACTTGCCCCATAATCTCAGCTGTGCAGAACACAGTGCCATCCATGGCCTCAGGAACAACTCTGTCATCATAATCAAAAAGCTGACAAAGGAGGTGCTGTCGTCATCATGAATAGGTCGGAATATGAATGAGAGGTTGCTTGGCAGCTCTCTTACCACCACATTCTACAGGCCATTACCCTCTGATTCCACTGAGGGTTACCAAAAGAAACTACACCATTTATTCAAGAAACTCCCTGAAAAAGCACAGGAACAAATATGCACAGACATACCCCTAGAATACCCGACCAGGGGTATTCTATCTGTTACCCAAGATCCATAAACCTGGAAATCCTGGATACCCCATCATCTCAGGCATTGACACCATGATAGCAGGTTTGTATGGCTATGTAGACTCTCTCCTTAAGCTCTATGCTACCAGCACTCCTAGCTATCTTCAAGACACCACTGACTTCCTGAGGAAACTACAATCCATCGGTGATCTTCCAGAAAACACCATCCTGGCCACTATGGATGTAGAAGCCCTCTACACCAACATTCCACACAAAGATGGACTACAAGCCATCAGGAACAGTATCCCCGATAATGTCACAGAAAACCTGGTGGCTGAACTTTGTGACTTTGTCCTCATCCACAACTATTTCACATTTGGAGACAATGTATACCTTGAAGTCAGCGGCACTGCTATGGGTACCCACATGGCCCCACAGTATGCCAACATTTGTATGGCTGACTTGGAACGCTTCCTCAGCTCTTGTCCCCTAATGCTCCTACTCTGCTTGCACTATATTGACATCTTCTTCATCTGGACCCATGGAAAAGAAGCCCTTGAGGAATTCTACCATGATTTCAACAATCTCCATTCCACTATCAACCTCAGCCTGGACCAGCCACACAAGAGATCCACTTCCTGGACACTACAGTGCTAATAAGTGATGGTCACATAAACACCACCCTATTCCAGAAAGCTACTGACTGTTATACTTACCTACATGCCTCCCGCTTTCATCCAGACCACAACATACGATCCATTATCTACAGCCAAGCTCTAAGATACAACCGCATTTGCTCCAGCCCCTCAGACAGAGACAAACACCTACACAATCTCTATCAAGTGTTCTTAAAACTACAATACCCACCTGCTGAAGTGAAAAAACAGACTGACAGAGCCAGAAAAATACCCAGAAGTCACCTACTCAACAAAGAAAGTAACAGAACGCCACTAGCCGTCACCTTCAACCCTCAACTAAAACCTGTCCAGTGCATCATCAAGGATCTACAACCTATCCTGAAGGATGATCCCTCACTCTCACAGATCTTGGGAGACAGGCCAGTCCTCGCTTACAGACAGCCCCCCAACCTGAAGCAAATACTCATCAGCAACCACACACCACACAACAAAAACACTAACTCAAGAATCTATCCTTGCAACAAAGCTCGTTGCCAACTCTGTCCACATATCTATTCAAGGGACACCGTCATAGGATCTAATCACATCAGCTACACTATCAGAGGCTAGTTCACCTGCACATCTACCAATGTGATATATGCCATCATATGCCAGCAATGCCCCCTCTGCCATGTACATTGGCCAAACCGGACAGTCTCTACACAAAAGAATAAAAGGACACAAATCAGACGTCAAGAATTATAACATTCAAAAACCAGTCGGAGAACACTTCCACCTTCCTGGTCACTCAATTACAGACCTAAAAGTCGCAATTCTTCAACAAAAAAACTTCAAAAAAAGACTCCAATGAGAAACTGCAGAACTGGTATTAATTTGCAAATTGGACACCATCAAAATAGGCTTGAATACAGACTGGGAGTGGATGGGTAATTACACAAAGTAAAAATTATTTTCCCAGGCTATTTTTCCCCTACTGTTACTCACACCTTCTTGTTAGCTGTTCTAAATGGGCCACCTTGATTATCTCTACAAAAGTTTTTTTTTCTCCTGCTGATAATAGCCCACCTTAGTTGATTAGTTTTGTTAGAGTTAGTATGGCAACACTCATTTTTTCATGTTCTCTGTGTATATTTATCTTCCTACTGTATTTTCCACTGCATGTATCCAATGAAGTGGGTTTTAGCCCACAAAAGCTTATGCCCAAACAAATGTGTTTAGTCCCTAAGGTGCCACAAGGACTCCTTGTTGTTTTGGGGGGAAAAAAACAGGGAGTGTCAGCACCCTCCAGTCACAGGTGTTCTGCAGGGATCCAGGGTTTGGGGTCCCATGGTTTGGGGGTTTGAGTACAGAGATCTCAGCCTGCTTAGTTCCATGGTGAAAACACCAGAACACTCATGCCAAAATTTGGAAATGTATTGATTGGGATACACAGCAGAACAACTCAGCTTCGGGTAGACCTGTTAGATTCCAATTATTGCAATAGCTCCATTGGCCTGGACTGATTGCTCCACTGCCTGCTCTTCCAGGGCCATCAGCAGTTTTGGTGCTGTTGTGTTGCCCAATCTGAGGTTTCCCTGGCATGACCCACAAATGCCTTTACATGCAATTCTGCCTTTAAAATAACAAAAAAAGGGCAAGTTTCCCTCAGGCACCGTCAGATGCTAATACAATCTGTAATTAATTCAGATTCTGATGGGCTCACATTTCTCTCACTCGCTCACAACTTCAATCAGATTTTTGTGGCTCTGCTTTCATGCCACTTCGCGCTGCAGTTCTAATTTATCTAGAACTGTGCTACATGGGCATATTGGCAGGAAAGACTCAAATAAAAGAAGAAATCATGAGGGAAATCATTAATGCAGAATGTATTTAAAAAAAAAACCCTAAACCAAAAGGTCCCATGCTAATATGAATCCCCCAGGAATGCTTTAAATTACAGACAATTTGCTTGATTGGACTGCACTGGTCCTAAGTATCAGAGAGAGACAAATCTCTCTTAACAAATGTTAAATCAAATAAGATAGACAAGAAATCTTGATAATGTGAAATGAATTTTGTTAAATTAAGACATCTGCAGAATGTTCCGTCCATAATAAAGCAATAATCTCAATGAAAAGGGGCCTGTCTCATTATCCAGTTTGATGACTGGTTTGAGTGATCTTATCTCATAAATGAGTTAACTCTAAAGCAGTAAATGGTATTTTTCTTTCCAGACACCAATGGGTGGTAGGAAATGCATCTGTCTATATTTGTCCGTCTTTCTAGTGTCCAATCTCCCATTCATTCTCTGTCACTTGCATCCAAGTTGATTCTACTGGATGCAGGGAAGAACCTTGCTGTTCGGTGATCACCAGGTAGAGATTACATTTTTGGGATTACATTTGCTAGGAAGAGGCTTAAGGCAGTTTGCCTCTCGGCTCCAGAGCTGCCAAGCTTCAGGCAGGGGCTGGATGAGATTTTCTCTGTGCTTGGGAGACACTGCATTAGGATGAATGGAAAATTTTCTTTTGTCTCCTCCTTAGCTCTCAGTCCTCCTGTCCTGCCCTTTCTCCCACCCTTGCACTCCTAGTGCCAGAGGAGAGCACCTAGTCCCCCTGCCATTATGTTATTTTCACACCCAACCCATCAACACTCTTTGCTCTGCCAGATGCACTTGTCAAGTCAAGAGTCAAGCAGAGAATGAATGAATTGAGTCCAGAGTTTTTGACTGGAGTCTTTTCTTACCACTCTGGCCAGGTGTTTTGGCACCATGTAGAGGGTTGGTGAGATGAGCAGACTGCACTCTGACCACGTAAGCAAGATCAGGAAGGGGCAATTGAAAAGGGCAGGGTTTAGTTTCCCTCTCATACTGCTCCCCACTGGAGTTATAACCGAGATTAATTCATCCTGGAATCTCATCTCCAGCCCTGTTCTTTTACATCCCTGATCAATCCACTTTTGCTAAACTAGGAGGGAAGCATCCATCCATTTAAATTTTCTTTAACAAAGGGAAGAGTGAGTGGACTCAGTGCTCATGAGAGCGAGGGTCTCCTAGCACTGCTGCCCCCACGTGGTTCTTGCCTGTGTGCCTCAGTCCTGACCTGCCCATTAAAGAGACATCTATAAAGCCACCAGTTCTGAGGGGATTATTTTTATAATAAGGTCTTGTCAGTAGTTCCTTGTGGCAAAGAGGATGTAATTGAAAGAAAGAGACCACTCACAGTGCAGGCTATTCAAACACACCAAGGATCATGTATCATAATGCACCTTAAACTAATTTGCTGTGAGTTACTGCAAGATAATATACCCTGTGTCGGGTACTGCGGTATAGCTGCAGGTCACAAAGCATTGCCTAGTGCATAAACAAGGCTGCATGGCTTAGAGCAATGTTATAATTGAACATATATTGTGGATTATTACTCTGTGTGATATGCAGTGTGGAGCTGGGACTGTCTCTAGATCATATTGCATCCGAGCTAAGTTGGAAACTGTTTTTAAGCCACCATTCAAATGCAAAGCAGAAGTAAAAACTCTAATGATGATAATAAAGCAACACATCTCCAGGGCGAACAAGTGTGTTGGGCACTGCAATTCTGTCTGTGATCTCTCATAAAGTTAGATAGTTCCATCAGTGGGGGAAGTAAACACCCTGGATAATTAAAGGTGAGTTCTGAACAGCAAACCTTCAACTCCCCCTAGGCTTTATTAATATAATTGATTTTGGAACATTAATACTGGTATTTGTCAGCCTTAAGGAATTGAAAACCGAGGGTGAGTGAGAAGGCTGAGGGAGGAGCTAATGTCTAGCCCTCAGCCGCAAATTCATGGCTGGGGGGCATGGGACGGGGAGAAGTGTCTGCTACGAAGAATTGATTAGTTGTGTCAAGAGATTAACTTTGGTCTTACACAGGAATTAAAAATACGTTTTTTGAAAAAAAGCAAACACATGATGTGTGCCGGAGAAGTTACAGAGCAAGGAGCTCCAAATACCACATGGCTCTTCTTATAATTTTTGCATAGTTTCCCCTATGCTTCCATTTCATGATTTAGCATTCCTGAACCAAGATCAAGGGCGAGACTTGAGCGGGTCTCAGTGGAAGAAAGTTACCCTGGAGGTGTCTGCCAAAGTGGCATAGAACTGATAAACTAGGCTTGTAATTAACTCTCTGAACTTAGAGAAAAATTTTACTGATCCATAAATTTCAAGGCTGAAAGAAGGAGCTCATCAATATGGACGTTTTTCTTTCTTTCAGATTAAGAGGAGGCTCACACTGTTCTTTGGAAAATTTAACATGCTGAAATCCTGATTTAGCCTAGGAAAGCATAGTTGTTTACAAACCATTAAGAGAACAAAAATTGTATACATCTTCCCAATATTGTGTCTGGATAATGCCATGTTACCTGGCAAAAGTACAAGTATGAAATTACATTTCAGATACAAGCTAGGGGATGCTTGATGACTTCCAAAGGATCTGTCCTGAACCACAGGGAGTAAATATGTGTCTGCACCTTCTCTCAAAATTAAAGTGAGTAGGATTTCTACATTGGGCCCCAATCTTGTAAACAGCTACATAAATAACTTTATGCAAAGGTCACAGTAAGACTACCCATGAGAATAAAGTTATCCATATACACAAGATTTGCTGTATCAGGGCCTTAAAGATCATCATACTGTTTCTCAAAGAACTGACATCCCCATTCTATATCCCTTTTCATACGAAGGGCCAGATTCTGTTGACTGCTGTAGCTGAACTTTACAGAGATGAGGTCTTTGTTTTTAAACTGCTGGATGTTTGGGGGAATGAGTAATTAGTTGGGAGTGGGACATGCATGCATGTGTAACGATACTGGGGCATCTGACAGCCCCCTGGCAGACAGCACTGTACTTAAAGAGATCACCTATTCAATCTGGAAGCACCTTAGCCAGTCAACATATCACTGAAATATTTCATGGGCCGTGAATGTGAGCTTAGTAAAGTGCTGCACCCAAAGTTGCGGTCTTCTGGATTAAGACATCAAATTTCTGTACTCTGCCCACTGCCCAAATCCAGCTGGGCATCGGCAGTCCTACTGGGTAGATCCATGAAAAATTAATGTAAAATGGCAAACGAGCTGAGGTGAATGATAAAGGTTCAATCCCTTGTTTGAGAGAGAGACCGCTCTTGTACAGTGATGCTTTTGCCAGAGTTAATGCAAGTAAATGGATGAAGGAAAGTCCTTGTGGGAATGACATTCCATTGGGGCACTGCTCCTGGACCTCTGACATTTTCCTCTTTGTGCTCCCCAATGCCACCATCTTCAAACATCCTACACCGGCACAACCAGCCCTATGAACCTATGTAGAACTCTCTGAGCACCGGCCAAAGGCAGTTCTTCTGTGGCCGTATGAGTGTCCTCCACGCTCACAGAGGCTATGTGTTCTCCTGACCCACATTTCCTTCTGTGCTGCCAAAACACTAACAAATCCATGGCTGCGAAGAGATGTCACATTTGTCACTATGCTGCACATGACTGTTGAGAACTTCCCTGCAATGGAAGGGACAGAACCTCAAGCTTCCAGCTGCAGAAACACCAACCCCTGTTGCTGTAAAGAAAGAACCGCCTTAGGTAGATGTTAGCAATGTAGGACTTTAGAGGTGACAGATCATTCAAGAGTTCTTCTTCAGCTTAGTAGAGAACAATGGTGTGCAGACACACACTCACAGACCAGTTCGTGTCAATACTGTATTCACACGCAGATCATCAAATGTGTAGAAAGAAAGAAAGAACACAACCATGAAGGGATGAATGGATGGACAGATGGATGGACAATGATTATAATGCATAGGAAGTTATAATAAAGAGAGAATGATTGAGAGAAAGAGGATGAGGTATTTCTCCCTCGCTCTCTCTCGTCTCAAAAGGGAAATTCTTACACATACATAAATCATCTAGCTCCAGGATGGGAGCAAAGACAAGTTTCCATAGCAACAAGATCTATGCTGTAAAGCAGAGCTGCCCTTTGTTATGTATCTCTGTGATATTTCTCTCAGACATGTCATTGGCAATTACCCACAGAAGCAGAGCTCAAATTGTACCATAGCCCAGCGGATCCACCTTACATTATTTTCTGTAATTAATGAGATTATTGAATTTCCATGCTAATAAAGCGTGGCAAGGAGTCTGAAAACAACTTCTCTTAGAACCAATTTGGAACAACTCCTTTGTGTTAGTTCCCTTTCACCTTTGAGTAGACCCTTTTAAAAAATTTAAAAAATAACAAAGCTTTGTGCACAGCTGTCCTGCCCTCTTATGAGTCAGTGTGGTATAACGACATTGACGACTCTGTGTTGCCAGGAGGTGAAGACCTGTGTAAATGTTCGTGAAAGCAGTTTCCAAGCAATTCATCTTTGATAACATTGTTTCTTGATGAATGCTAGAGCTTCACTTAGCTGCCTTTGTATCATTTTTTTGACAGGTCTCCATCTATTCTTGTGCTGCCTGCCCGCGGAAAGCTCTCTTTATATACAGAAGAGTCACTCATTTAAATCGTTCCCTTCTTAAGCTTTTTTTTCAATGAAGTTTCTGTTTAATATGGGCTCCATCCTCCCGTGGACAAAAGCAGATTACAACCTCGTGTAGAAGGTGGAGGAGTGGGGGTGGTGGTAGTGCCTAAAGATAGTGTTGCATTGGGAAAGCCAGCTAAGGTCCTTCACAAATCAGGATGCCACTCATGCACTGAACTGTAATGACTGTGCACTCGTCATGAGACTGTTGAGGGACATATGGCTGATGTGTTTACAAAAGGGCTTTTTTTTTTTTTGGTCCCAGAAGAGGTAAATCTTCAGGGGATGAGGAATGATCTTGTAGTTACCACTCAGGACTAGAAGCCAAGAGACCACCTAGGTTCTGATTGTTGTTCTACTTCAGACTTTATGCTTGAGCTTGAGCAAATAATTTCACCTCTCTCTTAATTCTGCCATCTGTAAAATGAGGGTAGGAACACAAGAGCCTTGTGAAGCTAAGTCTGTGCAGGTTTGTAACTATTTGTGATCTTCCAGTGGAAGGTGCTATATAAATATAAAAAATTTATGCCCGCATACTGGAGAGCATTTGGAGAATCATTACATCATCTTGCAGTTGGTTTTTTCCTACACTAATGCTGTGTGTCTGGTCTTTTATAGACTCTTCCTGCTACTCATCCCCTCTTAAGGCTTCTAACTTGCATCTGTTTCCTTGGCTTATGGAAGTATTTTGAGAGCTTCAGATGACAGGCATTTTATAAATGGAGAGTATTGCTATGAATTTTGGAACATCCTTGTTTTGTTTTCTATCTTTCCACTTTATTATAATAATAATCATAATTATTTATTAGTAAGGTGCTGACAATGTGCTCAACACCATACAACACATTCAGGAAGACGAGGTCCCTAACCCACAAGAACCTGACTTGTGTGTGATGGCCTTTTTTTCTCAGTTGTTTTCAGTCTTGTAGCTGTATTGATCCCAGGATATCAGAGAGACAAGGTGGGTGAGGTGAATCTTTTATTCGATCAACTTCTGTTGGTGGAAAGTACAAGCTTTCAGACTACACAGAGCTCATCTTTAGGTTTGGGGAAAGAAATCAGACTGCCTGAGAGCATGTCTAGACTGCAATACAACCTTGTACTTGAGCCTGGGTTCAAGTTAACCCTCCTCACATCTTCACCACAATTGTGCTAACCCAGAGCTTGGACCCAGGGTTCCAGGACCCTGCAGGGCTGGAAGGTCCGAGCTCAAATCAAACTAGGACCCAGGGCCTGAGCCCTACTACTTTACAGTGTAGCCATAGCCCTGCTTGACTCAGGTCCTGGGAGTCATCCGGAAGTATCCCACAATTCCATGGGACAACATCCTTAGTCCTCTCTATCCCAACGATCTGCAATCCCACTCCATTGTAAACAGAAGCCACCACTTTGGCAAACAGCAGCTGTTCAGGTCAGCGTTAACTCATTCTGTTCTGATCACTGTTCTGCAAACCCAATGTCAGAAATCCTCCTGAGCTTGCAGTGGACAGTGAACTGATCAAGCCTTTTGCAAAGCAAGATCCTTCCTGCAGGGTGGCCAGTAAAATTTTCCCAAATTGCACCACAGTCCTAGGGCTAGAGTGGCCAAATTTTGGGACAAGGAATGCTAGAGACTCTAGGATATGGTTACAATAGCTCAGGTCTGCACACTAGCATGTGCATACCAGAGATGTAGGTTCAAGCACGGGTTAGAAAAGTTTTGACATAGGGTTTAAATACAGTGTAGATGCTCAAGCCCAGGTTTCCCTAACACAGGTTAACTGACTTGAGTCCCACAAGGCTTACATTGCCTTGTAGAGATACCCTGAGCTTAATATAAGATGTAGGGTGACCAGATGTCCCAATTTTATAGGGACAGTTCTGATTTGGTGGACTTTTCTTATATAGACACCTATTACCCCCCCACCCCCATCCAGGTTTTTTACACTTGCTATCTGGCCACCCTAACATGATGGGATGGATAGTTAAGCCTAAGGCTAGGTCTACACTGCACAGTTAGGTCATCACAAGGCAGCTTATGTTGACCTAACTGTGGAAGTGTCTTTGCTTAAATTTGTCTCCCACTAATGTAAGTGTCTCTCTGTGTTGATTTAGGGCTTGTCTACATTACCCACTGGATCGACAGGCAGTGATCGATCCAGCAGGGGTCGATTTATCGCATCTACACTAGACACGATAAATCGACCACCAAGCGCTCTCCCATTGACTCCAGTACTCCACTCGGGCAAGAGGCGCAGGTGGAGTTGACAGGAGAGCATCAGCCATCGACTTACTGCAGTGATGACACCACCGTAAGTATGTCAACTTCAGCAACTTTATTCACATAGCTGAAGTTGCTTAACTTAGATCAATCCCCTCCTCCCTAGTGTAGACCAGGCCTTAGTAACACTACCTGTATTGCTTTTAGCAATTGTTACTGGCCTCCAGGAGCCATCCGTAATGCCTCACACTGACAATACAATTGATACTAGTCCATCGACACAAGGAGCCAAGTGTGCACACACACACATAAGTGATTTAATAACTGTAGACATGGCCTAAGGGGTAAAAAAACATTGTAGAAGGCCACTTGTGAGGGAGTGGCCCATAAGAGTTAAATTGTTATGCAGAACTGATTGAAGTGAACCATTAAGGGTTAGCAGGCAGGTGTGCATTACAGATTGTTGTAATGAGCCATGAAACCAGTGTTAAGTCCATAGTTTTTAGTGTCTAGCTATTAATTTAAGTTCCCAGGCTCGCCTTTTGAAGGTGTTGTGTAGTTTTCCTTTGAGGATGAATATTGAAAGATCCGATATGGAATGATCACTTTGTGAAAAGTGTTCACACATCTGTGATATGGTGTTCTTGTCTTTTATCATTTTTCTGGGTGAGTTAATTTGAGAACATGGTGATTGTCTAGTTTTACCCACACAGTTCTTATTGAGACACTATGCACTGGATGAGGTACACCACATGTTGTGATAGGCAAGTGTAGGACCCATGAATCTTGAAAGATGAATTGTGGGAGATATTTATCATCCAGTAAAAGGAACTCTGTATTTTTTCTCAGGTGAGTTATCATTAGTAGGCTTGCCGTGAGTACTTTCTTACCATATTTTTGGCAAAAATTCAAATTTTCTGAAATTTTCTACCCGGCTCTACACAGTAACTTTGCAGGATTGGGCAGTGTGGCATAATATACATACTGCCAGTCTGGGACAAAGGAGATATGGGTACTATTCCCAACTCAGCCAGTGGACTGCTGGATAATCTTGGGCAAGTCATGGCCTTGCCCTGTGCCTCAGTTTCCCCATCTGTACATGGGGATAATGATACTTGTCCTCTGTGAAGCACTTTGAAATTTGTTGATGAAATGTTCTGTAAGAACTAGATATTATATTCTTTATTTGTGCTTTTTATTTTAGCATCTACTCTCATTCTTCTCTTCCTTCTTAATTCCCCTCATTTCCTTTCTTTCTTTCTTTAAGATCCATCTCCTTCTGATAGCTAAGCAATGTAGTAGTAGTTACACTCCTATCTCCAGATTTATTTTTCTGTCGTTAAAGTTTCAGAATGTTATACAGTACAGTCAAACGAAATTGCATAGCTGTCTTTTCTTCTCTCAATTTTCTCAGCTACCTCACTTCCTCACAGTCATCAGATATTTTTGCACTGTATTCTGTGATTTCTCTTTCTGCAGTTGCTCATTATAGTTCCATCTAAATATGTATTGAACTGCTTAGATGATAATCTGGCCATCAACAAACTACTGTTTTTATCCTTTGGCTAGGTATGCCTTGTTGGAATTATTGGCAAATATCCAGATCAGAGGCACCAATGCCCTTTTCTTTAAAGTTGAGCTGAAATGTCGAGTTCTGCTGCTTGAGAGTTGTATAGTTGCATTTCAGCTGGTGTGACACAACTAGCTGGGAAATTACATCTTTTAGTGTATATGATCTCAGAAATGTAGCATATTACTTCCAAAAGAAGTGCCCATTCTCATGAAATGTCATTTTTAATACTCCTAGTGAATTGTCAAAACTCATCCTTATTGGAACTCTCCTAGGGAGGGATTTGATATCAAATATTTTGGGATTTGTTTCTAATTAATGTACTGAGATTAATAAAAGTAATGGTTATCAATTTAACAATCATAGTTTTGCTTCCTATCTGGTTCATGTAAACTGAAGATGTCAGTGTCAAACATAGAAATTGAGCCAAGTCCTACCACATATCATATCATGAGTCAATGCTTCCCTGAGGCAGGGAAAATCCTCATTATGCAGTACCTAAAACCCTAATGTTATGGGGGGAAAGTTCTTCACAATAAGGCAGAATTCTGAGCTAAGGAGACTGACTTTAGTTAGAGATTTGTTAGGTGAAGACTGATTTTTACCTGTGATAAGTCTGTGGTTACCAGTAGCTACTTCATAAAAGCCCTGAATTGGATGGATAGATGGATAACATCTAACATTAAGGAACTCTGAAGGAAAAAAATCAGCCAGTAACAAGGCTTCTACCTTTATTAGCATAAAGATAAAGCCAGGGAACTGTGTAGCCTGAAGAACATAAAGGGACAACCTGGATACCTGCTTGTCCAGGCTTGTGAAAAGGGCTCATTTTTTCCAGTTAAATAGTAGGAGGAAAGGGTGATACATAGACTGTCAGGAAACAGGGAACGGGGAAAAAAAGGCTGGAAGCAGTCTGATGGGTCTCTTTTCAGCTCTGTGACTCATCCTCTCTTGCTATCCACTACCCACCAGTTAAACATGAGATCATAATGTGTTTCTACTCTGGCTATGGGAAGAAACACTGATTAAATATTGTCCTTGTGAGTTCATCAAGGAGCCATGTATGTGTAAATTGATTTTAATGGTTGTAACTATTAATAGTGGATAAGTGGGATTTGCAAGTGCATGAAAACTTTTTCCAGGTATGGAATTGTAAAATACTGTAGCAAATCTGTCGCAGAAGGTCATATAGACATCCCAGCCACTAGTTAAGCAGCACAGGGAAGAGACCTCAGGAGCTTCTAGTCTTCAGCTAGCAGAAGTTCTCAATTAGTTTTTGACATATAAGGGATAATATCCTTTAAATTAGGCAGCCTCTAAATGCCAGTTTATTAGATAATAAGATAAATCAATAAAACAATAACATTAACCAAAATGAAAACAAGCCTCCTAACTAGGTAGGATTCATCATTAAGCCTTTGGTGAGAGGAGCCTGAGTCTGAAAATAGTTTCCTCTTGTCTACCCACACCTAGACTAATTACTGCAACGAAAGCTGTGTGAAGGATGGAAATTATCTGTCACAAGATTTTGAGATTTTAAAAAAAAATTGCTCAGATTAGGAGCAAGTCCCAACATTTTCAAAATTCTCCATGAAAAAAAATTGCTTAGTGCCAAGCAAAAGCATTCATTTTGGCAAAACTGAAATATTTTGTTTCTATTTCAATTTTTTAAAATATATATTATATTATAATGTATCATATTACACTAAATTGAAAAGTTTCAAAATAAAAAAATCATTGCAAAAGAAAACAGCAAAATGTTTCATTCCAAAAATGTCAAAACAGGATGTTTCGATATTGTTGGAGATTTCCACCACCACCACCACCCTTTTTTTTTTAACCCAAACAAAACTTTTGGTGAAATCAACATGATTTTGTGAAGCTTTTCAACCTTGACAGAACTGCATTCATCTCTGGAAAATGGTTCCAACAAAGATTTTCTCACCAGCTCTACCTTCAGCTCTGCTTCAGGCTTTTACAATCTTAACCATTCCTTTTGCTGCCATCAGCCATTCTTCAATTGGAGGAAAACTTATGCAGATGGCAACCTTCTGCAAGCCCTTCTTCACAGAGCTGTATAAACCTTTCCTTTTATACCTAAAACTCTCTTGGAGCAAAATCCTGGGATAAAAAAGAATCTCCTTTTGGAAGCACCTAAGGATTCAGTCCCTTTCTAACCTAATAGCTAGGGTTCTCTCTACATCATGCCTAACTTTCTCTGAACCCTATCACCTCTCCTCTCCTCTTACTAGAGCTGGTCAGAAAATTGTGATGAAAATTAGGGGGATTCCAGACATTCTTTGCCGGGGGGTTCTTTCAATTGTCGAACAGCTGTTAGAATTCCAGCCCAGGAGAAGGAAGTAAAGCTGTGTTGAAAGAAAGAGAGGAAGTGAGAAAGAATTTGACTGAGACAATAAGAAAACAGAGTTCATGCTCATTTTTATAGATGATATGGAAATCGTTGAGACCCATTTAGTGTGGAAATGATTGAAAACCAAACCAGAATGGTATGGAAATGGTTCTTATGTGTCTGTTATTTGAAAACACTTGCCAGATAGAATGGATGGACAATTGTCTGACTAAGCATTGTTCACAAATGGTCACCTTTTTTGTTGCCCTGCATTATTCATGTTATGTGGTTGGTCACCTGAATCACTTAGTATTATTTTTGGTCTCTGATTGGATGATGGAAGTGCTTAAAAGGAGACCATGAATACTACCACACACATACACCCAGTATAGATTGTTAGGGGAATAATAATTCCTGCTAAAATGTAACATTTTTGTCATTATTATTATCATCATGCAATGGCTGAATACTCATTAATAAAAAATAACATGCCCAGAAAATTACAACACACCAAACTAAGTCATTTTATTTGTAAATCACAATCATGAATCCGGGCGGGGTTTTTGGTTGCTTGGTTTGCTTGGGTTGGTTCAGAAATCAATCTGCTCTAATAATATGTCCCACAGAAATCTTTTCTCCCTCCCCTCTCCGCTCCCCCCTGGCCTTTCTTCTCCAGTGTGGGTTACTGCAGCTTTCTAGAATTTGATGTGTGCTTTAGCTGTAATTCTTTCCTTACAATATTATATTCTGGAGATTAGGGCAGCATGTCCAATATGATTTAGGTCACAAGCCTGATTACCACATTTCTGTTCCCAACGTATTGAGAGACAGGCCTCCTGGAGACTGACCTTTTCATTCCAGGCACCTAGGCCTTAACGCTGCACAGCACAAGCGTGGAAAGCGGTTCATATAAGTGCATGGAAAAAGTGTCGAGTAGGACAAGGAGTGCAAGGGAACTTGATCCTGCAGTACTGAGAGCATGTTGGGCAGCCAGCTCCCAAACCACTCCTGCCTTCTAGCAGGTGTGAAGCTTAAGAGCAAAGAATGTCGCTAAGCTTCTAATTAGCACAACGGGATGATATTTAAGACCATGTCCCCAGAACGCACCCATTCTTCACCCACGCCCTGCCTCTCTTTACCTGAGACTCCACAGACCAAGCAGGTCAGTGTGCTTGAAGCTAACTACCACTTATGTCAGAAGATTACTCTGAGCACTTAACCTAGGAAGAATAGTGGATAGGGCTCAGTAGGGTACTGGGATTCAAGAGACTTAGATTTGATTCCTGAGTCAGCCGCAGACTGCCTGTCTGACCTTGGGGAAGTTGCTTGATCTACCCAGTGCTTCAGGTCCCCATTCGTAAAATGGGCGTAATAATAGCTCCCTTTCTGACAGAGGTGCAGTGGGGATTCAATCCCCTAATGATTGCCAGGTACTCAGATTCTATGGCGGGGTGGCCAACCTGTGGCTTCAGAGCCACGTGCAGCTCTTCAGAAGTTAATATGCAGCTCCGTGTATAGGCACAAACTCTGGGGCTGGAGCTATAGCTGCTAACTTTCCAGTGTGCCAGGGGGTGCTCACTGCTCAGCCTCTGGCTCTGCCATAGGCCCTGCTCCCACTCCACCCCTTCCTGCCCCCTTCCCTGAGCCTGCAGTGCTCTCGCTTCTTCTCACATGCTCACCCCTGAGCTTCCTGCACCCCATGAAACAGCTGATTAGGAGGTGCAGGGAGGGAGGAGGGAGGCACTGTGAGTGGGTGAGGGGGCTGCCGGCATATTACTGTGGCTCTTTGGCAATGTACATTGGTAAATTCTGGCTCCTTCTCAGGTTCAGGCTGGCCACCCTTGTTCTATGGGGATAAGAGCCATATCGGTATTTAAGGGGTTTCATGGATATAAGTATGTAGTTTTAAAAGATCCTGTGTAGTCCTGGCCACCAATCCATCCAGGCCTTTGTTAGAGTCTAGGCCGTGCAGATTTACTGCAGCAGCTGGATGAGCAAAGCAAGAACAAGAAAGAACTTGTAGTCTGCTTGGAGGGGGAAGAGGAGACATATGACAAAAATTTCACAGCAGCTGTAGTCCTTTCATAGTGTTAATACACGGACAAAGGATGCACAAGCCTCTGAGCTAGTCAGCTCTCTGGGGCAGGGACCATCTTTTCATGATATCTGGGAGCAATGCATTGCACAGGGTGATTGACATCTTCTGGAGCACAGCCTTCAAAATAATGAATGCCACCCCGGTGGCTCCTTCAATGCTCCAACCCTGAACTGAACTTCTACGCTGTGACTCTCCTGTCTTTAACTTCTTCAAGGGATGAGCCTGATCCTTTACGGAAGGCACTTGTGCTGCTTTAGCTATTGGAATAAAGGTCCCTTGAACAGAGGGCTGGGTGTGCTAAAGCATTTCAGACCTTCACTCAGCCCCTCCCCATGCTTTATTATCTTCAGAGAGACATTTCAGGCTAGTACTGATACTATTGCATGTATTTGGCATTATCAGAGTCTGTCTCCCTCTCTGCTCCTATTTGATTATTTCTGTATCATCTTCGCAACTTCTTAGTGAAAGAACCTGACAGCACAGCAGTCCACCTCCAACTGTTAACATATTTATTATGCACCCTCTTTCTACTTATTGACTCCCACTGCTCCTTCATGTTTAAGTCCCCATATGCGGCTTTCACTGTGCAGCCACCTGCGTTTTGTCTGCAGTTCCTGTGAACTGGCAATAAAGTTGTTGGGGGTTTTAGAACATAATCTCAGCCAAAGAACAAGAGGTAGATCCGGTGCCACTTAGCTCTGGTTCAGCTCTTGCAAAAGATACATGCAACTGTAGGCTGCACGGATTGATTTGATCTCTCCTGCTCTGTTTCCCACCATTACTTGGAGTGGAACCCTCCTGAAGTGTGCATAATGAGCTACACAGATTCATTGATCATCACTGGTACAAATGGTAGCTGGTCTTTGTTGAATAGTAAACAAAATATTTAGAGTCTCTGCAGAGGGGAGGCTGGGTGAATAATGGATCAGTCACTAGTAGTTCTCTCTGGGGGCACGGATGCAAATTAAACTTCCTCTGGTTAACAGGGGCCCACTTCCCCAAATTGCCTCACATAACTGAAGGGAAGGCACAGTTTTATAAGCATGAAGATAATTAAACATTTGAAAAGGGCTATGATGGAGTCTCCATCACTTGAAATCTTTATGTCAAACTTGAATGGCTCTTTAACAGATCTCCTCTAGTTCATTCAGACATTATGGGCTAGCTACAGGAATTATTGGGTAACAGTCTATGGCCTGTGTTATGCAGGAAGTCAGACTAAATGATCATAATGACACCTGCAGGTCTTAAAGTCTATGAATCTATGAAAAATGCCTAGCTCATAATTCATTTGATATAGAGACTGAGCTATTGCTTGTTAGAGCTGTTTGGGAAATGAGGTTTTTTTCCCTGGGAAATTTAGACTTCATTGAAAAACTGAAAATCTGTTTAGCTTAGCAAACAGAAGATTGAGAAGTGACTTGATTACAATGTATTAGTATCTTTATGGGGAGAAAATACTAGGTACTAAAGCTACCAGAGAAAAGCATAACAAGGACCAATGGTTGGAAGCTGAAGACAGACAGGGGGGTCGCAAGTGCAGGGCTGGCATTAGGGGGCAGCAAGTAGGGCAACTGCCCAGGGCCCCATGCCACAGGAGGCCCTGTGAAGCTAAGTTAGATGCTTCAGCTCTGGGTGGCAAGGCTCAGGCTTCAGACAAGGCTCACAAGTGAAAAACAGGCTGAAGTATCACCCTGAAATGTAAGTATAATATTTATATTCCAGTTGATTTAGTTTATAACCGTATGGTAAACATGAGAAAGTCAGCACTTTGTCAGTAACAGTGTGGCTGTGAAACTTTGGTATTTTTATGTCTGATTTTCTAAGCACGTAGTTTTTAAGTGAGGTGAAACATGGGGTACACAAGACAAATCAGACTCCTGAAAGGGGTACAGTCGTCTGGAAAAGTTGAGAACCCCGTCCTAGCTAACATGCTCTTCTCTCTCTCTCCTGCTCATGTTTGAGTTCTCTTTCATACTCATTCTTCATCTCCCTGCATCCTCAACTGCCCCCACCCCCACGTACACACCCACCCATCAGTAGCTTGCATCTAGCTCTCTTGCTGCAGAGGGTCTGCCAGGTATCAAGTCTTAGGCATGCTCAGATCCCGCCTCCAGGATTGGGCCCTGCCTAGTGTGAGAATCCTGCTTTGGGTCCTCTGGGGCTTCAGCTTGAGTTAAGGCTCTGAGCAACTCATTAACTGTGGAGAAGCAGCAGCACTTAGGCTGTTTTGAAAATGCTGACTAGGGAAAATTAGACGCTTAGGAAACTTTTAAAGGGACTTAGGCACCTGAAGGGGTTGGGCAGTGCCTAAACTGCAGCTCTGAAAATGTCAGCAGGGCCCATATGGTGGATTTAGGCACCTATCTACCTGTTTAGGTGCCTAAATCCTTCTAAAAATTTGTTCCACAAACACCACAGGCCATTTAATTACCAAGCTGCCTCCTAGATGCCTAGGTACCAGAATATGTTTCACTGCAATTTTTCAGACTTCAGGCAATCACCCAGGGCAAGTGATACTGCCTGTTAACAACACATCTACCACACTCAGGAACTATTACAGTAGCTTTTTCTGTTTCTTAGCAACAAGGCCAGCAGGAAGCCCTAAAAGTCATTCTCAACAAGCTCTGCTTGTCCAGACTCCGCACTCATCACTGTATTGCAAACAGTGAATGATCCCCCAGCTGATTATTCATGGGGGGAAATTCAATGGTCCCCATGTTTCATTGGGGACTTTAATAGCATATTTGTTAGGCAATCAAATATTCACAGGTGTGGGGAGACATGGATTAGCGATCGCTCTAAATGCTCAGACTAGTCTGGAGTCCTTGTCTGTCTATATTCCACAGGGCTCTCTAATGGGATTTTATTGAGGAGAAGCCCCATTTTCACAGCTCTGTCCACCAGGCCCAGCTTGCAGGAATGTAAATTCCCAATTAATTCCTGGCATTTCAGTGCCATGACATATTATTAGACTGAGTAGCAGTAGTATTACACTAGCACATAAAGGCCCTGATCAAGACCGAGGCCCCACTGTGCTAGGCATTGTCCATATACATAGTGAGAGATAGTCCAGGCCCTGAAACACTAACAACCTAACAGACAAAGGCGGGGAGAGGCACATCACGGAGAAATAACCCACAGAGTAGATCAGTATGGAGTTAGGGGTGGAACACAGCTCCCCTAGCTCCCAATCCACTGCTAAAGTCAACATGTTGTGATGCTGCTCCACCATGCTCTATCTTTATGCCCTGATGCAATGTCAGCACTGGAGGATGTTGGGGACCACAACTTTAGCCCAGAGGACAAATTCTGAAAAAAGGTAAAACTCTTCCTGGATGAATCAAATAACTTTTTCTAAGTCCCTGCTCAGAGATGCTAAGCACCTGCCATTCCTATTGATGAGGCTGATCTCCCCTACAGTGGCGTAAATCAAGAGCAACACCACTATGGGCAATGGAATTATACCAGTATAAAACATATGCATGTAAAATCAGAATGATGCCCTTAGGATTTAAAGGGCACTTTAGCTTGAATTCTTTGGGGGCTTCCAATTTTGAATTTATGTTTTGAAGAGCAGGCTTGCATAGATAATTAGTGATTTTTCCCCCCACAAGTCCAATTGCCACATTTATTTTCCTGACAAGAGGATGTGCTGAAAGAATGTCCTCCTCCAGACTGAGAGATTTTCATTCCGTCCACTCAATGGTGATATGTTCTTTTAAAGGGTTATGGGTAGCCCTGGCTGCTAACCAATCGTTTCCTTTTATGGCTTTGAAGGAAACAAATGGGAAAGTTGAACACCGAAAGTTTCCAAGACACGTTGAGTAAGAAGTGCCAATAATCAGAAATGTACGAAGCTACAAATCTGAGGGGTGGGCAGTGGAATGTGACCATCTGTCAATGTTGGAAAAGAATAAACACCAAAGAGAGATAACAGGAACTGTTTAGGATGATCTAAGGGGGCAATGAGCAGCAGTGTAATAACATAAGCAAAGGAACACGTAGGCTGAATATTTGGAAGCATTTCCTAAAAGTAGGACTTCATAGCCCTTACCTGTTACTCAGTCCTTATTCAGACAAACTCCAGCTGAGTTTGCTGTTTGCTTAATCTAGAACAAAGTAAAGACCTTATTTTAACCATGTGAGACTGGAAGATGCCCACACACCACAGAGATAGGTATATTACATATAGGAGGCGTGATTGTGAGTTTCTGCTGGTTAACACTGTTGTAATTCCATTGACATCAGTGGAGTTACTCCAGTTTGGTTTACACAGGTATGGACAGGGGCAGCTCCAGATCCCAGCACGCTATGTTCATGTTTGGGGCAGCAAGCTGTGGGGGGGCGCGCTTCTCGCGCCTTGAGGGCAACAGGCAGGCTGCCTCTGCGGTTTGCCTGCGGAGGGTCCACTGGTCCCGCGGCTTTGGCGGACCTCCCGCAGGCCTGCCGTGCTTGAAGCGGCAAAATTCCTAGAGCTGCCCCTGGGTATGGATGGCAGGAGAAGAAGGCCTGTGAAGTTTAACTAGATCTACTGCACCAGTGTTTCCCAAGAAAAGAGGGTGGAATCCCCTCACTTTTGTTTGTTTACTTTATTTATAAATTACTGGAGCTCTAAGAACACATACAATCTTCAAGCCATCCTTAACAGCATAACAAAACGACCAGTACCAATTATAAACTTTCATCCTCAGAACATCACCCAGCCACGCCAGCCCAAGTACAAAGACAAACCTTGCACCAAGCCCTGTACTCAACAGAGGTGTTGGGTTCTGTTGGATCAACAGGAGAAATAAGTTCCAGAGCTGAAGACTCTCAAGTGCCTCTAGTCCCTTCACCTTCAGCTCTAGAGACGGTCAGCAGAAAAGCCTAGTTGGCCTCCCCCTTTGGGGTGGTCCATAGGGAGAGAGAGCGTTTCTAGCAGCCAAGTTCCAAACCATGCAGAGCTGCACAAAGCAAAGTCAACACATTGAATCACATTTGGGAGCAGATTGGAAACTGGTGCAATCTACAAAGAACAAGGGGGTAAATGTTCCATTTGCCTCAGATCACTAAGGGCCTTCCTCGCATTGAGTTGTCCTTATTTACAGGAGTAGCCCATTGATTTGAGTGGGCTGTTTAATGAAGTAAGATTTGCAGAACTGGCCCTACTCAAGCAACCACTTTCTAGTTTTAAATGATTTAAATGTGTGAGTCATTTAAAACTAACCTAGACAGAGCACTAGAAAATATACCATAGGGACAGGCAGAGAAGAGAAGAGGCTTTTCCACCTCTAAGCTATTTATTCATTAAATGAGGAGCTAGGAAGTTCTGATGAAGTTTACATCCTGAGACTGAACTCTGGACAGTCTCTGAACAGTAAGTGATAGTGAAGTTAGAATCAGGCAACAGCTGTATTTTGAGCTTGTCTCAGTACTTTGGAAATGTCTGCGTTCTTTATCAATATCAAGAACTGGTGAAGGCAAGATACAATTTTGCTGCAGCTGCCATAGATTGATGTAACTCATGTACGATTAATTTTATTTTATATTTTGGCTGCTTCACATACGGTATAATGGTGGGTGTCACAGATGGTTAATATTCAATGGATAGCTGGGGACTTCAAAGCTATTAGAACCCAGTGTTCTCCATGTCACACAATTTCAGAGACAATCAATAAACAGACTGTAAAAAACCAAAACACACAGGTCTGTAACTGTAATGAGAATCTAGCCCCAGTGTTCACTAGCAAAGTCTTCAGGCCTATGTCTGTTGTTTGGGTGGGAGATAGGAAGCCGGGAAGTTCCAGTTCAGATTAAAATAAGAACCAGACCAAACATTATCCATAAACTCGAACCTGAACTATGAACAATTACTGTCGGCAGAAAACAGATAGTTAAGCTCAAGATTCTGTTTTGTTCATTTTCACACGTCTGGGTTGTGGCTGGAAGTGATGAAAAGAGGGTCTGATCCCAGGGGATTTCTTGTGTCTGTCAAGGTCTGGAAGCCATCCAAACAACATGCTCAGCCCTCCTGAGCCTTGAACCTTTTGAAGTTTACCTGTGCTGATTTATTTCTCAGCTCCCAACAAGTAAGTAACATGCCCCAACATCTTCCTATGCCAGTAATCACTTCATTGAATTTAACCCCCTTATATTGTATTTTATGTATTTAGTTTGATTTATATAAATGCTAAGACTGTGCACCTATCCATATGTTCTAGGTATCCTCGGCATGACTTAAAAATACATCACAAATAATAGCACAAAAGAATGTAGCAGTATATTTTAATATAAACCTTCTCCAGCAAGCCAGGTGAACAATCAATGTAGAGTTTCACAGACAGAAGGAAGTTACTTTATTAGCAATTACTTGGCATTTTAAAAAAAAACAAAAACTTCAGGACAGAGAAGCTTATTCCTTTAGGGCCACATTTTCAAAAAGACAAGAAGCCAAAAGTGGGTCAAAACATGTGAATGGGTATCATAGTTGAGTGTGAAAATCTGGTGAATGCATCTAGAAATTGTTAATTAGGCACCTCGTTAGCGGTTTACATGCACACTGACCCACTCTGCATGAGCAACTATGGTAACTGCATGCACAATCACAGCAGCAGTTTGGCACACTCTGACCTCTAACCTTTGTAAATTTGACTCTCAGTGTTGTGCTGTTAACAGCAGTATCTCATCACAGTGCAGTACTAACCTGCATCACCTCCTTCTACACCACATACCAATGACAGTCACCCCATTGCTCATCAACAAGCAGCTTGTCTGAGCTCTTCACTACCAAACACTGAGTGTGCTTCTTGCCCTTCTTCCAAAGTCCTTTTGAGACCACATGGCATTCAGGTAACATGAGTCCTTCTATTTATGCAGTCCACACACAACTCTCCGCCACTGGATACACTGAGTAGTCCAGTCTCCCTCTGATACTAATTGAAGTGAAGTGTGCTTATTGTCAGAACACCACCACCCTGAAAGCTGAATCAGGTCTAATATAGCACATGATGCACTAACTTGGGAGATATAAACTTCTAACATGGCTCGGCAAGTAATACAAATAGGTCTATGACCCAAAATTATGATTTGGATCTACATCCCAAACACTGCAAAGAATGCAGTTGTTCACAGCCAAGGATTCTGTTCAAGCCAATCTCTATTTACTAGCTTCTTCCTCCTCTGCTACCACTACTGCAGTTTCTCTGTCAGCAGTGAGTGTTTATTACCTTTTGCTCTGCAGGGCTGTTTTTAGTTTTCTTACATTTCCAATTATACCTCACAGTTGTCATTGATCTGTTTTTTGTTAGCATGAAAATCAGAGCTGTGAGCTGTATAATTTAAGATTCTGCATTTATTAACCCTCCATTTTTGCTTTGAGACAGACTATTTAAATTGATCTTTATTAAATAATATTACAAGAGCTATCAATCCTCATGCTTCAGGGTGTAAATTGATCAGTTGCTGGGTCAGGAAGTAATTGCCTTGGGACTCCCTTGCTAAGGTTCTGCGCAATTAAATATGTTATGGGAGTTTAACTCCTCCCTCTGTGCATAAGGCATTGGTCATTGTCAGAGACAGAATATTGGATGTAATGGATCATTGGTTCATCCTGATATAGCAGGATACAGGATACTGGATTAGATGGATCATTAGTCTGTTTTGCTATGGCAACACCTATCTTCTTATCAACTGCAATTTTTTAGTCTGTCCTCTTAGTTGTATTTGTAGGCCAGCTCCTCATCTGGTGTAAATCAGCAGAGCTGCACTGACTTCAACAAATGTACATTGATTTCTATAGGGCCAGATCATCAGATGATATAAATCATCATAGTGCCATTTACTTCCATGGAGCTGTGCTGATATACATCAGCTGAAGATCGGGCCCTGTGTCATGTTGTACCTTTCTAATGGTAAGCAGAGGGAGCCAGAACTGTACATAATGTGTAGGTGTAGGAAGGAATAGTCTCATCCCATTTGTGTAATTGTAGAACATCTTTGTTGACTTTCTGTGGAGTTACTACAGCTTTACACCAGATCAGAATCTGGCCCAAGGCTCTAAAGAAGCTCTCACTCCACGATTATCTGCTTTCTCTAGACTTCTCTTCTCTTGCTGCTCCTGTATGTATCCTAGCTTCTTAAATTGACTTTTCACATTGTCTAAACATATTTAGACAAAAGACTTCACTTGTGCTCGAAAGTTGCTTTCAACATCCTCCTACTCTTGTTCAGATCTATTCTCTTCTGCTCTCATGTTCTTATCATATTTAAGAATTCTGCGTAAATGAGCATTAATGAACCAATTTTAAATTATTTTTCTGTGAGCAATTTCAGCTGCGGGTTGCTTGCTTATGTGAATCTAAATGACATAGATGGGGGAAGGGAAGGGATAAATTGTGCCTTTGCTGTGACCATTTTAAGTGCTGGAGCCAGGTACTGAGGAAGGGTTGAGTTGCCCTCCTGTCACTGCATGGAGAAGAGATTGCACAGTGCTGCAAAATTCAGGGAAAGTCACATGATCGGATAGCATCTGAGAGGAACAGTGCTTCTCTCTCTCTCTCTGTGCTGTTTTGGCATGCTTACCTCCCAGTTCAGTCACTGTGGAACATGGCAACTGTGCAAACACAACCACCTCATTTGGACATGGAAAGGGGCCAGCAACATTAACAGCTGCCAGAGGGCAAATGCCAGTGGAAGGGACTAGCTGATTGATGTGAAGTGGGGTGTGTGTGTGTGTGTGTGTGTGTGTGTGTGTTAAGGGGGGCGCTAGTGATGAGTACGTAAGCCTGTGTAGGAAGGGTAACGGTAGTCTGCAAGATGCAGTAACAACTAGGGTGTGACTGGCAAAAACCTAACAATTCTGTACTCAGCACCTGCACCGACGAATTACTCCTTTTGCTGTGCAAGGTTTATTTTAAATCCCAGTTTAATCAAGAAGCAGTTATTCAGCTTTGCAATAAAAAGTGACTCTCCATAGAGAGCTTTGTTATTTTTCCTTTTCCTGAGTGGTGATCTGTAAAGATGAACTCTGCCATGGAAGATGATAATAAATTAAAACACAAGAGTACCAAAGGCCTGCCTGCTTCATCTCCCATTAGAGTCAACAGGAGCCTTTCCATTGCCCTAAAAGCTGGAGCTCACCTGAAGTGGCTGGATTGCTAGCAGTGTGGTGTATTGAAAACTGTTAAAATTGTGGTCTATTGGTTTAATTTTTAAGGATTTACTTGGTCCTGTTGTAGGCAGGGGGCTCTGTAGGGAAGCCTGACCTAGACCTGGCAGTCAGTCTGCAGACAGACAGCCCAGGGTAAGGTGAGTTGAGTTGTGCATCTCAGGGAGTAGCCTGTTTTGTCTCTCTCTGTTTTAGTTATCTTGTGTGTTATCATTCTAAATTGTATGAAATAAAGTAGTGTTACAGTGTAATGTCTCAGCAAGAATATTTTATATTCTTTTTCTAATTTATCTGATTATATGCTGTGAAACATAATAAGCAGGGATAAGGGAGCCTGAAGCAGCCTTAATCATTTCTCTGAAAATCTTCAGGAAGGAGGATGTAAGTGCCTTTGCAAGCGTTGTGTCTTTTTTCATTTTTGTCTTCTGGTTAGAGAACGTGACTCAGAGTCAGGACCCTTGAATTCTATTGTAAAACTCTGGAAAGGAGTGAAGTCTAGTGATTACAGCAGGGGACTGGGCATCAGTACTACTTTTTGAGTTCTATCCCTGAGTCTCCCATTGATTTCCAGTGTGTGATGTTAGGCCACTCTCTTGGGACCCGCTACTCCTCCCACCGAAAGCAATCAGAACTGTGGCACTGAAGGCAGTGGGAGCAGGATTGGGTCTAATGTCTTTTCACAAGTTATTTTTCCCTTCTGCAAAATGAGGATCATAATGCTCAACTACCTCTCAGGAGCATTGTAAAACCTAATCATTTAGTTAATGTCTGATATCCTTGATGGAAACATAGACATGTGAAATGTCACTAAACGCCTGCCACATTGGCACTACGATGTTATGGTGGCAAACTTAAAAATATTTAGGAAATTCAAAAGTTACTGTTCTCACATTGCACATACCACAGACACTCCGATTCTGTTTGTCGCCATTTGTCCTCAATTAGTTATGATTATGAGTAATAATATTGTATTGATTACTTATGTAATTGCACATGGCACATTACTGAACACATAAGGGCAGACTGCGTGTCAGGAAGAGCTTACAATGTAAGGACCGTGGTATGCCATTGATTTCTTCAAGCAGAACCCTTCATTGATTTCATTAGGAATATGTGCTTGTTGGTGTCTTTACGACTTACAGTCTATGCTGTCTTGAAGACCCATTTCTGGCAGCAGGAGCAATGGCATGGGGAACAGAGGATCAAAGCCAGAAGTCTCAGGTCCCATCCCCACAAGGACTCTGTCTATCTCCAGCTGCCTCAATGACTCCTGAGCTGCTCCCCTTTTGGTAAAGCACAGAGTGGCTGCAGCAATAGTAATGTTGGTAAAGCTGGTTCAGTTGTTGGGGACTGTGCTATTGCAGGCTGCCTGTGCAAGAATCCCAGGAAAACAAGGCACCCATAGGTATCCTTACAAAGTATAACCTCCAGCCTGCAAGTCCACCAGAGAGTAATCCCAGAGGTGGTCATGGGTTCCGAACTTACTAGAACACTCCTGGAAATAGCAGCACTTTCTTCCATGAGGCCTTATACTGCAAGGGAGAAAACATCATGTGCTCAGGACACAAGGTGTTGGAGAGAAGGTAAAAAGAGTCAGCTAAGGAACCCACAATAGATGTAGCTGTGCATGCTGAGAGTAGTTTGTCTTTGCTTGGGTAATGTGATACTGGTGTCAGGGGAGTTCCCAGGAAGGCAGGGCGAGGCCAGCTGTGAAATAACAAGAACTGAGGGGAAGAATCAAAATCAAGGAAACCAATTACACAAGAGAAAGCGCACAGGCCACAGCCACCAGGCATATGGGCCGAAAGAGGAGGAGCAGATATCTCCAGTGTAGCCTGTAGCGAGGCGGTGTGGCTCCCCTCTTCCCCAGGGAGGGTTGAGCCCCATCAATCACGCCCAAGGGCGGAACTGCTGGGAGGAAGTCCCGCCCCTCAAAGGGTCAGGCGGCGACCCGGAAGGATAAAAGCCGGGCCCCAGCCCTCAGTCAGGGCCTGGCCGCCGGCAGGAGCAGACATGCCCGCTGACCCTCCTCACCGGGAAGCCGCTGAGGCCCAAGGCTGGTGGGAGCTGCCCCGCAGTCTCTATGATGAGGAGCTGCCGGGGCTGCCCCGCAGTCGCTACGACGAGGAGCTGCCGGAGCTGCCCCGCAGTCGCTACTACGGCCCCGAGGAGCCACCAGACCAGACCTGGCCCGCCGTCCCAGAGGTATTCCTGGACCTACCGCCCTGCCCTGACTGGCAGGAACCCATGGTGCTGGACGCCCCAGCGGACCAGGTAGGAACCAGGGGGGAGGCTGGAAGTAGCCCGGGGGCAGCTGACTACAGTCAGGCTGCAGAAGGCCCTGCGCCTATGTCAGTGTGTTTCGGTCAGGATCTCCCCACTGACCGCCACTAGCGCTGTCAGCCGCTCCTAGGGCCCCGGGCTGGAACGCAGAGGAGTGGGAGGGCCTGCGTTCCCCCTGCCACCCGTAACCGGGTGGCAGACTCCCCGTCTTCCCAGCCTAGTGCCACTGCTCTGCCCTGCTCCAGAGGCCAGAGCTAACTGTATCTGTATTTGGTGCCCCGCCCGACCCAAGGGCTGGGCCCCTATTGACTGTGCCACTGCTCTGCCCTGCCCCAAAGGGCCAGAGCTGATAACTGTTACTGTGTTTGTTGGTGCCCCGCCCGACCCAAGGGCTGGGCCCCTATTATTTAACTGTGTCGCTGTTCGGTCCCACACACAGGGCCCGAACCGCCGGAGCGGACTGTGGTCCCGAGGGCAGATGCCCTCAGACGACAAGACAAGGCCGGTGTGGCTCCCCTCCTCCCCAGGGAGTGTTGAGCCCCGGCACCCCCTCGTCCACATAGCCCTATAACAAGGGGCTAGAGAGCCTGGGGCTATGCCAGCCCTGATTACAGGATGAGCCCCACCTGTGAACAATCAGGTAATTCCTGAACAAAAGGAGCCAGGTTTAAGGGCTGACAGGGTGCAGCTGGTGACAGAGCTGGAAGGAAGATATTGCAGGGAGTAAGAAATCTCCTGCAGGGCCCTGAGACAGAACTCAGGAGAGTCAGAGCAGGGAGGTTTGAGAGAGACCATGATCAAACAGGGAAGAGAAGTAAAGAGGGGAAGGAGGAAGTGGTCCAGGGAAAACTGCCCTATGGGGAAAGGAGTTGACCTAGCTGTGCAGTATAGGGCCCTGGGCACAACCCAGGGTAGAGGGTAAGAGTGGGTCCCACTATCAGCCCGAGCAGGGGGCTGCAGGCTGAACCTGGAAGAGAGACTGAGGAACAGCCCCAGAGAGGGAAGAAGGATTTTTTCTTTTGCATTAAGACATTTTGGGAACTCTGTTTTGGACAGTTGTGATCCCAATTGGGGTGGGCTGGAGATGCTGACCTGGCCAAATGGCTGAGTTATTGACAGAGAAACCACCACTGCACCAGTGTGACCAGTGGCAGGGGATTCTAGCCCTGTGAGAGCTGCAATGCCAAACCTGGCCAGAAGGGGGTGCCTAGGGGTGAGTGGACTCTGTTATGAGGCCAGAAAGAAAGAATCCCGCTAAGCTAAGCATGCTTGCCCACGGTGATCCCCAAGTGTCAGATGAATAATAATAAAAAATCCTGCAAGTTGCTTCAAATCATTCAAGTTTCTTTTCATGCCCTTTGCTTTTCTCCCAAGCTACCATGTTCCCCTCCTCAGTGCGCTTCCTTATTTCCACAGTTTAGGATTTGGATCCTTTGTTTTGCAACATGTCTGCTCCAAAGGGTCACAGGTCAGGATCAAGCCAAGGCTGCCAAAGAGTTGCCTACGTGCCAGGACCCCTGGGAGGACTGCTGGTGTGTTCTTCACAATGAAGGCCTGGCCCAGGAGAGTTCAGAGTTTGTCTTCTGTGATACCAACTATAAAACAGGCCTAATTATAGTCAGCCCATTTTATCCACTATTGCAGGGCATGCAATAGAGAGTGTCAGATATGCCAAGAGTGAATGTCAGCTCAGACAAACTTAGCAAAGCTCCTACCAGCTCAACCAAGGGAAGGCTCGTTTTGTCTGACCTGGCAAAGCCACTTTCAATGGATCATGCAGATCCTGGTTTGAATCTCAGTTGAGATAATGGGCCAGTTTCACCACTGGTACATGCTTTGGGAGAGTTGCACCAACTTACACAGGCAGCAAATTTGGCCCAGTTTGTGTAGGGTGCACACACAAATGTATGTCCATCGCATGCGGCAGGGCTGCTAGTTGGATAGGTTCACCCCACAGACATATAACTTCCCTGTCCCTTTGAGGGGTGTGGATGTGTCTGTGTGTGTGTGCTTGTGCCTGAGGGATCCACTACTCACACCTGCTAGCTTCCTATCCTGGGGTCCCTCTGCCTGGGCACCCTGATGATCTCACAGCAAGCAGTGCACACAAATGCTTTAGCAGTGCAGGACTGACAATGCCTGGAGACTATGGCATCCCTGACGGCACACCATCTGCTTTTAACTAACTGAACTATATAACACAGTTCTACAAGCAACACTGCAGTCCACTGGTTAGTGTGCTTACAATGCCACTGCTTTCTACTGGAGAGAATCAGAAATCCTCAATTGTGTGTCATAGGCCCTACACCCTTACTAATAGGGATTCTCCCTCTTGGGGAAATGGGTTTGCTACAGTGCTATGGCAGCTCAGTGGTATAGCTGTAGCATCTGTAGTGAAGACATAGTCTTAGTCGTTGGTTCTCACACAATGACCAAAAGTAACTTCCATGTGATATCCGTCCAGTGGAGGGAGTTGCGGGAGGGAAGAGGAGGGGGATCCCTAATGTTGACATCACCAAAGTGGCCATCAGAACTGGCACTAACTGGCCATCACAGCAGAGCAGCCAAGCAGGGAGGGCCAAACAGCAGGAACTGCTGACCCCACATACAGGGGGACCCTTCCCCAGGGGCAGAGCAGTGTAGAGGGTTGCATTGCTGCCCTTTGTGCAGGACCCATTTATTGAATATTACAAACAGAGGATTCTGCAGTTACTGCAAAGAGGCAATTTCAGTCTCCAGACCTGTCCATCTAACACTAAACTGACATGAAAAGAAAGAGGAAAAAGAGAATAAAATAAAGAATCTTCAGCTTGTTGAAAAAAGGAGAGCACTGAAAAGCCCATCAAGGGTTTCGTTTAAGCACACTAAAGTCTGGAAATTCACTGCTAAGCTCCAGGCATCCAATATCCACACACAGCTGGATAGTGTGAAGGGTGATGGCCAGCTGTGAGCAGATCCTGGGTGCCTGTTATTTTGCTGTGAATTTCCATCCTTTTCAGAGAGTTTAAATCAGAACTTTAATGGCTTTTTGATGTTGTTTTAGTTTGGTGAATAGTTTCCTGTTATATCTGCTTATTCAGTGAAATAGCAAGAAAGCGCTGTTACAGTGGAAGATGACAGGAGGCTACAGAAGGCTATCTCAGCTGCATTTGCACAGCAGAAGCCTTTAAAAATCACTGTGCTATGAAGGAGACATTTCCATATTTCACGGCTATTTTTGCCTGGTGCCTAAAGTTGATGATACAGCAAAAATAAAAAAAATCTGAATGAAAAATAAATAAATAAAAGCCATTTTGCTTTTCCTTTCATCCTAACAGTTTACATCCCAACCGTGTTGCTCAGCAAACCCGACAAAGCAAAGTGGGTTATGCCTGTAAAATGAGAGGGATTAAGGCTGTGCTAAGGATCTCTCTCCTTAGTATTTGAGTAAGGGAAAGAGAAATCTATTCTCAGCTGGAGTCAAAACTCCCTCTTCTCTTTTGCTACCCTGCCACACCCTAACTAGGTCTCATAAGACAGCTAGAATCAATAGGGAGAAGGAGGTCAGAGGGATTGTGAGCCATTGATTATCAATATGTGTTTCCATGCAGGGCTCCTACTGACCTCATGTGAGAAGATCAGCTTTAGAGCAATTAACCCTTCCCCTGGCTGCGATTCTGCACCTGCTGTACTCCTCTTACCCATTAGTGTCTGTTCTAACCTCTGCTGCATTCAGCTGGGATACATGATTAATGGCAGTAAGGCAGCATGCACAAAAATGTCAGTAGTGTGTAAGCGGTGGCTGTTAAGCATTGATCAATGTGGTCCAAAGGAGAGTATTACTAGGAGTAACAAGGGGAGATTGAGCAAAGGAAACTACGAGCTGAATATCAGGAAAAGTTTCCCCAGGGTGAGATTGATTAGGATGTGGAACAGCCTCCCAAGAGAAGCTGAGGGAGCCTCAAGTAAATGCAGACTGGACAAAGGACAGTAAAAATCATGGGAGTGAGCAATGGACAAAAGCCAAATTGAGGCACCTTCAAGGACCTAGGTTTTCAGAGGGTTGATACTCAGAACTTCCAAAAATCAGGCTCTGTAAGGCATCTCAAGTGGGGCACCCAAACTCACTAGTCACTTTAGAAAATCTTGGCCTGTGATGGAATGATACTTTCCCATCCCTAATATCTATGTGTTTGTGAAGGCCCAGAAAGCCTGATATTTACTTTCAAGTCCTTTATATTATTATTGCTAATTGCTATTTGTTAAGCACCAACAACATTTGGAACTGCTCAAGACACACCAAAGAGAAACAGTTCGTGTCCGAAGGAAGCTTTCAGTCTAAAAGACAGACACCAAAAAGTCAGGATATGCTGAAAGCCTGAGAGAAAGGAGCATATTTATTTCTTATTAACTCACTTCTTCTGGGCACTATGGAAAATCACTTTTTAGGGGGGATTTGAATGAGACCAGGGTGTGATGGCTTGGTGGACTGGGATTGAAAGGTCATTTCACGGGTAAGAGACAATGTGAGAAAACGTATAGAGATGTGAGTGGGAGAAGGACCCCACTGATTAATGAGAGCAGTGGCTGATCCTGCCACAAGAACCCATGACTATCAAATACTGCTGTAGCACTGGGTGTTCGCCTACCCATTAGATCACTGCCCCATGTCTTCTAATGGATGAGACTTCTAAGGGCAACCTCTCTGATGTCACTTCACCAAGGCCATGACTTTTGTGACATGATATTCTAGAGCATCTCTAAACCTTCTCTCTAGGAAAGGCCTAATGAGGCCTCTGAAACATGGCATTTCATGCCCTTGACCTGCCTTTAACAGCAGTTAATTGGATGTGCTTTTTACTGGATCAGCAGACTTGATCACAGCAAAGAGACCTGCAGTACACTAAGGCACCATTCCCTGTTACTAAAGGATTAAAGTGTAACTGGGCTGATGTTGTTATGGTGACCACAGGGAGCCCCAAAGTGCGTAAGGGGCTGCCAGTGGAGACACAGGATTTCATATGAAGGCTCAGGCATCACATTAAAGATGTGTTGGATACAGAGAACTCAGACATGTCTAGGCTATAACATGGAGGAAGGACAGCCTTGAGGCTAAAGCACAGAGCAGATGTCAGGAAATCGGCATTCTATCCCTGGCTCAGCCTTCGACTCAGGGCAGGTCACTGAATCTCTCTGTCTCACTTTCCCCATCTGTAAATAGGATGATAACACCTGCCTCACAGGGATATTGTGAGGGTTAATGTTTGTAATGAGTTTTGCAGTCATTGGCTGCACCGTATCGTTATTATGGAATCATTCTTTGCATATGACCTACAGATTGTAATGAGCATTTCGCTTTGGCATTTACAGGAGGGTAGCTCCAGGCATTGTACAGTAAGTGGAAATTTCCAGGATGAGCCAAATGGTTCCAGTAAAACACAATCTGAGCCAAGCTCTCTCCCTAAACTTGGAACAAACATCGAGCCTGTTTGACTGCTTTTTTTGGAAGACAGGTTGTGTTATTTTTTAATCCCATGTGTTTCTTGGTTCTGTCCAGGCCTGGAAGCCCTGAAAAAAACACATGCCCAGCTAATGTCAGTCTGACCCAAACCAGGATGCACAAAGAGGGGACAGTTCTCTTCAGATTTCCAGAATGAATAATTCATACGAGAGTTGGGAGCAATTCTGGAAATAAACCCCAGAATTTGAGATTGATCACAAACCCAATCTGCTGAAACATTGGCAAAAGGACCCTCTCCAGGACTGCAGTTGGGTTTTGAGGGAATGTAAAGCCTGGTTTTGGTTTTGGATGGAAATCATTTGGGTTAGAGTTTGGGGCGGGGTCCCAAACTCAAAGCAAAACTCAGGTAGCAAGAACCCACAGAAATCAAAACTGCACAGATTCATACAGAGTCCTTAAATCCAAAATCAGGATGATATGGATGTGTCTAACCCGGATACATGTTGCCAATGTGAGATAAAACTCAAAATTTCAGGCTATTTATCTGAATTAAACTGAGTCACCAAATCTTTCCCTCCCCTTCAAGGCCCATTGTAGTTTGGAGCTTTCACCCTGCTACAAGAGGAAAACTTTAAAATTAGGTCATTGCTCTGAACTCCTAGTAGAAATATTCAGGTCATTGCTATTGTTACCAGAATAAAATCTGAAACCATAATCAGGACACAGTGAACACTTCAGAGGAGATGTTTCCCCACCACTTCTCTGGCCCCAGTTGTGGTATAAAGTTTAATCGGGTTAGCCAGGTTTTCTCTCTTGATTTCAGAGCCTCCATTCAGCATACCAGATTATAAACTTTCAACATGTAATTGAACCTGACTCAAGGAGCCAATTGTATTACAGTGAGCTTTAAAAGGGGGAATGGTAAGGTCTAAAGTTTTCATTCAACGAATGCAATTTCTATGCGCAGAAATCAATTCAATTGACATCAGTTGAGCTTTAATGCTGAATTAAAGAGCTGCCAGGTTTCCCCCATGGGGCTTTTACAGTCCGGGTTTTATGAATTCATTAAAATGCACACACAAACTTTTAGGTAAATAGCATTACACTGTAATAAGGGCTACAGATCGACACTATTCCTCCGAGAGAAGATCTAATTTGAGTTGTCTAGTTGGCAAAATTGTTTTCCATTGCTCTGCATCTATTAGCAGAGGGTGTCATATTTTCCCTTGTTCCTGTTTTGCTTTCTCTCTGTTGGCTCAGCAGGGAGAGGTTTGTAGTGTTATGAGAGTTTGTAGCGTTTACAAACACTAGAGGAGGGCAAAGTCTTTAGAAAGCGGGCAGCAAATTGGGGAGCCATTGGGCTTGGGGCATGTGAGGTACACAGTGCAGCTTATCTCTGATCCACCTAATAGATCTGCATTGAAGGTTTGAAATGTTCAGTGGACATGGGAACATGCTGGACATTTTCACAGCACAAGATTTATAGCCCCAATGAACTGCAGTTGGGGTTCACTCAATCCCACATTGAAGGAGTCATGAGGCAATCCACTTGGCACCGATGAAGGCATCGATGTTAAGAAAGCGAAGGTGCCATAGCTTCTGAGAGGACAAGGGGAGTAGAGAGGGTGGGTTCTCTTTGGATGTTAGAGTTTGCTGAATTCAAGCCTCCCAGCAAATCCTTAGGCCACCCCTTTCCAAACAGAATAGCAGGGACTGTGAGGACCGGAGCTGAGGCCAGTTCAAAGGTGAGTTAATGGATTGTGCTAATCTAACACTTTGCACTTTAGAAGCTCCTCCCATCAGATAATCTCAAAACAATTGCCAGGCTTTAGAGAGGTGAAGTTACAACAGAGAGCTGAGGCTGAGCCCTGGAAGTCCTGAATGCCATTCTCAGGGTCTAGCAGTAGAGGACACTGCATTGATCCTCTCCATTTTTAAAAGTGTGCACCTGGCTGATTTGCTACTGACGGTGGGCACAGTTAGACGACTATCATTTTGCACCTGCAGGCCAGGTAACTACACAGCCAGTGTGCTCAGAGACTACAATGGGTGCAAAGTTGCAGGAACAAAATTGGAAGCCAGGCTTAGTACCTTTGAAAAATGTGATCCCTATTGTCCCCAAAGCCATATAGAGGGTATTTGAATGGGTCAGCATCATCTCAGCTTGCATGTCTCTGAGCTACTGTGTCCCATCCATTCACAGACAGCATGGAGGTCCTGGAGACTAAGTCTTCTGTTTGTCCACAGAACAAGTGAAGCACAGACAATGGGAGTGCAAGTTTCCTGCATGAAGCTGCCCTGCTGCCATGCATTGGCCCTCACCTAGAGGGATTCCCTTTTGGGACGAGAGAGGCTCAGTCCTTGGCATCTCTCCAGAGACCAAGGAAAGATGAAGATCCAGTGAGTGTCAAGTGCAATAGTGAGTTTTGTGATGTGGACACTCATCCACTAAGGGCTGGACTGAGAAGTCCAATGGCACATTTCACACAGCTCACCAAACAGTTGGCAGAAGGTAACAATTTTCAGTCACTACCAACCTATCTCAGACTAGAATCAGTGACCTAAAGATGAATGATTCCATATGTGATTGCCAGTCCTGGTTTCTCATCCCTAGGGTTGGTAGGACTTGGGGAACAGTGGAAGCAGCACATCTTATCCTTGAAGGACCAGGCACAGTGGGAATGCCTAGAACTACTCAAGAGTGATCGCTCTGGCTTATTAAGGAACACCATTAATGGGCTCTGAAGAGACTCCAATTCAATCCTCCTCTTTGCTGGATGTGGGGACCTTGAGCGCAGGACTCTGAAGTGCATAATTTCCTCTAGGGCAAAAAAAAAAAAACAGACGACGTGGCTGCCTCAATGACTGCTTGGTAATGATACAGAACAGTTTAAAGATACCTGTTAAGATCTACATCTTGTTGTGCAAAAAGCATCTCCTGTGCTTCCTTCACCTGACCCTCTGAGCCTTAAAATAGCCAACAGATCATAATGCAAAGCAGCAAGGTAGACACAGTGTGGCCGTATTTTTGCTCCCTCCTGAGTGTGTTGCATTGACAAAGTTGCTGGTAACTATTCATATGGGGCTGCCTGGAAAACGCCTCGAAGCAGAACAGTATCATTACTGTCAAGGATGTTATCAATGCCTTTTGCTGGAAAATTATTGCTATTAAATAAACAGCATTTTCCATTTTTTTTGAAAAAGCATCTTTTTTTCCACCAGGGTTTACACGTCATCAGGAAAAAAATGCAGTACAAATTCCTGATGAGTCAGCCTACATATTAGAAGCTTTTCTTCTTCTTCTTCCTTTTTTTTTTTCCAGTGGATCATGCTGAGCCTTCCTAGATGAAAAGAAGACAAGCTATCATCTCTTTACACTTAGAGAACTCCCAGGAGCAAATGAGAAGGAAGATAATTAGACCAAATGTTGATACAATAAACCCCAATGGAAAGCAAACCGGGAAGAAAGTGTTGCATTTGCCCAAGTCCCAAAATGTTGATAGCATCCTGGTGAGAAATGCCATCAGAGCAATTTGACCATTTCCACCACCACCACCATCCTCACCTTTCCCTTCCCCCCCCACCCCCCCGCAATCATTGCTGGGACCCCTTTTTGTCCTGTAAATTAACCCAAGTGAGCAGACTTTGGATCCTAGTTGGTGGGACTGTGTCTCATGCAGCTGGGATCTGTCTCCTGAATGAATAACGGTTTGAGAAAAGGTTCAGCTTCCCCAGCCCCTCCTTCTAAGGTCAGGAAGCAAAATGCACTTGAAATACCAATTGCTGCAGCAGGATACAAATCCTTCCTTGGACCAAGTGCACTGGCTGTGGATTGTAGGAACTGCCAAAAGACAGGTGCTGAATCAACATTACTGGGCCTGCATGGTTAGCATGCCAGGAGATGTCAATTTCAATTGTGAAGTTAGGCATTTAGACAGTGTGCATTAGAAAACGTTAGGCATTTGACAGTGTGCACATATAACGTGTAAAACAGATCAAACATAACACCTTATGAAGAAGAAGATCTGGTACAAAAATTCATCTGGACCAAAACCAGTACGTAAGAACAGCCATACTGGGCCAGACAAAAGGTCCGTCTAACCCAGTATCCTATCTTCTGTCAGTGGCCAATACCAGGTGCCCCAGAGGGAATGAACAGAACAAGTTATCATCAACTGATCCATCCACTGTCACCCATTCCCAGTTTCTGGCAAACCAAGGCTAGGGACACCATCCCTGTCCAATCCTGTTTTAATCCCATTCCAGCAGTGGCCCTTCATAAATTGAACCCAGTAAGTGTTTAAAATGCTGAGTATATATTCATGCTGTGGGTTGGTACAAACCTCCACTCATTTTTTTAAACTACCCCAGAACTTCTTTTGTCTGCAATGAACTGTAGTAGTCAATCCACTATAGGTTTTTCCAACAGGTCTGACTGTAGTGGACACAGGGAAGTGCTGTCTGAAAAATCTGGGACAGTCCTGAATAATAATGCAGCCAGTGGCCCAAAGGTTTACTTTTCCTTTTCCAGGGTGTAAATATTACAGCTGTTTCTATTCCCCATGGCATAAGGTGTCTTAGGAGTGCCATACCAGTGCTGTTCAGTTGTTTTCTTGTGGAACACTAGCGACACCCAGTGGCCAAGTCTTGTTGTCACTCAGGGTTCTTCCCTGGTCCTTCAGTGCTCACAACAGCCTGTGAGAGACAACTGATTTCACTTCCCAGGCTAATCTAGTTCTACAGCAGGTCTTGCGAAAACTGGGAAGATGATTCAGATCAAAGGACAACTCATTCTGAACCTTCACCCGGAACTCAAACCAAACCCAAACCTTTTAAAGATTCAATGCAGTTTACCTATCTTCCCCTCAGCATACTACCTTGACTTTCCACTGCACAGCTCATCACTGACTGGATCTGGCCAAAATGCTATGAGAGGAGCTGTTCTTTCAACACCTCTGGCCTGGCCAAAAGCAAGAAGTACAGTATATCTCCTCAAGAAAATCTGTGCATGTGATATTTCCAGTTATGTTTTGCAGACCCAGGATGGGGATAGTTCGGATGAGGGTTACAGAAGCATTTTCAGCTTGTGGAAGTCAATCCAAGCTACAAAGATGAGCAAGTCACATTTGGATCCAGTGCCAGATCCCAATTTCAAACACTCCAGAACTCAGATCCAGGGGCTTGCTTTGGCCCATTACGAACGCTGAGAACAGCTAGATAAGGGATGCAGGTTAGGATTCCAAACCACTCCCACCCAAAGTTCAGGGCAGTTTCGATGCAAGATTTTGGTTTGGCTCCATTTTCAATCTGACCCAAACCTAGCCTACCCTTTTCACAGTCTCTCATCATTGGTTACTGTGAGTTTGGGTTTTTTAACTTTCTCAGTGACTGGGGGTTAAAATTTTACTTTCCGTGCAGGTCTTTAAACTCATGAGGACTTTCTTCCCATTAGAAACTCGCATTTCTTAGATAGGTCAAGCTTGGGGTCTAAACTCCTTAACTGAGAGTCTTTTAGTATAATGATTTCATATCCCTTGTACATTAACGTTTAAAGTTATTAAATGAACTCAGTGTCCTGCATGTCCATCCAATTTGATACTGCTAAATTGTGAGGATGCAATATGTTAAACATTTTGAATGGCTGTCACAGGTGGTGGGGATGAATACTTTGGTTAAAACAAAATTAAAAAAAAAGATGGCGAATCCTACTCTGCAATCATATAATAGCTGTATTGTTTGTCTGGATCAAGTATTGCTTTGTGCAAAATGTCAATGCCTGGGTGCTTGTATCTGAGCAATCCAGAGAGGAATTAGCTAGAAAATCATCCTTCTGTCACTGAATTTCCAAATGACAGAAAACGCTAGTGCAATGAGCGCCACTGTAGACCTGCCAACTCCTTCAATTTCAGCAGCAGGCCACCAGTTTTCACATTCATTCACTGCCCACAGCCCAATTAGATGTCTGTGATTTTAGCTTTTCCTCCTGTAGGAGGGAGAGCGACTAATTTCTGGATAAGAGATCGGGGTGGGATGAGGAGAGAGAAGACCTCACAAAAGCACGTCTGCATTTAAATAAATATCCAAACTTTGGGTTTCTAAGCCTTCTGACATTCTCCTATCGCTCCTCTTGACTGGATAATTTTAGATCTTTTCATACCTGCCAACATCCTCAAGGGAAAAAAAGATTGCAAATTTGCATACATTTGCACATATTTGCATACATTCAAACATGTGCCCTCAGCAGCATATGCCTTCCCATTAAAAATTATCCTACACTAAACCCTAATGTCAAACCACTGCTAACTCCTATACTAAGCACTGAGCCCGACATTGGAAAGAAACAGTAGATTGCTCAAGCTGACTTGTACCTGCCAAAAATCTATAGTCAGCAGGAAAAATCTGTAGACCCAGCAGGTCTTACTTTTAGGCCTATTGCTAGTGGCAGCCCAAAATAGACTTTGGATGCACACACAGACACACACACACACATACAGAACTGGTTTCAAATACATGTGCAAAGTTGCAGGCATTCTTCAGACCTTCTAACATGGGCACTAACCCTACATCCATTGGATTACCCTCTCCCCAGCTTTGTCTGAATTGCTCCTGATGTTCACCAAGCCACCAGGACTTCACTCACCGTTGTACAACTTACTTGTGGGGAAATATGAATATCTGAAATGTCAAGTCCTTAAACCTCCTCCCACAACCAAATTTAAGCAGGCAGCACCTAAACAGCCATGGAATCCCAAAGGATTTGGGTCTGCCAGGAATTTTCCAAGCTAATGCCCTAAGCAGAAGTCAAGCCATCCAGCCCCTAAAGTGGGTGATGATTTTACAGCCTGATCCAAAACCAGTTGAAGTCAATGGTTGTCCTTCCAAAGGGCTTTGGGTCAGGCCCTTGTTTTCTGAGGAGTCTTTGTTTAAAAACAAAACAAAAACACCATTTCTAACCCTTCTCGTTGTAAACATAACCTTCCAAAGGTAACTAGCTGCAATAATTAGGTTTATTGAATATATAGTGCTGAGGAAGTGCAAATCACAACATTTTCAATGAGAATGTATTAACTTACACTTTTGATATCCCTTGTTAAAATGTGAAATTATCTAATTTGTAGGCACTAGCTGCACATGCTAACTTTGTCTACACATAGCAAAAGAACTTAAAATAATAACACTTTCTCATTTAATTTTGAGAGTTTTTTGCTAGAAATAGGAAGGTTGCATAAAAAAAGCAGATGATTTGGGTGCATTCTGGTAGGGAAAATCTGGGAGCCCCTATCACTGTTGCTTTGAAATTGTCCAGAAAGTGATTTTCCCATTCACCATTTTCTGTCCATATGTGTGGTAACCAGCTCCTTGTGGACTTGTAATTAATTGAACTAGGTACTTTGGGCCAGATCCTCAGCTGCCTTGAAGTCAATAAAACTATGCTGATTTACACCAGCTGAGGTTCTGGCCCCGAGACACAGTATTCTGTGAAGAACTAATGGTTTTATTGTACATGGGGGTCTGTTTGCACTGCGCTGGTTCTCGTGCAGATAGCAGGGTGGCTTTTCAGGGACTGGCGAGGAATGGGAATAGGACATCCTTCCAGGACATTACCCTTTAGGAAAGTCCATTTTCTTTTAACATGGTCAGTCTCACTACTGCACATGTTTCCTCACAATCATTGTCATGTGCTTCCCCTTGGTTTTGCAAATATTTTTAGGAATGGCTAAATCTAAGATGCCATCTTTTAAAAAATAGGTCTTCCTATGGTTCTGCTTGCAGGCTAGGGGGTTCTGATGGAAGCCATGTGACCTGGGTCATCTGAATCAGTCGGCAGACAGACAGTCTGAAAAGAGCCAGCTTCAAGCAAGGCGGGACAAGTTGCAGCTCGCTGCCTTAGGGAGCAGCCTGCTTTGTCTTTCTCTGTTTTGGGGTTCTTGTGGTGTTTTGAATTCTAAGAAATAAAGTAGTATTACAGTGCAACCTTCCAGCAAAGGTATTTTATGTTTTTATCTAATTTCTCAGCTTGTTTTCTGGGAAACATAGCATTCCCCTTAAATGTTCCATTTGACTTCTAAGTGGATGCCTTCTTTTGGTGCCCCTACTTGCATTCCAAAAGGTCTCTCTCTCTCATATCCAGCTTCATCTTCTAAGTGCCCCACCCTAGCTGTCTTTTGCTAATAACCAGCAAAGGACAGGCAGTTGCACTGCAGTTCAGCCTCAAGGTAGGCAGGATTGGTAAAAGCTACCCTTATTGTGGATCAAACAGAGTCTGATCTTTTCCTGTGACTATAAATAATCTCCTAGATAATTTTTGTGTGTCAGCTTCCTACTCACCTTCATATGATACCAGCCTTCAGTGGCCCTCAGCACACTTCCCCCAGAATATACACACACACCTTTCTAGAGAGCAAGCATTTCCTCCACAGAGAGCTACCAGGTTGTGGGTGCATCTGTCATCTTGCTTCTACTTTAATGTCATACAAGGAATAAGAGCATCAGGAAAAAGAAAATAGAAACCTTCTCTAGTGAGGCCAGACTTGCCGCTCATGCCTATGGTACGTAGTGCAAGCATTAAGATGAAGCACTTCAAGCATGATTTTTCTTTTTTGTTTTGTTTTGTTTTTGTTTAAAGAAAACCATTCTGGAAGACAGATCAAAGCACCACAACACTTTGTAATAATATTTGTAGTGCAGATAAAGTGTTTGTATTTTAATTTCTAGCACTAACAACAAAATAAGGAAATAGGCTGGAATTGCATTTTTTTTCTTTTGAAAACTGCTACAAAAATTGTTTGTACTAAAGGAAAACAACTCAAAATGGAATTAGAAACACAGCTTAAGTGGGAAAGTTGTTATCGGCATCACAAGTGTAACCTGTTTGTTTGATACATAGTTCTTGAAGAAGATACAAAGCCACTCTGGTAAAGATCACTGTTTTAAGTTTAATTAAGTAATGAATCAATGTTGCAAAATGCTTTGAGATCCTCGGGCGATGGGTGTTAATAGACATGCCAAATATTGTTAATATGAAAAAATCTTGAATTTACTAACCCCTTCATGACTTTCTGAAAGCATGAGGAGTTGTTTTTCAAATCAGATCCACAGCCCATTAAAAGCAAATTAAATGACTTCAACAGGTTTTAGGTCAGGGCCTTTGGACATGATTCAGCAAGGGACTTATATGCATGCTTGCCTTCAAGTATGTAAGTTGTCCCATTGAAGTCAATGGGAATATTTCGATGCTTAAGTACCTTGCTGAATAGGGGCTTTAGAGAATAGATTATGATATTTATATTATTCATAGAGTTTAAAGCCAGGAGCGACCATTAGATCATCCAGTTCAGTGGTTTTCAAACTTTTTTCATTTGCAGACCCCTAAACATTTCTGAATAGAGGTGTGGACTCCTTTGGAAATCTTAGACATACTCTGCAGATCCCCAGTGGTCTGCAGACCACAGGTTGAAGACTACTGACCACGACGTAAGAGGCCACTAAATTTTGCCCTGTTATTCTTTTATTGAGACCTGTGGCTTGTGTCTGGCTATCTTCCAGAAAGGCAATCAGTCTTGATCTAAAATCATTAAGAGATGGGCAACCCACATGGTCTCAATAGTTAATCACCTTCATCATTAAAAATGTGGGCCTTATTTCTAATCTGAATGTCAGGCTTCAGCTTCCAGCCATTGGCTCTTGTTATACCTTTTTTTTTCCTTCTGAGGCAGCTATCAGCTGCAGTGTCACTGGCTAAGATAACATCACAAAAGTTATTTTCAAGCTTCATTTCAGAAACTGATCACCAGCTGGAATCAGGATTTTTATTATTATTATTATTATTATTAAATCCAGGTGCAGTACAAACCTATCCAGTGCCCCAAAGATCTTGCAACGTAGAAAGACAAAAGCAGTGAGTCACATGAAGGAACAGGAGGGGGTCAAAAATGACAAAACACAAGACAACCGGCACACATATCCTTTGCTCTGTTTTACTGCTCTTCGAATTGAGGAGGTTGGAGGTATTCAGCACCCTGCAGGATCTGGGCCTTTGTGCCTCAGCAAGATTTGCCCTGCCTGGCACTTCTGTGTAATGGAAAAGTCCTTCCAGCTACATTGGATGCTTAGGATATGGCCCTCAATGACTGGGTTAGGTATGTAATTTATAGCTGAAAAGATGAAGCTGGTTTAACATTAAGGAAACACACAGTAACATGCTTCCATACTAGGGCAGAGCCCCATTGGGTCAGATAAATGAACAGTCCTCCTGAGGCTTTACACAGGTTTGGAAGCAAGCTTAAGCCAAATCTTTGTGCAAGGTTCTGAACTGTTCAGGACCTGCTTTTCAGGAGTTTGGAGCATTCCACTGGAATGAGTGGGAGCTGCAGGGGCTCAGTGTCTCTCAAAGTCTGGACCTTCTGTTAGTTTTTGCACAAGCCTTTGCAAGTCTCGGTTCCTAGCAGGACTGATACTATGACAAAAACTGTTTTGCAATATTACACCTGATCCCAGAAGGGCCAGAATTCCACAGTGAAGCCAAATTTCTAAGCCAGCTGGGAAGGTTCAAGGAATGTGGATAGCTTGAGGTCAAACTTTCAACTGGACCCCTTAGCAGTATTGGCAACATTTTGGAATACATCTATTTGGTGTACTTAGAACCTATATTGGCACATCATGCCGCTAAGACATAGAGGCACAGGTAAGGTAAGCTGCTGGAAATAAGGACCTGAGTACGTACTCAGAACTTCTGAAAGTTTATCCCAGACCATTATGAGATCCTTTCGTTTGCTAAAAGCCCAGTTCAGCTCCCCTTGGGGCAGTGAAGATTCCCACTGATTTCAGTAGCAGTTTGATCATTCCCTACCAGTGCTGTCTTTTTTGCACAACCTGTTAGCTTCACTTTGCAACTCACTTAGCCAGGAGGCTGACGGGAGGGCTCTCTGAGAAGCCTGAGGACCCCCACCTCCAGATAAATGTACAGTACATAAGAAGCCAACAACACAAGCCACGCCATGATTTCCCTGCCATGCTTTCCCACAAGAGCCTCCTAGAGCTAGTGCCAATCGTTAGCAGAATCTCATAGCCTCAGTGCTGGTGCTTCATTTATTTTACTGTTGGCTTGGTAACAGCTGCTGTTACTGTTAGAGGTGGCATAAGGGCAAAAGCAGTGCTTATCACTTCAGAGCTCTTCACGAAAGCCTCGCCATGTCTTTGGCAGCCTAGCAGAGTTTAATAACAGCAAGGCTTTCCCCAGAGCAATGTCCCAATGCTCCTCCCGGGTTGTGCTCTGGTATGTTACAGTTCAGGCCTTCTATATTATTAGCATAACAAAAGCCTGTGAGGCAGAGCCCTGGACTATTCTGTATTATTGCAGTGGCCAAAGGATCTGCAGGGAATAGATTCTGGAAACAATCAAACTTTGGCATAATAAATAATGATGATAATCATTTTTGCAGCAATTTTTCTCTCTGGCTGTCAAATCCAAACATTTTTACAAACATGTATTAACCAAAGCTTAGAACCCCTGTCCACCCCCCTCACCACATACACTGTAAGAGAAGCAATAGAAATGGGCCCAAACCAAAACCCCACTACTTAACACACTCTCTATCTTGGGTGGGAGAGAAATTTGGAAGACAAACCTGAATCTATATCCAAATTTTACAGCTGTCTCCCAGTTGTGTAATGGAACAAACCAACCTCCCTGAATAGTCTTGAATTTGGAAGGTGCGAGAAATCCAGATGGAGACCGCAGCTTTACAGCTCAGGCTAATCTCTAGTTAGCAACTATGTCATTTTACAGACAGGGAAACTGAGGCACAGAAAGGGATTAAGAATGAACAGATTCTAGTTTATTCTATCATAGTCGTACACCGTCTGCTAAGTTTGGTTTCATCTGTAGAGTGAGCTGTGATAACTCTCAGCCATGCAGGAAGTAGATCAGGTACGTCCAAACTATCCGCCAAATTGGTGGGTAGCAATCAATCTATTGGGGATCGATTTATCGTGTCTCATCTAGACGCAATAAATGGAGCCTCACCGCACTCCTGTCGACTCTGGAACTCCACCAGGGCGAGAGGTGGAAGCGCGGTCTATGGGGGAGCCAAGACCATCGATCCCGTGTTGTGAGGATGGGAGGTAAGTCAAAATAAGATACGTCAACTTCAGCTATGCTACTCTTGTAGCTGAAGTTGTATATCTTACATCAACTTCCCCAACCCTCTACTGTAGACCAGCCCTAAGTACAGGACATTTCTCCACAGTCAGTTTTAACTTCACTTTCAAGGCAGTATCCAGCCCTTGAGCCAGGTATGAAACTCCCTGTCTCATTGTAAGGAAATGGCTAGTGTGTTGTGCACTGCTGCCCCCTGCTGAAGTCAAATCAGAACTGCTTACATGTGCCCTTTACCAGGACCTGCGCTAGTGTTTTTAGCGCCCTAGGCGCACGGCCATTTCGCCGCCCCACGCGCTGGTCCCGTGGATCCAGTGGAGCTGTCCCAGCCGTGCCTGCGGGAGGTCCACCGGAGCCGTGGGAGCAGCGGACCGTCTGCAGGAATGCCTGCGGCAGCTCCACTGGAGCCCCGGGACCAGGGGAGCCTCCGCAGGCACGACTGCGGCAGGTCCACCGGAGCCGCCTGCCGCCCTCCCCCCTCCCCGGCAAAATGCCGCCCCACAATAATCCTGGCCCCCTAGGCGATTGCCTAGGCCACCTAAATGGAAGCGCCGGCCCTGCCCTTTATTGCAAGCAGCTAAGAAAGATTATTCTGAAGCTGATGTGGGAGGAGCCTATGCTTTTGGAGTGAGAGTAGCTGGGTTCTATCCTACTTGTCCTCATGAAGTCCCAAGTGGCCAAGCTGTGCAGTATAGTAATAACCATGAAGTTCTTGGTGGGAACCGATTTGTTATAGCATCAACGGCAGGTGCATGGGATGTTCCACGACAGCTTAAGGCCTGTTAAGTTTCGCCATAAAAACATGATTGCAAAACAACAGCACCAAAAAACCAAATTACTTCACTGGGCCTGAAGTCAATGAGGGTTGGGGACTTCACTCCCACAGGTCCCTTTGAAAACCTCAGCCTCAATCTTGGGAAGCTGAGACACACAGAGCAGCCTTCAGCACAAAATGCACATGAGGGTGAAAGAGGTGATCCCATTACTGACTATAAGTGTGAAGCCATAGAGGAGATGCATCAAACAGTTGTCCCTCCCCACAGTGCTTGTTGGAGAAAGGCAAAGAGGGGCCCTGGGGTTTACAGCCAAAACCATATGATTCCATGGTGATTTCAGCTGATAGGAACACTTTGTTAGAGGGATGGGGAGTGGTTCCGTTCACTGATTTGTTTCTTTCTCATTATAATTAGGACTGTTGATTAATCACAGTTAACTCATGTGATTAACTCAAAAAATTAATCGTGACTAAAAAATTAATTGTGATTAATCGCAGTTTTTATCACACTGTTAAACAATAGAATACCAATTGACATTTATTAAATATTTTGGATGTTTTTCTACATTTTCAAATATATTGATTTCAATTACAACATAGAATACCAAGAGTACAGTGCTCACTTTATCTTATTGTTATTACAAATATTTTCACTGTAAAAATGATAAAAGAAATAGTATTTTTAAATTCACCTCATACAAGTACCACGGTGAAATTTCTTTATCATGAAAGCGCAACTTACAAATGTAGATTTCTTTTGTTCCATAACTGCACTCAAAAATACAGCAATGTAAAACTTTAGAACCTACAAATCCACTCAGTCCTACTTCTTGTTCAGCCAATTGCTGAGAGAAACAAGTTTGTTTACATTTACAGGAGATAATGCTGCCTGCTTCTTATTTACAATGTCATCTGAAAGTGAGAACAGCATAGCACTGTTGTAGACAGTGTTGTAACATATTTATGGGCCAGATGCACTAAAGAATCATATGTCCCTTCATGCTTCATCCACCATTCCAGAGGATATGCATCTTATGCTGATGATAGATTCTGCTCGATAATGATCCAAAGCAGTGTGGACAGACGCATGTTCGTTTTCATCATCTGAGTCAGATGCCACCAGCAAAAGGTTGATTTTCTTTTTTGATGGCTTGGACTCTAGTTTTTGCATCAGAGTGTTGCTCTTTTAAGACTTCTGAAAGCATGCTCCACACCTTGTTCCACTCAGATTTTTGAAGGCACTTCAGATTCTTAAACCTTGGGTCAAGTGCTGTAGCTATTTTTTAGAAATCTCACATTGGAACCTTCTTTGTGTTTTGTCAAATCTGCCATAAAAGTGTTCTTAAAATAAAAAACGTGCTGGGTCATCATCCAATACTGCTATAACATGAAATGTAATATTGCAGAATGTGGGTAAAACAGCAAGACATGGTCACAAATTTAATTAATGCATTTTTTTTAATAAGCATCATCAGCATGGAAGCATGTCCTCTAGAACGGTGGCCGAAGCATGAAAAAGCATACAAATGTTTAGCATATCTGGCATGTAAATAGCTTGCAAGGCTTGCTACAAAAGTGCCATGTGAATGCCAGTTCTCACTTTCAGGTGACATTGTAAACAAGAAGCGGGCAGCATTATCGCCTGCAAATGTAAACAAGCTTGTTTGTCTGAGTGATTGGCTGAACAAGGAATAGGACGGAGTGGACATTAGGCTCTAATGTTTTTCATTGTTTCCTTTTTGAATGCAGTTATTTTTTGCGCATAATTCTATACCTGTAAGTTCAACTTTCATGATAAAGAGATTGTACTACAGTACTTGTATTAAGTGAATTGAAAAATACTATTTCTCTTATTTTTACAGTGCAAAAATTTATAATAATAAACAAATATAAAGTGAGCACTGTACACTTTGTATTCTCTTTGTAATTGAAATCAATATATTTTAAAATATGGGAAACCTCCAATAATATTTATATAAGCGGTATTCTATTATTGTTTAACAGTGTGATTAATCGCAATTCATTTTTTTAATCGCTTGACAGCCCTAATTATAATCATAACCAAGCACAGTTTCAGACTTTTCTTTTAAATTCTCCCTCACTCTCCTCCACTCCATGAATACCTCAACCTGTCACCATAATACACTTGTAAGGAAAAGTAATTGTGAGAACTCTTGGCCTTTCTCCCCCACCCTGCATTCTGAAGGACAGGACTATCTGCATGCTGCCATTCATCCCACCAGCCGCCGCGCCGGGTAAGCACAATTTGCTGCATGCTGATAGCTACACGTTGACACTTAACGGGACAACCACGTGCTCTAGCCTGACAAGGAGTGATCATTCGCTGCATTAAAGGAAGAGGAGGAAGGGAGGTAGAGGAGAGGTAAAAGGGAAAGGTTTGCTGTTCAGAAGTTGCCCCGTAATTTGAGTGTCATGACTAAAATGTTAGGTCAGTTGTTTTGATTGAATGTCAGAAGGAACTGTATGCCAGGGACTCATGCCTTGCACTTTACTGACAAAGAGAACTAATGGGAAAATATTCCAAAGTGACAGATTTTGGTGCCAAGTCTCTTTTACTGCTGCATCAAACAAGCACGGGAAATGTCACGGCATTTTACATATATATATGTGTATATATAAAGCATTTAAATCAATAAAACTTCCAAAGTACATTCAAACCCAACTCAAAGGAAAGCAGTCCCTGCAGTCGAATTGCAGGAGCTGACAAGTCCATAAAAAAAAAAAAGAGATTTATTCTCCCGGCAAGATCACTTCATGATCTTTTCTCTGCGGTCTGCATCTCTAGCAGAAGAACAGCATTGTTAATTTGCTCAATCACATGACTGGATGTAATACAGTTCTTTAACCTTTTAACATTTTGCTGTTCATGTGGAGTACCCGTGTCTTACTTATTGCTCATCAAATTATGCAGGGGACTCAAAGCCCTGATAAGATGTTTTAAATATGTATGCATCAAAAATACATTTCTGTAATCCATGCAGCAGAAAATCATTATCACAGCCTCATATGCATATTTGGATTTGTTCTCTCAGCCTTGGAAAGCAGCACTGAAAGATCCAAGCATAGAGGAGCTAGAGAATTTTCCTCAGGTGGCATCACATAAATCGTCAGTTTCTGATTTACGGATTATATTTTTCCTTCTAGATCTTCATCTGTTTTATCTTATTTTCCAAAATACAGAGTAATTACATTAATTCCCCTGTGGCCAAGCTCTGTTCTGAGTCATTCAGTCATTGTTTCTCAGCTTGTAAGGAAAGGAAGGGTTCTGGTGGGGGAGATGGTCTTGTGCTCACGATGCTGGAGGAGGACACAGGGAACCTGGGTGCTGTTCCTGATTCTGCTTGAAACGTTCTGCATGACGGTGGGCAAGTCCCTTGCACTAAAACTTTCAGAAGTGCCTAAAGGCCATTGAGACTCAGTCACTTTTGAAAACAGGACTAAGGCTCTTAAATCACATGGGCAGTGTTGAAAATTTTACCCTAAATCACTCTCTGCCTCAGATCCCCACCTGTCACACTGGGATAATAATATTTCCTTTGTCTATCATGGTTGCTTGAAATGTAAGCTCTCAGGGCAGGGACTGTCCTGTACTGTCTGCTTAGACGTCAGCTAGCATGAAGGGGCCTCAATCTCCTCTATGCCTCTATGCACTAATGAGGTGGACGTGGAAGACTCAGGGTTTGGTAGCTGGAGACAAAGGACTACATTTTCAAAAACTGGTGATTTTGAGAGCCTCTATTTTTGGGTGCCTAACTTGACACAACTTAAAGGGGTCTGATTTTGAGAGGGCAGCTCCTCAGCACTTTCTGAGAAGCAGGCCCCATCAAGGTGTCTCAGACTGGGCCCCAAGAATCACTAGTTAAATTTGAAAATTCAGGCCAAAGCTCTTTACTTCTAAGTCCCCCGTCCCAATCTGGGCTGGGCTGCTCCTGACTTGAACATTGTTCCAATGTGATGGTTGTTCAGTGCAGTGGTTCTCAACCAGTAGTCCGGGGCCCCCTGGGAGGCTGTGAGCTGGTTTTGGGGGGGCTGCCAATCAGGGCTAGCATTAGACTCGCTGGGGCCCCGGGCAGAAAGCCAAAGCCCCACCGCATGGGGCTGAAGCCTGGGGCCCTCAGTCCCATCACCAGGGGCCTGAGCCATGTAGCTTTGCAGGGGCTTCTGTGGCATGGGGCCCCAGGCAATTGCCCTGCTTGCTACCCCCTAACGCCATCCCTGGCTTTTATATGCAGAAAAACAATTGTTGTGATGCAGGTGGGCCCTAGAGTTTTTATAGCCTTTTGGAGGGGACTTCAGAAGGAAAAAGGTTGAGAACCCCTGGTTTAGTGGATTCCATGAAATGAGCTGATGAGTCTTGGTCCAGTTGCTAGTAGATACATCACAAAAACTCCACACAAGCAATACATACCGGTGCATGCCATGTGCGATTGGCTATGAAACCTCTGCTATACTGTTGAATGAATGAAGTTACATGGAAATAAATTGTGTTTTGTTGTGCTCGGGGAGGAACCAGAAAACAAACTCAGGTGAAGGATTTTGCTTCCCAGGCTGGTGGAGGCTGAGAGCACAGAGGGAAATGAAACAGGCACAGAGGATAAAGCTAGGTAGGGCTGTTCATGAGTCTCCTAAAGCATCCCTGCTTGATGGTTTGTAGATTGACATAGACAATGGCCTCTAGGGAAGGAGCGGAGGGGAAATTAATTACACTGCCAAAGTCAAACCAGAGCAAAAGTGAGGGAGACAGTGTATGCAAAGCCAAATGAACCTATTTCAAGCTGGAATTTTACAGCAATTAATAGCACCATGCCCTGATAAAGGTTACCTTGTCATAGCTAACAGTATGTGATTTTTTCCCCCCATTACCTATATCTATATTGTTTGTCAGGAATGAACTTTAATAAGCTGATGCTGTCAGAACTCATCACCACGGTGGCTATGTGCATGGTACAGTGGGTACATTGGAAAGATTTGCTTTGATTTTCCTATGCAATACTCAGGACTTTTCTCTTCTCCAATTTGGATCATGCCTGCCAGCCACGCACAAAAGATCAAGGCAGGGCAAGGCTGCTGCTCCAACACAGCGGGTATGAGCATCTTTAGAAAAATGGCACTTTCCTTATCTTCTTATAGTGAAAGTTCAGGCAAGGGAAGGTGACATGGTTCAGAGCAGGGGGTGAACGCCCAGGCACAGGTTCTATTCCCAGCTCTGCTGATGATTTGCTATGAAGCCTTCCAGGAGCCTATTAGGGCCTAATTTTTCATAACTGCAGACATGCAATAGATGGACAAAAAATGTTCATACAGTTGTGTAAATAGTTTGCACAGTTACTGTGCTTGAGTGCACCACTAGCCATGTGAGTATATCAGTTGGATATGTGAGTGCAAACTAGCCTCACTGTGCACCTGGATATTTGTGTTCATAATTGTGCATGTAAATTAATCAAAATTAGGCCCTCAATCCCTATCTGTCTCAATTTCCCCGTCTCTAAAACGGATACATTCTCACCTACCTCACAGGATTGGTTTGAGAATAATTCCATGCTTGTAAAGAGTTCTGAGAATTTTGGCTGGAAGGTACCATAGGCACAGAGATTATCATTAAACTAATCAAATATGCTGTAGGATTTACTCAGCTGGCTGGGACTGAGTCCAAGAAGTGCAACTCACCCTGGCCCAGCCCAGGGGATGGCTTTAAGCCATCTATGCACCCTCCAGATTCTGGATCAGTCAGGGTTCACAATGGCAGCCAGTATAATTCAGGCAGTTGGTCTATATTATAGCAGCTCTGTAACCCATAGCCAGCCAGAATGGCCACTGGAGCATGCACAGCAGACCCGCCCCCAGCCTGTCCCTTTAAGCCTCCTTCACAACCCACACCAGCACCAGTCAGCCCGTGTTTGAGGCAGCAGCATACAGTGGCCCTAGTGAAGGGGAGAATCCCTCCCACTCTCTTTCTTCTCTTGGAATCATGATACTTTTGAGTAGCACTGAATATATCCTGTTGGCAAAAAAGAGTGAAAAATAGCATCTTAAGGGGAAAACATGCTAAGCGTGGATTTTTAGAGCAATTGGCAATAACTGTATGTTTATTTCCATAGGCAAAGCCATCATCTGACATGATGGATAAATTCCAGGGTACTGAACTTACTAAAATATTCACGTCGGGAAGGCAATGCAGATTCAATTGCTACCCTTGTGTGAAAAAAGGCCTCAGGTCTGAGCCAGAATAGAAAAGTGCAGTGGCAGAGTGCATGCTTCCTCCAACGTGCCTCCTTATAAGGCTCTATACCCACCCTCTAGCAATGATCTTTAGTGACGTCCATCCTGAATTTCCCCTTTCAGCTACCCCTGGCTGAACAATGGATTTTCCGGTTCTCTGCCAGTTCTGAAACATTGAATAAAACTCTTTGTTTCTGGTCAAACTGAAATCCTTACACACACACACACACACCCCGCCCACCGAGATTTTCAGCAAACCTAAAAACTGAAAACATTTTCTTGGTTTTGTCACTATTTGGCGAACTCAGCATGAAGTCACAAATAGTTTTGGGTGGACCGTCGCTGCATTTTTTCAACAAATAACCTACTTGCCAAAAAAAAATTTGCCCAGCTCTTCTAATTAACAGGGTGTAGGGCGAAGAACCATTCACAGAACTCTTCAGACAGACCTATGTTCACAAGTGCTAAATCTCCCAGATAAGCTTCTGGGCTCAGAAAGTCTGAACCCAAACGTTTGCAGTACTGGTTCAGCCCTTTTTCACAACCCCTCAGTATTAGGACCAGTTGCTTCTCTATGAATTCAGGTTGCCACCAAGAGACTCAGCAAACTGTTGGATCAATCCTAAAAATGTCCTCTTCCTACTGCCTTCCCACTACTCACATATTCATAGATGGCTGATCCTGCAATGAGCTGAGTGCCCTCCGCCATTCACTTCCCTCTGGGTTAAGGGTGCTCAGCACTTTCTAAGTTTGGAGACCACTCAGAGACAAAGCTTTATATTAGCTGGCTAAGTTACAGCAATAGGAAATGACAGGCAAAGGATGCAGGAAGGACTTTTGCATTGCCACAATAGCACATGTGATAGAAGAAACATCTGGAGGGGGTTATTTATTGTCTCCAATTTCACAATCACTGTACATACAATTACTGTTTGACAAGGACTGGTCACATGACCAACATCTGGAAATGTACTTGGGTCTTCAAAATGAGTACAGCTTCACTGCCATTATTATCAGCTTCTGCTGACAGCAGCAGTAAACTGTAGTTAATAAAGGAAAGCCAGCTTTTATGGGCTAGAAAGACAGTAAATATATGCAAAATGGTTTGTTGAATCTAGCAGTGGGGTGCCATAAGAGGCTTCATAAACCAGAGTTAGAGTTTCACATCATTCTTTTAGTCTTGGTACAGAATAACTCTCTCCAGGCACTTCTTGCTGGTACAGTTTGGCCAGTATATACACAACCACAACATCTCTGTCTGCATTTAGTTTCACCATTGCTACTAACCCTAGAGCTGAACCAATGAGGTGCTTCAGATAGTTGAGTGATGGGCTCAGAATAAAATTTGGACAAATACTCATTTAAATGAATTTGTTTGGGATGTGTTAATGCCCCATTTGCATTTACTTTCTACAGGCATCTGAGTTTTGAGCAAGATTTTGCTGATAAACATATACAGAGAGTGGATGAGTATGAGTTTGACGGAGATCAAATTGCAACATTAAAAAGGTGGCAGAGCAGTTTTTAAACTAAGAGATGGGGGAAAGCCTATTGCTGCAGAGGAGCACGTGGATCGGACAGAGACTTCTCTTAGAGGAGAGCCTATTGATAGAGATTCTCTAGGTCAGGGGTCGGCAACCTTTCAGAAGTGCTGTGCCGAGTCTCCATTTATTCACTCTAATTTAAGGTTTCGTGTGCCAGTCATACATTTTAGAAGGTCTCTTTCTATAAGTCTATAATATAGAACTAAACTACTGTATGTAAAGCAAATAAAAATTTTTAAATGTTTAAGAAGCTTCATTTAAAATTGAATTAAAATGCAGAGCACCCCAGACCGGTGGCCAGGACCTGGGCAGTGTGAGTGCCACTGAAAATCAGCTCGCGTGCTGCCTTCAGCACCCGTGCCATAGGTTGCCGACCTCTGGCCTAGGTTTTAGTCAGGAGGAGAGGATGGAAGAGGATAAAGTATGGCCAGACCAAATGAGAAACTTTCACATAAAAAAAGAATCTGACACATCAGAAAAGGGCAGACAAATAAACAGCGACAAGTTTTTAAAGTGCTTGTACACAAAAGCTAGAAGTCTAAACAATAAGATGGGTGAACTAGAGCCTCGTGTTAAAGGAGAATATTGATACAACAGGCATCACAGAAACCTGGTGGAGTGGGGACAATCAATGGAACACAATCATTCCGGGGTACAAAATATATCGGAAAGACAGAACAGGGCTGGGGGGGGGGGGGCGGGGGGAATTGGCACTATATGTAAAAGAAAATGTAGAATCAAATGAAGTAAAAATCTTAAATAAATCCCCATGTTCCATAGAATCTCTATGGATAGTAATTCCATGCTCTAATAAGAATATAACAGTAGGGATCTATTACTGATCATCTGACCACGACAGTGATAGTGACGATGAAATGCTAAGGGAGATTAGAGAGGCTATCAAAATAAAGAACTCAATAATAGTGGAGGATTTCAATTATCGCCATATTGACTGGATACATGTCACCTCAAGACGAAATGCAGAGACAAAATTTCTCGATACTTTAAATGACTGCTTCTTGGAGCAGCTGGCACAGGAACCCACAAGGGGAGAAGCAATTCTCGATTTAGTCCTGAATAGAGCGCAGGATCTGGTCCAAGAGGTAACTATAACAGGACTGCTTGGAAATAGTGACCATAAAATAATAACATGTAACATTCATGTGGTGGGAAGAACACCTCAACAGCCCAACACTGTGGCATTTAATTTCAGAAAGGGGAACTATGCAAAAATGAGGAGGTTAGTTAAACAGAAATTAAAAGATACAGTGACTAGAGTGAAATCCCTTCAAACTGCATGGACACTTTTCAAAGACACTATAATAGAGGCCCAACTTAAATGTATACTCCAAATTTAAAAACACAGTAAAAGAACTAAAAAAGAGCCACTGTGGCTTAACAACCATGTGAAAGAAGCAGTGAGAGATAAAAAAGACAACTTTTAAAAAGTGGAAGTCAAATCCTAGTGAGGTAAATAGAACGGACTATAAACACTGCCAAATTAAGTGTAAAAATGTAATAAGAAAAGTCAAAAAGGAGTTTGAAGAATAGCTAGTCAAAAATTCAAAAGGTAATAACAAAATGTTTTTAAGTACATCAGAAGCAGGAAGCCTGCTAAACAACCAGTGGGGCCCCGGACAATCGAGATACAAAAGGAGCGCTTAAAGACGATAAAGTAATCGTGGAGAAACTAAATGAATTCTTTGCTTAAGTCTTCACATCTGAGGATGATAAGGAGATTCCCAAACCTGAGCCATCCTTTGTAGGTGACAAATCTGAGGAATTGTCACAGGTTGAAGTGTCTCTAGAGGAGGTTTTGGAATTAATTTATAAACGTAACAGTAACAAGTCACCAGGACCAGTTGGCATTCACCCAAGAGTTCTGAAAGAACTCAAATGTGAAATTGTGGAACTATTAACTATGGTTTGTAACCTGTCCTTTAAATCAGCTTCTGTACTCAATGACTGGAAGATAGCTAATGTAACACCAATATTTAAAAAGAGCTCTAGAGGTGATCCCGGCAATTACAGACCGGTAAGTCTAACCTCAGTACCGGGCAAATTAGTTGAAACAATAGTGAAGAATAAAATTCTCAGACACATAGAAGAACATAACTTGTTGGGCAAAAGTCAACATGGTTTCTGTAAAGGGAAATCATGTCTTACTATTCACACCAGAAGTGCTTTTATTTGTCCAACCAGATAACAGAAACAATACCGTGATATTTCCCCACCCAATCACAACTAAACAACTCGAATTTCAAATCTTCACAATTAATTCCTGGAGTAAAAAATTAGAAAAGAGCTTCATTGAACAAACTCAGATAACAAATGAACTGGAAGAACGTGCAATATCTTCTGCCAGCTAATCCTCCATCAGAAAAAAGAGGCTAAATTTGTCACATAAATGATTTGTATGTGCTCAGCTCTAACCAAATCTTTTCAAATATACAGTTTAGGGTACCAGTGTGGGAACCTTATATAAAACACTGTGACATCCCTAGTGCAGGTCAGCTAATATAACAACCTATGGTAAAATGAGGGTTACCCAATGGGAATGCAGTAAATCTGAAGCAAACCTTCTGCAGTGGAAATAGATGGCATTGAATATTAATGTGCCTAACCCCTGGTGTCCAGAAACAGCAATGCCATTCTCGCGGCTCAGGCTCATCCAGGACTGCAGTCTCAGAACATGGAGCCACGGCACTACCACTGCAGTCCCATCCTGCTTCTGCCAGTAAAAGATGCTCAGCAATGAAACATCTGGCACTGGATACATGTCATTCTTTTAAAGCAGCCGTACCCCACATAGTTAGCAAAAGGAGCACTGTGAAAGCATTGGACATAATAGACGTCAATATCATCAAGAGGAGCAAATAGAACCCATCATTTAGTCCCATCATGAGGAAGGACAGTCCAGTGGCTAGGGCACTAGCCGGAGAGACTGGGGCTCAATTCCCTACTCTGCCTCAGACTGTAGACTTCTCTTTGTCTCAGTTCCCCATCCGTACAATGGGGTAATAAACAGTCCCTAACTCTCATGGCTGTTGTGAGGATAAACATGTTAGAGATGTTGGGAGGGGGGCTTATGTACCTTAGACAGAGACTCACAGTGTACTAATTTCACTCAGTTGCTTCTGGTTAATGCTGGGAATCCATCGTTTTCTAGTAGTTTGAACAACAGGCTGTAAGACAGGATTTGTCCACAGAGATACATTGAATCACTAGTAGAGCCCTGATGAGAAGCCAGGATTTCCTGACATCTAACTCCCCATTTGTTCTTTTTAGAGCATGCCGACTCTTACCGTTAACTGTATAGACCCCTCAGACTTGGGGGAGTCATTTAAAACAACCCAACTCATTCTGTGTTTTCATTTGAGTTGCTGGGGGCAGGAATAGAACAGGCATGTGTGTTTCATAAGCTGTGGAATATTTTAAGGGCAACCACATGTTTTTGTTCAGAGCAAGGCGGTGGGGAGGGAAGAGACTGTGCTAAAATGATGCAAAGTTTCACTGTAAATCAGATCCAGAAATCCATGCAAATCCTCCTCCTCTCAGCTGCGGTCAGTGTGGAGGTGAAATATATGAACCCGGGGACATGTTACTTCGTATGTCTGAGTGTGCTTTACATGGATGCCTGTAACGTGGCTGTCATAAACAGATAGCTAAGGGTTAATGTCTCTTTCACCTGAAGCACCTGACCAGAGGACCAATCAGGAAACCGGATTTTTTCAACTTTGGGTGGAGGGAATTGAGTGTCTTTGTCTTTTGTTTTCTGCCTGCCTGCTTTCTCTGAGCTTTGGAGAAGCAGTTCTACTTTCTAGTCTTCTGTTTCCAAGTGTAAGGACAAAGAGATCAGATAGTAAGTTATATGGTTTCTTTTCTTTGGTATTTGCATAAATATAAGTGCTGGAGTGCTTTGATTTGTATTCTTTTGGAATAAGGCTGTTTATTCAATATTCTTTTAAGCAATTGACCCTGTGTTGTATCATCTATACAGAGAGAACATTTGTACTTATTTTTCTTTCTTTTTATATAAAGCTTTCTTTTAAGACCTGTTGGAGTTTTACTTTACTTCAGGGAAATTGAGTCTGTACTCACCAGGCAATTGGTGGGAGGAAGGAATCGGGGAGATCTGTGTGTTGGATTGCTAGCCTGATGTTGCATTCCCTCTGGGGGAATAGGAAAGTACTTTTTGTTTCCAGGATTGGAAACAGAGAGGGAGATTCACTCTGTTTGGATTCACAGAGTTGGTGTCTGTGTATCTCTCCAGGAGCACCTGGAGGGGGGAAGGGAAAAAGGATTATTTCCCTTTGTTGTGAGACTCAAGGGATTTGGGTCTTGGGGTCCCCAGGGAAGGTTTTTCAGAGGGACCAGAGTGCCCCAAAACACTCTAATTTTTTGGGTGGTGGCAGCAGGTACCAGGTCCAAGCTGGTAACTAAGCTTGGAGGTTTTCATGCTAACCCCCATATTTTGGACGCTAAGGTCCAAATCTGGGACTAAGGTTATTACATGGTGGCAGCGGTGGGATATAGACAGAACCCAGAAGCCAGTAGAAATATTATATTTTTCTTTTCTCTGCTAAGGGCTTTTTAGCAGAGAGAAGCAGTTGGTTTTAAAAGGGAACCAGAGAGAATTTTTTTTTCTGCTCTCTCTCGCAGTTTGTGGCTTGCATGTTAAGGGTCTTTTGTCATGCAATAGCCCTCCCATTAGGAGGCAAGTACCGGCACTTATATGCATGCAAATAAAGTGGTTTTTCTGGTTTCCCTTCATTGAACATTAGCTAGAGAGAGAAAAGGAAAATTAACTAAAGGCACTGTTGCTAGGCAGACTTCAGGAGGCAACAGAGAACCTGCAGTTCAGAAGATAAACACCGGAGGGCACCCCAACACAAGAAAACAGGAACCATGCCTTCTAAGGCAAAAATTGACGCCGAAGAACAAATCAAAGAAGCTGAACACAGGCGACAACTGGAAATAAAACAAAAAGAGATGGAGATGAAAAAAAGAGAAGAACAGATCAAAGAGGCAGCACACAAAAGAAAACTAGAAGAAGAAGAGATGGCCTACCGAAGGAAACAAGCAGAAGATGAGTTGGCCCACAGAAGGAAGCAAGAAGAAGAGGAGGTGGCCCACCGCCGAGAAATGGAAAAGCACCGCCGAGAAATGGAAAAGCACCAAAAAGAAATGGAAAAAACAACAAAAAGAAATGGAAAAACAACAAAAAGAGAATGAAGAGAAGGAAAAACAGAGAAAACATGAACTGGAATTGGCAAAAGCTGGGCTGCATGTGCCAGCCAACCCTAACAACCCGGTGCCAAATATTGCTCCACAGCACAGGAAATTTCCCACCTACAAGGCAGGTGATGACACCGAGGCCTTCTTGGAAAATTTTGAAAGAGCCTGTCTTGGGTACAAGATCCCCGAAGACCAGTACATGGTAGAATTGAGGTCACAGCTCAGTGGACCTTTAGCAGAGGTGGCAGCTGAAATGCCTAAGCACCAAATGAATGACTATAAACTTTTTCTAACCAAGGCCAGATACAGGATGGGGATAACCCCAGATCATGCCCGTCGGCGCTTCAGAACCCAAAAGTGGAAACCAGAGGTGTCATTTCCCAAACACGCCTACTACATTGCAAAAAACTATGAGGCCTGGCTAACAGGAAACAACATTCAAACCTTGGAAGAACTGAACCTCCTCATACAAATGGAGCAGTTCTTGGATGGTGTTCCTGAAAACATCACGCGGTACATACAAGATGGAAACCCCAAGAATATCGCTGAGGCGGGGGAGATTGGAGCCAAATGGATGGAACTGGCAGAAAGCAAGAAAGCTACTGTCAAGGGGAACGATTACCCCAGGGGGCACACAGACCATAAACCCTACAACCGAGGACAGCCAAAGACCCCACATACCACCCAAGTAAAGCCACAGATACCCTACCCTTCAACCTCACCAGTCTCCAGTAACTCACCTCGGCCCAGTGACCCATCAGATGGAAGATGCTTTAAGTGTAATGAACTGGGACATATCAAGGCCAAGTGTCCCAAGAACACCATGCGAGTGCAATTCATTACACCACCATCACACCCAAGATCCCCAGGCCCGGATGCCTCTCAAATACCCTTGGAGCGAAGGGAAAATTTGAGAGTGGGCGGAAAGAAGGTTACTGCGTGGAGAGACACGGGGGCACAAGTGTCAGCTATCCACCAATCCTTCGTTGACCCCAAATTCATCAACCCAAAGGCCAAAGTTACAATTTACCCCTTCATGTCACAAGCTGTAGACTTGCCTACAGCTCAACTGCCTGTCCAGTACAAAGGCTGGTCAGAAATGTGGACTTTTGCAGTCTATGACAATTATCCTATCCCCATGCTACTGGGGGAAGACTTGGCCAACCAGGTGAGGCGGGCCAAGAGAGTGGGAATGGTTACACGTAGCCAAACCAGGCAAGCTTCCAGACCCATTCCTGTTCCTGAACCGTCCACAGAGGCCCCGTCTGTGTTACCAGAGACCCAGACAGAGGTAGAGGACCCGGATTCCATGCCTACCACTGAAACAGCCACAGCATCTCCAGTCCCAGGCCCGGAACTGGAACAGCAACCAGCACCAGCAAGTGCAACCCCATCTTCAAACTCAACGCCAGAGGGCGCCAGCGAGCCAGAACTGGCAGAAGCACAAGACAGCCATACCCAAAAGGCTCAGCCAGAGCCTGAAATACCCTCAGGTGCACCAGCGGAGAGCGGTACACCAGCAACGAAAACAACCCCATCACCTACATCGCTTCCAGAGGGACCAAGCCCAAGTCCACAGTCTGAGGAAGAACTGGTGACCCCAGCCTCAAGGGAACAGTTCCAGGCTGAGCAGGAAGCGGATGACAGCCTTCAGAAAGCTTGGGCAGCGGCACGGAGCACCCCACCGCCTCTCAGCTCTTCTAATCGATCCCGGTTTGTTATAGACCAAGGACTTTTGTACAAGGAAATTCTTTCTGGTGGACACCGGGAAGAATGGCAGCCGCAAAAACAGTTGGTGGTTCCAACTAAGTACCGGGGGAAGCTCTTACAGGCCAAGGTGGATGCTATCCAAAAGTGGCCTGTCCCAAAGTCAAAAAAGCAGGTCCAATCCTTCTTAGGCTTGGCCGGATACTACAGGCGATTTGTACCCCACTACAGCCAAATCGCTGCCCCACTGACCGACCTGACCAAAAAGACCCAGCCAAATGCAGTTAAGTGGACTAATAAGTGTCAAAAGGCCTTTACCCAACTTAAGGCAACGCTCATGTCTGACCCTGTGCTCAGGGCCCCGGACTTTGACAAGCCATTCCTAGTAACCACGGATGCATCTGAGCGTGGTATAGAAGCAGTGCTCATGCATAAAGCAACAGATCACAACTTCCATCCTGTCGTGTTTCTCAGCAACAAACTGTCTGAGAGGGAAAGTCACTGGTCAGTCAGTGAAAAGGAATGCTATGCCATTGTGTACGCCCTGGAAAAGCTACGCCCATATGTTTGGGGACGGCGGTTCCAACTACAAACTGACCATGCTGCACTAAAGTGGCTTCATACTGCCAAGGGGAACAACAAAAAACTTCTTCGTTGCAGTTTAGCTCTCCAAAATTTTGATTTTAAAATTCAACACATCACAGGAGCTTCTAATAAAGTTGCTGATGCACTCTCCCGTGAGAGTTTCCCATAATTCAGTAGTTAAAAAGTGTTCTTAAAATGTAAAACTCTGTTAGTTATATACTTAGGAGTATATGTAAAGGTGTATGTGTTGTATTAATCTGTTTATTTTCAAGTTCTAGAAGGAAATCGCCGCCAGTGAGCTTCCCCACTGTCTGCAATTTGGGGGGCGTGTCATAAACAGATAGCTAAGGGTTAATGTCTCTTTCACCTGAAGCACCTGACCAGAGGACCAATCAGGAAACCGGATTTTTTCAACTTTGGGTGGAGGGAATTGAGTGTCTTTGTCTTTTGTTTTCTGCCTGCCTGCTTTCTCTGAGCTTTGGAGAAGCAGTTCTACTTTCTAGTCTTCTGTTTCCAAGTGTAAGGACAAAGAGATCAGATAGTAAGTTATATGGTTTCTTTTCTTTGGTATTTGCATAAATGTAAGTGCTGGAGTGCTTTGATTTGTATTCTTTTGGAATAAGGCTGTTTATTCAATATTCTTTTAAGCAATTGACCCTGTGTTGTATCATCTATACAGAGAGAACATTTGTACTTATTTTTCTTTCTTTTTATATAAAGCTTTCTTTTAAGACCTGTTGGAGTTTTTCTTTACTTCAGGGAAATTGAGTCTGTACTCACCAGGGAATTGGTGGGAGGAAGGAATCGGGGAGATCTGTGTGTTGGATTGCTAGCCTGATGTTGCATTCCCTCTGGGGGAATAGGAAAGTACTTTTTGTTTCCAGGATTGGAAACAGAGAGGGAGATTCACTCTGTTTGGATTCACAGAGTTGGTGTCTGTGTATCTCTCCAGGAGCACCTGGAGGGGGGAAGGGAAAAAGGATTATTTCCCTTTGTTGTGAGACTCAAGGGATTTGGGTCTTGGGGTCCCCAGGGAAGGTTTTTCAGAGGGACCAGAGTGCCCCAAAACACTCTAATTTTTTGGGTGGTGGCAGCAGGTACCAGGTCCAAGCTGGTAACTAAGCTTGGAGGTTTTCATGCTAACCCCCATATTTTGGACGCTAAGGTCCAAATCTGGGACTAAGGTTATTACAGTGGCTTTGGTGTTTAGTTTGCATGCACTACTGCACATCAGTCCTGCTTTATCTGATAGTGGTGTTCAGATTCTAAAATGCCATGGCTGAGAGAACGCTCTTCATAAGACTTTTTTACTGTACAGTAACTGCTGTCCTAGATAACATCAATGAACACAGACACAGACTCTGGTGCAGATAGAAGTATATATTCAGCACCTGGTAACTCTGATATTTTGGGCTTTGAGGATCTGATAAGCAACATAAATGTAATTCACTTAAGCTCTTGCAATGTAGCAATTGGGAAATACCCAGGTTCCAAACTGGGGAGTTGGACATGCATGCAAAGGGATGGATTAAGGGATTGATCCTGCATGGAGCTGAGTTCTCTCAATGCAGAAGACTTCAGGGGGAGTTAGGCACTGAGCACCTCACTGTGGGAGCTCAGCTGTTTGGATGATTGAACCTTATGAGAGATTATAGTTCAGCCAAAAGGCAAGGCAAATGACATTAAAGCAGCCAAAACAATGGTGGGTGACCTACAGACTTGACCCTGTGCCAGCACAGTGGTTTCTTTATCTGAACAGGCCGAACAATCACTTGAAGACCTGTCATTTAATCCCACCTTATATTGCTATTAATTCATTTAAATTGTAATAGGCAGGACTGCCTGTGTATTTAATGAGGTCCATGGTACTCATCACTGCTATATACCATCATAGAAAAACACCACACTAAGAGCTGGGTTCTCTGTCCAGAAGCTTGGAGATGAGGGCTAAGGTTAGGTCAAGCGTATTGATTGCAGTGTGTAAGTAACTGTGCAAAATATACATATTTTTCTGCTGCCTTGCAAGAGTAGAACTTTTTAGTTCCAAATTGTCTGAGCAGGCTTGGCACCCCAGGGACTGTAGTACTCAGCAGAGAAGTAATGCTGAAGTCATATGGGAAGTATAGCAGTGATGAACGACCAGAAAGTCACATCCCAATGGAAAAGAAATCCTCGTTGCCTCTAACACCCATAGTCCTGAGCATATTCCATTTTGTGGTATTGGGGCACATTTGTTGTTAACTATACACACAGTAGCAGAGGCCGTCAGAGAAAGCCAGCATCCATATGGCATGTCACATCTAAGGAGACCTCACTGGAATAGCCATGGGATCACAATGGGCATTCCCCAACAGGCCAGTATTCAATTGCTCTTCTATGAGTAGAGACTTTAGAGATGGGGGCAGTTTCAGAATCCAGTGGCAGATCCAGATTTGAACTTTGAAGTTGATCCCTATAATGAGCTAAATACCCACCTACACCTCACACCATGAACTTCAGAGGGTTAGAAAACAGTTCTAGAGCCAAGGCAACTTCAAAACAGTCAATGGGTATCTGTGCAAGGGGAAGCTATCTGAGATCAAGGGTCCCTTTAATCTAGTAGACAAAGGCATAAGGAGACATAAGGGCTGGAAGCTAAAGGTAAAAACATTCAAACTGGATATAAGGGTGCAAATCCTTAATAGTGAGGGTAATTGTTCACTGGAACAGCTTACTGAGGAAAGTAGTAAACTCATTGTCACTCAAAGTATCTAAATCAAAACTGTTCACCTCCACAGCAGGGAAGAAGAATTCCCTTCACTGCAGGAATTACTGGATTAAATTCTATGGCCTATCCTATGCAGGAGGTAAGGTCTGATTATAAAAGTGGTCCCATCTAGCCTCAAAATCTTGCAGGTGACCCAGAGAAGCGCAATTGAAGACTGGCCTGTTGGGGAATGTCCATGGTGAATCTTGCAGGTCGGACCCATTCCTAGTTTGTACTGGCTTCCATGGCTCCTCCTTGACAAAGTGCTCCAGCTGATGGAAAAGATCTGGAAGCACCTGTGGGAACAAAGGAATGTGAGTGTCCATTCCTGAGTAGAAACAAGGAACTCCCTTTTGAAGAATTAGACAGACAAAGAACCAAGATTGTTGTTGGGGTAAGTGGGTGGGGAGCCATGCTTGCTAAATTCCTCCTTGCTCAGAGCACAAATGCACATAGGGCCAGTCCCCGCCCTGCCACGGAAACAAAATAATCCCATGAGATCTGAAAGTAAGCAAGACCAATTCCTGCACAAAATGACTCTGGCTAGCAGAATTCCTCAGCAGTACTTGGAAAACATTCAGAACTGTCTGACTTCCACAGTACTGTGCTGTTTGCGAACATACCAAAGCCAATGGCCCAACTCCCTGGCCAAAGAACAACAAAGTTGTTTCTGCCATCACCAGCAGAGGGCACATTGAGTAGGAAGCACCTATGAGATCTGTAGCATTGGAAAGGGACTGCACTGTATTAGTAATGAAAGATGAGGCTGGGCCAGCAACACCCACACAGTGGTAGACTCAGATCTGTTTTCAAGGCCAAATTTCATGACAGCACAAATTCTTTCAAGACCCATTAGGCAGGAGGAGTCTGTTGTTATTTCAAGGATCTCTTTGGGCTGCTTCTGTGAAAGCTTCACTGGCTTGGCAATGACTCACTAAATTATTTAATCTTTCTAACTCACTTCATAAAGAAAGGAATGAGGCAGCTGACATTTTTTCTCTTCTAATTTGGCGGATGTTGTTCCCTCTCTCTCCTCCCTACCCCCATCCCCGACAATCACAATAGCATGGGACTTGACTGCATCAATTTTTGCTTGATCAAGTGCAACCAGGTGCTGTATCACCATTCAGTGTGTGACATCAATGGGGAAATGCAACCGGGAGTGTGAAATCCTTTACTCAGTAGATGAGTCATTTGCTGTTATTTCGGATAGGTTCAAAATGTGAGCTGATGAGATGTTGTGATAACTTTATAAGCAGCAATTTTTTTTCCCCTTAGAAGATTTTCAAAGTATTTGCAGGAAGTGGCTGAGGGGTGCTTAAGTCAGATGACTATAGCACCCTTGCGTGTTTCATTTTATGACATCCCAAGACTTGGTATCCATCTCTTGGCTCCAGGCCTATTGCACTGCACTCATGTCTGTGCATACACCTCCAGAACAGTTGTTATCCACTGTAATAGCCTTCACAAGTGTTTACTGTGAACAAAGCAATATTGACCCAAAATTTTATGTTATGGCTTGTAATATGTGGCTGGTACGTCTGCAATTTTCTCCATGCAATCACTTGCGTGTGCAATTCAAATTTACATGTGCTAAAAATTTTCAAAAGCAGGAGCCTGACATCAGTCTCCTAAGTAGAGCTGGGTGATATTTTTTGTCCAAAATGTTTTTTGGGGTGCAAAAAGCAGATTCAGCACCACCAAAACATAGTGCCAATTCATGTCAATTGTCCCGAACTGTTCATGTTGAATTTTGTTTTTACTTCTCAAATCACCAAAAATTTAAAAAAAAAAAATTCAGTTTGACCCACAACATTTTTTTTCAGCATTGCCAGTGAACAAAATAATCCACTCTTCACACAGCTCTACATCTAAGTCCTTTATAGGCATTTAAATAAGTGGCCTGATTTTCAGAAGTGCTGAGCACTCAGCATTTCCAATGCAAAACGGAGAACTGGATTTCACATCCCTCTGCTAAAGTCTGAAGGTGATCAGACCTGGGAGCTTTGTTCAGCTTAGCACAGAAATCAGGGAAGCTGTGAGAATTGAATCCAGATCCAGGTTAAGATTCCAAACTCCCACCCACCAAAGTTTAGGGGTGTTTCTTCCAGAGTTTTGGTTTAGCTTTTCTCTAATATATAGATGCACAAACATAGCACAGGGACCTATGCTAAGGGCTGGTCTTCACTAGAAAACTAGATCAGCTCCGCAACGTCACTAAGGCGTGTGAAAAATCCACACCTCTGAGCAATGTAGATAAGCCAAGCGGAGTCCTTGTGTAAACAGTGCTAAGTCAACAGAAGAATTCTTCCATTGACCTAGCTACTGCCTCTTGGGGAGGTAGACTATCTACGCCAATCGGAGAACCCCTCCTCATCTAAAACTTTAGACAATTGGCTAAGTGAAACCAGTAGGTGGCCTATTCTCCTTTCCCAGGATCATCAGGCATATTGTAAGTTACTACCAGACAAGATGGACCAGTGGTATGATCTGGTGTGGCCAGAGGCAGGGTATTGTACACTGGTCTTTTCCCACATGGCAGCTCCTATGATTAAAGCTACGTTTAGTCACGGGTATTTTTAGTAAAAGTCACGGACAGGTCACGGACAGTAAACAAAAATTCACAGCCCGTGACCTATCCATGATTTGTACTATATACCCCTGACTAAAACTTGTGGGGGGCAACCCAGGGGTGCTGCAAGTGCTGAGGGGGCAGCCTGGGGGGGGCTCCGCAGGTGCTCAGGGCAGCACAAGGGTGCCACGGGTGCTCGTGGGGGGAGCAGTCTGGGACCCCCATTGATGCTTGGGTGGGCAGGCTGGAAGTGGCACATGGCCCAGGATCCCCACTGGTGCTGGGGGGGTGAGCAGTGGTGTGTGGCCCAGGGCCCCCACTGGTGCTGGAGGAGGGGTTGCCGGGGCTGGCAGGCTCCTTATCTGGCTACACGTGCTGCCTCCGCCCTGAGCACTGGCTCCGCACTCCCATTGGCCAGGAGCCATGGCCAATGGGAGCTGCAGGGGCAGTGTCTGCGGGCAGAGGCAGCATGCCAAGCCATCTGGGAGGAGCTGAGGGAGGGGAATGTGACCGCTTCTGAGAAGCCCCCCAAGATAAGCACCACCCAGAGCCCTTACCTCCGCACACACTCCGTCCCCTGCCCTGGGCCCCCTCCCACATGCAAACTCCTGCTGCTCCTGTGGTTGGGGGGCACGGTGGCCCGAGACTGCCTCAGCAGCAATCGGTGTGGCTGGCCCAGGGGCTGCCCAAGCTGCTCAGGCGGCCCCTGGGCCAGCCACACCAGGAACTGCAGAAGCCACAGAGGTTCTGGAAAGTCCCAGAATCCATGACCTCCATGAAAAACTCGCAGCTTTACCTGATCCATCCTATTCAGAGGTGAATTCCTTGCTGTGTATATTCCTCCCTGGTTTCCTCCTTTCTCCTCTCTCAAGTGGATTACAACCTCATAGGCTGGGGTGCCTGTCCTAGCATCTCTTTGCTTAAGAGCTATATTAGGTAATATAAGCTATATAAGAACTAGGTATTATTAATTATTATTAGAATGCAGTTTGTCTCATCTTGCTTGCTGTAACTATGGCCCTTTAATAATGTATCTTGTTCACCACTGGCAGTGACGCCCTGCCTTTCTCTGTTACAGATGTTGTGGGATATTTATTATGAATGAGCTTCCAAGAGCTCAGATATTTAATTTGTAACTACCGTGGTTATTGATGATTAAAATCCTCTTGTCTTTGCAGTGTTACTTGTTCAGCTATTAAGTGAAAACGCTTCCCGTCCGATTATGTTAAGCCATGATACACAATGCAATTCCAAGGAAACTGCTGAGAAATAATTTAAATGTGGCCACGTCTAGATACAGAGAGACACACAGACAGAAGACAGACAGAGAGAGAGAGAAATATGTATATACACACACATACAGCTGCAAGAACTATAACTAAAATTTATATAACTAAAATTTACAAACAAACAAACAAACAAACCTGTTATACACTACAACTGCTTCATGAATTTATAACATATGGCGGCAAAGCACTATACAAACTGTAAACTATAAAGAGAGTTACACAGTTCCGTTCATTTATCAAGTTACAATGAGTAATTTGTGCACCAGGCAGGAAAAAGAAAACCCACACAGTTGGAGAGTGCATATGTATTTCTGAGGTTCACAGTAGAGAGCCTTTTATAAAGCATACACATGATTTGAATTCCAAATTGAAAGCATTGAGCGGCAATATGCAGGGTAATATTATTATAATGGTGCATCCAGAGCTTAGAAAGGAGTGATTGGAGCCCAGATCAGTTCAGGATGGGAGGACTTCAAAAGGGTCATAGGTTCAGTTCAGTGATGCATGAGTTTGGAAGCTGATGTGAACTAGTTTGACCCTTGAGTCTGCAAATAAAAAATCTCTCTCAACAGACTCTTCAGTACTGTGGGTCACTGTGAAGGAAGGGGGGGTGGGGGGTCTTGTGGTTAAGTCACAGCCCTGAGAGATAGAAGACCTGGAATCTATTTCCAGCTCTGCAAGTGACTTGCTGCATGACCTAAGACAAATCATTTCATCCCTCTGTGTCACCAGTCTCCCCAGCTGTACAATGAAGACAATAATACTGAGTCACTGCACAGGTCAGTGGGGAGACTCCATTTATGAATGGTGCGATGAGGTATACAAATCCCACACTGGACAACATGGGTTGAAGAGCTCATACGGGCTCAGCTGGTTCTGCCCTGTCGCATCTGTGAGATACGTCAGGATTGGAGGGAGGAGCTTAAGAGGGAGAGCCAAACTCAGTTCATGCTAGATCAGAGAGGACTGGAGAGTAGATTTCAGCACTCGGCTCCTGAAGAGAGGGCTGGCTGAAGGCAGGAGCTCCCCAGCCAAAGGAAAGGGAGTGCCAGATGCTGACTGACCTCCAGAGGAGGCTAGTCCCCACAATTACTGGTGGTTTCAGTTTATCTGGGGTCATCCCCCTTGTTTTTGTTTGGCTGACTACACCGAAAAGGGAGAGACTTTAAAGTGACCTGGCCAAAGGGCCAAGTCAGAGAAAGATGCAGATCACAGCAGGCCCAGAGCAACCATGGGCAGGAGGTACCTGCCAGGCTATCTTATGCTTGGCCACAAGGATGTGCTAACAGTGAGTCAAACCCTTCACAATAGCTTGTGGTGAGTTTTATACTCTAATCCCTGTATTAAGTACAGATGATATAAAAGGCAATTGTGAATTAAAGGACTATATTTCTGCTGAGGGATTCTGGCCAGTTCAGCCTCTGTCGTGGTTTATTATGAAATCACCAGGAACTTCTGGATGGAAATACAGCTCCGAATTCACAATAGCCTGTTTCTGATTTGACTTTTTTTTTTATTTCTTTATTTATTGGAATGCATGTTTCTGAAACATATAACACCAGCATTGTGCTATATCTGGGAAACAGATTATTTTTCCCAGTAGGGAAAGCAAATGCATAATCTTTGTCTCCAACACCATGTCCCAGAGCAAATGGTTCAGATCTTTTTGTTTCAGCAAATGCCCTGTGGAACACTCGAGCTGGGTTTAGACCCTAGGGTCATTGCTAAGCAGTTTCTCTTTCATCCCCTTTAGCATCAGCAGACACAGCTTGAAACGTGTGTACAAGGCACTGCTTTACAGCATCCCGTATTCACCAGCACCTTGGAGACTCCAGTTCATTGAAAGTAATAAAACCATATCATCAAAAAGAATTCTTTTGAACAGGCTTTGGGCTCTGCTGTGCTACTCAGTTACGGATATTCATCTTCCTGGAAACTGCTGTTTGATACAGCACAGCAGCATGAAAGCACCAGCCGCCTCCCTGGTGCATTAACCTCTCAAGTGTTGAAATCACACTCCCTGAATAGCAAAATATCTATCATTTTATAATTGCTTTAGGGTGAAGCAGACCTCATTCTTCAGGACATAATCACATTGCACATGGGTCAAGGGAATCTCCACCCCCACCCCACTCCAGGAATGCAGCCTTACATGATTGCCCATGCGCAAAACTGGAGGAGAGATCCAGCTGAAGCATCCAGCCTCGGCAACAGCTAGAGACAGAATCCCAAAGGGGATGCAACATTCATCCTTTCCCGTAAGGTGACTCCCAGGGTTGCCATGTGTATAGGAACTGGCCCAAACTGAAACTATTGATGCTGATGACCCTGATGCTGAGGGGTTCAGATGAAAAGGGACTTAAAGCCAAACCAGCTCAGGTGTGTATTTGACAGAACAAAACCCTGACTTCTTGTTTGTTTCCCCCTAAATTTAAACCATCCTTCTCTCTGTTTGCCTCTATTAGAAAGAGAGATGGATCCAAACTGGAATTACAGGCCTGATTCTTGGATCCCCAAGCATCCTCTGCCACAAAATTCTCCCTTCGCATTCCAAAAAGCCCTAGCCAAAACAAAGGTCAGAGAAGAGAACTTTGCCCTCACTTACCTCCTACCTATGTCTTGCCACTTCCTTTGTGATCCACAAGGGTATAACAACACATGGTGCCATGGCCTGCAAGACAAATTCCCACAGGTGGCACCTAAAGAATAAACGGACAGAGGAGAATCCATGCTCTTGCAGGAGAGAGAGAGGAAGTGAGGAAGAGGTAGCTTTGCTTTTAGGTAGCTAAGGAACTGGTTGCAGACCCCGCTTTCACTAGTCAGGATATGAGCTACATGAGGCAAGAGTTTAGACAAGGGCTCATGCTGAAGTGACCCCTTCTAATGCTATTTACTTGCTCCTGTGCTTGGTCACTTACGGTTTCATGCCTGTTTGCCCTGAAGAGTCCATATTGTCACAGGAGCGGCAGCTGGATTCTTTTTCAGATCACCTATCAACAGCATCATCAGCTATGTTCCAATTCCACAACATTCACTAACAATGGAGCTATTAGAAACAGACAGAACATGCCTGAAAGTTCAGATCAGTTGAGAGATTATCAATATGGACTCCCCTGAGGTCATTGAACAGTCACTCTACTGACTCTGACTAGAAAAGTAGATGGAGCAGTAGGTACCTAAACTCAACAGCCAGTGTTGATCGCACCTGTTAATGTTTGAAAGTTATCAGTAGGGACATTTGAGGAGTAAAACAGGGAGGTATCTTTTAGTCTAAGTGAAGTCCATTGGACTAGGATAGGTTTTTGGAAGGACAGAGCGAAAAAAATGGATCAAAATTGTCTAATAATTAATCTGAAGATCAATGCCTAGAGGGCATCTCCTGGTGTGTGTATGAGTACATAGAGGTGTGTATATCTATGCACATGTATGTGTGTACATACATCTCTCCACATGTGTGTCTGTGGGCATGATTTTTTTCTTTGTCTGTGTCCATTTGTTTTGCATCTGCACATGAGTGTATGTGTCTGTATTCATGTGATTTGCATCTGTGTTCAAATGTATGTGTGGGTGTGAATGCATGTACCTAGGCCTGCGTGTCACTACACAAGCATGTCTGTATTTGTGATTGTACATATGCCAAACATTTAAAAGGGCATCGAGGAGAACTGGTTTGTTTGCAAAGAGCCAAAGCTAGAGGAGTACTCTACAGAACAGCTCATAAGCTATTGCAGTGTTAGCTGAGAAAGCAATGTCTCTTTATAAAGCCTCATATAAGCTCTACATCAAAAACAGTACAAAACAACTCGAAACCTCCAGGCTGTGGGATTATACAGTGGGTGAAATACTTTATCCAGCCTTAAAAGCTGTCTTTGACTTTCTGCCTGTGGCCACTTAGACAGCCCAGACTACCAACTATATAACACAAAAGTTGAGCTTGCAACCATATCTATGAAGGCAAAATGTGGAGGTCCAAGTTCTCTCCTAAGAGAGGGGCTGATGGGATTATATTAAACTCCTCATTTGCTATCAGAATGGTTCAACAGAGAATTAGCACTAATGCAGGCTGCTCTTAGGATAGATCTGTTGTTTGGTAGCAGAAGAAGAAAGAAAACCAAGAATCTCAGTACTCCTTTGACCAAGTCAGTATAAGGGCATTGGGAGCTGACATCATGCATCAAATGCCTGGACACAAGAGAGCTACTCCTTAATAATAAAGAACCCAGGAACTCTTTCCTTATTTCCAATAAAGTCTTTGAATGAAACCACGAGTAGATTTTTCTGTTTTAGCCATTTCAGACATACCATTCTCAGGCTCTAGTTATTGTTTCTGGTTAGCCAGTCAAGCTTCTAATGGGATCTCCTATTGGACATTATCTCTGAGACACACTGGGGCTGAAGGAATGTGGGTAGCCTGTTACCTAGCCAATATATACAAAGCATCAGTCATCTTCCTGCCGTAGAGAGCCAAGAAGTGAGATATCTATATGCAAAAACTCATCCAAGGCACCATGTAGTCATCAACTCACAATTAGCTGTTTACGTCTTCCATCCCAGCGTGGTGATCGACCCAGCCAGTCCCGCATGACTCAACTGTATTGGCCTGTATGTTTGGTCAGTTTAACCAAGTGACAAGACCCAGAGGTGAATCCAAAGCTTACAGCACAACTCATTCCAGCTTTCCCTGGCCAAGCAGCTGAATGAATCAATGGGAGAAAATGTTTTCCATGGACCTTGGCATCCAAAAGCCTTCAGTCAACATTAGAAATGTTCACAAGGGGAGCTGCTGGGGATTTTTTAAAGTGAGGGATGGTTTTGATCCAGGTCCTATTTGATGTAAATTACTAAAGCTGGGTGGCATCCAGTGGGAAAGGTGGAGTGTTGTATAGCACTGCATGGAAAAGGGGGCTTCACTCAGGCTTTTGGCTTTACCTTTTTCTTTGTAGATTATAATGATAACATGTAGCTTATTTGCCATTAGCTTGGGGCAGCATGAAGGCAGATGGATTAGACAACATCTTTCTGCTAATGGCTGCAGTGAAGGCAGTTCAGCAACATCTTCCTTTCCTTATGTATTTATGTGGGTCCCATTACTGTACTATCTGGGTACCTCACAATGTATTGTGAGACAGGGCAGTGCTATGATCCCCCATTGCACAGATGGGGAACTAAGGCACAGAGAAACTAGGTGACTTACCCAAGCTCACACAGGGAGATTGTGACAGAGCAGGGAATTGAACCCACACAGTACTAAGCTAACCTCCTAACCATTCCACCTCTGCAGTCGTGTAAAGGTTTCCCTTTGCAATGACATGCTTGGCCCTCACACCACCATACCTTGGAGACCAATTATTTTTATTATTTTGGGAGATGCACAAAAATTGGAGTCTAGCTACTGCTCCCTACTGGGTGGCAGATTAACTGTCACCATGTAACATACTAGCTGATGTGTACGTGTCATCTGCTGTCTCTACTGGGCAGAATCGAAACTTGTCAAACTGTTTGTGATCATGTTGCCCTCTAGTGGCTGGGGACTTGCAAAGACAATAAGGCTTAACACTACTGCTGACAGGTAATGGAGTTTCTCCGGTAGCCTATGTGTTATTGCTGGAGCTGAGATTCCTGTATTTGCTTCACTATGCATATGTATGTGTGCAGAGCAAGGAATTGACCACTATGGTGTCTCTGTTCTTGTGACCTGGGATTTATTGTAACCACTGAGACAGCTAATATGTTTGTGTTAACATAAGCAGGGGCAGCTTCATTGTCAGTCAAAGCAAAAGACATGAGTTGGGAACTCAAACCTGAGAGAAAGAATTAGGGGAAGAAAATTCATTAATTTCCTCTCTGCAACGAGCATGTGCATTCCACTCGCTTTTTTAAAATGACATTTTACCTGCTATTAGGTTACCAGGAGCATCTTCAGCACAACCATCCCACCCCCACAACCACTTCCTGCAAGAGCAAAATTTAAATTTAAGCTACTAAAGTCAGACCTTTCTGAAGCAAAGAGAATCTTCAGAAATGGATTTTTTTAAAATAGGTCATTTTGAACTGTATGTGAGCACACAGGGAGACCCAGGACCCAGGTCACTCAGCTAAATAATGCGACCAACACTCAAGATCACTGTTACTAGGATAAGCTCATCATTTACTTGAAAAGGGTGGGGAGGGGAGAGATTCTCTCTCTCTTTCCTTCTTTTTTGGAGACTTCGGTGTTGTTTGTTTTTGCGGCTGCTTCTGCATTTCCTGTTTCCAGCTGTGGCCAGAAGGAGAAGTGCTGAAATTATGTCGAAAACAGCAAGGAGCACAGTCCTGATAGGACATCCAACCCTTGACCAGAACTAGGAAGAACTGAAATTCTCTGTTCTTGTCAGTTCGAGACCAGTTTAACAGACTCTACGAGTTTATACATGGCCTGATCCACTGGAGCTCTTAAACACGTGCTCAGCTTTGAGTAGGCCCCTTGACTTCAGTGAGACCATGCATGGATTTAAAATTAAATACATGTTTAAGTGCTTTGTTCGACTGGGGTCACTGTTCAGAGAAGGTTCAGAGATGCATGATGCTTATCTCACCAGAGCTCCCAACCATTTGAGATTCTCCCATCAATGTACTGAGGCCTTCATTAACCATTTTAATGAAGCTCTCTTACCACTAAAGGATAGCAAGGGGAGATGGCTTTGTGGTCTAAGCCTCCGGTCTCAATTAATGGACTTCCTAAAACCACAGGTTTGGTTCCCTGCAGAAACAAATCCATTCTTCTAAGGAAAGTAAACTGGGTTTCATGCAGCTTACTGTCTGGTGATAGATACTATGGCAACTGGAGTGTTATAAATACCTTAGGTTATTTGTGAGGGAGGTCCTTCTGATGAGATCTTAAACCACAACTATGCTTGTTGAACAAAGACATTAAAAAAGCCTCTAACACATTTTCTATGACTAGGAATTTGCTGCAGTGTCCTCAGCCATAATGTCACCTCCCACCCCATTACTGAGCAGTTCACAATGTGCCAATAGGTTGCTCCCCCACCACAGCGCCAGCTGCATTTCCATGCATACATATCTAATATCGGATCCTTCAGGTTTAAAAATGCTATATACTAGTGGCTCTCAAACATTTTTACTGGTGACCTCTTTCACATAGCAAGCCTCTGAGTGCGACTACCCTTATAAATTAAAAACACTTTTTTATATATTTAACACCATTATGAATGCTGGAGGCAAAGCAGGGCTTGGGGTGCAGATTGACAGCTCACGATCCCCCATGTAATAACCTTGTGACCCCCTCAGGGGTCCCAACCCCCAGTTTGAGAACCCCTGCTATATATAGTAATTGATAAAACATTACATTAGTATAGGTAGCCAGCCTGCTTTACGCCATCTGTGTTCTATGATCCCCTTTTAATGAGTCTGCCTTTGAGAACTATACATAATAGAAAAAGAAACTGATGGTAGCACTTTCCTATTACTATAAAAATTAATACAGCCAAGTCATTGCAGCATAAAGAAGACTGTTTTTTAAACTCTGAAACCCTTATGTTTGGTGGAAGTGCTCTTAATTTTCCATTATTTTGTTCTGTGGGCACTAGAATGAGCCCAGCTTCCACCCATACAGCATAATTCAGTCAATATTCTCCTAAAACCTAACAATACACTGCCCTCTACTGCATTTTTCTCTGACATGTTGAAAAGGAAAAGGAAAAGGCAAAGAAAATCTTCCCCTAGTTTGCTGCCTATCCTTGGGCTCAAACTGAAATAAGCAGATGGTTTGTTAGCTCTCATCAATGACTCAGTAACATTCAAGAGAAAACACTTTTGCCAGAGAGGAGTCAAAATAACAAAACGGATTCTGTACAAGAGACAGTAAATGCAATTGCAAAAACTAGTAGTGAGTGTCCACGTGCCAGGAGTTCCTATGCTTCAGCCCTGCTATCTCAGCTCCTATCAGAGTTTCAAAACCGATTATGTAACTTTAATAGCTAGTTACTATGGTGCCTTTGGGGGGGGGGGTTCTCCCCAGTTGCAGGCTACAAAACATTGCATAGGGGCCATGTGCACAAAACCCAGCATGGGACAAAAGTGCATGAACTTATAGTGCACTCTAAACTTTGTCTGCTTGAGGGCCACACTGGCTACCTGCTTGGACCTCCAGCCCATGCCTAATTTGCATAAAATGGAGTAGATGACAGCCATCCTCACCTTGTGATAGAGGTACAGCCTGGGGAGAATGCAGGTCACAACATTCAGTGCTTCCTCCTGATTGAGGTGCTAGAGCATGGCATGCTGGGACCAGCAGTCCCTTTGGACCATTGTTAAAGAGAAGATGGACAAAAGGTCCCATTGTAGAATGCTGTGGGCTTCATTTGGCTCACAAGTTGCACTTTGACTCCCCTTGCCCTAGGCTGCTTGCATTTGATTCTGCATGACTGAAATCAGAAAGTGCATTTGGTTAGATCTAGATTTTTAGATTGGTCTCACCGTAGAGCACTTAGATTCATCTTGACAGATGATGAATAAAATAAACTAAAGAGATTATGAGAAACCCTCACGGAGATGGGATATGCTTCTGAACATGTTGGCACAAGAAGTACAGCCGGTATCCAGGAGGAAGCACCCCTTTTGCTTTGGAGATGCATCAGGATAATTAATTCAAATTGCACCCAAGTAATAGAGTTCAGCTCTTGAGCTGGATTGCAAACACCTCAACATGCAGGGATGTTCGGATTTGGATTTTTGGTTTAGCCCGCTAGAGGAGTGGAGGACCAGGTACAAACTCTGGATCAGAGCCAGGGTCAGATCCCAAACTCTAAAATTTCAAGGGATCAGTATTGCCAACCACAAACTTTCAAAAATCATGTCAGCTCCCACACAATCATGAGATGGGCCTGAAAATCATGAGATTTTTTAAAAGGTTGGGTTCTCTGTATTTGCCATTTGGGTGTTATGCCTTTAAGGGTTCATGTCTTCATGTTTTTCTCTGCAACCAGGAGGGCAAGAAATTTACTTTTCTAAATAATGAAATTGAGATTCTCAAATAATCTCCTGACTCCAGAAGCTGAAGTTCGAAGAAAAAAAATAAATACTGTAAGCATCATGATAAAATGGTGAGAGTTGGTGACACTTGTATCTGAGGTTTGCGATAATTAACAGGGCTGGTCAAAGCAGTTCAGAATAAATGAGAATCTACCTGAACCTTCACTCAAACTTGAACTGTGAAACCTTTCTGAGTTTTGAGAAAGTTAAAGTAATGTCATTTCCCACCCTCCCCACTATTTCCCTGGCAACCTCATGAGCAAACCTGTTCTTACTGGAGATCCAACCCCACTTGGCAGATGAGAGACTCAGAAAAACATCCAGAATTTGGGGTGCTTATCCAAACCCCTGATTCTTTGAACTTTTACCCATCACTACTGAGCAATTCATTTAACTCAACTGGGGAAAATCACAGAATGATGGCCTTCTTTGGTGTCTGTGATTCACACTTCTGGACCTTTGGCCTGTTTAGCAGCCACCACTGTGTCAATAAGTAGCAGCTGGAGAAGGATGTATCCCACTCTCTTTTTACCAAGGGTTCTGTGATACCCGCCTGTTGGTCCACAGAACTCCAAAAGAACAAAGCTGCAGAGGGTGCAGAAGTTGGGTGGGAACATAAATCCATGAGACAATCTCTCTTTGATACAGTTTTCCAAGGGATGAAAAGTTGTGAGAACCCCTGCTCTGTACAGAATAGCATTTAATTGCCTAAAGGAAAAGCCATGTAAATACACTTTAAGAGACAAGCTGCTAATAACTCTGTGACAAAAGACAATGTATAAATCTGTGCTTTTGAATTCATGAGCCAGCCCTGCCCGCTGTGCATTCTTGTGCTGCTGCAGGATAAAATAAATTGGTCTAGCTACAGGAACTACAGGAAACGTGACTATTCCCTTCCCTGTAATATTGACCTTTGATGCCACTGACCTTCTCTCCCTCCAGTTGAGTGGCACAGTCACTGAGGACAGATGAAGAAATTCACTGAAAGCAAGGAATGCAACTGGGAGTAGAACCCAGGGCCATGACTGCTGCATTGCTAGTGTGTCTGAGCTACCTCACCATGACTGACTGGATTAAAAAAAAAAACACTCCTAGGAAATGTGCAGAATCTGACTTCTTAAAGGAACTAGAATTGCTTAGAACTATAGCCAAATTCCCATATTTCTAAAAGATTAAAGACCTTTTTATTCTCTCTTTCTTTCTTTTCTTTTTTTTAAGAATCCCTTGTAAGAAACTTAGCATAGGAAGGTGACTTTGGGGTGTAGGAGATGGACACAATATAGTTTTTATAACATAGACAAGTTAGGGACCAATCCTGAGAAGTGCTGAGCACCTACAGCTTCTGTTGACTTCAGTGGGAATTGTAGATTTCATCATCTATCAAGATTAAACCCTAAGGCCCAGATCCTCAAAGTTATCTAGGCACCTAACCCCCAGGCTGCTAAATACCTTTGAAGATCTAGGTCCCAACCCCTTATTCTGCAAAAGAATCCGTGCAAATGAGTTCTTAGACCCAGATGGAATCCCCTGGACTTCAGTGGAACTTCCCATGGCCATAAGAATCCACACATTTTGCCTTATGCCTTGATTTCTGGCAATCCCTTTGCTTTGCAGGACTGGGCACTTAGACTATCACCATCTGAGGGAGGAGTCCTGCCAAGTTGTAAATTATTATGATAAAATAATAAAATATATGCAGAGTTGTAAATGTACATGCTGCTGTAATGGGGCATACAAACCCCACACTGGCATGAAAGGGGCTTAGGTGATGCTTTGGGCTAGGGTGGTCCCACCCCTCCACATCTGCATCTCATACCAGGACTGGAGGAAGAGTTAAAAGGAGGGAACTCCACTTAGGAGAGGGGCAAGGGCAACCCCGAGAAGAGAACTGGCTCCCAAGCACCTGGAGGGAGAGCTGACAGCAAAGACAGCCCCTGCCCTTGCAGAAAGAAGAACACAGACCCACTGGGGCTCAAGGGGAAAAAACACTGAGACCTATACTGGAGACCCAGTGAACTCCGTGGTGCACTGTGATACTGCCGAGGCCCCTCTGGAGTAAAAGAGGCCAGTATCTTCACAGAAGTCACTTACAAGTTCTCTTTCTTTTCCTTTATGCTTTGATTTCATTTCGTTGGTGACTTTTTGTTTCTTTCACCTGGGGCCCTGAGAGGGGAAGAAACTGCCAGAAGGCCTTGGACTGAGGAGTGAGCACCCATCCTGCTAAACTGGCAGGCCCTGAAGCACCCATGACCCGTGGGAGTGGGGCAATCAGATGTGCATGCTTGTGATCCCCCCATAGCTCCTGAAGGGGGCACTCTGCCAAGCACAGGTTCATGACAGCAGCCCTACACACAGAGAAAGAGATGCATTCCTTGAGCCAAAGAGCTAACCATCAAAACATGAAGCATCTCTAAAGCACCATGCACACTTCTGGCTTGGTATAATTTCAATGTTAAAGAGACACTAGTCATATCATTTAGACCTACAATGTGAACAGCTTCCATACTGTAATATTTGGGGAGGCATATTCCACTTTGAGGGCCAAATATTGAAACACAGGTAGAGACTCTATGTCTGCAGAAAAGTGCAAGTACATCTACTCCTCATCTGCATGCACAGGACCCATTCTGGATGTACTGCATGAAGGTAAGTTTTGTGTGTGCAATTCATGTACTTGTGTTGTTGACAGATGAAGCTTAGGTGCTGCCATTTGAAAAGGATCCCTAAATCTTGTTTTTTTTTCTTTTTTGTCAGATCACTTAAAAAAACCCAACAGCATCTCATTGTTCATCTGTGAGCTTGCAAAAATAATCCTTGGTAACTCCTGAGCTTCCTCTACTCCCTGCTCAGCAGCAATTAACTCACAAGCCGTCTCTCCACAGCTGTGATGCTGTCCAAGCTCTACCAGATGGAAAGTTGAACTTTTTCAATTGTGTATCTGCTTATGTTGCCATCTAGTGGTCAAAGGCTCACAGAATTGATAAACCCTAGTACTGCTACTGCTAGAAAGATTATTGTTAATATATATTATTTACAGAGCACCACAGATGCATGTGGAGGTGAAAGTGAATATTGATTAGCTCCTGCCTTAGTGTAAATCATCTTCTAAGTTTAAATAAACTCTGGAAGGCACTCAGATACCATAGCGGAGGTTAAGAACTTTCGCAGAATAGAACAGAATTTAAATTAGATATAATCCAAACCAAGAGATGGCAATGAACAATGGGTGACAGAGGGAGTAAAGAGAACAGTGACTGCACAGGAAAAACTCAAGAGATATGCTTAGTTAAATCCATCTCTCATCAATTTCTCATTTTAAAATAAATGTATGTTAATAGTGAAGATGGAGGCAGATCCTCCTTTAGTTCCAGCGGGAGGGGCCTATAATTTTGGAGCACAAACTCCTGAATTCTCTCTCTCTCTCTGCTTATGACCCCAAAGTCTACACATTATATTGTGATGTGCCAGTGGAATGAGGAAGTATCTTTAAAAAAATAAAACCATGTTTGTTTTCAGTTGGCAAAGTTCTGGGAATTCTAGAAGCAATGTCAGATGGCGGAGTGTGATTTAACTGTACACCAATGCTCTTGTATTTCCAAGAAGCTGCCACTCAGGTACCCACTCAGTCAGCATGTGTGTATTGTTCAGGTCACCCACCTGCAAGGCAGTGCAGAACCTAACTACTTCAAGCTACCTACCTAGCCCTTCACCCACACACATCCAGCCAAATCCTGCTCAACTCATCCATGCAAGTAGTTCCAGTGTCATCACATAAGTTAGAGACTAAGATTTGGCTGAGAGTTGTCAATTATTTTACCAGCAGAGTGTTTTGAATTGACTTTTTAGTATAAACAACTGTTTGATTTTGGTGGAAGGATAACCTGTGGAGTCTCATTTGAAAAACCTAACCCTGACTTGAAGATTATTATTTATTATTATTGTACTGTGGTAGTGCCTTGGAGGTGCTGATCAGGATCAAGGCTTATTATCATGGTAGGATAGCTGTACAGTATGTATGCTATAGCCCCCTCTAGTGGCTGATGTTTATGAGTCCGCTACGGCATCCATTGGAAAGGGTTAGTTCTTTTGCTCAAGTGATAGAGGCTCAGGCTTTTAATGCTTAAAGTTCTGGGTTTAAAACCCTGGTGTTGGCCAAGTTTGGGCCTGCTACACAAACACAGAGTAAAAGATTGGCACTGTATTTCCCCCAAGACTTTTTGGTCTGCAAATATTTTCCTCTTATAGCCCTGAACCAATGCACCACCACTCCCATGTAACTCTTGCTCTTACTCTTTAGATTGAGCCACTACCTTCTGGCAAATCTAACAGCAATGTGTTGTTCAATAAATTAGTCAAAAGATAGTGCTCATCCCCCAGAGCTTTCCATAATACATTTCATCTTCTCTGGGCTGCAGAGTAAGAGTCAAGTGTCTGGGTTTCCTGAGTGGGTACAATTGCAAGACTGAACCCAGCCCTTATGATCAGGGCTAGATTACCCAATAGGCAGACTAAGCACATGCTTAGGGCACCAGTGAAGGAGGGGACACCCAAAAAAATGAGCGTTTTTTTTTTTTAGATTTGATATTTCGAAAAAAAGCATCGACGTAGTCATCATGGGAAAAATCAGAACTTTGTTAGACTTCCTTACACTCCACTACACACTCTTCCCTCGTTTTTCTGTTCTCTTTTTATTACTTATCCCCACCTAAACCAGGGGGGTGTCCTACTAATGTAGATCGAAATAATGTGAGGAAATCAGATCTGTCATGTATTTCAATAAATTTGTTTTATTATATATTCTTCTGAGTTATATGTACTTGATTTGTTTTTTTCTTTCTTATATATATATTATATATATACATAAAAATAATGTATGTTGTGTATTTGTTTTTCTTTTTTTTAAGTTCAGATAACTGAGATAAGGGGCAGGATGAAACGTAACCAACTGAGTGGAGCACAGAAATGGAAACTGGCAGAAGAAAAGAAACAAAAAACTACTGAAATTTTCCAAAATCTTCCAAAGGTGACATCATTTTTCAAAGCGAATCCATAGAAGCAAGATCCTCTCTCAGTAGCACAGACATTGTTCCAAAACCTGTAGGTATTTCAGAGACTGACCCTTCTTCTATTGGTGAAACAAACACCAGTCCAGAACATGTGGATATGTCAGAGACTGTAACTGATCATGCTACTCCTGGTAGTAAAACAGACATTGTTCTAGAACGTGTGGATGTGTCAGAGACTGAACATGCTCATGCTGTAAATAATAGGAGAAAAGATCCTGGTATGTCTGTTGATTTCAGCACTGATGATGTAGCTTACTGGATAGATCGTGGACCAAATCACTGTCAACACCACACTGGGCCATTTGAGTAATCACGTCGGACTTTTACCAATGGCAAACAAACAAGATATTGTCCACAAAAAATATTTTTTGGCATGAAAGCAAATGGTGAGAAATACACTCTGGACAAGGCCTATTGTATAGAAGGCCTAAAGGGAATATATTCAAGGGTTAATAGAAGGCATAGTAAAAGGGGAAGTTTGTTATGCACAAGTTTTAAAGCATCTAATGGCTTAAGGGGGGAGGTGAATTTTTGCAATAGGTTAAGAAATAGCTTGGCTAATAGGGGAGGGGGTTTTACAAGAAATAGCTTGGCTAATAGGGGAGGGGGTTTTACAAGAAACAGGTTGCTGACACTCCTGGGGTCACGTCTTGCTGACCATCTGGAAGGGGGTGGGGACGTTCCGAGAAACTGACCCTGTGGCAAGCCCAAATTTGGAAATGGTCTATACTGCCTGATTCATGCGTGTTGGAAGTCAGTGAAAAAGGGTATAAAGGATGGCCGGACAGATCCATCGGGGCACTCAGTCGGTGAACTGGCTGTCAAGGGACGAAGGTATTAGTGGACACATCCCCACCATGGGAGATCTGCTGGCACTGGAATCCTAAGACTAGCTGGAGCCACTGTTTGCCCAGTCTGAGCAATTGGACTGTCCCTGAGGGGGGATGAGATTCTGAGTTGCAGTACTCTGCTTGAAAATCCTTATCTGACACATCCCCACCATGGAAGATCAGGAATAGGTGGATCAACAGGGCTGTGATCTTGGGCCTCATCTCGGGCCGACGGGAGAAAAGGGGGTGGGAAATCTGAACCCTCTGAACGACTAGCCGTAGGGCAGCGGGAATCAGAGGGATTAAGAGGACTTACCAAAAAAGGGCCTGATCAGGTTTTAGAGCTTTCAAGTGGGGCCTTGGAGAAGTCGGGCTTAAACAGGTGAAGGAGTGACCGGCCGGAACTCCCCAAACTCACCAGGTAAAAGTCGGGGGCGTATTCAGGGAGTGGGCTGCTGTGCTGCTTGAAACTAAGCTCAAGAAATAAAGGGGGATTTTTCTAGCGATAGAATTACCGTGCCTTAAAATTATAGCATGCTTGTAAGTGTTTATGTGTAATTGTCAGTGTTTAATAAAACTATTACCTGATTTAACCATATCAGGACTGGTTTGCTCTTCTATCCAAATCTCCCTAAACTAGGGTAAGAAGGAGGCTGACCCTGCCAGTCCAAGGTTAAAGTTCAGGAATATAATCAGGTCAGCCTTAAAAAGAGGTCGACACTCGAGAATGGCTACTGTATTCACCATCAGCAGGGTCTGTGTACTGTTTGTTTGCAAACTTTTTGCATATAAACCTTCAACATCCCGGTTTGCTGCAGATGGATTTAGTGACTGACAGAATACTGTTTTAATTGAACAACATGAAAATAGCACTACTCACAGAGATTCAATGTTGACATATTTAAATCGAAGACAGAGCTTTGGATTGACACAAAAATTGGAAGAACAAATTAAAGGGGAGCATAAATACTGGCAACATGTCTTGCAACATGTTATCGCTGTTATTCAAACATTAGCTGAACGTGGTCTGCCTTTCCAGGGATCAAATGACATATTTGGATCATTGAAGAATGGAAATTTCTTGGGATTGTTGGAGCTTGTGGCTCAGTTTGACCCATTTTTAGCAGGCCGTATCTCAAAATATGGGAATGCTGGCAAAGGTAACCCATCATACTTATCCAAGACAATATGTGATGAACTCATTGGTCTAATGAGTGACAAAGTTCGTTCAGCTATTGTGGATGAAATACGTACTGCTGGGTACTTCAGTTTATCTGTCGACTCTACACCTGATCTTTCACATATTGATCAATTGAGTATTGTACTAAGATGTATGTCGCCCACAGATGGAAAACCAGTTGAACAATTTATAACATTCCTCAATTTGAAAAGCCACACTGGTGAAGAAATGGCAAATCAAGTACTGCATCATCTGTGCCAAGTTTGCAAAACAGATTTCTCAAAGTGCAGAGGTCAATCTTATGACAACGCTGCCAACATGTCAGGAATGCGGAAGAAGCTTTTAGAACAGAACAAATATGCCATATTCATACACACTCTCTCAATCTTGTTGGCCTCAGTGCTGTTGATTGTTGTCTGGTGGCAGTAAGGTTTTTCTCAACAATCCAGTTACTTTATACATTTTTCTCTGTCTCAACACACCAATGGGCAGTTCTTAAAGCATATTTGGACAATGATCATGTGTTGAAATCTCTTTCTAATAGTCGCTGGGAGGCACATGCAGTGGCAACAAGTGCAATTCTGGAGTCTTACGCAAAGATTGTGGATGCATTAGAAAGTATAACTGAAGACCAATCACAAATGGGAGAAACTATACAAGAGGCAGAAAACATTGCAAACAAGATGCAAGAACTAGAGTTTGTATTCATGTTGACCATGTGGAATGAAATTTTACAACATTTTACCACACAGGTCAAGCTCTCCAAGAAAAAGAATTGGATTTGAAAACATGTGCAGACCTCTGTCAATCATTTGCAGACCACTTACACACTTTGAGGAACGATTTCAAAAGATTTGAAGACATATTGAAAGATATCTTGCCTGATACTACCTACAAAGAAGCCCAGTTCCACAAGCAAATCAGGAAAAATCAAGCAAATGATAGCAGTGCAACAGAAACAGCATTGAATCCTAGGGACAAATTTCACGTATCTACTCACTATGCTATAATTAATACACCTCAAGCTCATACGAAGAGGAGAGGTGAAGTGTACAAAGAAGTATCAAGTAGATTTTCTTTTCTAAATGATATGGACTTATCTGACAAACAATATTCACAAGATTCCCAAAAGCTAGTTGACTCATACCCTGTTGACTTGAACATGAATCTCGGCAGTACGGCAGTTCCACTGTTATATACTCGCAAAGTTTAATGAAACAGTAAAAATGAAATTCAGTCACATTGATCTTCATGACACAATATTGAAAGATGGAATACAATGTGTATTTCCAAATGTAGAGATCGCACTACGTATTTTTCTAACATTGATGATTACTAACTGCTCTGCAGAATGCTCTTTTTCTCAGCTGAAAAGAATAAAAAACCTTAAGAGAACAACAATGTGTCAGGATGGACTTGATTCACTTTCCCTATTGTGTATGGAAGAGGACATGCTTTGTTGAGTCAGCTTCGATGAACGTATCCAGAATTTTGCAATCAGAAAATCTAGAAAGAAGCTATTTTAATTTCAGTATGCATGTAAGTTTTGTGTCATTTTGAAAAATAAAATTGTATTTTACAGTATAGTATTGTTTTTATTTTGAATTACATATGGTGGGGAGGCACCATAATCTTTTCAGTGCTTAGGGCCTCTAAAGATCTTAATCCGGCCCTGCTCATGATGTGTATTCACAGCAAGCGCTGGTAGTTTTAGGCAACAGAACAATGTTGTGCCTTCATGTCTAAGTTACTGCCCTTCTGACAATCCCACTCAGTGCATTAGTGGAGCTAAGGTACAGAGTGTTGCATGTAACTCCATGGAGCCAAAGTTTGTCAGGTGATAGTGAGATCCCTGGCATGTGGAATTCATTTCATGGCCCAAATCATATAGCTGTGCATATATTTCTTGAAGCTATGCTGGGTAAAATAGTGCATAGTATGTACGCACTGTGCACAATGTACAGACAGTAAGTATTTCTTAGCTCATCATACCATGGATGTCTCTATAAAATGCTGTACTAGATGGAGACTAGTTCCTGAGATCAGGACACTTGAGCAAAGTATGACTTCTCCGATTCTGCAGACAGCTGATCATAACGGCTACTCTGGGACATGGGAGAGAGATGGTCTCTCAGGCTCTTGAGTTGCAAGCCATTTTGGGCTATAGAGATAACAAATGTTGTTTGGGACACCATCAACCTCTTGAGTTGTCTTTAAAAATAGCCCTAAGTAAAGAGTATTGTATCTAATCCAATCTATCTAGTATCAATATCATGCTCACCATGTTATTAGATCAGTCTACCCTCTAGGTGACAGTTGCAGATGTCTGTGATGAGTATATCTTGTCATGTCTGTAAATTGTGTGTTTTTATTACAGATAGGCTTAAGCTGCAACCTTCGGGTCCAGTTTCAAACTTCTGTAAGGTTCAGGGGTGTTTGGATCCAACTTTGCCTAAAATTTTCAGGTAGAACTTGACGTGCTTTACTGGGAAGCACATACATCACTTTTATACATTGTCGTAACGGTGGTAGAATGAAAAAGTATGGGTTCTGACACTGAGGCCATTTGGAATTATCTCCTGCTCTTTAACCTCTTTTAAAACACTAGTGGCTATATTTGGTCCTGGCTTCTGTCCCTAGGTAACTGATGCAAATACAGTATACTACATTGGCTTATACTCATACTACTAGGGCTGACCTTAAGGGCTTTCAAAATATTCAACTAGGTGAACGACATGCTCAGAGAAGTGAATGTCCCTGGGTTTGACTCCACATAGGACCCTAGTAGCCTTCTTAACTTGGGACAGCAGAAGCTTTGAGTGTCAGCCCTGAAGACAATTTCAGTGAGTTCAGTGCCGTTGACAGGAACTGGATTGACAGCCTGGGAGACTCAAGTCTGCTTATCCATAGAGCAGATATAGAACTGGAAGCAATAAGTAAATTTCTTCCACGTTGCCCTGCTGATGTGTCTCAACTCCATTCAAGGGTCCCTCTCTAGTGGTGAGTAGGGGAGTTCAGACTCCATGATTTATTCAGTCTCTGAGGTGTCTGATAATCACCATTAATTACATGCATTCCCTCCAAGCCCTGTCACATCCTGTCCGTAGCCTAACCTTTCCCTACACACAGATCCCTGGGCCTGCAGAGTGTAGCTGCGGAGCAGGCAGACCCTTTGCCTCTACAGAGTGAAATCTAGGTCCCATCTGACATATATCCTTTTAAAGTACCTATATACCAAAGCCAGCTAAGCCTGTCCCTGTCTGGGGAGTTCTGCTTCTTAGCTGAAGAGCTCTTCTTCCCATCTCATCAGCATATGGAGGTTCAGCCCTATGTCAAAGTATCTCAGGGCTTGTCTATACTACTGCTTAAGTTGATAAAAGCCCTCACAGTCTGAAAGCCTTTCAAATCCCAACCCAGTCCCTAGCTTGAAGTGCACGGTTATTATGCAAATCACTCGCTGTCGCAGCCAGTGATAATTTACTTAATGGTGCCAAAATCTGTGAACTTGCCTAAAGGCTTTTGACATCATTTGCCATGAACGTTAGTTAATAAATTCTGGGATGGAGGCAATTTGTATGTCACCCAAATGACTAGATATCAAATTAGTCTTCTGACGAGCTCCAGAATGGTGTTCTCCTTTCATCATTAATCTTGACAAAGGGGGGTCCCAAGTCCCTGGATAGGGACCTGAGCTGTGTCCTTACATGTGACTGACTGAAGTGGCAATCTAAGGTTGGCAGTTATCATCCATTTGAAGAAGGCACCAACTTTCTATTTCCACCTTTAGCTCCAAAGTCACAGTGTGATTTGAGAGGATTGGGGGGCTGATCACACATAACAACAAATGTACTTTGTTTTCCTGTGAAATGTTAATGCTAAAAATCCCATGTGCCCTATTCCCCTCCTACAGGACTGGCAACATCCACAGAAGTCAATGCAGGTTATTGGCACACTTGTGCGGCAGGAGAATAGGGCCCCAGTTTAGGATTTTTATACTGCTCTGTCTTACTCTCTTTCATATTAGAGAGGCAAGGTGGGTGAGATAATAGCTTTTATTGGACCAGCTCCTGTTGGTGAGAGAGACAAGCTTTCGAGCTTACAGAGAGCTCTTCCTCAGGACTGGAAAACTTACTCAGAGTACCAATAAAAGGTATTACCTCACCCACCTTATCTCTAATATCCCGGGATCAACACAGCTACAAAAACCCTTTCTTATTCACTGTCTTTGGGGAAACTCTCTGTTCTGTCCCAGTCCTCTTACACCACTCTGATAGCATGAAGGGAACAGAAATTATCATTTTTATTACCATAGCGCCTAGGAACCCTAGTCATGGAGCAGGTCCCCATTGTGCTAGGTGCTGTACAACCCCAGAACAAAATGTCATATTCAGGAATATCCCTGGCTGTCAGGAGCTATGGGCCTGAGTTTCCTCAGCTGAACCTGGGCCTAGCTGGCCTCAGGCCAATTAATGAGCCCAGCTGAGCTGTGGCAGAATCACCTGATCGGCCAGCCTGCCCAATTGGCTGCAAGGTGCCTAGAAGTCTGCATTTAAGCTCAACAGCAGAGGATTGCCGGTTACTCAGTACTTATAGCCTATATCTGCCTTGTTCCAGTCTGCTCCAGCCCTGTGCCCTTGTTTGGTTTGTGACTCCAGCTCTGACCCTTGGTTTTGACTCCATATTCGCATCTGCTGGGCCAGGCAATCTAGTAACGATCTCTGCTAGTAAAATCAGGTTACTTTAGTCTCTTTTAGAAAGAGAAAAAAAATTAAAGAGAGGAGCCAGTCAATTCTGGATACTTGTGAAGAAGGGTATGGTGGATAGTTTTAGTACCTGCACTTTGTACCAAAAACCCACAGGTTTCAGGGATTGTATCTGTCTGTGTTCATAGCTAACTTGAAACAGAGGCTCCATGAGAGTCAGCTAAACTTAAACCAAGGGATATTTTTTTCTTTGTGATGTGGCTAGAAACATTCTCAATCTAGGACTCTTCCATTATTAAGACTAAAATAAAAGTAATAGTAGACAAATCCCATTTTTCAAGGCTCCTGGAACAGCAATGATATATACTTATGGTCAAAGAGAAATAAAATCATTCTCCTCAGATGTCTCCCATTAGGTCCATTTCCATCACTGGTGGGATTACTGCTCCTGTGATTATTTTTTAACATTCTTAAATAAGAGTAATGATGGCCTTGTGCTTAAAGCATGGGACTGACAAGCTGGGCTGTATTATCAGCAATGCTACAAACTTCCTGGGAGGCCCTGGGCAAGTCACTTCACCCTCTCTCTGCCTCATTTTCCCCATCTGCAACATGGGGATAATATCTATCACACAGGGATGTTACGAGGCTTGATGCATTCATAGCTGCAAAGTGTTATCAATATTTCTATAAAACTTTCAACATACACAATGGTGGGCAGTTGGTGAATGTGCTGAGCAAATAATAGTAACTGCCCCAAAGAGCAACTTAAAAGCACAAGTGGGCACAATAAAGAAAAATGCAGAAGGCCCAATCCTGCTTCAAATTAAGACAACAGCTAAACTACTTGTGGGAGCAAAATCAGACTGACAGTGTATTGCCTATGATCCCTGAGCTTTATACCTTTGTGCTTCAAGGAACAGGAGGGAGGGCACTTAGCAGACACTGCTTGGGGACTGTTCTAAGTGTAAGGGTAGAATGAATGATGCTCAGAGGCATGCGTGAGTAAAAGGAAGAGTCAGAAGACAATTCTGGATGGAAAATAAGGATCAGAAGCGATATTGGAAATGGAAGAAGCCCTCTAGGGCCTAGTAGAATCTTTTTTCTAGGATCCAAGAAAAATAATTGATAATTATTGGAAACCTCTCCACATACAAACAAGATTCAAGCAAGAGATGCCAATGCAGTTTTGGGCTGAGCATGCAGAGGCATCAGATCAGTCTGGAGGGAGAAAACAGCCCTTACTTTTTCATCTTGGCCAAGTGATGTGTCCTCCATTACTCTAGAAGAGACTGCAGATAGGGGTGTAAGCAGTTTGGAAGCAGAAGTATTATTTAAGGTGGTGGGATGAAGACAGTGGTGAGGCTTGCTCCTTCCCATTTTCCAACTTCGACTTCAAGTTAAATTGTCATTCTCTTTAAATATGAATGGGAACCAAGAGAGTCAGCAACAAAGAAATCCCGGTCATAGAGCTCTCCCCACTAAAACACAAGTCACCTTTCCATTTCCTGAGCTCTTTGCCTGTTGAGGGAAGATGTGGGTTCTTGAGATTATATTGGGGCATTGCCACTTATCAGAAAACTATCCACTAAAGGGAAGAAAATAACCAGACCCTGCATTGGGTGCTTCCTGCTGTTCTAGGATCATCAGATTTTACTCATAGCAACACAGGAATTATTATGATTCTTGAACAGACCAATAGTCAGTTTAGTTGAGTTTGGGATCCTGTGCCCAACAGTGGCCAAGGCTAGATGCTTCAGGGTAGGATGTAACTACTCTGCCTCTTTGTGCACCTAATTATGCAATACTATCCACAAAAGAGAAGGGGAATTTCTTCCTGAGTCCAGCTGGAAATCAATGTATGCCCTGAATAATGAATATTGATAGCACTGGTAATTATATCCTAGCTCTCTCATGTATCTTCAAATTGCTATTCTTATTCAGAGCAATGTTTAATCCTTGTTTGAAACTTAATGGAGCCTCCCAACTCTGCCCTGACTCGGTTACACAGCAATACTGATAGAACAAAGAATGATAAGTTAAAAAAAAAAAAAGCAACGCTCCATCACTGAACTATCAGTGCCAGAATTAGGCAAAAAGCCCATCTACCTGAAGTTGTAGCCATGAAGAATGAAAAGGTTTTTGAATCATCCATCATCTTAATTTATCAATAACAGGACAAAGTATATAATATTTAGGACAGTTGTTTTCAAACTTTTCCATACAGAAATCCCATGCTACAACAGAAATATGTTTCAGAATACTCCTCCCATAAATTTTAGGATCTCTCCCCATCAAGTCATAACACGTAGGAAGATGTTTGATACACCTCGGGGAGGGAGAGGGTGGTCATAATTTGCAGGTTGAAATCCCATGATTAACAATTTAGGGGAGTTACTTTGAGCCTATCTTCATATACCCTCAGAGTTATGTGTGCAAGTCTTTTATTCCCATTTTCCAAAGGATAGATTAAAGGTAACGGTGATATGTAAAGATTTTTTCAAGTTAGGTTTACACTCTATTTTGCATTGTTATGATGTATAAAGAGAACCTGAAAGGTTTCTTTGGGAGGGAATGTATTTTCCTGTCTGTTTTTTACTTTAGAAAGACAAGGTGGGTGAGGTAATATCTTTTATTGGACCAGCTTCTGTTGGTACGAAAGAAAGCTTGTCTCTTCCACCAGCAGAAGTTAGCCCAATAAAAGATATTGCCTCACTCACCTTGTCTTTCTAATATCCTGGGACCAACACAGCTCTAACAACACTGTTTTTACTTTATCAAGAATGTCAAGTCTGGTCTTTACTGCATTTGCTGGAGGACATCTTAGAAGTCTCAGATGTGTGTTGTGAGCTCTCACATCTTAATTGCAGAGACGTGTGGAGGTATATATCTTTAACAATGATGCCCTTTATCCCAAGTGTTCATTTGGCACCAGAGTCAAATGAATGCTAACAAATATTATAAATGTTTAAACAGTCCTGGCAAATACCTTCCTCTCTCAATGTTCAGTTATCACTTGCTAGATTCTTATTAGCTTTCATTAGTTTTCCAGTTTACCACAAAGTCTTCCAGGGTAGGTAAGACCTGAATTCCTTATAAAGAAAACAAGCAGGGGAGGGAGAGGACCAAAAACTTGTTTTCCCAAAAAACCTTTCAGGCCTTCTTTACACATCTTAAGTAAACCCATTTTTCCCCTCTATGGGTCATCTTTAAGCAACTTGACTAATACCACAGAGTAATAGAATTCCTGGCTCCAAGCCTTCAGCTCCTTCTATCAGACTCCCTATCCATTATGTAACAATTTAAACAATGATTTCACAAGTTTTGCCTGAGCACAGGAGTGTTTTTACAGGACTTGGCTGTTTTAATATGTTTTTATATAAGGGACTTTGACTGTAAAGAGGTAAAACACACATCTTGTATATAGGGTGACCAGATGTCCCAATTGTATAAGGACAGTTCCGATATTTGGGAATTTTTCTTGTATAGGCACCTATTACCCCCCACCCCCATCCCGATTTTTCACCCTTTATATCTGGTTACCCTGCTTGTATGCAAGCTGTTTTCTTCAATCCATGTGCAGGAGATTTGTCCATTTC